>NC_044006.1:31204349-31843580 GCF_900496995.4 Aquila chrysaetos chrysaetos
ATGCCTGTGATGAACTGTGCCCCATAGCATTGCTGTGAGTTGGTGTTGCTCCATATGATGAGGGGACTCAGTGACCCTCTTTTCACAGCCAGGTGCCATTGGGTTTGTTACGCTACGGGGATGTTTTTCTCCTGTCCTAAAAGGAGGAAGAGGTAGAATAAGCCCTGCCACCTGACACAGTGACCTCCACACCATGACGGGCTTTGGTACCTGAGCCTCCACCAGCGTGCCGCCCTGCGCGCTGTCGCTGGGGCGTGAATTCAGTGTGGGGAACTCACTGCACCCTCCAGATGTCGGCGTGGGGAAGGAGGACACCGGATCCCCTGAGGCTGGGCAGACCACCAGCAGGGAGGGCAGCGGACTGACCCTACCTATTCCCGAGGTGCACTGGGGAGGTGAGGGCTGCAAGGGAGAGGTGGCACCGGCTGGGGAGCCGAAAGTTCCCCGTTGAAATGTATCAGAGCGAAAGTAAAATTCAAGGCCAGGGAAGGGGTCTGCAAGCAGTTTCTTCTTTAGCTACTCTTCGTTTTTCCTGACAACCCATTCAAATGTGGTCTAGCGAGGCTGCAGGACTAAAGCGGATATAGTCATGGTGGTTTTAGCAGATCCAGCTTCCTGGGATTTGAGTGCAGGGTTTAGCAGTCCATTCAGGTAGAGCAAACCGAATGCTTTCCTCCAGATTATCTTTCATGTATGTATAAACAGCATTGCTGCAAAATGTGTGAACTACGGAGCTCAGAGTCACAGCCTGCAGCACAGCAAACTGGCTTTTCCTGGAGCTCATAATATGATAATTAAATTGCTAACAGGCACCTTAGTGATGGCATTTGCTGGAGATGTGAAAGCCTTCTTACAATCATACCTTTCTGTAGGGGACTCATCAGTAGAAGCAGAGCTATCAGAATCGGGGGGTTTTTTATATATTTTCTTCAATGAGTACATTAAATTTTTATGTGGAGTGAAATGGGACAGGACGTGTTTCCCTTCCACTGCACAATGATTTATTACCCCAAAAAGACTGCAGAACTAATTAGCAGAGTAATTAATTAATATAAATTTGCATATTTGCATTTGCAATTAGTGCAGCCGACTGATTAGTCTGAAAATGGGAAGTTTGACTCATTAGATGTTAGTGTCTGCTGGACCGGAAAGCGGCTGCCAGATGAGGCGAAAAAGCATAGAATAAGCATGAGCGTATGCGTGTGTGTGCGCGCGCAAGCTCATCATGTCTTTTGTTAGAAGAACGGAGTGCAAATATGTGGTCTAAGATACTAAGACTGCTAATTTTTTTTAATTTTTTTTTTTTGCCTTTGCTTTTTAATCACCTTTTCAGCTGTTTTTTCCCATTAATTTACTTCCTCCAATGAGCCACTGCAACCGTGAAGCTCGTCGATGCTTCTGAACAGTCAAATCTTTAAGGGAGGGTAGCTGCTGCAGATCTCCTGATTTAGGTGCCGAAGGGGAGCTGTAAGGAGCCTCTTTGCTGTGTGATAGATGGGACAGGGATATTTCCCCTCTTTCTAGTTACATCGTCTAACCATTTGCTAACGCTGAGAGGTCAAACTCAGCGGAGCCCATAAAAGCCAGGGATAAGTGATTAGCTTTCCAGGTCGCTGTGCTGTCGTCTTTTCCTCCTTGGACACCCTTGTGGGTGTGCCTCTTTGTATACATCTAAACGGTCCTTCTGCTCTGCATAGTTGAATTTGGTATGCCTGGACAGCCATTGTCCCAAGTTTTAGTGAGGTTTTAGTGAGGTTTGAGAGAACATTGGAGAGAGATGTGTCTGTCTGTTGGGTAATATAGCCAGATGCCATAGTATCTGTAGGCTGATTACTAATGGTTCTCTCCGGGTGCCAGAGCAGAGCCGGTTTTCTTGGGGTTCAGTGGATGAAGTCCTGCTACCACTTTACCTTGCTCTCTCCACTAGAGCTGGAGGAAATCTCCAGTCCTCCCCCAGCGAGACTGATCATCTCCTCTTCAAGATTACTGTAGCTGGGAATGGGGGGTGAGAAGGAGCTGGTCCTAAAACAGTCCTCTGAAATCTCAGTGGGTCCTTGTCCAAAAGCTTTGATCAGATTTTAGCCGTTGGCGCCACTTTGACACTTGCTTGGATGTTGTGGAAGACTCACATCACATGGGTATTGCCCATCACTTGCCGTCACCATGCATTTACAGCATGGTGGAGTTCAAGACTTGTAGCAGCTTCCTCAAGTTCCTCTGCTGTATCACAGCAAGTCACTTTGCTCCTTCTTTTTTGACTTTTTTTTTTTTCTACTAAGCTTAAAAATTTAGCTGCAGCAGTTAGAGCTGTAGTATAGATGTAGTTATACTTTCAATACAGTATATTTCTATTCTGTTCAAGGAATGAGTTTAAGCTAATGTGCAGGTATAAACTCTGTCCCCTCTGGTATACCTTCATTAGTTTGTAAAATCTAAGTGCAAACTGGGCCTAAGTCAACACGAATATCTTATAAACCTGAGTCCATTAATTTTTGTAAGATTTGCAGGTGTTGATTAGCTCCCAAGATGCCCCTGGCATATTAGATGTATGCAAGATAATTCAAAACGTAATCATCCCTATGAAATGAGATAACCCCAATTTTTCCTTTGTACACCTACACCCAGGTATGATAATTTGTTATTATAATGTCTATGTGGGGAATACAAGCAAAATTACTTTATTTTCCCCCTACTAATGAGTAAATTTTAATTCTACATTTGCCACAAAAAAATTAATAAATTCCATCACTATCTGAAAATAATTACAAGATGAGCAAATATTATTTTCTATTAATATTATTTCTGAAATATTATTTGTTTCAATTATGAAATCCAGTACTAGTAAGAAAGAATTTGTGACTAAACATTTGATTAAGAAAGAACTAATATGGGTAAAGAATGTTACTTAAAAGAATCTGTTTACCACTACAGGTGAAGATATAGGTTTTACAGTCATTCTTTTGATAAGAATATTCTTCAAAAATTCTGTCATACTCAATTGCATCCTAAACAATTAGGAGAAAATATGAGCAAAAATAAAATTTGTCCTTCATGAATGTCATCTTGGGTAAAAATCAAACGATTTGTAGGACCAAATAACCAAACTTACTTTTGACCAAAGTCATTATTATGCTTGAAACATAACCAGATTTCCAAACACATTCAGGACCTATAGAGGCAAATTGGTTCCCACTGCTGTTTTCCGTGCCCCACTCCCATCAAGTTCTCTATCTGCGTCCTTTGGAACTCTTTAAAAATCTAGCCCTGTAGGCAGGTGTGAGTCATTTCGGACATGGATGCACGTAGGTATATGAGGCAGCCCTGGCCTGGGAGCCATGGCACTATGTTATGTAGGTGTTCACCCTGGTGTAGGACACGCTGCCTGTTAGCAAGGCGTATTATTGGGACTCAGCACCACACGCACACAGCTATCCTCCTGCCGGGTTAGGATTGCTTCATACCCCGTCAGCCTGAAGTGCGGGCAGATGCATAGCTCTACATGTCCGCAAGCTCCCAAGTCACTGAGCTGTTCTTTGTTTTAATTTACAGACAGCTGTGAATTTGCTTTTGGATCTAGATTGAAATATCATCTTCCCATATTTGCAGCTTTGTGTTCTGTCATTGTCTCCAATTCTGACCGTCAAAACTGTACTAAAAGAAAATAATGCTCTGGCCATTTAGGGAGATCCTTACCCCCCTCACCCCCCCCAAATGCTGACTCAACAACTGAGAAGCTGTTCACCTTCTTCCTAAACTCCCCCGTGCAAAATAGCAAAACATTCTGTTTTCACGAGGTCCAAATGTTTCATTACAGCTTTATTGAAGAGTTGCATTTTGATAAGGCTGTTTGATTCCAACCACAAAGTAAACCATTTTGCAGAAGCATGACGCATAAGCAAACAGAAAAGTACAGGGCGTACGGTGCCTGCAATTGGAGAGCACCCCCAAAGAGACTCAAGCAGCAGCAGTGACACAGCACTCTTCTTGGCCACGGTACAGTACAAAGAGAAGGATCACAATGCAGCTAGCTTCCTAGGTCTAATTAGCTGCATAGGGCCAAAGGAAACCCGGTGACATTCAAAACTGGTAACTGGGGAAAAGTAATCTGTATTCATGAGACAGAAGATGGGCAAAAGCCAGCTTCCATTTGGACTCTAACATTGTCTGCATCAGTAGGACTAACAAAATATGGAGGTCTTCCACCCCAAGTGTTGGAGAAATACAGATTGAATATAGATGCAAAGGTCAGAAAGTCTCTTCCTATGTGGCTGACATGCTGACAAGGCAGTCCCAAGACAGAAAATCATTTCACTTGATAAAGAACTTGGTATCTGTGCAATCCATTTCATAGTGGAGGCAAGTAAAATGGGATTTTTCTAACAGCTAAGAATTTTTCGCCCACAAACATGGGCTATATCCTGGAAACTGCAAAAATAAATCACCTCCCAAGGTTCTGGTATTTCAGCAGGCACTTCCACAAGCAGGGTGCAAAGAGGTAAAGGAACCTCAGTGTCTGACACAGGAGTATGATTTAAAGTGGCCAAACCTCTAAAATGGGTACAACAAGGAAGAAAATGACAGTCTGGATATATACCGATAACTGCAAAAAAAGCAACCCAATATTTCAGGGAGGCTATAGGCTCCCTATGCTATAGGCTATTACTTATCAGGACTCTGCAGCATATTCTGAATATAACCTGCCCATCCTGGGCGAGGCAGGTGAGACTGGAAGAAGAGATGAGCAGCCACAACATTTGGTGGGAAACACCTGCTGGCCTGTTATCAGCAAATGAGATTTCCTGGGAAAGGGTGCACAATGCATGAATGTTGACAGGAGGTGAAAACATACATGACAACTTAGAGGTATGTGACCAAGACAAGAGGGAATACCGCTGCTCAGCCAAAATTCAGGAAGCATAAATTAAACCTGGATCATAGCAGAATGTAAATCACTGCATAGCAAATGAAGGACTTCAGGCACCATGAATGAAGCGAATGCCATAAAACAACCTCCTCTAAGAAACTGGAAGCCAAGTGTTGGGGAGCTACTTACCAATTAATACTGGGTACCCAGATCAGGAGAAGTCACAGGGCCTCCATAACAGTTGGGATGGGGCAGCGATCTGGAACATGAAGGACGCTGTTGCCTTGGGAAAGAAACAAAATACTTTATGAAAACAAGGGAAGTCCCACCACAGGGAAGTGCTTAACAAGCAGCAGTTGGAACAGCACTAGTGCAAGAAGAAGCTCCTCAGTGAAAGGATTGAGAATACAGATGTCAACACAGCAAAATGGTGTTCAGATGGAAAACATTAGATTGTTGCTGTTGTTCCACGGTATCAGGAGCTTAATCAGCACATAGATAGCTGTGCTGTTACCAGTGAAAGAGATCACAGGCCCCAGAGGACATTCCTGACAAACCTCTAGCATCTGCATGGCCAAGACTTCATTGCAGCACTTTAAAGCTGTGAAGGTGCTCCTTGAAAGCACAATACAAGCCCAGAAGAAAAATTTCTTTAGGAGATTTTTCTTGACTGCAGTTGTGTTGGGCAGCATGTTGCAAAAGGGAGGAAGAATTAAAGGAGCAGATGTGCGTGCTGCAGCAGCACTTACCAGGAAAGAAACAGAAAGTAACGATGTAATCAGTCCTTTGAAAGAAGGGATCATGTCAAGAGGGTCTGTACAAAAGTAAGTTCCTTTTGCTCTGGAGAGAAAATGAAGCGAATTGTGCAAAGTGTAGCAAGTTGAGTCCAAAGAAGCTGTGGCCAGAGCCAGAAAAAATATTCCCAGCAGACACCCTCATATATCACTATCCAAAATATGGTTTGGAGACACATCCTCCCAGTTCAACATTTGTGCAATGATAGCCCCATGCTAATGCACAAAACACTGGGCTTGCTCCACGTGGCAGGGCTGTTGCTGCAGGGAACCTTTGAGCACGTGTGTCGTACCCAGAAAAGTGAGGCAGCAGCTGGTCTCCTCTGACACAGAGGAAAAAATATCTGATGGTAAGTGAAGGCAACAGAATTTTTTTGAGGCCACTTCAAGAAAAGCAAGGCCGATAGATACCGTATTACCACCAAAGTAATCCCAGAAAGCAGAGAAGAAGTTTTGCCTGAAGACTCTTGAAGATTTTGGAGGATGGGTGTCTGATGCACAAACAACAAATAGTTTGTACGCCATGCTGTCCTAGGGGCGGCTGGTCCGGGTGATTGAAGAGGAGTCAGACCATTTCCTCAGACAGCTAAGTGACTTCAACATACCTGATGAGGTTTTCCCCTGACTTCAGCTATGAAGGTGTTGCCCATTTCATGGCCCAGCGCTGGAAAGCTCAGCAAATTAATACAACTTCCTGGCCGGAGGAAGGAGGAGGAAATCCTCTTATGACTAAAGGCCCTAAGGTGGAAGAAAACCTCCTTTCTAACAGAGGAAAACCCTATTGGACAGTATTAGGCTGATGTGGTAGTCGCCCAGGTGAAATGCAAAACATTCAGTTAGAAAAAGTAGTTATTGAAGTGAAGCTGCAGGCTCCAGGGAATTGCTAATATTAGTGCAACTGCTTCTGATATTGAAAACTTGGGCTGCAATACAGAAACTGTGAGTGAGATTGCTAGCAGCAATCACAAAAGCCCAGCAAGAAGAGGAAAGGGAGAACACAACTGTAACCCCTGTAATCACGATCAGTCAATGACACTACCAGTGTGTATTCAGCCACCCAGCTTTCTGTAACTGCCAAACCAGAGTCTCATCTTCCAGGGTATCATCTATAGTCAATGAAGAGAGAAAGAAACTTTTTTAGAAAGCAGTCCTAAGCACTTGCAGTAGGGTCCTATGCCTTTCTCTGACGGTGCCTGTTTCCCATTGCTGACCATGGAGAGACCTGGGAAATTCAGCTCTGTGGTGGGTGCTCTGTAGGAAGCTGCCTCGTGGTAGGTGTTGCAATAACTCTTCTTACTATGTCTTTGCATTCAGAAAGTAATACTTGCTGCAGACACTTGAGGAGTTTCCAGCTCAAACTGTTCTGAAGTAACAATGTCACCAAACTTCCTTGACTTCTTGATGGGGACTACTTTATGTCTATGCCCAGTGAGACGGCTGATGTCCCTTTAACAGAGGGACAGGCTCCTTGCACGTGGGTGCCTAGATGTGTTGCCGAGAGCAAGGGGTCTGCTTGTGAAAAGATTTATTAAATCAGCCCTTCTTGTTTTCTTCTGTCTTGTGTAAAATCTTCATGGGTGGGAATGGCCTGAACCCATGCAATGTCAGTGAGGCAAAAGGGGCAAGGCTGAAATGACCTTAATTGGTGGCCACTCCGCAGTATTCTGCAGAAAACCCTGTTATCGTGAAGCCGAGACAGAGTGCTCTGCAGGTCCTGGCAGCTCTCTCAGCCTGAGCACTTCTAAAGAGATTCATCAAAATGTCTTACTTACGCAAGCAGGTGTCTTCCTCACCCCAGGGAAAAGCCTTCCAGTGGCAAGCCTTGTGGAGGGGTCAAGGGAAAGCTAATTAAAGATTAAGACTACAGGGTTCAGCCCTCGACCAGAGGAAAGGCTGCACAGAGTTCCCCAGCAACAACAGCCTTAACCAGGGGACTTCCAGCGAAGGGGAAACCCCGAGAAATTTCCTTTCAACCACAGCACCAAACACTGCTGTGGTTCATGAGAGAAGGCAGGCATCTGAATGCAAAGACAGGCTCACAGAGAAGAGCACGAGTAGTCAAGGCTCATGTGTTTCATGCAGGTCTTACACAACCAACTTCCGCCTCTCATTCTCTCATAATTAGGGCTTGTTCTCATGCATATGCAGTACAGCCTTGTGGTTTCCCTCCTGATCCATCATCTACCAATGAGACGTGGTGTATGAAGCCTCTGTGGGAAGGAGAGACCATCACAAAATAGAGGGATGGGGGTGTCATTTCAAGGAGCTCAGGCTGGAAGTACGCTTTCTCTCTGGGTCACGCCAGCATGTCTTAACAGGCCTGCTGTGGCTGAGCGTGCCAGTGCCACATCTCCCATGCATGGGTGGCGTGAGCAGGGGATAAAAAGCTTGAGGGGTCCAGAAATACTGGTAGTGGCAGAAAGAGGCTTTCTCACACAAGGTTTGCAATGTCATCCAAATTGTACTGTGAGCTTGGCAAAAAGGGTTTCAGAGAACCATCTGGTGGTGGTTTGGCATCCTGTGGGAGCCGAGTTCCTAGTTAGTGGAAGATCTGGCCAAACAACAAAATAATTATGGCTACCATTGGCTTTAAAGATCTTCTTTTGTGGTTGCTTCAGCACAGATGTTTAGATCAGAATGAGAATGGAGGTTGAACTGTATTCTCCTTTTTGATGATGGCTGTGGGTGGGGAAAGCTTTGTGATGGTTTAGATGGGAAGGTATATATGGAGCATGAATCTCCATACAGCATTTCTGATGGTTAAGCATTTGACTTTCAGTCTCCAGAACCTGCTACTCTAGCCTTTCTCATAAGAATCAAGAGATATCAGGCCAAGTGTGATTGAACACATATCTTCCTTCCTGCTTTGTACATCTTGTTGCCTACATTACACATGATTAAAGCAGCAGTTCTAGAGAGTGCAGCATTACAAATGATGGTGTAGGTCTTTATACAAATATCTAATTTCAATGATGATAGAAAGGGAGAGTTTGAAAGACATACAGTACATCTTTTCATCATGCCTCTTTCTTCTAAGAGAGAAGAAGAGAAGTGCTAAGGAACCATTATATCCTACTGGTAAAATAAATTAACAAATCTTCCATTACTCTGCCTCCCATGTGTACCCTGTAGTGGCTGCAAATATTCACAGTTAACAATTATTGTGCTGTGAAAGGAAAATAATTTACTTTTAAAATAGCACAATTTGGAACGTAGTGCAGCTACCCTACCTGAATCTTGTGTTAGAAGGATGAATTAAGCTTCACGGATACCTCACACCATCCAAATTGTGGCAGCAGTTGCGCCTGCAGTTCTGTGCCTGAAGTTTGTTTTTCACATCATAATCTGTACAGTCAAAAATAAGGAACTGTTTTGCAAATGCTTGATTTGGCCTAAACCTTGACAAACCAAGTTTCAGTATGATAGCAAGAGCTAGATAGAATAAGGATATTTTTATAAAGCTGGTGAGATATGTCTGAGTGGAAACAGCATTTGATTCTCTAGCTCCCACCCTCACACGCTGGGATGTGATGGTGGTATGAAGTCTAAGGGTGGGAGAAGCCTACATTGCTGGTCACTGAACACTACAAGGCCCTAAATAATTTAGTTTCAAATGCTACTTTATAAAATATTTGTTTGCAAAACAATTTTAGGAAGTTTCCATTCTATCCTGCCTCCAGTCCTTCACTGTAGTAGTACCATCTTTTCATTTATGTGAAATAATTTTTTTTTAAAGGAAATTAAAAAAAGGTGGTCTTTAACGTAAACACACAAGTATTGTCACGATGGAGAGAATGTAGTCTTTGACAGGGAAGCAGTGGGAATGGGAGGTTCTTGGGAGGGTGCAGAAAACCTCTTCTTGAGCCAGGTCTGACAGAGAAGGATTCATAGCATGGACCTGCACTTTCAAAATCCCAAGTCCAGCTTTCAAGACTGGCAGAAATACAGGAGCCTAAGGCACACTGACTTTCAAGAAGGGAGAGGTTCTACTAACAAGACATGGGGTTTTTTTCACTATCTGGATAGAAAACGATGCAAGATTAGATTTTCAAAAACGTCTGAGGGCTGTTTTGAGGGGAGATATTATGGTCTAAGTACTAGAAAGGGATAAGAAATCCAGGGCATTTGCTGTTTGAAGTTGCCAGATCTGAGCTCTGTATAAAAGTCAGTTGAGAGCAGGAGCAATGCCTAAGCTGGCTGTCTGGAGAGGATGGTCAGAACATGATCCTCTGCAATTAGCTCTGTTTCAAATCAGTAAATGAGGTGGTTTTGGAAAGCTCCATGAGATCTGCCAAATCATGCCAGAGTAACTTCTTCAATCACTGAGGTATTTTGGGAAAGTTACTACTAGTGACTGAACCAAAGACTAGATGAGGAATGAGCGGAAGAAGCAGGACTACAACACACAAATGGGTACATAGGTGACAAATAGGTGATGATTAAAGGGAAAAAGGAAGAGAAAATCTTCCTCAGAACTTACCTCAATCACATGGCTGTTTTCTTGTAGATATTCATGGTAGAGTCAGGTCTTCCAGAGTTATCTGAACACAGTGAGAGTCTTAATTCAAGGGACAATCTAGAAGAAGAGTTCCATGCAGTATATAGTACAGAAGAATTGCCAGAAAAGTCTGTTGGACAGTAAATAAAAAGCTGTCTATTTAATATATACTGAAAGTGAATATCTCAGAACGTATCTGGGGGCTTTCTCTTAGTTTAGTGGCATTAGTAAATGATGTCTTCCTTTGAACGATGATCATGATTACCTTGTGCATATTCTTTGTTCCAGAAAACAGGTGGGACATATTGCACTTGTGAATATGTTCTTGTTACACCCATTTCTGATGACAGGGTACAAGAGAACTGCAAAATCATTCTAGTGAGCATTAACTGAAATTTATATGACTATGTTTGCATATGCAAAATATCATCATTGTATGGCAAAAGGTACAGTAAGAAAGGCTTGGCATTCCTATGGACATTAACTATTTATTTCAACACATTAGCAGAATGTGAGTCTTGAATTTATAAATATGAATATAAGCTCCAGAAACCTGAATCTCACAATTAGGTTTATTTAGACAGGAACAAGACAAAATTTGAATATTGTCTAGAAAATCACTCTTGTTCTGGATGGTATGAGAGCCTCCACTGTAACCAGACTAGTCAAGTCTACTGTAGAAGTAGCTGTTTCCCCTCATACTTTCAGTCAAATCACATTTATGTTTTGATGCAAGTTCTGTTCCCATAGACATGTTTATAATACCTATCTGAAGAGTGTCTAGGAGAGCCTTCTTATAACTACTAGAGACTCTGTCTTTATGCATGCTTCCACAAAGAAACTCTGTCTTGCACGTGCAGTTGGACCAAACCTACTGTGTAGGCAGTGTAGGAAGTCCAGACTTGCTTACCACTCAAGCTGTGACACCTTTATAAACTGGGCTCAGTCCTTAATACATTAGTGTGGCTGTGAGAGGCTTTCTGCTAGGGTGTATAGACAGCTTACATGCTTGACTGTGTCTGATGACAAAGTCAATCATGTTCTGGAACCACAGAGGGCTATGTGATGTACTACATATGACCTGAACAGAATGGAGAAGTCTCGGGTCTAAGTTGCTAACAGTGAAGTTGGCTTCAAAATTTATTTACAAATCTTGTCCATTTTATTTGTGGTCTTGCTTCTGAGGCTAATGTAATCATTTAAATCCTGAAACTGAGCTTTCAGAGACAAACATCAAATATTGTGAAACTTGCTGAAACCATGAGCTCTGGCAACATCACCTTTAAGCTGGTTCTGCAGTTTTATGTTAATACACCTACAATGGTTTTGTACACTGTTATTTGGAAAACCTACCATCAAAAAGGTATATGCTGACATTTTGCCTGTTTTCTACTTAATTTTACATTTGACTTTAAAAGGGTATAGTGTAATAAACGATATCTGAAGGCCAGAGTCTGAATTCCTGGCTCATACTGAGGAGCACCTTGCTCCACCAGCAATTCCAGAAGAGTCAGGCTTTAGGTGAAGAAGGCCACTGAATCAGTGTGAGGGAATGAGAATTAATTGTCTACCAGGTTAATGTACTCCAGAACCTGAAGACCAGTTCATGCTGCCAAAACTGAATGGTTTAGTTTTTCAGTTTCTTGGCAGGGATTTGGTGATTTCCTGTATGCCCAAAGCATGACTTTGAGGCCTAAAGGATTTGAGTAGATGATCCAGTAGCATCAATGTCAATGATGCATGAGAGGATCCTAAATTGGTAAGAAAATAAAGGCTGCCTGTGTAAGCTGTTGCCAGTGCTAACTCCTGTGGTACCGGGATAATTTTATTCAAGTATCACAGTATGAGAAAAAAATCTGCCCTGGTAATTGAAACTTTACATCAGGCAATCATTCATTTTAATATGTCAAATGTACACATTACAAGAAACTGTTGAAAAACCCAGACTGGAAAACCCCAGGCCAAACCATATACCTCAAGATTGAAACCGATTTAAATTCCAAGAATAAGTAGCTGACAAAGATAATTTTCATAGATTAACATTTTTCACCTGGGTTTTATATATCTGGAAGAAATATACACTGCATTGGTTATGCATTGATCAAACTTTTATTGTGCCAGCTGTACTTCATAGACCTGAAAAAGTGATTCAAGCAAAACAAAAGAGAACATAAAAGCACAACTATAATGGTTTTAAATCCCAAAGAGGCAATTACAAGTTTGATTCCAGTGATGCAGCTGGACTACATTGGAAAACTAAACACTTTACACATATTAAGTAGATATGAAGGCTAGGACTAGGACTGTAAATAATAAATCCATCCTGCAGTTTTATTTGTGAAGTACAGCCCTTTTAATAAGTTGGGAAAATACAGCAATAAAATTCACACTAATTCATGTGTAAAAGGTAGTTTAACAGAGCCGAAATGTGTTAAAACAGATTTATTTTTTTTTCTGAGAAAAGTAAGTTGCACAATAACTAATCATTTAAATAAAACAACTGGAAAGTGGACTAAAATAATGTTGCAACAGGAATGAATTATAATTCTTTAGCCTTTGTGAGTGTGTTAGGGTATAATATAGTGGTTTATATTTAGAATATTATGTGGCCTCTTTTTATAAAGAAAAGCCTGGTAATTGCAGTACATAATGTTTATGTTTGCTTTGGGGGCTGAGGAGGAGAGTAAAGGGCAGGGCAGCACAGCACCTAACAAACCACCCAAACAATGGCGCAAAGATGGCTTGAGGTTTAAAAACCTAATGATGCAGATGGCGACTGGCTGGTGAGAGTAGGGGGGAAGGAGATACACAGCTGCCTCTCCATGCACAGATCACAAAAGCAGCCTTTGCATTCAAGGTACATGCACGGGGGCCTTTGTCTTCAGGTCAACCACGCCAGCTAAATGTGACATGCTGAGTATAAGCTAGTTCTGCAGGCTGCTTCAGTAGGCACTCGAGAGACATTTCTGGAGGGCAACTCATCCCACAGGAACTGCTTCAGGCTGAGACTGATCATCACTATCCACTGAGTATTGAGAGACCCTACATGGGTGATTTCAACTGGACATCTCCATTTTAGATGGCTAAAATTAGGTGAAATGAGTCCTTCCCTCAACAGGTATTATAAGACTGATCCATCTTTTCTGTGCTTCTTCTCGTGTGCTGGGCGTACAGCTGGACAAAGCAGGCTGAGGTAGTTCTTGGGTTGTTTGGAGAAGTTTTGCATGTGTCTGGAGTAAGGTCTTCGTTGTAGTTCTCTCTGGATGGAGCAGGGTGTTAAGGGTAACCTCCTTCTCTAAAGGTCAGGATCAAACACCAGTGTTGGGGGGGGGGGGGGAGGAGAGGGGAGGGAAATCTAATTATACATCTATTCTCCAACACCTTGGGTCTCAGAATTAAAGCAAAATTAAAAAAACCAAAAACTGAAGCACGAAATGAAAGGCAACAGAAGGGTAAAAATTAGTAGATCACAAGAAAAAAAAATGAGGACACAAAATAAGTGTCATTTTTATGGTAATTCTTTGGTTTCTTTTTTAGAAAATGTAGTTTCATTGTAACAGCAATAAAACCTGCTTGTAAGAAAGGATCAGCGTTGATTGTTCTGATCTAATCTAAAACATTTCTGGGGAAAAAATGTTTTCTTGAAATGTTCTCTTTTGATACTTTCAAGAAGAAGAGTTCACTGTTTTATAATTCAAACTAATGCTTGCATCACAGTATTTTAGTTAATTTCTAGTTTAAAGTGTTAAAATTAACAAAAAATAAAAAAGATAAGAATGTTATTTACATGAAATATTTTAACAATTTAATCTTAGGGATTTCTATTCATTTGTCTTCTTGAACAGCATTATTTTTCATGTTTTTTGGCTTTTTACCAAAATTCTGAAATTTCTCATGTGACGGGAAAAACATTTGCAGCTTAGCGTAATGCTTAAAATCTAGAAAGCTCTGTGGCTCAAATAATAGTCAATGTTGCGCTGCCAAATTTTGGGTGAACTTCAGTGAACTGTGGGTTGATGCTGCTTTCCATGGGAGCCTGGTGGGCTTGCTGCTTCTCTTCACCAGAGGCAGGTCTGGGAGAACAATATTAAATATGCCCTAACATTTGTAAAGCCACCTTTCCTGAGAAGTACGATTCAGACTGGTGTTTGCCACCATTTGGCCTTAACGTTTGAGGACACCCAGAAGACATGGATGTACACCTGGGAGGTGGAGGTGCGTAAACTGGCAGATGTCGGGCGAGTTTGTTTCTTGCTTTACAAATGCATGCTTAGTTTGTCTGAAGCTGCTTCTGAATGTATTTAAAGTTTGTGATTAACACCTCCACCTACAGCAAGGGAGAATTCGGACGAGAAGCTGCAGTCCAGGAAGGTCCGCAGAAATAGCGGCAAGCATGGGCTGAGATGTTACAAACAGAACTAGTGACACCTATAGGTAGCAGAAAACTAACCGGTGGAGCTGTGGTCTGCTTTGCTGATGAGGAGCACCGGAGTAACTTGTAGATTTTGGCGGCAGGGGTGGTTGGTTGTCCTATTCGCAGGGTTTGTAAACGGGTTGTATTCCTTTATTCTTCCCAGGTATTTCTAGTAGGGACATACTACTGCTGCTGCTGGTGACTTGAAGCTGCGGAAGTAAATGGGGGAATGTAGATGATTGAAAGGGAAATATTATACAAAATGGTTTCCTTGGGGGGGGGGGCGCGGAGAACAACCCATTATTTTACTGTCGCTAAAGGAAGCTACAAACATCCTGAGATGAGGGGCATGCGCTTAGGTTTAGTTACTCCTTTGCAGCAAGACCAGAATAGAGCTGAGAGAAGCAGCTGAACAAGAGTTGACTAAGAAGGAAAAACAAAACCATCCTTGAAACCAGACTAGGGGCACAGTGAATTTTTAAGAAAAGTTTCAAGGGCTCTTCTCTAGTTTGGCAGTCCTATTATGATTGTTATTACTGTTAAAAAAAAAAAAATTCAGACCATATAAAATATAGGTATAACACTCTCTTTTGCAATTAGGTAGGAGTAGTTTAAGGAACCCCATAGGCTTGACATCTAGCCCTGGGCGCTATTCCCACTGCCAAACTTTATGAGTTTCTGCAGAATTTAAATCACATTGTCTTATCCTCTTTTCTGTGAAAGATCTAGGGGATCAAGCAGGGTAGCATGAAACTTGGATCACGATAGGAGTTGGTAGAGAGGTTTCTTGCTCCCACTGCAAGGCACCCTATGAAGATTTGAGGCCAAATATATTGGCAGTTGCAGAACCAGGCCCTGGTTTCCTAGTCAGGAGAAACAGTGAAATTGTTGAGTTCTGAGTGTTCCCAAGGCTACATGTGGATTTAGGCAAGCTCAGTGCCACTAAAAATGAGAACAGAAGTGATGCCAGATGTAAAATTAAATTGATTTTATGTGTAGGAAACTCATTCAGCAAAGAAAACATATAGAAAAATATTAATTTCACTTCCTTTTTCAATTAGATTTGTTATAATAATAATTGCTTAAAAATTTTGAGTGGAAATGTGAGTTTGAAGTTGACTTTGTCCTATGTTGCTTTTTTAGCAGCTTCCAGCAGAGTTTTAGAAATTGTTTTGCAATTTTTTTTTCCAGCATAGCTCAGGTATATTTTCATTTTTCTTTACTGTTTCCTTCTCTCCCCGTGTGAGGAATGTGACACACCTCCTATGAGATTTTGTGTTGCCTTTCCTTGCTTCCTGGCATTCATCCTTGGTATGTGCCATGGCACTATTTTTTGGTCACCCTTATACTCTATGTTCCACTTCCATTTGTTGCTGTGTACATGACACTCTCTATACTATGCTTCATATTACTAGGGCTAAAGATAAAAAGATTTTACTTTTCTAAATCTCAGGACATCGTTTCTATCTGATGCTTTGTGTGTTGTTGCTTTTATTATCAGCGTGAAGTGTGTTATTGCCTGTGGGATAAGCCAGAAAAGGCAGGCCTTTTGTGAAGCTTCAAGCTTCCAGTCTCTTCTCTGATCATCTTCTCTTCACTCTTATCTCCAGCAGATGAAACTTTGAACATGGTTTTCCCTTTTTTTCTATGTCTTTTGAAAACAAACTGGGCCACTGTTTTGTTGGTGAGGATAAGTAGATGTCTTCTAGCTTGCCAAATAAGAAAGAGTGATCCTCATATCTGTAGCAAGCACAAGTGATAGTTTTAGTAGAGTTGCCATTAAATATCACTGTCTGGATTTAAATGTTTGGACAAAGATTAGCCGCCAGTACAAAATAAATAGCATGAATGTTTAATCAAGATCTATCATTCCTCCTGGTCAGATACTGCCTTTTTTGTTTAAAAGCCCAGTATAATGGAGACACAATGCCTACTGAGAAGTCCTACGACTCTGTTAATAATTGGATAGTTTTAAGCAAAATCCAATTCATACCTTGGTGCACTGAGGTGAAAGAAAGGAGAGTTTAATCTATGGATAGATAGGTAGATGTGTACTTTACAGCCCCTTTTAAAATTATGTCTTTAAAGTTGGGGTCACGACTTTCAAAACTACATTTATTTAGTCACTAGAGGGAGACATGATCTCGTATAACCTAGAGCACGTCTACCACCAGGAAGAGATCAGTGATAAAAATTCCCACTGCAGGGTGGCACATGTCAACCAGGCTGGAGTGTTACTGCCCAAGTGAAAGGCTGCTGATCTGTTAAGCATCTGGGGGCCGTGAGGATTGGAGAGAGTGAAAGAAGCCTTCGTGGACCTGCCTGATCTTCCAGGATCGCATCAGCGGTGTCTTTCCATAAAACACATCTGATCTGGGTTCCAGTGAGAAGATCACCTTTAACTGAAGTGAGCAGAACAGGCTTTAACCACGTCTTCGGCCAGTGCTGGTCTGTGCCACATTGCTCATCTTTCTCAAGAAACCTGCTGGGTAAGACACTGTTTCTCACCCCAGAGCAGCACGGCTGGGCAGAGAAGTAGAAGGTCAATGCAGAAAGCCCTGACTCTCCTCAGGAGATTTTCTACTGTCAGAAGTGGGCTGGAACACATTATCAGCTCCTGCTGCATGCTGCCCAGTAACCATCTATTCCCCCACAGTGGCCTTTGGGCTGGGCAAAGACCCTGCTCGGGGGAAGCCAGTGAGGGAAGGAGGTGCAGAGAACACTCCTGCACCGTTTGTTGGCACGGGTGAGAGAAGACCTGTTTTCCTCTTGGTGCAAGACGCTATAGGGGACAATCTGTGCAACCTTTTGGCTGGAGAGAGCGGTATGCAAGGCTGGATTGACAGGGTCTCACCCCAGTGATTTACTTTAAAATGAAAGCTTAGGTGCAAACATTAGAGGCAGATTTTGTGCCCACTGGAAAGTGCTTTGATCAAAGCACCAAGCCCAGTGTGAAGTCTGCACAAGTGTTATTATTCATCCAAAAAACAAACAGAGCAAGCCAAAGGCCCTGTCCACACTGGGATCAGGATTGGGCTAGCACCAACCATGTTGCTGCTGATAAAACCACAGGGAAACATCTCTACATCTGGAGCTTCTGTTCAGTGTTAATCCATACTGGGATGCTGTTTAATAATGTATTTAACTAGAGTACTGCAAATGTGTGGTAAATGACATTTTTTACCATTACATTAATAATAGGTGTTATTTATCCTTTATTGCCCAGAAACATTTTAGGGACTGCTGTTAATATTTCCTCGAAATAAATGTTTATGGAATCATTAACTCCGGTTTTATTGGCCATATTTCTCACAAAGCTTCTGAGTCATGCCTTCAAGTCTGCTAGGATTTGTGATCCTATTTTCTGTTTGCTTTGTACATTTTGTCTGTCTGTGTAATTTGAAGAGAGAATTGTAGAGTGTAAGATGGAGGCAAGTATTCTTTATTTTAATTAAAATGCTAACATAAGAAATTATCTTATTGAGTGATTGTGTTGTAACACAGCCACTTGCTCTGCCATACAGTAGTTAAGTGTGATTTGATGCTTCCTCTAGAACGCTTCCTATTCTCCAGGGCTTATACTGTAGCCAAAAAAATTCCCTCTAAGCTGAAACTTGGCACGCAAAATCTCAGCTAAACTTCAGTGTTGCTTGAAACTTAAAACACAAAACTTTGCTTTTCCATGTTCAAGTTGCTTTGGGACACTACACCTGGTGGTTCCTTGTATTGTTTCTTTGTGGAATGATTGAAGAGCTCAGTGTCTTTCTGATATTAAAAATGAAATGTTGCTGGCGTTAATTTGTAACGGGAATTCATTATTGCTGATTGCGGAAAAAACCTGTGTTGTAAGCCAGATGAGTTCTAGATGGACATACATATATCACTGCACACAAAGAAAAAATTAATTCTTTTTCTGCCAGGTTTTGCCTATGTTGCCTGTCCCAAATGGAACTCTCCCCCATTTGTGGAGGGGCCATAACACAGGCACCACGGCTGACCCTTGTTGGAGGCAGGGGTGTCAGCTAGCTGGACATTTCATCTCATCCAAGTGTGAGCTGTTGTCTCTTCTCAACAGCACAGTGAACAGGGCTATTGAAGAGTCTTAATACAGTGCCAATGGTGTGAGTCTAGACTCACGAATATCTCATCTATGGTTATTTATGTGTAAATGGTTTCTGAAGCAAGCCAAGCATGTTGCTGAGCACATTGCCTGTTCCCATGCCACTGACTACAGGAAGCTGGTCATAATAATCTGATTGGCCAATTAGATTTGGGTAGATCTTTGATCTTTCAGTAACAGCATACGCATATACATGGGAGAAGAGAGTCAAGCCTACTGTAACCTGAGGATACATAAAGATTGAGTCTAGCACAGCTTGCACGCCTGAGACCAACAAGTACCTGTGCAGCAAGGTTATGAAGTTGAACAATAAGTATCTACCTAGGGGTTTTTTCAGTAAATTGTATACCCGACTGATTTCAAGCCATTTTTGCAGCATGCTTTTCCAAGATCTTTACCATAAATTTAGTAGTTTCAGATGACTGCAAAGTGTTTTCTCAGAAAATTTTTCTCCTGATTTTATTTATATTCATCTTTTGAAATGTCTTTGCACATAAAAAAATGAAAGAGACAGTGTTTATTAGATGAAAATTTCTGTCTGTGAGATACCCATGAAAGCAGTTCCTTTTGGTCGAAATAAGGAAAAATTTTAGTTCTTTCAGTATAGGAGAAAAGGAGCACTCAAAGTTGTTGCAGTTGGAGAATTACTGTCTGACATTTGAGAACAGGGAAATAAACTCACAGGTAGAAGAATTTGTAGTCATTTAAGCCAGTCAAGAGTCATAAGGAAATTCAGAAGGAGACAACAGGACCTAACACAATGACATAGGGAACTGCAAGTTGACAAATGCAAGTCATTTATCTTGGAATAATGAAGGGAGAATTTGAAACAGCCCATTCATTTTGGACGTTACAATTTAACTTTAATACTCAGGAAAAATACCACTGAACAGAGGTCAGTCAGAACTGGTCAGTCTGTAAAAGTAGCTCAAAAATAGGTAAAATGTTAGTACCTGTAAAGGTTGGGCTATAAAACTATGTCAATCAGTTACAGAACAATGTGAACCTGATAGTGTCACTGTATGCATCAGTGGTGTATTGTCACCTGCAACATAGGATCAGATGGGCCTATAGAGAAGATGCAGAGCTAATTTTCTCTTTTTTTTTTTTTTTTTTTTTTTTTCCCAGACTCTTGTATTACATTCTTAAGAGTCCAGTGCTTATAGGCCAGTACAGTTTAGGAAACCTGGTTTTGGCAGCAGAGACTCAGAAACTGATGTGGATCTTCCTGGTCTACCATCCCCATGCCCGTGGGGGCACAAAGTTGCATAAATCCAGAAGACAGCCTGAATTACCATTTTCTACCTTTCCATGGGTCACTTGTTCCTTTTTGCTGTCTATTTTGAGACATTAAACCTCCAGTGATTGGAAGGAGGTCCATTTCCATGTCGTGTCACTGATCCTACAAAAAGTGGAGCATTTTCCTGCCCTCTCCAGCAAAGCACCTACTTACCTGCTTGGCTCTGAGCACATCAGTGACTTGGGGGTTCTTGCAGGAACTCACAAGCACGATAATCTTGGGCAGGAGCTGGGCAAGCAGAAACTCATGGGACCTGGTGGTGGTGTGGGAATGGCCTGTCAGAGGGCAACGGGGTGCACTAGCGGGCAAAGGAGTTCACTGTGTTTATGTGGAAGAAGAATGGCTGCTAAAAAATGAAGCAATGGGGCCTGGCTCTGCTCTCAGAGATTATGGGAATCATTGGCCTGAAAGAGGTGGAGTGACATTTATGCAGAAGTGGCTTAGGAGTGGAACAGTTTTGCAGCCTTTATGGGGTTAGTCTTTTCATATTTCTGAGAGCAGAATTGGTGAACAAGGTGAGTTAATAGTACATAAGTAAAATTGAAGCCTACGGCAATTAAATTAAAAGCTAAAAAGATTTGGAATGGTAAAACTGAATACATTTTAATTGAACATAATTCTATTGAAGACTATTAAATTACCGCAGTGGAATAGAAGCACAAAAAACCATGATAATGAGTTCCTGAATGAAAATTTTAAATGGATAAACTGAAAAATTGCAGGTACCCCGGTGTATGACATGCAGAGTGCTCATGATATGAGAACATGAATTATTTATATCTTCTTTAAATGTAGAATGTAAATTTGTTTTGGATTAATTTCTACTGGGAAATCACTACACAGTAAACATAACTGTCTCTTAGGGCGATCATTTTCCTTCTAATTATTATTATTATTATTTTATCATATTGTTGTTTGGAGAGGGGAAATAAAAATGGCAAATTTCATGGTAGTAAGTCATTTAAGTAATGGTTATACTGAAAAAATGTAGTGCTTTACTTTGGGGTGAAATATACTGTAAGCTAGACTGCTGTTAAAGTAACTTAGGACACATAGACTCCACTTTGATGTTGCTATGCTGGGACAAAGAAGTTGGTATCTCCTTGTTTTTCCTACAGCAAGTAGGCTGGTAGACTGGTAGGGGACATGAAAGGGTCCAGCTAGTGCCTTATTACTGTTGTGGTCTGTGGGATGCAGAGGCAGGTGCCAAAGCTTATGCTGAGACAGTTATGGCCATAGGAATAATCTAAGAATAGAGGAAAAGCTCTTGTGTGTAGGGAGAGAGTTGTTAAAGGAATGCGCCACGATCATTGTTACCTTTCTTCTCTTTTCTTTGTTTTCACCTGTACAAGTGTGTTCAACTGTAGGGGAAATATATCACTTTGGTGGAATTAGGAAAAACAGGTTTGTTAAAACACAGATACGCTCATAGCTTGCCTGTTGGCATTGTTTTAGTCAAGTGATTATCGCTTTGCCTTTGCAATACTCCTGCTGGAGCAATGTGCAGGTAAGTCTGGGGTAAAGCCATTGAGGAATTGGGCCTTCCCAGCTGTGTTTTGTACTCCTAAGTTTAGGAAAATTGATGCAGAGAGCTCCTTTTGGCTTCAGTGGGGCCTTGTGCTTGGGGTTCACTGAAGTATCTTTGTCTAAGACAGAGTTACCAGGACTGAAGCTTTTGTTGCTTGGCCTGACCTTTGCAATCCTTGCTGCTCATTTCTAATGACACTTTATTAGTCCATCTCTCCCACCCCAGGGAATAATGATACTTTGTGGATAATGTTATATAACAAGCATTAATCTTGAGTGGCAAGTGGAAGATTAACAATATTAAATTATTTTGCTACATATAATGCACTATTTTTTCATTGCTTATATCTTTGACTTGCAACCCATCTGGATCTGCAACTCCTTGCTAGCTGCAAACTATGTTCTGCCCATTCTCAGTCCTCTGACAATGGGAAGACGATGAGCTAAAAATGTAAAGATTTTTGTTCTTATTATTTTGGAACAACTGCTCTCCCGTTTTCTGCTGTTTTCTTTTCATGGACCATTAGCAGCTTCCAAAGGCAATATCCTTTCACTGTCACACTATGCCATGGGGTGCCATTTCAACAACTTCAGACGAGGGCATTAAGTACAATTCTGGATGAGAGTCAGAGCATAACCAAATAAAAATAATAAAGGAAAGCTTGTAAGAGCAATTTGGAATGCTGTCCTGTGCTGAATTCATTTGCAGCTTAGCAGAGAGCTACCAATCACTGGTGATCAGTGCAATACTCCGCAGCACCTTATTTAATTGTAAAGTATTTCATACCCTAAGAAACATCACTGTTCATTTGCTTTTCCTTTTTCGGTGATCATCTTAGCTGAATGCTGAGCGGTGAATCAGTGGGAGGGGAAGAAAATTCATGTTTCTAATTCGAGGAGAATAAAAATGGACTTCTTGTTGTTCCTCTCCCTTCCCCCTTGCAATTAATCTGGAGTTACGCATTTCTTAGGATAGTTTAAAAAAAAAATCCTGGAAGGAGGGAAAAAAAACTCATAATCCTTTAGTAAATTGCTCAGTGGGTCAAATTGTGGCAGACATTGCATACAGGTCCAAGCCAAAACGTCCTCCTGGCCAGCAGTAGGACTGTGGGGCAGAAGCAATTTCCTTTAGCTCACCTCCCATGGAGACAGAGGAAGGCCTATTCTACAGGTCCTCACAGCACCCCATGCTTTGTGGAGGACTAGGGCTACATACATTCATTGAAATAGCCCCTAAATTGGCACTGACTGATCTGGCACCGGCTTTTGCATTCGGTGCTTGAACAAATTATTCATTCTTTATACTGGGGAAAATCTGTAAGGTGCGCAATGAATGGGCTGCTCAGAGCTGGAGTCAAGGCAGCCGCTGACTCTGATGCTGCATTCCCTCTCTGCACCTCTTTGGTGGTGATGGATATGCCACTTAGCAGGCACTGCTTGGAAGTGTGGTGCGGAGATCCGTGTAGAGCTTGTCAGCTGGAGAGCAGATCAGTCAAGAGGCTTAAGCATAGGACTGGGAGGTAGCTGGGATGGTTGCTGTCTTGGCTATGCTGATAGATCACTTTGGGCTAGGTACTTAACATCTGTGTATTCTGCTTTCTCCTTCTGTAAAAGAAGGCTAATCTCTCTACTCGTGGATGTTGGAGTTTTCTCTGGCACTGGCCTGGGTAATAATATCTTAATGCCAACACGGAAGGTGTTGGGAGACTCTGTGAAGATTTATAAAGCACTATGAACGTGTGTTGGGCTAGGTGTTACGTTACCAATGCCTTGCTACCAGAATGTTTACATTTGACTTGCACCTTACATAAAATACAGTTTTCTACTATTCTCTGCTCTGTTGAAAAATGTTGAGGCTCTTGTCATTTTCTCCCTAATATAGGAACTATTTCACCTTGACATGGTAGGCTAGACAAGGGTGTCCAGTGCTGGAGTAAAAGGCACACTGGACATAAGACTGGAGATGTGAGGGATGTAAAGAGAAGGCTAGGGCAGTCATTCCCTTGTCTCAGCTCCATCAAAGTAGTACAGATTTCTGATCCTAATGTGGTTGGTTTGGGTTTTTTTTTAGTTTTCTGAATTTTTCCAGTCCCTTTTTGAACTCATGCAGACTTTCTGCATCCCCAACACCCCTTGACACAGAGATTCACAGCCTAACCACTTCTTCTGTGTGAAGAAGTATTTCTTTCAGTTAATTTTGAACTGGCCGTTGCTAGTTTTATTTCATATGTGCTGCTGCTTACACCAGAAGACACAGCAGAAGATCATTCCCTGTATCACACCAGTCATGGTTTTATACATGTCTTTAGATATCCACACCATCCTCCCATGCCAAGGTGAAAGACCCCCGGTGTATTTAGCCATTCCTCTCACAAAAAAAGCGTCATACAAAAGCTGCATCCTACTCTTGACCATCCTTGCCACAATTCCCTTTATCTTTTCAGTTCCACTGTATTCTTTTAAGAGGGGGGACTGGAGTTGCAAACAACATGCACAAGACCAGCACATTCTGGATATACAAAATGCTGTACCTGTGTCTTTGGTTTGTCCTTTGTGACAAGTCTGTCATTCATGGGCTTGCGTTGCAATTATTTCAGGTGTGGCAATAACGTTGTTACAGTGGCTGGGGGTATATAAGAGTCCTGGCACTGTGTGATAGAACAGATACTTACTGCCACTGTAAGTCTGAGCATGAGAGGAAGGAGCCGTCCAGACCAGCACGGCTTCCTCTCCATTCTGCCTCGTTTGCCTCTCTGCCTGCTTTATGACGCCCCACATTTTATTCGTCACCTTGGATTGTTTTCCTCTTATTGTACATTCGCTAGAAAAGCAAAAAGCCTCTCTAAAACTGCTGGACTGAAAATGAAATATAGGATGGCTGCAGGCTATGTTTTTCTTTGCTGGGAAGCACTACCATGATAATTGTTTCTACAAAAAGAAACTACTACTCTGGCAAAAAAAAAAAAAAAAAAAAAAAAGAAGGAAAAAAAGACAAAACAAAAACCAAAAACCCAAACACCCTCTATTTGCTTGAACCTACCATAAACTATTGCTAGTAATTATAGAAGCTGACTGCACAACAGCTTAATTTGACTTAATTGGCAATTTTTTAAAGCTGCAACACAATAAAAATAGAAAACGAACTCAGTGCACAGGTTCTGGAGATGTTAAATTTCACTTTATGAAAAAGCTGTAAACCTTCATGCAACGTGTTGGCTTGTAATTCACTTCAGTTGGTTATATATTTTTTTCTTTTCTTTTTTTCTTCTGTTGTGATATGAAAGTGTAGAAATATGCAGCAGTGTCTGAAAGAGACTAAGCTTTGCCTTTTGCTCTCAGTGCTGTGTTCCAGTCTGACAGAAATGTTTCACAGTGAAAGCTTATCAAGAGGGAGAAAGATCATCTGCTAGCCTTATTACTTTGTTAATGGCCACAGGGCTGGGGTTTTCTTTATTTAATTTTTTTCTTTTTTTTTTTTTTCCAAGTGACTAGTAATTCTAAATGGCAAATTCTTTTGTTCTCCCCAAACATTTAAGAAAATGGTGGTCTACTAGAGAGACAAATCCTTTTTGAGCTACAAATTTATCCATTGTGGGTTTAACTTTAAATAGATTAGGAGTCCCCTTTAAGTCAATTGAGCTTTAGTGGGTATTACAGAAAATTAAGCCATCTGTACACACTACCAGTGAGATGATTTAATTACACAATGTTCTGATATGGTAAGAGAACAATTTATATTAAGTCAATGTTTACTTATTTGAATGGGAGCTGAGGATTGTATATTATAATATACAGATATACAAGTTGGTGTGGTGACAGAATGAATTGATTTATACTGTAAGTACCTAAAGGATGCGAATCTATGTACACAGTTAAAATATCAAGTAAGGATCTGCAAAAGTTAAGAGTTCAGACTTTACATCCACCACCCCATTTTACACCTCTCCTGTCCCATATGAAGCATCTAGTCCCAGCTGCTTGGAGAGTGGCCCTGGCCACAGGAGTCCCTCAGAGCTTACCTAGGCCCTTCTCCGGGGAAGGTGCCGTAAATGAAGGGGACTTGGAAGGACCTAGGGCACATTGCAGCTAGTGGATGGCTTCTAATGGATGTTTTCCAGTTGACACAGTTTAACACAACTGTTGGCTAGCCAGAAAATCAAAGAGTCAATCCACTCACCCAGTGTACCCAATACCGTGGAGAATCTTCTCTAGACTTTGACATTAGTCCTCTGTTGGCATCAGAAACCAGACTCAGCACTTTGTCTAGAAGAGTTCAAGCTCAAGAAAGATGAGTATGTGAAGCTGATTCTAAGCTACATTTGAACTTCCTTAGTCCTGGAGTTGGTGCACGTTGAAGGCTGCTTTAAGTTGCCTGGCTTCATTTGACGTAGCTAGTCACAGTAGATAAGTTTGATCTCCTCCTAATTCCTGTGATAGTGGCTGACAGGATGACTGATTCCCCAGCATAGCTTTGTAACAATGATGGTTTGACTTAGTGGCTTAAACTGATTCAAAAGTTGTCGATAGAAACACAAGACTCATCCCAGGTAATGCAGAAAAATGAGCCCTACCTACAATAAAGCATGTACAAGGTGCACACTTCCAGTGGAAAATGGGTATACATGCCATAGCACTTAGCCACTCCTGGAAACAGACTTTAACTACAGTCCCATACTTGGTGTACTGTGTGCTTATATAAAAGAGTTATGCTGGATCGTTAGTCCTCAGAGTTTATGGGGCTCTCAGTTCGGTTTCTATACCTGCTCCCTACACTCTGATGCTGCTGAGTACCCTGCTGGAGTGTGGTTTAGTCCTGAATCAAAGGGGTACTGCAGGTAAATTATGACATCATGTGGTGATACATACATATATATGCCATTACTTTGTTTTTTTTCTTTAAAGTCTCATTGCTTTATGGAGAAAGGAACCATTAAAATGTGGAACTAGCTCTCCCATACTGTCCAGCCAGTATTTTTGGGCCAGATTTGTCTATGTCTGTGGTTACAGGCTTTTCAACGAGAGCAGTAGCATGCTGCACGCTCTCCACACTGGTTAGAAAAGAAACAGGGAGGACAACATTTGAGACTCCAGTGCAGTATGAGGCTACAGGAAATTTCTAGTAGAAACTGGCAGGAGCTGCCACACAATCTAGCTTTTCACAGTCAGTTTTAGCTCTGTTTCATTGGGAAGAGGTTGCTAGCAACAGGAGCAGGACCGGACCTTTTAAATCATTAACACTCCTAACCTGCATATTTATTACCTGCCAACTGGCAACAGCAAAGTGATTCATCTGATGTGTTCACCGAGCAGCAGAGAACCATGCAGCCTGATTCATAAGATAAGAGAACATAGTGGGAGACATAATGCTGTTATCTACTGAAATTCACTGAGGGAACATGTGGGAGAAAGTAGCAAAATCCTAGCTTAAGGACTGCGAATGGAGAGGGTCCCACTTTATGGGTACTCTTTACATTATTCCCAAGACAGATGCAGATATTTGTGTTGTTCTGATAAAATGTATCTCAAGGCAGCAGAGGATAGCATATGTGATATGGAAGTTACATGATAAAAAACCAGACTTGTTGAGGTCATAGGGATACTCAGGCAACCACAGAAAACTCGGTACTATCCAAAGCACTTTCCCAACATAGCGGCAGGTCCTAACAACTGTGATCCCAATTTAGTGGCTTAAAATGGCAAGAAAAATTTAAACACCCAAGCAGGAATTTCTTTGAGAGAGTCCAGACCTCGAGCATTCACCTTACTTTCATGATAACACCATTTTACCCAACAACTTGTTCTTTTAGATTTCTTCTAAACTGGAAGTACCACGGGGGGGGGGAATCATTAGTATTTGCACTTCAAGGGAGTACAGCAGTATGTACTTTCAGGTGCACAGGGAATTAAATGATTGCATTAACTTTTTCAAGGCTAATGAAAGGCTATATATGGATTTTGTTGAAAGTTATTGTCAGTTTTTTTATGACCTGAGCTGGTTTGATGTCCATAGCTGGGATATTCCAGTTGCCACACAAATGAAACACTGGAAGTTTGGTTCCAGGCATGGCGTCATTGTTAGTGAAGATTAATTTACATGCTGATTTGCATATGCTTATCTCCCCCCCCCCCCCCCATTACACCTGTCTCTGAAAAAAAATTTTCTTACTGTGTGTGAGTGGTTCCCCTAACCTAAATATTCATTTTTTTTCCCTGTACATTGACATTGCCTCTGGCTAAGACAACTGCATAGAGCCAATGAGTGTGTAGGATGGAGAGAAGAAGCTTTTGGCTTTCTGGGTTTTTTTCCCCCAGACATTAAGTTTTCATTTTTTATTTCATATGGTAGTTGCAAGCACATGCTAAGAGAAAAGCATGACCCCAGCCATAGAAAATATTCAGCACTATTGATTTTGTTACGAGGTTTCACTTACACCTGTCCAGAAAACTGGACCAACTGACCCAGAACCACAGCTGGACTGAGTCAGTGTTGCTCTGTTATCTTCAGGGGACCTTACAGCAGCTACAGTCATAGCTCTCTGTGACTTACTACAACTGAGGATGGGGCCCCACTCTTTTATGGATAAATTATTTCAAGATGTTCAGAGCTGTACTTCTGCCAGTGAGTCAGCGCAGTGGGAAGCATATTGGACATGGTGTATCTGTGTCTTTTCATTCGTGTTATTGAAACATCTCTTGTTCCTCTGAAGGGACTGACTCTCAAGAGTGATCACATGCAGTATGGATAGTATAGCTGCAACCCAAGGGGGTATTATATAGGTGGAAATGGAATGCAGATAGGGTAACTTTGACACATCAGTGTTTGGTTTTGTTCTTATTTCCTGGCATATTGCTCTTTCGTAACTACTTCAGGGTTAATAGTCTTTGACTCAAGAAGCTTGTTTGATTTTAACACTAAAATTTTGGCTTTCTGCCTATACTCTCCAAACTGTTGGGCTTTTGGGGGAGGGGAGGGTTCAACATAATGTCTAGCAATACTAAGTACTGATCTGAATTCTCTTGGACTTAAGAAAAAGTCAGTCTATTTATTATGCACACTGAATTTTTCCTAGCTTTTTTGACCCTACATAAAGCTTGGCATGATGTGCTTAAACTAATACCACAGAAAGAACTGTTGAAAAACTCAGTTGTGAGTTGTGGATCATTATTTGTTATTACCTCACTCAGAGTCCTCTAGAAAGTGAGCTACAATTTACCGTGTGTTATTATACTACTCAGGTGTTGTAAAGAGCTCCATTTTTTAAAAAATGCAGAGAAGTAGTCCACAGATAAAAGGCAGTGTTTCCTATTCAGTTCAAATAGTTATGTGCCAGAGATGTGCCCACAATAATCAGAAATGCTGTATAGTGATTTTGTATTCCTTTAGGTACCACAGGTTTCATGCTTGGATATGTTACATTTCATGACTGAATTTTCTTTATTCTATTCTATTCAGTTCAGTTCAGTTTTACGTGTGATCAGAATAGGATACTCAGGGTCTCTTCTTAAATTTCTTAATAACCAGATGGGATTTGGAGCTTATTCTTTGAATTTCTCATTTCATGCTGGTTGCCATCATAACTCAACAGCTTCTGTTCACGCTCCTCCCATATGCAACCCTTTTTATGAAAGATGTAGCTCCTGCACTTGGGAATTAATTGTAAATTAATTCTTTGACCATTAACAACAATTCATTCTCAGGGGTACTACGTAAATTTGTTAATGGAGTCAGGTCGAGATGTCTCCAAACAGCAAACCTAATAATTTAAAACTCCACACCTCAGAAACAATTCATCTAATAAACCTTCCACTTCTCTTCCACCCATCCAATAAACTCTTTCTTAAACAGATTCCATGTAAAAATTTAAGACCAGTGAAGGATATATATTTTTTTTCTGATTGTTGGATTTTTAATGGAGTTTTTCTGATTTTTTTTTTTTGAGGTGTTTACCTCAGGATATTTCTCATACTCAACAGATACCCCTTTGTGATGTTCATTTCATAGCAGACACCTCATTTTCTTCACCTTCTAGGATGTCCAGAGAGCTTCCAAAGACTGAAGTGGGAAAGGATTTTCCAAATGTCAGAAGCCACAGTGAACGTGCAGGTGAGAAAGGAGTTTCTCTTTCAAGTTTTCAGGGGTATGAGAATCAGTCTTCAACAGGGAATCATTTATCAGTGTTTCCTATGGGAAGAAATATGATTCTTTTCCCAAACTATGAGCATTAGATGTACAGTATTTAAGCTGGTGAATAAAAACAAACTGCGTTATACATTAAATTCTGGAAATAATACTTTGGTGATGGCTTTAACGTATGCATTATAGCAAGTACTGACAAAGTGATGACCTGCTGAAGTAGGTAATAATATATGGTAGGTGGTCTTCTATCCCAGGCAGAGGAGGACATCCTGGAAGACCTTGATTTAATTCTTGGCTCCATCACAGTCCTTTTATGTGACCATGGACAGGACATTTCATCTGACAGTGACTCATATTTTTAATTCTGTCAATTTATTTTTGTTTCATTTGGATTATGAACTCTGTAAGAGGGAAACGCCTTACTCTGTGCTCCACAATGAAAAAGAAACTTGAAGAACAATAATGTAATGTAACCAAATTTTATCATTTTAAGAGGCTGACTCAGTTCAGTGAGTAGCATGATGAACTCTGAAGGGCATGTACTTCATGACGCTGTGTGTGGTCTGAAATCTTATGCAGAGACAGATTGAAATCCTGATATTTTAATGAAGCTTTAGGTATGAGGAATAGTATACTGTCATATTCAATGACAGTAGTGAGTTATTTTGCCAATTTGCAAGTTCCCATAACACTGTAAACAAAAATTAAAAAGCCCTACCCTTGGAAGACTTTGAAAAAGAATCAAATCACACAAAACCCCTTGTATTTGAGAATAGCCTAAATAGAAGAGTTGCAATATTATCACAATAATTTCAAAGTAAAAGGATAAAGCTGGGAAGCCAAGTATTTCATAATGAATGCAGCATATAGCTTTTAAACAGGGCTAACATATGGACCACTAATGTGAATGTGAATGCAAATTAGATACTTTTGATTGCTTGAAATAAAGTCAGCAGAATCCAAGCTTCAAAAAGCAAATTGTGTGGATTTAACTACCTGAGTGCCACAGAAAGAATACTGTTCCTACAATATTTCCATATGAAACAAGGTAATGAAGCTAATTAAGCTAATTCTAAGGCAAGCTGCCCTAGATAACTTGAAGATGAATTGTATGTTTTCTCTGGCCTTTTTTTTTTTTTCTTTGGGTTTACCTGAGTTTCTCAACCCTGGTTTGTTTAACCTTTTGAGGCTACTCACTGCTAATTTTGTTACCCAAAACTACAGGTGCTTTACAAGGTATCTGTCATTTTTAGAGGTGATACAGCTTCCTACAAATACGTTGCTTTTGAGGAGAAGCAACACGACTGGTGCTGGCTGGAATAAGCAGCCACTGGGAACTCCTCAGCTCATAAAGTATGATTTAGCAGATAGTGTGATAGGGCTTCTAACATGCTCTGGCTCAGGTAAATAAAGGTTGAAGATCAGAGGTTGCCCTAAACCTTGGAAGTACTGGTGTAACATAGCTCAGCAGGACATACTTTGCACTCAGCATTGCTGGGCTGTGAGCAATGGGAAAACTGGAAAGCAATATTTATTTTCTCCATGAGCCATTGCCCTTCATGCAAAAGCAGTAAGCTGCTCTTGGTAAGAGGGAAAGTTAAGAGGGTTGCCTACCGCCCTGCATCTGGCATGGCTCGCCCTATGCAGCAGCTATGCCATACCCTCGCTGCGAGCAGCAATTTGCAGGTACTGCAGGAGCTGCTGCCAGGAGCTCTTGGGTGATGAGTGCCCATGGGGCTGGATAGTCTGGAGGGGAAGAGCAACCTCAGCCACTGGGAGCCTGGGTGCTAGGGCACCTTCATTCCTGCTCCATGTTCTGCTTGCCCGTTTTACAGCAAAATCTTAGGCTCTACCAGAAGAGTCAAGAGATGACTTTTTTCACTGTACCTCCTCATCCACAACCTTCTTCTGTCAAATTATCTTTCCTTCATCCAGGGACACCAGCTATGCTCCAAACTGCTGTCTCCTGCAGTGAAACCAGCTCTTCAGCTCCCCTCACAGCCAGCGTTGCTTCACACCATCAGACATCTCAGCTCCCACCCCTGGCCTGACGGTGCCAAGCATGACCACATCCGCACCCATTTACTGCTGATATTTCTGCAGCTGTGCTGGGTACTCCCCTGACACCTTCCTACCACATCTGGAGATCTCCTTAGCGCATTAGCAAGCCTATGCTGTTTTTTTAACATCCTTCCCATACTCAGCCAGGCACATGGGTACACTAACCCAAAACCCTACTAGACCTGCCAGGTTTGGGGAAGTTACATTAACTTCCCCTCATTGCCATAACTTGGGAAAGGGTATACTTATCCCAAACTGAAGTTTAAGGGAAGAGGAAAATCACTAAATGAGCTAATTTACATGTTTGCCAATCACTTGCCAATTTGCAAATATGTGAATTAGCGCATTCTGAAATTTGCATAAATTCACACATGGAGCTGTGCAAGATTTGGCAGCTATGAAAAAAAAAAAGAAAAAATGTATTAATGGCTGTGCAAAAAGGAAAGGAAACTGGTTCCAGAATATAGATGTCTTTATGACTATATGAAGAATGGGGAAATGGCTTTTGAACCTAAGATTGCTTGTCAGATTCAGAACTGGTAAAAACAGATGCAACTCTGTTAGTATCACTGGTACCCATTTCTATAAATCCTGAAACTGGGCTTCATGATTCAAAGCATTGACTTGGGCCCTCTTCTTTCTTGAGAAACCATAAAAACCAGTTGCAAAGACTAGGAAGAAAAATTCTTACGAAAAGAAGAATGCAGCGCATGAGGCATTAGCTAGTGTTAGGGAAGCGTTTGGGGCGATTCTCTATCTCCTACACTGCGTGTTTCACACCAGCATTACTCAACCCTGGCTGCGCACCTGCACTCTGAAAATGATTTTGATTAAAGCAAATGATGTTTCTAACTTATGGCTGTGTTAAAATTCAAATTGAGCCTGAAGGGCTTCCTGGATCACTGTTATTGCACTCATGTTCACCTGTGGGGCTTAGCTAGCGAGGCCGCTGAGCTCAGGCTGCAGCCTGACCTGCTGCTTTCCTCCAGAGGGATCCCTGAGAGCAAGCAGGTGTGTGGCGTTTGCAGCTAGATCCCCTCAGCTGGCGATCGGTCTTATTCAGGGCCCTTTCTTCCTTTGTCTTCAGAAATGCGTAGCGGCTTGAATCGGCACCAGCCCCTTCCTCTCCACAGGGTGCTAACTCTGAAGCATGCGTTTGCATCCTCACCTATTTCAGGGATGGCTGCTTGCAGGCAGACAGGTAATGCATAACCCTCATCATCTATGCCTTCCCAAGTGCTGCTGTCTCCAGCTAGTTACCTCTCAGCAGGCAAAATTGGCTGATAATGTCAGTGAATGTCAATGACTTGGGCAGTGGCAGTCTATACCACACATTTTTATTAGCAGAGGTGTAGTGACCATGGGTAGGCAGGGCAAGGAGTGATTTATGGCACGTGTAGCTATACAAGGGGTAGCTGATGGTATTTTATGCTAACAGAATTGGGCTTTTGTCAGTATATTCTGCTTTACCTGTAAAGGTTGGATTAATCACTACCAAAAAAGCGTGCTGTCAGTCTCAAAGAAATGAGAAGCACTTTGCTAGTTCCAGATCCTGTTATTGTTACACAAGCTGCTCCCTTCATCAGTGGGTCTGACCTCTGTTGTCAGCACCACAATCTTTTATGAGCTGAAAATTAAAGGCGCAGAGCTGTGCGCAATGCAGTGATCTGGTATCACTGTAAGGGGTCGCAGAAATCTCTTCTTTGAACGTGCCTTTTTATAAGCAACTGCTTTTTGACTGGAATGAAAATCGTAAGTTTGGCTGGAGTTTTCTGAACTCTTAAAAGCAAGACAAAAATAAGGAAAGTCAAACTTGCTGTTATACAAAAACTTATTTTAGATTAAAATTGCCTTGGGTTTGCAAAACTATTATTTTACTGAAAGCATTTTTTTGCATTATAAAAATACAAATAATCTTTAGGGAAATTTAGGAAAGCAGAAGAAATATTAGATATTGTAGGTTGAATTTTTAAAATTCAACTGCAAATGCCAGAGCATCTTCATTCTGAAGTGCCTTGATACCACAGACTTCAGGAACCTTGCTAAAGCTTTTTGGACCATTAGATGTGCAATATTCACAGATTTGTTTTTCCTAGAAAAAAACGGATGCAACAAGTTAGTCCCTGGTTACCCCTGTTACAGGGGTATATATATATATTTAAAGGACTGTTTATTAGGAAGAATGAGAGGGTATGGTACATGGGGGAAAGGTAGTAGGAAAGCTAGTACTCTGTTGTACTTATGTTTTGGGTTTGTGTGGCGGGGTTTTGGTAGTGGGGGAGGGGCTGCAGGGTTGGGTCCTGTGCGAAGCTGCTAGAAGCTTCCCCAGCTCCAAGTTGGACCCGCCTCTGGCCAAGGCCGAGCCCATCAGCGACAGTGGTAGCGCCTCTGGGAGAACAGATTTAAGAAGGGAAACCCGCAGTGAGTAGTGGGATTGGAATGCAAGAAAAACCCCTGTGCAGACAAGGTCAGTGAAGAAGGAGGGGAGGAGGTGCGCCGGAGGAGGAGATGCCCCTGCAGCCTGTGGTGAGACGGCAGGCTGTCCCCCACCCCGCACCAGCCCGTGGAGGGGGGCGGGGGAGCAGATGCCCACCCGCAGCCCGGGGACGACCCCATGCTGGAGCAGCAGGATAACCACGAAGGTGGCTGTGACTCCATGGGAAAGCCCATGCTGCAGCAGTCTGTGCCTGAAGGACTGCAGCCCATGGGAAGGACCCATGCTGGGGCAGTTCGTGAAGGACTGTCTCCCATGGGAGGGACCCCACGCTGGAGCAGGGGAAGAGTGAGGAGTCCTCCCCCTGAGGAGGAAGGAGCGGCAGAGACAACATGTGATGAACTGACCCCAACCCCCATTCCCCCTCCCCCTGCGCCGCTGGAGGGGAGGAGGTAGAGAAAATCAGGAGTAGAATTGAGCCGGGAAGGAGGGAGGGGTCGGGGGAAGGTGTTCTAGGGTTTGGTTTTACTTCTCATTATCCTTGTTTTGATTTGATTGGTAACAAATTAAATTGATTTTGTATTTTCCCCAAGTTGAGTCTGGGTTTTGCTTGTGACCATAAGTGGTGAGTGATCCCTCCCTGTCCTTGTCTCAACCCACGAGCTTTTTGTTATATTTTTTCCTCTTCATCCCACCCGGGGGGACCGGGTGGAAGTGAGCAAGCGGCTTCATGGTGCTTTGTTGCCGCCTGGGCTTAAACCGCAGCAACTTCCAAAATATCTGAAGAGACTTGCAGCCCTCAAAGTCTTACAGGTTCTTCCCTCCCTGATTTAAATGTCATACTCCATGCTGAATATGTTTAGATGCTACGGTCACTGACTACCTTGTAGACTACAGTAATTAATCTAGTAATGCTCCCCTTGGTGTGGATGACACAATTGGAAATCTGTCCAGGTAGAGACAATTATGTAGAAGCAGAGAAACATAATTCTTCTGTCCCTGAAGTGACACAGTACTTATCTGTCACTGTTCCTATGTTTCTTCTTAGGAGAGTTAGCAACCATTTCAGTTTCTCTCATTTTATTTACTTTCAAGTCATGATTAGATTAGAGAATTCTGTTGCTGCCTCCTTCCCTTAAAATCCAGGAAACCAGAGCTGAGCTGATTCACTTTTTAAAGATCATTTAATTACCTTAATGAGTTTGCTTGATTTTTCAAATCTCCCGTGAAGTCATAGGCAGAAGTTGAAATGGTTTTATTTGCCTTGGAGAAAATGTAAGCCACTTGCTTAGTACAAAGTGGATATGTGTGTAATACCAAAGCATACACAGCCTCCTCTGTCCACAGCAATGATGCAGAGGCTCCCATACTGTCGGTAGCACCTGGTGATGTGCACATATAAAAATCTAGTTTGTAGACGGAAATGCCCCAGATTTTCAGCAATGCTAAGTATTTTGAACCTGAAGCAGAGAGGAAGTGAAGGGGTGTAATATCCTGCCAGAACATGAACATGTTGTGCAAAACTATCCAGGCAAATATGAATATTTGGGATGGTCAGCTCTGGGCAATTTGCTCCTGGATAAGCTTTATTTTTGATCCTCTGAAAAATAGATTCTCTATTCTTCAGAAAGGATGGGAAGATGATGGGCCTTAGAAGGACTATGTGCAAAGTCTTGCCCTGCTCCAGACTTCCCAGGTGGTCTGAAGCAGGTTATTTTATCTTCTCTGAGACTTTTTGGTCCACCTGCCTAAGAAAAACATAGTGCATAAAGATAAATCCATCAGAGGTTGCGGGGTGCTCAGAAGCTGTTATAATGGTGATGACGTGTACTAAAACTATTGCAGAAATCAGTGCAACTGGCCAAGGGTTATGCATAATCTCCATACCCTTCAGGTAGGTAGGTTAACTTTGGATAAAGATTTCTTGTCCAGTTTCTGAAGCAACTAGGTACCAGTGGGTCTCTCTATGCTTGCATGCTTTAAGACTTTGCTACCTCTCCAGGCTTTTTGAATTAAAAGAGAGAGTTGTTTTGCATTTAGGACTAGGAAGTATCCTATCTGCTAGTGAGGCACATAGCAGATATGGAGCTGCTGTGCAATCACTTAAAATACCGATCTATAACAATTTTGGAAATCCCATAAATAATCTTATCTGTGAGACAAAATACAGTATCAGTCTGCTGAGACACAAAATTTCCCTGCATGTAGACATTACCCTAGCTGAACAGGGGCATACTGGATAACCAAGCAGGAAATCAACTCGGTGGATATAGATAAACATCTTCCCAGCAAATATTTGGGGGCAGTTATCAAATATCGTTCTGTGCTCAGGCTCCCAACTGAGGCTGTTTTGCAAAAGACGAAAAGGGCATGAGTGATTAACCAGTGATTTTTTTTTTTTTTTTTTCTCCTGTAGCAGGAGCAAACGGCAGGGGCTGAGCAGTGTCAGAAGAGTCTCCAAGCCACGTGGGGCCATGTGAGAGCATGGCACCCCAAGGGAAAAGGCTGACCCAAGGCAGGCAAGCTGAGAAAGCCCTTTTAGTGGGCTCCTGTGTTTCCCTGAAGATGAAACTTCTGTGAGGCCAGTAACACGGCCATCGTTAGCATTTTTTAGAGAGCAAGGAAGGAAAGGCACACAGTCAAGCACTGCAATGCCTGCTTTGCCTGTTTCCCTGCCTCCTGGCCTGCTGAATTATTTGGGTGTGGAAAGGAGGAGCTCCAAGCTGGGGTGATGGTCACCTTATGTCCCTTTACTCTGCTGTGCTGGGTTGCTGCACGTGGGACCACCAGCAGCCAGGCCTGGCGCTTGGGTCTGCCAAAATCCCTTGCTGTAAGGCTTCTGTAGTACCAGATATGCAATGTAGGACATAAAGCAACTCCTCTTTTTCTCTTTCTTTATTCTGTTTCATCTTGTCTGAGGAAATAAAAGACTGCATTTCAAGTGCAATAAAGTACTTAAGCGTGTATTCACAACAGCTTTACATATTTAATAAATGCATTTCACAATGTTTTTGATGCTTTAGCCTGTCGCAGTAATAACACTTTTAATAATGTTTTCTTCTTTTGTATTTCAATGCTGGCCCTTCCTGTCTTGATCACAATTAGAGAAAATAAGGGTAAGAAATAGAAAACAATCAAATACAATCTTTTATACTTCCCCAAAGGTCTGTGATCTGATTTATTTCAAGTTCAAATAAAAGTTTGTGTCATTTCTTATTTAACAGCATTGTTTTCTTTCTCTGAATTAATTTATCCTAGAGGCAGAATTGTCTTTGGATCTTTCTCTATTGCTTTTTAATCTGCTGGTAGAACTTAAAATACTCCAGTGATGCACTGGTTTTTTGAACAGTTGCTGGTAGTTTAGAGGTCTACTGAGTGTAACCTCTTTGGTCTCTGGAATTAATGAATGTTCACACTTTGTTTGATCTCTTTGTATCCAGGTTGGACTAAGTGATGACCATACTTCTGATACAAAAAATGCATTTACTTTGGTATTTAAAGTCCATGTCTAATCATGCAGTGAAGTGCTGAACAGACGCAGGGCATAGAGGGAACTAATCAAACTGTGGGAACTGCATTTTAACAAGAGAGACCCTAACACGTTTCCTGAACAGAAATACTTGCACATGCACTGCCCAGTAAGCATACAGTATTTGGGGAACATCAGATATGTTGCATGTGTGCAGACAGTCTTTGTGGTAAACACCGGATGAATCAGGTGTATCCTGAAAATAACAGATTCAGTATACCTGGACTATAAGATTTATCCATACTTGCTCATTTCTCTTTGCCAGGCACATATTAGGACAAAAATTTATTTATATTTCACCCAGCAGGAGAAGACGTGTCTGAGGGACCCTGAAAACAGAGTAACTTTATGCAAACACCAGGTGTAGGTTTTTTGTTTGCAGAGAATTTAACTACTTCAGGGTGACACTTGAGATTGTTTATTGAGTGAAAGTGCCTTTCCCATCTTGGATGAAAGCAACAAAATCACCATGTGGAGACAAGTGAGAAATGATAAGAGGCTTTGTTTGTGCTGCTCCACTCCATGCACCTAGAATTGTATCTGTGCAGCTTTAAAATTTAATTTAACATCTTTTTAACTCAGAACAAATGTCAAATGAAAAATGACTGGCATCCTTACTGAAAACGTAGGATGTAGCAGCCAGAAAGAGTTTCTGCAAATCTTTTGTGTAAATGGTGGCACTGCTATAGCTGGCATTGCTATATGAATTATTGAGACGCTTGCTGGTAAGTGGTAGAGATGTTTTGACTCCTCTACAGGCATTTGGCAATAAGCCTTATGACTTCCATATATTGCAGATGATAAGGTCTAATATTATACACACAATACAAGCAAGTACTGTGGTCAGCTGAATCCACAGACTGGGGAAATTAAGATACTAAGGAGTATTTATTTACCTGTCTTGTGACCTTTGAGATATATCTCTCCACCTTTGCAAATAGCACTCTGCAAGGAAAAATGTATATTTTACAGGTCAGGTTTTAGTTTTAAAAAGCATGCTGATATGAAATGTCTGCCATAGTATTAGGGAATCATGATCTTGAAACCTCTCATAGCTGTACCAGTCATTGCTTTCCTTACTGTCTGCTACCAGTTAAACCTGTATCCTAGTTATGCCATCAGAGTGGACAGAGCAAGTTCAGGTAGGTTGCACACAGCTGCAGAGTTTGAGTTCACTTGTCAGAAACTGCTGGTACTCGTGTTTGCCAACCAATGTGCTTTGGTTTTTTTTATCTAAGTTCAGTGGTTTGTGATCCATGAGCAATCAGCCTGTTGTGTGCTGCCCTAAAAGTATGGCATCCTGCAAGGACCCCACGTTGACGCAGCAATGCTGTAACAAGCACCTCATTTAGCACAAGATGGGAGCTTTCTTCCCCAAACCTCCTCCCAGAGAAGGATGTGTGGGTCATGCTCCAGCTGTGAACAAGCTCAGACCTGGCCAGGACAGGCCACTACAGCCCCAGAGGAGATGTGGAGGTGTCACAGGCTGTGCTTAGAAGAGCCTTGCAGCAGGATGGGGACAGTTATCAAGGCACCTGCTTGTAAGTTGGACCTTGAAATGCAAGAAAAAAGAAATTTTCTGCTCCAGTGAGCTTGTGTTTGGAGGCAAGACATTTCTCCTGAGGAAGAGGAAGCAGAAGGACCATGTTGGCTGGTGAGACAACTGACTGTTGTAGGCAGAGCTGGAAAGGCAGGATGAGCGTTTCTAGAGTTTCCTCCCATGAATTAGAAATGCAGAGGGAAAAAATAAAGTTGTTCTCCCACTAAATTTTTTTATCCCAGAAGAAAACAAGAGAATCATACTCTCCTTGCTGTACTTCAGTCCTTCAAAATGGTTTCTGTACCAAATAAGTACTTCAGGTGAAGTTACTGGTTCCAGACAGTATTAGTCCCTTAGGATTCTGGTGTACTTCAAGGTAAATATGTTGTTAGTACTTAATATCCTGGTTTGTTGCATTCAATAAGTCTTCGGCAGCTATGGTAGCTTTCCAAACTCTTTAAAAAGAGGTGTTCCTCTATGTGTATGAGAGCACGAGGCGTGGGATGCATCCCATCTCACTCCAGCTGTCTGGAGTGCAAATTTCTGTGCCTGAGCTAGTGAGCCTGGCTCCCTTTGCAGCCAGTCATTTGGACAAATGAATCCCATTCTAGATGTCTAAGTTTCATGGATGTAATCTTCCTTTTAGATTTCATGTAAGCAAGATTGGTGGTTTTTATTTTTGGTATTCCACTCTTCCCGTTTTTTAACTCTGTCACTAGGTAAACCCTCTCTCCTATCAGAAACTTGGTACTCCCATACGCTGTTACTTGCAAGAAAAGGTTTGTACTGATTTAGTTTATAAGTGCACTAACAGTACTTTATATGTACTAGCTGAAATGCATTTACCATATTTCTAATTCTTAAAGAGCTCAAATATTTGTTTGTATTGATGGATGAGTGAAAACTATAGATCTTTTTTTGCCCTCTAATTCCCCACAGTTTGGGGGAGAAAAGGCAAGCAGTTATGCTGCTTAACTTTTGGAAGTTTTACGCCTCTACTTTCAGCACAACCTGTAGTGTAGATGTTGTCAAGTCCTTTGCAGTCTTTGTGACAAAAGGCAGTTTTTAATGAGACATTTGCTAGAACAAAGCGAGGTAGTTGTGTGAATGTGGAACAGGAGATATTGTGATGGGATTTGTTTGGGAACGTGGCACCAGATTGGAGGAAGATGACCTCCCATTTGAGGTATCATCACTTTCTCTTTTTCTTGATCTTCTCCTGTTCTCCCCAAGCATTCAGAAACCATGAGTCAAGCCTCAGAAAAACACCATGAAAAGGAATGGAAAATAACTGACTTGGCATGCTTTTCATTTGTTCTTTCACTGTTGATTTTGCAAATTTTTTTTGTAATGAGGACCATAAACTCACTTTCTGTTCTTAATGAGCAGCTTTGATTCTTAAAGATTCTCGTGACTCCAGTAGCTGGAGCTTTAGGAATAATATTGTGATACATTCATTATAATTGTGATATATTCATGGGAGCTAGAAGCTGTGAAATAGATCTGGAGCTGAAAGTGTAGGAGTGAGCTTCCACTTTCTCTAGGTACTTTGGGTTAGTCAACCTGTAGCCTCCTTCCCTTGGGGAGTTTCCTGGGTCAGGGATGCAGCATAGCTTCCTTGCCACTCACCTCACTGCTGTTGCATCCAAGTCCGGCTCTTGGTTTGAGGTTTTCCTGCAATGTCCTCCCCCACAGTGGTTCTAGAGGATCTCTTTTCTTGGCTGCACAATCAAAAAGTCCAGGGCTCCCTCTGTGGTGGGAGCTCAGGCAGCCCAGAAAGGGCAGAAATACCGCTTCCAGTTTGAAATGTACACACATTAAGCGGTGATCTCCGAGCAGCAGTGGGACTTGTAATCATCATTTCTTCTGTGCCATGGTGACCATTTACATTTTGTGAAAAAGGGTCCCTACAGAATTAATTTTCAGCATTGGGGAAATATGGGCAGCTTTTTATAGTTTGATAATAATTTATCAGCCTCTCTCCTGCAGTCCTTTGCTGGCTGACTGCTCTAAAAGCACACAATCAACAAGAGAGCAGTGAACAGAAATATTTTCAAGAGCAGATGGGATGTACCTTCAAAAACCAGGATTGTCCCAGTGAAACTGGGACATCTGGCAACCCTAAAAAAACCCAAACTAGATGAAATAAAAATTATGAGATGGAGGAGCAGAAAAATATGTCTTTGCATTGATTAGCAGGCAAAGTAATTAATCTCCTTCAACTCCCCTTTCGGTCCTTGGTGTAAAACAAGGAGAAATAGGGATATTATTGCTTTGCCAAGCATTAATTCCTGTGTAGTGATTGCTGAGCAGTGTTTTCAGACTTAGAAGGGATATTTCACATCCTTTACTCCATCTTTCCTGTTGCCCCCAATAACAGTCTTTGTGGCATTTATAAACACAACCTGTCCCTTGCTATGTTTGTTGCTGGGCCTAATGCAAAGTTTTCCCATTGTCTTTCAGGCGCTTTGGATCAAACTCAAGCCAAACTTTGCTGAGCGTGTTATTGTGCAAGACATCGGCCTGTCCACAGTCCAGTTTGCAATTGACTTTCTGACCTGGGACTGCTTTATAACAAGTCAACATATATTGGCCTTCTCAAAATGCCAGACAGACAAAGGAGCATCATCTCTGCAGTTTCACGTGCATCATCTAGTCCCACAGTAGGTTTTGGGTAGGAAGTTAATCAAAATGCTGAGTGTGAAAGACAGGGACAATTGATCTGTCAGTTCAAGAAAATCGTATATCTTGCTAGAAAAATGTGCTAGAACTCCAAATGAACTATAAAATTATGTTCCCTGCAATGTAACAATTTAGAAATTATTCCTATGTATTTAGAAGATAGTATGTGCTTATAGCATTTACAGGGTCTAGTGCAGTAGGATCCCCGCCATTGTTGGAGTGGGGGAAAAAATCATGCGATGTTACAGATGACAAGCTCTGTGGGAATGTTAACAATACTGGTTTTGTACTGTGTTTCTTCAGCAGATAGCACAATATATCCATAGTGGAAACTTGTAGTTTCAGTAAAGGGAAAAACTGAATAGTAGAGAGGTGTTTGGACAGTGAGTGCAGGTATTTTAATGGCAGTGTGACAACGTAGAGGGAAATATTTTTCTAAGCATCTTGTCACCCATAAGATGACAAGACAACCCAAAAAATCAAAGCTCCTTGATATCCAGCATAGGTGTGTTTCCCAGTATGATTATACGAGGAATAGTTACTATCAACTCTCCTTTCATACAGGTCTGCTTATCTGAATCATTGTGTTATTCTCAATGTTCATTTCGGACAATTGCACACTTTATTTCCCATTTCCCTTTGTTTCTATTTTTAATTTGTTACAGTACAACACTTTAATGCTTTTTTCAGGTTCATGCCATAGCTGTACCTAACAGGTATTTCTTAAACTTTTTTTTTTTTTTTAATTCCAGGTTCCTTTTCTAAATAACACCTCTTACCTTTGCTAAAGCTAAAAACCTAAAATGCACCCCCTTCCTAAAACTCAAATGTCAGTATGTATTAGTTCATAGTTTTATCTTCAGGTGAATGGTATTGATGTGTACGTCCTTATGAACACAGCACGTTTGTCAGAGACACCCCTCAATGAAAGCCGTACCACTGAGGCAGTGTGTGTGAGGGTGGGATTTGGCCTGCTGGGAAGGGAGTCACATATGATGCTGGTAGACACGAGAAAGAAAAGGGAGAAAACAGGTGGCTCCCATTTTCCCACTGCATTTTTACTGACACTTACACGAAGTCTGAGTGTTGCATAGGCAAGTTGTTCCCAGACAAATGCAATTGCTCAGGAAAAATATTTAGGCCATCAGGGTTGCTTAAATTGACCAATCCCATATGCACAAGAAATGTGAAAGCAGGGGTTTTGTTGATATTTCACAGCACAGACTGAATCTGTTTGATCAAATTAAGAGCATTTGCTTAAGCTTTTTAACATTCTTTATATCCCACCCCAGATTACTTGCTTTGATGAAGAATACCCTGGGCATCGGGGACTGTTTTTAAGATGTTCCCTTAGATAAAAAGACAGAGCTTTTTATGAGCTCCTTAACTCATTCTAGAGTGAAAATGACCTCTGCTGGTGGAAATTTGCACATCTGATCAATTAATCAAGTATTATCCAGGTATTTTCATAAACATTTGGGTCCAAATGCTGTTGCCCTGCTTTCTCAGTGTATTTTATTGCAGTGATCTTCTAAGGGGAACTGGAATATTTCAGAGATGCTGTATGTTAGAAGATTGTCAGCTATCTTCAGTAGCAAAAAGATACAGGCCCAAGGAATATTAGGGAGGATGTCACAAATGCTGAAATACTAAGGAAAAGACAGAGTGACCCCAAAATATTTGTTGTTATGTACAGCATTTTGACTGTGGCACTCATTCCTGTGGCATCCTCTCCTTAAAAATAATAAACAGACTCCTAGCAAGGATAAAATTAGATCACATAACTGATAGTAGAATCATTTTACTCCTTTCTGTATGGAAGATGGATTTGATAAGGAAGAAGATTGTTATTCTGCACTTACTAATAGAGTCTGTCTTTCTAATCTTTCTATAGGATCCAAAAGGTTTATGGTCTGAATCATGTTTATAAAATACATAATTTTCTATCTCCTTTTCCATCTCCTCCTATAAAGGCCACTTAGTGAATGATAACAACCAACAAACTTTGCGTAGACACTGGTATTAATCTGTATGCAGGCATGGAGAAATAGAAAATTATGGCCATATAGATTTCCTGGATTATGGCAGTTTTGCAAATGTTACCTAAAGTCACAATACTTTTTTCCAGACACCAGCTTACTCTTTTCTATGCTAATGTCCACACTCTTTTGTTATTGACAAAGATCTGAATGTGATCAAGAAAAAAAGGGGGGGATTAACCCAATTTTTGTAGTTGCTGAGCAATGTTTGCCAGTTGTAACACAGTAGCAGAGTGGGAAAACATGATGTGAAAACACTGGAGTGTTTTTCTAAATGTGCTTGCTTAAAAACAATTAAAAAAAAAAAAAAACACATTAAAAAAAAAATCCCAGCTTGTGAAAGCTTCATTCTCATAAGAATCTCAATTGCAACATAACCCATTTTTCACTGGGGAAAGAAAGTTCTTCAGAAACTTTCCAACCAGACGTCTCTAGGGAGCGTGCGGTCACAGGACAGGACAGGGCAGGCCCAGTCATTCATATGCTATTTTCCCAAATTGTCTTTAGCACTCTGACTTGGAGTCTCCCATGTGACAAAAGGGGGCAGAAAAGACATGGCAAGAGCCCAGAATGAGCTCTTTGTGCCATGGGTTGCAAGAGAAGACATATTTGTTGTTTCCCCATCCAGATTTGTTCTTTGTCAACTTTCTGGCTAACTTCACAGAGAATGCTGGAAAAATCTACTTTTAGCACTTTCTTCTAATTTTGTACACTCCCCGTACATACCCATAGAAAAGCAGACACATGCAAGCATGCAAATAGATCCTTCCTCATTAATGACTGTCCTGTTGAAAAATGTTCTCTTTTTTTTGCCTAGTATTCTAGAAATAGCTCTGAGAGGAATAGTTTCACTTCAGTGTCACAGGTCATAACCAAACTTTTAGTTTTTATTTATACAGAAGGCATCTGTGGCTTTAAATCTCTGAGGAAGAAGCTGAGCTATTTGATTTTTTTTTTTTTTTACAGGAGATGGAGAAGGAAAATTTAAAAATATTATTGTTGAAAAGTTGACAGAGAATCTACCACTGAAGACCTGAGTCCAGCTTGCTTAATTTCCAGCATAAGTCTCTCTTTATCAGAAAAACAGTGGAAGCTGTGCTTAATTCTAAGCACATGCTTTGCTGCTTCTGAGCCTAGGCTCTGGCTGGTTGCTCTGGGTTCAGTGGGGTCGCACTGAGATAAGGAGGGAAATCTGGCCATTGAGGTGTTTGTGCAGATCCACTCTGTCTACTGAAAATATAACCTCAGATTTGTTGGGCAATCCCACATCCCTTGCAGTGGGCAAGACTGAGTCCCCCCGTAATGAATGAGCAACTTAATACCTGGTCTTTGGGATAGTCCCCTCCTGTGGCTCGTATGGAGCTAAGGTGACAAGTATGTGCCTTTCATCCTCTACTGAGGGCCACAACAAAGTATATCCACTCTGAAGTCCCAGCCAAGGCATTCTTTATAGAAAGCGAAAGACTACATGGAGAGAAGGATGTGAATGTGCTGTGGTTTCCCACCAAACGCAGAACATTTACCTGCAAACCTGAGGAGCTGCTTACCACTGCTTGGCAATCATAATCATCATATTGTGTCTCTCAGAAACTTATAACATTTGTTCCTGAAAGAGAGACATGTCTTTTATCAGGACATGACTCTCCTTAAAGTAGTTTGAGATTGAGGGAGGAGCAGGGAAAGGAATTAGAGATAAAGCTGGCTAGAACATTTTTTGATGTTTTCTACATTAAAAATGTTGATTTGCCACAATGAGAACATTTTATAGAAATAGTTCCTCTTGACCAGCTCTTGACCTGAAACTGTTTATGATAGCCTTTCTTCTGGACTTGTACAAAATCTGCCATTATAGCATTTTCATCACAAGATTTTTTTTCTTTCCCATCCGAAAAGTTTTTTTAAATAGAAGTGGAGTTTATTAAAATATGTATTTTCAAATTAAATTATAACAATAAAACTAGTTCATTTTATATTACTAAAATAGAAACATTTAATGGGTTTGAAAGAGTTTGTAAAATTTCAGTTGGTACTTTTGGGGAAAAAGGGGGACAGTATTAAATAAGAATGGTGGAAAGATCAGAAATCTAAACAAAATCAAAAGATTTTGTATATGGGGAAAGTTTAGAGAAAACTGAGAATGCCATTTGATGCAGCAGTTGCATACTAGAGGGTGAGATGTTGTCTTTGAAACCCAGCTTCTGAGTCCTGATTAAAATCATCATGAAAGGGTGTTTTTGTATGTTCAATAAATTGTGTTCATCGTAATGATAAATTGCATCACACTGGCTGTCACAAAGACATTGGGATACGGTGTTTGACTTGGTTAAAAAGCTGTGGGAAAGAAGCTGGTTTATTTCTGTTGGCCTCTTTAATTTGATATTTCTCACTTCACCTCTTTAGTACAACGGTCCACTGAATGCTCTGAAAATAAAGGGAGGACAAGTGCAGATAAATTGCTAATCCAGGCTGGGTGATGTTTTCCCTCTTAAAGAGGCCTGGATTTCACTAGGGAAAATAACATAATTTTTTGAGGGTGAATTTGCTATATGAACAACATGCAACACAACTTTATGTTTCGAGACATCCCTGCAGGCTCTGCTGGGCATCTTGCTGCATCATGCTGCATCTTGCAGCAATACCAACTCGTGTTGTTAAACTTTTTTATCTCTAGTAAAATGCCATGCAATAGTGCAAACTAGTTAGCACTGTACACCAGGAGTTTGATGGAGCTCAGTGCAACTCTGTAGTGCTTATATTATTTCCAGTTTTGTACATCTATCTTCAAGTGTGAGTGAGCAGGGATAGCAAATGGACTGAAGTTACACGTGAAACCAGTGAACTGGTTTTGGACTTCCTCACTGATGAGGTGGGAAGCCAAAAAGCGTAGGAGAAGATTGGGAGGAAGAAAGGGGACAGGATAAATTACACTGATGAACTAATGCGTTATTTATGTGTATTCACACATGATAAGTAGCTCCCTTGCAGAAGCTCATACAGAGCTCCAGATTGGATTCCTAGGTTTTTCCTTGTCTCAGTATTGGCTTAGTTAACCTACTTGACTACAGTTTCATGATCTGGCTATTTCATGAAGCCCATCCAGTATGAACTTTGAGCTTTCAATACACATGGAGGAAGACATTATGAAGACTTTTCTGGTCAGGATTCCTGGTCAAAGGGCTGCTCAAGGGTATCCTTTCCTTCACAAGTGTTGCTTTCTGAGTTTGTAGCATGTTCTTGCAGAGGAAATGTTTCATCCCCACTGAGGACTGACTGTAGATCACTACAGGGAATATATAATATTAATGTGTAAAGTGGTATGCATACCTTAATATGCATGTGAGAGGTTGCTAGAGTTCCTATTTTACAAGGAGTGAAGTGTAGAGACAGACACTTGCCCAAAATACTTAGTGGAAGTCAGAGACTGAGCCAGACTGAGAATATGAGTTTTGCCCCAGGTGATACCCATGCTAGCTGGTCTGCCTAATATCTCTGGTGTACTGAGGCTATTGAAATTGTCCTTGCCCCCAGCTGAAATGGCACACCCTGCAGCAGCTGCATGTTTGGGAATATTGTGCTGCTGAAAGTAGCTTTGCAAGGTTGGATTTGTTGTTTGTCAGGCTGTTTATTTATTTTTTCCAAGTCTGATGAGAGCAGCTTTGTAGGCTTTGGCTGTGTTGTTATTTTCATTAGTTTTCAAGTGCTGAGTTTGTTTTTGTTAGCTCGCCTGTTTGTTCTAAAAGTCTTGTTTGTTCTTGGGATTGATGTTTGAGAGCGCTTTGTGTCATTTCCATGAGTCGTGAAGGCACCAGGAATTTTTATTGTTCTGATGAGCTCTGTGGTCACCACCATCCCCGGGCACCTGAATGACAATTGGGCTGCCTGGCTTCTTGCAGACATCTGGACCCTCACACCTATAGAAGATGTTGTGGACTGACCACATTAAGGCAGTCCAGTTTTAGATGTCCTTGGGACCTCTTCCCAGCCTGTGTCTGCCTCAACCCACAGGGTTGCCCAGAGTATTTTGCATTCATGTACGACTGTGCACAGACAGGTTGGCTTGTGGCATCAACAGGGCAGCAGCCCTCACAACGGGTCTCACTGGCCCTAAAATCTGCACCACATTCACTTCCCACACCACTTTAAGAAAAAACTCAACAATACAAAACTTCCTGAACACATCTATTCTTGAAAACACTTATGTGACACAGAGTAGACAAAGCATATTTGAAAAACAGGTTTCTTTTTGGCTTGAATGGGTGGGGATTATGAAAATATCAGCCCAGGTTAGGCAAATGTTTGTCCTCCCTCCTTTAGGACCAGGAAAGCTGCGGGAGATTTTCAGAGCTGCCGAGCTGAGATGGGAGAGCTGCTGGAGACTCTCTCTCACCTGTCCCTCCTCTGGCTTCTGAAGGAGTGTTAGAGCATGCTCTGCAGTACCTGTGCTGGCCCAGGTAAGCCTTATATACTTTCCCTTATTCTTTATTGAAGCTGCATTTGTATTGTAAGTTGACAGACAAGTACTGCTGGCAGAAGGGTGATGCCAAGGGAAGTATCTCTGGAGGACAAAAGTCCTTTTCTGCTGTTCCACTGTGTGCAAACGCATCCAATAGAGAGGGAAAGTGTGTCTAACACAGCACAACTGTGTCTCGTACTATATTACTCCATGTGCATGGGACGATGGCTTTACCAGGGGCTAAAGCTTGAAGCTTACGTCACTGAGTAATTAAATATACAGTGTCTAATGATACCACTATCTAAGATATTGAGCCATGTAGTTTTATTGGTGCGTATAAAGTCAGATTAAGTTATTGACTTATCAACTATACTCTTTGTTTTCTCAGACATAGAGATAAGATTAGCGATCGTTTAAATGACATGTCTGACTAAGGGACATAAAATCTGGCCTACAACACAGAAGATTACATATACTTACAGTTGTGTCCCCTCCCTGCCCCGAGTATGCAAAGCATAGTCTCATCAACACAGAAAAGTAAAATGTTTGCCCTCAGGGTTTCCTGTGGCAGTTCACAGATGGGGAAAATTAATGTTCATGACAGCTAACAGTCTGATGTGGATGAAGCCTTAACCAAATTCTCAGTGGGTAATTTTCAGTTGACTTTTGTAGTCTCAGAACTGGACCTGAAGTGACTATAAGTTAAATTGGGAGTAATTTTGGGCAAAACCTGTCTACTTCCATATGAAAGAAAAATCAGTTGAAACTTTGTACTGCAGAAAGAAAGAAGGGAGTAATTACAGTTAAACACTTGTCAGAGCAATTTTGGTGAATGTGTAGTATCTCTAATCTGAGACAGGAGGTCAGCCTCATCTGATTTCTTTCCTTATACACTGACACATACCAAGCATGCTGGCTTCTGACTGAAGTCAGCCAGTCTGCTTGTGAACTAACCTAAACCTATCCGAATCTGTCCCAAAATCATGGCAAAACCAGGTATGACTAGCTGCAAGCAAGTAGTATCAGTGTTTGCTTCTCCATGTTAGGACATTACTGAGATATTAGTGAAATGCATACCCATCCCATAATCAGTACTGGCTTTTTGAACTGTTATCAAATAAGAAGTCTGAGCTCATATGTAAGGGCGAGGTAGGGATATAAAGGTTGGTGAGGACCAGATTCCACTTGAACAGTATTGCTATAAATGGCCACAAATGTAAAAATAGTTTGCACTGATGCTACACTTTGAAATGAGCCCTGTAAGAATGACATTGCAAGGGCCAATACACTTAACTATTGCTGTATCCTTTATGACTTAAAGATCCTAGTTTTACTGAGAAGAAAAAACAAATGTTCTAAATTTCAGTTCTGCAAATTTAGCCTTGTCCATAAGAGTCAGGGTGAGTTATTCCTGGCTCTGACAATGCTAAAAATAAAAATAGCAGGCCTTCTACCTCTTCTGGAATATCTGTCTGTAACTCCCTTGAAACCAGTGGAAATAGCAGGATATCTACCATTTATAGATTCAGCATTACATATAGAATTTGCGGTCCTGCTGATGTGAGGAGGCAGGGAATACTGCTTTTCCCATCCCTCTTGTGGTTGTGCAGGATTAATAGAATTAAAGCAACAAAATGTTTTTTACTAAAATAAACAGAGGACTGAACACACAGAGGGAACAGACCTATTGATTGGAGGACTGAGTCCAAACTTATTTTCAGACATAAAAGGAAACAGTGCTTTTCATAGATTATTCACACTGAGTCATTTTGTCATTCAAGAGACTTACCATCCCGCCTGCCTCACTACATCTTTACTGGCCGGTGTACTAATTTTTAAAGAAATGCCAAGAAAACTGTTTCCTAATCAATTTTGTTGCAGAGGAAGGGAAGGATCTTACAGGGCAGGAGGATGGGACTAAAAGTAAATGAAATGCTAAGTTCAGTTTTCAAGGAGACCTATGTATGGTCAGGATTTACGTTTGCTTTCGCCTGACAAGACAGGCTGGCACTGGTGTTTTCTACACTTTGCTGTTGCTGCTGCACAGAGCGTCTGGAAGAGCACTAAGAGCAGCCCATGGGCGACGCGTCCCCACTCTGCACTGCTGCAAGGGGAGGCTGAGGACTTGAAGTCCTGCAGAGCTGTCAGAGGCATATGGAGAGAGCTGCCAGTCCAGGTATTTGCTCCATTTCAAGTCCCACCCTCCTCCCTCTCCCTTCTTGCCCTGCTTCACGGGCTGGTGCAGAGAGGGAGGAGAAAAGAGTAGACCCAGGGCTTTATTTCATTGCCAGATGCTCTGAAAGGGAAAAGACTGAAGTGTGTGCATATGAAGTTCAATGTGCTTACACAGGCACCACGAGACTGGGGCAGTATTTCTGTGTTTAACACTTGCCTCCTACCCTGTTCCTCTCCCCAGCTGCACGTTCACTGAAAGACCTGACAAAATCTGTCCCATCAGTAGTTAACTTAGCAATAGGGCTGCTGGAAATGACTGAAATAATCCTCAGGGTACGTGAAGGTCTTAGTCTGGTGATGTTGCTCTGTGCCTCTAAAACAGGTCTCAAGGGCACAGATTACCGTGGGCGTCTGAGTGGGAGTTCAAGGGGCGTGCTGAGGTGGGACACCAGAGCAAAGAGGTAACTTAACCCTTTTGCTAAGCACCCTGTTCTTTGCTCATGGTGTTTGCTCAGGGACACAGCGGAGGTGGGCTTGAGCTCCCCATGAGCACAGTGTTAGAAAATGCATTCAGGGCTAGGTGTGGAGCCAGCTGCTTGCTTTAGAAGAAAGGGAAAAGGCAAACACATCTGGGCCTCATGCTTCTCTCACTCGCAGACACCAGCAGGAAACAAATCTGCTGATGTCATTGGAATTATATTGGTGCAAAGCTACCATTCTGTGAACCCTTTGGTGGGCAACTGAAGGGTTGGTGGTCCTAATTATCCCCCTGTATCCACAGAGAATGGTGGTGTAAGGACAGAGGGAGGTCTGGCTGCACCCTCCTTATCAAAGGAAAGCTACTTAGATGGTGCTGGTGCCCTGTCACCAGTTGTGGGCCACTCTTCTGAAGTGGGAAGCCAAGAAGACTATCCTGGAATGATATAGCTGCCCTGGCCCCATCAGAGATGTGCGTAGTCCAGTGCTGTGGGGGAAACAATGTTTTTGCCAGACGTCTGATCTACTGTTCTAGTTAATCCGTGCCTAAGATCCCTTGGAAAGAAAACCCTTGATTCATGGATGTGGGCTAACCGTTTGGGATCCAGTTCTTTTTTCTCTCAAACCAACGACAATTTGGCCATTTCTATCCATAGAAGCAGGGTCATACAATTTGTATTCCATGTCAGTTGAAATAAAAATGATGTGTGCATATATATCTGGCAGAGCTTAAAGCAATAAAAAAGAACTACTGACAATCTAGCAATCTAATAGACAAACAATCATCTGCAATTTGTTTTAGGGAAACAAGACAATTTCCCTCTTCACTATTAACTGTATTGTGGTGGTTCCCACTAGGTTTGCTTAGGGGACTGTTCATCTTGCTCATTTAACTGGATTTTGTGTAAAATTAAGGTACTTTATACAGTACTTCTGCAGAATGAAGAGGACACTCAGCTACATAAAAACTGTTGCATAAAAGCCCAGCAACCAGAAGACTTCGCCACTTCCTATTCCATTCCAGTGTTTGTGGAAATCACTTATTCCAGATTACCAACATTTTGATTCAGCTCTAGTACTCCAGGGGGAAAAGCTGGAAAGCTAAATTATCGCCATACCTATCTGTTAGCTATTTCACACTAGGTGCCACAAGAAATGCCATTTGTTCTGCAGATGTGCATGATTCCACCTCTTCCTTCTTCATCTGAAATGCGACATCCCTTACCCTAGTTCTTTTGGTACCAAGTGCAGACCCAAAGCTGGTGGTTGTTTTACTTGTGATCAGTCACAAGGAAGAACCTGGGACACTCTGTGGCCAGAATATCAAGTTGGGTGTCCTTCACTGCTCCTGGTTGTTTGCAATGCAAATGGGAAGCTTTGTCTCACATAGTGCCATATCCATGGTAACCAAATGAAGACAAGTTTGCATTACTTCCTTAGTAAAGTGTAATCTTTCCCCTGGTACATGTGCCAAAGAGGCATACGGAGTTAAAGGGACAGCAGTATATTTCTTGGAAATGGAAGCAACCAAAGCAACTTCTGCTTTTTTTTTCTTCACCCCCCCCCCCCCCCCCCCCCCCAGTTTCAGTTATCACTGCCCTTACTCCTCCACCCTCTCTTTCCCATCTTGCCTTTTCTGGAGTCCCCATTGTTAAAAACTAGGCTAGTCCTGATTTCTGCTTTCCTTTTGCTAAGCAAACAATCATCCTCCCAAACCGTCAACTTAAACACCAGTTCTTGGCAAACAGCCTTTCCTTGCCCTTCTTGGTATCTTCAAAAAAAAAAAAAAATAATGGGGGTGGAAAAGCAAGCCAAGAACACCAGTTGTTGTCCTCCAGTTTTTAGACTTTGGGTCTGTGGCAGAGCAGAGGCGCAGATGCACCAGCCTGCAACTATTCCATTATATAAACAGCTGGATCAAGGCATACAGGTTGGAGCTTATCAATTTTTTTCATTATAGTGGTTAAAAATTTTAAAAAGCCTTTTTTTTTCTCTTTGATCTGTAAGATATGATGTGGGAAATAATTTTTTTTATTTATTTCTGGTTTTAATTCTAGTTAAAAGAGCTTAATTCCAGATTTAAAGAGCTTTGATTTTTTCATAGCTTCATAGGCTGTCTCTTTTGACCAGCCAGGGTACGTTTTTTAGCAAAGGGACCAGACTCAAACTGAGTGTACTGCAAAATTGTTGCTGTTGTTACTGTTTTCACTGTTGTTGTTTTCTTTCCTTGTTTGTGACAACCTGTGTACTGAATTTATGCACTTTCCCATCTGTATCTGGGAGGCTTAAAATACAACTTTTTCCCACTTCAGCACAGTCTTATGCTTTTTCAAATGGAAACATCTTTAGCTATTGTTATTTAGCATTATCTGTAATGTTTCTTCTCAGTTAAGAGTGAGCTCACATTGTGATTAAAATGCAGCACGATGATACCATCAGCTTCCAATGCCGTTATTCACAGTGAGCAACACTGATTGTCTCAACTCGCCCTAGGACTTCTACTTTGAAAAGAGCAGAACAGTTGATACTGTGGTCTCTGAACAGGAATTTTACCAAAGGCTTCACACAGAGAGAACCCTACCCAAATTTATATTTACCAACATATGAGAAGGCTTGAAGTGTTATTACAGTTTTCACTACCTGGCACACCTCCAGAAAAGCTTCATTCCCTGGAGTCACTTCACTTGTGAGTTTTCACATGGATCTTCCAGGATTGCTTTGAATATCAAACCAAGTGTCCTTCATTTCTTTCAATGCAAATTGCAGGCATGCTGAAGAGACAAAATGAATTAATATCTTCCTACAGCAGCTATGATTTCAGTGTGCTTAACAACTTGAACGTTGATGGGCAGGGAAAGGGGACCTCAACTTCATTTAGCTGCCCAAAGTCAGGTCCTAAAGTTAAAGACTGAAAAGGTGTTCGTCATCTCCTTTCGATTCTGAGTAAGACAGACAGAAAACAAGAGTCCAATTGTTTTCTGCCTGAGGGCACTGTGCTAGTTGCATCTTTCTTGTTTACTTGAGCAGAGATGGGTAGAAAGATACCGTGAGCTTTCTCCCTGATGAAGCTGCCATACAAAGTGTAGCTGAGCCAGGATGCAAACACAACTGTATCACATAAATGACTCCACAGTAATAGTATGAAGGATCTTTGTTGTTTTCCTCCCATTCTTTTCTTTTTTTACTGGTTACCTAAATGCAGCAATTGATTCAGAAACTATATATATGAGTTCATAGAGTTGATAATAGAAAAACTTCTCATCCTAGCTATGGGATCTGAAAAAAGTATGTTTTTTTCCCTATTCATTCCATGTTGCAAAAGCATACTTAGTGTTCTGCTGTTATGCCGAAACAGCCCAGTCACCATAAATATGCTCAAATACTTTTCTCTATGGATATGGAATGTTTTGGAATTTAAAGGCCTTCCTGACTAAAAGTATCTGAGATTTGCTGCTACCTCCTAATTCATGTCTGTATAACTGCAAGTTTATTTGCGTATTTCTCAATATTAAAGTTAACCGTGGGCTGTCTACTCGAGTATTGTGGTGCACCTGGATATGGAGATGTTTGCATTCATAAACGTCTAAAGAAAGTAGATAAATATTAACCAAGTGTGATTGGGTAATCACTTGACAAATGGAAAGGGAAGAGTAATATTAACAGTGCTATCCAGTAGGTATCATACAGTGTGAGGAATATGGTGTGAAGCTGATGAAGTTCAAGATCCTGTTTCACTGAAACAAACACACTTTACTATAGTTGGTGGCAAGGAGAATGGTTCTGTTAAATGCTGGCAACTGAAGTGAGACAAATCTGTCTGGGAACCTGCCATAATCTGTTTATGTGTTTTTCAATTTTTAGAAACTTTTCATTTCTTGCATTCTGTAGTAAAGAGCTGGTATAAATTTCTCACTGATGCAGAGTCCTCAATTTCTACCTTGAAACCTCCTTGGAGGGGAGGGGGAGCAGAAAAAAAAAAAAAAAAAAAAAAAAGAGATTTCCAAGATGTTCTCAGTGTGTTATCAAATGAACAAAACACACAGAACATGGAAACCAGCCAGTCATTCATTCCATCGACAGATTTGCAGAGCTAAATTTGCTTCTGGAGAGCAGTTAGAAATTAAAACACACAGATGATGAGTGGTGCTGGCACCCAAACTGTGATCAAGAGGACACTCTTGTCTGAAAAGATGTACCCTATCAGATTAATCATTATGTGTTAATTAATTTGAAATCAAAAGGATGTCTTCTGCTGTCTATGCACAGGAAATTAATGGTGATAGCACTAATTAAATGTAATGGAAGTTACCTCTGTACTTTCCACATCTGGGGCCAAACTCTTTACTGCCCTTCATGTTGTGTCATTTACAGTTCAGTCCCACTGTAGCATCTTACCCTCATTGTGCCCTGCTGTAAATGGCTGTGCAAGTCACCAGGCAATGGAGAATCAGACCGGTGGATTACTCAGCTGGGGAATGAGCTAATTTCAATTAAACTAGCTCGAAACTTTGACTTCTAACCTGGAGAAGGTGTGTCAGTGCATCTCCTCTGCTGTGAGTCATCTTAACATGAAAAAATGGTCCTTCTGCCTCACTCTCGCCCTTTACTCCCCCCAGACATTACCGTCCTTTCTTTGACCTCCTGCTGCTGCCCAGGCATTTCTCCTGGCAACTTCTCTGACAGATGGGAGGCTCCATTTCCTTGCAGTTTTTTTCTTTGACCAAATGCAGTGACAGATATTTTCTCACCATTCCTGTGTAACTGCAATGCTTTGACTGGAAGGACTTTGAGAGGCCACAGCAAGCAGAGAAGACTCTGGACTCCCTCTGCCAAAGGGACTCAGAAACACAGCTCATGCTGAATATCCCATCCTCTGCACAAAGGAGATTGCTAGCCTGCTCTTTCAGTCTTTTACTAGTGGCTTTTTATTAGTCTCAAGGTCTCCTAAAAGGTAATAATAGAAGAGATATCAGTGGGTGTACCAACCCAATGACAAATGACTAACTACAACTCAAAATCTAAGTGATTTCAAAGAATGTTGAGTATCCTAGTTTATTTCTCCCGAGAAGGTTCACAAAAGGGACAGGAAAGCAATTTCTTTCCCACCCCAGTGATTGGTAGTTGGCTTTGTAAAATCTTTTGTCTCTGGTGTCACATCTGGGCTGTTGTATGTGACTATAGCAGACCTAGACATTGGTCCATTGGGTTTTCAAGCCAGGATAGTCATAAAACCACTTCTCTTAGCTACAGTTCACCATGGCGGACAGGATTTTTGCTCAGGAAGTGGGGCAGTGTCCCAGGTGATGCAGATCAAGCATCTCAGCAAAGCTAATTGGAGATGTCTCTTCAGTGGCTCCTGAGCTGTGCCTTCCTTGAACCAACGCTCTCAGGGTCAGACAAAAAGCCTCCCAAATTCACTAAATAAAACAGCATTTAATAGGTGTTCCCTTTCAACACCATGTCCACTGATACTGAACCACTTAGAAGCTGCTCTGGTGGGGCTTAATCCATTTTGGTCTCTGAATGTCTTTGACACAGCCTGGTTTCTACCTCCCATCATATGCGCTCCCTTCTCCCCAACCCTTCTCGCCATCTCAGGAACAACCCCACCTTGATGTGGTTAATAATTGCATTGATGGCTGTGAGAACATTGCCTTACTGGTTTGCTGGAGCAGTTTTCACAGTCTGAGGGGTAGCAGCCAGACTGCTACGTCAGTGGCATCACACCAAGCTCACTTTTGGTTGCAAACACATCTGAACATGTGGGAAAAGGTTAATTTCTGAAAGATATGGGAATTGATAGGGAACAAGATACCCCAGCACTATTCATTGCAGAGGACTTTAAAATTTCTGTTACAGTGGTACTGAAGAGAAGAAAAGAGCATGTTATTACACCGATCAGGGTACAAGGTCCTGCTGGCCAAAAATCTTACAATTCAAATGGATACCATTAGAAAGAGGCAGTATCACTATATTTGCATTGCACACAGGAAACTGTGGTGCAAAAGAAAGAGGAGACTTGCCCATTCAGGTAGGAACCCATGTTTACAGAGTACCAGCCCAGGGATTCAGCCTCAAAAAATAGCATCCCACTGTATGATCAGCAATAGAGCTCTCTATTGACTGGTAGTCTCTAAAACGGCTGCTGATGCTTTATGATAAGTAAGGGCAGGGGATCTTTTTCTTTAGTTTTCAGACTTGCTTTGTGAGATGGCATCAGATCCAGGCCAATGGATCAGCCATAGCTTTGAGATGGGTAATGGAGGAATTCTGTCGTGCAGCAGAGCATCATGGACTTACCTAGATGAAGACTCTCCACTGTTAAAAGTGGTAGACCACCCTTTTCCTACACCACTGCTTGGCAAGACTGGAAAAAAAGATTCTGCAGATTCACAGCATCCCATGGTGACTGAGGACAACATCGGGGGGGGGGGGGGGGGGGATTCTGTACTAGTGTGCTTGTACTGATGACAAGCATTAGCACTCTGCTATTAGTCATTAACTCCATTTTTAAATCTTTTGTTCTTGCCCACAGAGGTGCTGATGGAATCTGCGCACCTGTTTGTATTTCCTATCAAAATGTTAAATTTGCAATATTAAATATGTTAAATGTTAAATATGTTAAATTGTTTCCCCAGGCTGATTTGTAAGTACCAGATACTTAAATTGATACTCAGTGTGACACTCGTGGTTGCGGTTTGCCTCCTTTCTCTTAGGTGGATGGGGAAAAATCACCATGTGTTGCAAAATCTAATCTTGTTTTCATCAAAATTTCACCTTTGTTCTACTGTTTTGACTTCTGCCCAGGTGAATGTGCCACTTGTCAAGATATGTCACCTAAAACCTGGGGATTGTCTCACTAGCCATCTCAGAGCTCTGTGTTTAGTCCAAAGCTAGGCTGCTGCTTCAGCCAGTGAAGAAAAGGACCTCTAAAGAGTTTCTTTTCCTCCTAACACAGGTGAACTGCCGTGGAGGTGCCTTACTCTTTGTATTGACCATAAAGGGAACATAAAAGACTGTTTGGAGAAAACATGCTGGCTTACTGGGAGATCTTAATCGTCGGTGCACTAGTATTGAACTTTCAAGGTTACAGCTAGGCAGAGATCGACAGTATTAAAACAACCCTGTTGCTCTGCAGTTTAACAAAAAACAGACTAACCTTGCTAATGCATATATACTCCCTCCTCTGTCATGGAGAGCAAGGCGGCTCCTTAAACTGATGGTCTCAGTGGCTTCAGTTGAACCTGCAGGGAAAGAATCCTGTCCGTAGCATTTTTCAGCAATGAGTTAAATACTTCTGAGCCATCTTTGCTTACCTTCGGGTTGAAAAACTGAACGGAAAGGCAGGAGAGCTGGGATCTTCCTGTGCGCTTGGTAAAAAGGAGAAGATAATCCTACCTCCACACAAGAGTGGACTGTCTCCCCCATTTCAAGCTATGCAGGAGCTGTGCATTGGGATGCATTCGTGCAGAATCAGAAAAGCTGGTTTTCCATTTTTGTTAGGACTGCTAGATACTTCCAGAATATGGACGACTGGCAGATAATAGAGACAAATGAATAATTCAGGATTTTATTTTGTATTCCAGATTTGGTTAAAAAAGACCTCAGATTACTAAAAGAAATTACTAGACCCTTTTCCCAATATTTCTCATGCGTTCCAGGACTCACCAAAAATAAAGCTGTACAATAGGGTGGTTAATTGTTATAAACTGATCTGGCAATACTTCACCTAAGAGTTCTGCTTTTATTTTTAGAAGAGTCTGTAGAAGAAAATATTAATCACTGGTTGAATTCTTGTGTTTTGTAAGTTTGGGTCACATTATTACTTAATTATTTGTTGCCTGATTTCTCCAATAGGAAATATAATGTCTGCAATATTGGAGTTTCCGGTAGGAAAATTGTGACCCCTGAAAATTCAGAATAAAATATTCTGCTTTGGCTGATTTCAACCAAAGAATGAGCTTTTTATTTTGTTGAACTACATCAAAATACTCTTTCATAACTATTCAGTCTGAAATGACGTCTTCCTTATGACCCAGTGCCTCTTGAGAAATGTATCTCAGTGCTCTGTTCGTTTCCAGGGTATTCTTTGAAGGATACCATTTCCCATCATGTGTCGGGATAGCTTTCTGATCAAGCTGTCTGCTACATCATGGGAATTTCACAATGCTGGGTGCCCCAGGGGTGATGTAGCTTGCCGCACAAGCATGATTTATGGCACAAACTGTGGTTACACATATCTACAACTCTATGAGGCAATGTACTACTATACAGAAATATAGTTTAACCCTGAACTTACTTAAACTTGAATGTATTTTGTTTACCAGAATTCTGATTTTTTAAACTTTTTGTCCTTTTTCAGGATAAAAATTAAGTCTGAAAGACTGGTATTTCCCATGAACTTTTCAGTATGACTTCATGTATTCACTGCTTAAGCAAATGCAGCTGAAGTGTATTTGGCTAGAGGTAGGGTTGTGCTGGAGAAGCAAAAAAAAAAAAAGAAAAAAGACACAACCTTAGGAATGATGTTTGGAAGTATGGTGCAGAGCAAAAAATAGCAGTAATCTTATGTAACAGTCTTAGCAGCATTTTCCAGTAGTAGGGTAAGGCTAAGTCAGCCAAACTCATGCATTGGAGGGCTAGCTGTCATTACTGGTGTTATTAATAATTACCATGCCACCATGCAGACGCAGATCAGCTGAGAGCTATCATAGAGCTGCCTCTCAAGTGATGCACTGAAAAGGCTTTTGTTTCCATTCTTCTCACTCCTGCACCAGATAAGCTGATTTAATTAGATTCTTAGTAAATTTTAAGTTCAGAAGTGACAGACTTTACTCATGCAGAATGCTAAAATTTCATGATCTTTGCCTTAAGCATAAACTCAAGATTTGAATCTCAACACTTAACAGAGGCTGATGTATGTTGAGGGGAAAGCAGGTGAAGTTCATAGGCAGGAAAGAAGATGAACCCATGGCTCTGGTTTTCTACCAGCCATCCCCACTCACCTTGTCCATGCCCTGAGTGCCCTGTGCTGTGCCTATCCATCGGACTGTCTCCCTGACCTCATTTCCTCTCAGGAAAGAGCAGCCATTCTTTGGGGGGGGATTTAATTTCTTTGTCATTTTTAATTGTTTTTATCTTACAGTCTATCTACATGTGGGGATAAGCTGCAAGGCCAAGAGCAGGCAGGTAAGACAGAACATCATTTGTCTGTTCTAATAAGGACTGCTTAATTATAAAATATCAAGTACCACAGACTCGGGGGGTGGGGCGGGAGCTATTGGGAAAATGTGGTATTCATGGATAAGCTGTATATTTTTTCCTCCATTTGGAGTCATAATGGGAAGATTCTCTCATGAAGTCTTTGACAGAAAAGTCTTAGGCTCACCTTCTCCACTGGCATGATTTGATTTTCTTCTACTGAAGGAGTGGAGGTTTCTAAGAAGGGTTTGCACAGTGGTCTGGAAGTTATGGTACAAGAGTTTCAGGTGACTGAAATTCTGCCTGACCTGAATGCAGAACTTCTTGCTTGTTCTCACCTGCTTTCCTGATCTGCTGAATGTAATGAATTCAGAGACTATTTTTTTTTAGGAATGGAGCCAGAAGCCCAAATCACCTTACAGCTCCTCATATATTCCTGAAAATGTCCATATTTTTAGTGTTTTTGGAAGCCTAAAATATTATTTATCAATGCTTCCATATCTACACTTTTTGTTTATTGGGTTCACAAATAGAAGATGCAGTTCAACAATATGTGATTTAATCTTGTCTCCTGTTAATCAGAGATTACTGAGGCTAAAATGCCTTATCTTCCCTCAAGTATCAGAGGCCACATTTTGCTTAGCAAAATATATTATTCATAAGCAAAGATATACTTAGATGTGCAGTAAACAGAGCACCAATTAGCACCACAGTTGGTTTACAAAGTATTTTTTGTTTGTTTGTTTGTTTTCATAAGGTTTTCTGACAGATTTCTAAAGGGCATTATTTCCCCCAAAGTATCTTTCAGTTTGGTAATGAGATTCAGTGTTTCTTGTGTCATGAACAAAATACTTACACAGATCAGGAAATGTAAATACTGTACCCTCACCATTACTATTTCTGTGACCTCTTAAATATGGAGAAAACAAGATCTAATATTTCAAAATGTCAAGCTGTCTAATGAGGAACTTCTGATGAGAGTCTTCTCATTAGAGGAAGGAGTGGAGACTCTAACCGTGACTGAAATGGCCCGTGTTGCACTACCTGGAGGTGCAAAGTTTGTCCAAGTCACAAGGTGGACATGGGGTCCCGAGCAGTTTACTACCACTTAACAGGTTGGATGGCTTAGCCTTCGTAGCAGTACACCGGCATGTTCTTGACCCACAGCAATACAGGACAACTCAACTTACTTTAGCCTACAACAAAAGGTAGTTAAGGTGTCACATCCTGTGTTTGCCTGGTTTAAGAGTACAGCCACACCAGCTACTGCCTCTTACCCAACTTGCGGTAACCTATCAAGTTCTGCCCATTTGATTTTTTTTGGTGACCTGCTACTTCCCACGCCTCCTACAAACACTAGGTTTCTCATCATTAAATTATTTACTTAACACCCTGGCCAGTGTTTCACAGTGCTAGGTTTTTAATTTGGCAGCACTTATGTTCATTCAGTCCCAACAATATGAGATATTGAGGAAATCACAGCAGCAGCCTGTTTGTGATATAATGTTCTGTTACAGAGAGGGGTGTCTACGTGCTGGTAGGGAAAAATTGAATTAACTCTCACTTTCAGATCTTATTTTTTACATTGTCAAGCATTTTTATAGTGAATCTACAGCTTCTGTTGGCATGTGAGTAGGAAATCGTATACAACAAGTAGCTGATTCTTATTCAAATTATGCTCAGTTTGCTGCTAGAAAGTCGGGTTTATGTTACCACAGCAAATTACAGGATGTCGGTAACCTTTATGTTCGCAATTTGGATGGATAACCTTGCACTGAGTAAGCCAGAAGGAACTGATGTTAGAATTTACGAGCGGAAGAATAATCCACTAGAGATGGTGAAAGGATGTTTTCTCCTTCTTTATTGACACAATTTTGTTAAATAGAAAAGAAAACTTTAAAAGCTAGACAAAAATATTCATCTTGTGGAATGCAGAGGGATATCTACTGCTGCTCCTAGGCAAACATTACCCCAGCTTTCAGAGGATCAACAAGCGTGTTATTTCAGTGACAACTGAAGTGACAACTTCAGGCACTGTGTATTTGCATCCAATTTATTCCCATTTCATCATCATGAAATGATGAAATACGCACCTTGCAACTCATAGGTATAGCACACCTGGAGTCCAGTAAACAATGTTATCAGTTCTTAGACAAATATTTTCTCCTCCAGAAACTCTTGCAAGTGTCCTGCAACTGTCTTGCTCCTCTCAAACACATTTAGAGCATGATGCAAAGCCCAGAGAAATCAATATTCACAAAATTTCAGTGAGTTACACTAGAAAAACTATTACACACACAAAAGTTGTACCAGCATGTCCTGGAATGAGAATTCAAACTAATATATTTTAATTGTATTTTTTTACTAAAAAGGCAGGGATTAAAATTTATTTTCATCATGTTTGCTCTATGTATATCTTCAGTGGCTCTGCAGCAGACAACAGAACCCAACTCATAGTGCTTACTTTTAAATAGCAGGGGCTTAAAGTGTGCTGCTGCTGGTTTATGAAATGTAAAAGCACCTATTTTCCCTTTCTTATTGACATGTGTCGCATTTACCTATGACTAACATTCACTGTGAGTTGAGCTTCCCACAATGGTATTGTTCTGCAATTTTGCCACTTGGGCTAAAATGTTTCCTTACATAATGCAATCAGTCTTTTGGTCTTTTCTCTAATTTGACACATTTCTGGTTTTTTTGGGGGGGTGGTGGTAAGAAAATAAATTATTTTTATTTCTTCTTGTTTGCAGTTTCCTTGTCAGTACCAGAAATGGTACAAATGATTGTGCAAAGCTACAGGAGGTAGGTGTCAGACACCATAGAGTTCTGTTATAAATTATTTTTTCTTCCTTTTCTTTCTGACAAAAGGAAGAATTTTAGTTTCTTTTTTGTTGCTGTTTTTTCTTTCAAACTGATAGCAACAATGTTAGTTTGAAAATCTACATATCCCTCTAGGCCTGTTTAAGATGTGAGCTGATGGATAACCTGCAATGATTAAAAAAAAAAAAAAAGATCGATGCAATGCTTCCACTGTATATAAACATTTGCTACTGTTCTTGATAGGTATGTGTAGGTAAAGTTAAGCTTGTGCATAACAAAACCACATCGTCTTACCTATTGAGAAAGGCTACCATGCTGCAGGATATTCCTTTTGCAGTGAGCGGGCCCTGAAAAACACTTCTCAGCAGATTAGTCGATACAAACGCAACGGGAAGCGAAGCACAGAATTATTCTCAGGTGCCACTCCTGCTGCTGCAACTCATTGTGCCTTGTCTCTCCAAAACTTTGTTAAAAGCAATTATATCTTTTGAAGTAGGTGGCTAGAGAAACCGTGCTCCCTAAAGGTTCCCCAAAGATTCACCATCTGTCAAAAGTGAGCCATTCTGCCACCTTTATAATTAGCATTTACTGGTACCTCACACCTACGTTCTCACACCTACTGTAACATACTGTTCTTGAGAATAAGCGTATTGCACACTCTCATGCCGACTCTTCTTCCAAGACATTGCTATTATGTATCATTATAAACCAAGAAAAAATGCAAATGTTTACTCTAGGAAAAAGTCATAATGACATCCCAGAGGAGCACATGAATACACACATTTCATTGTTGTTTTTTTCCAACGAGGTCCCTGCAAGAGTTTTCAGGAAGTCCAGTTATATCAAGATGCAAGAGTCTCAGCTCTTCCCACTTGCTCACTAGTGCTCCCCAGAGGTTAGTTACTTCCATGTATTTCCAGCTAGGAATACAAAGTATTCAAGTACAATTTTGAATAGGCAGCCAAGGTCTTAGTTTGTAAAAGACATGTCCTTATTTATTTTAACAAGATCAAAATAACTTTCTTAATAACAGGTGTCTGATCTCAAATGCAATTGTACCAGTTAAAAAACAAAACCTACCTGAAACTGCAGTGGGCTTTGAATCCACTGGAAGGTAAAAGCCTGTGAGGTCTTATGGCAGCTGCAGAATGCCTTATCTGTATTGTGTCTACAGAGTGTGGGCCTGCAGAGCTGTGAACCTACCCCTTTTATTAATCTTGTTCTTGCTAAGCTATCTAGATCCAATGCCACCAAATTCATCTGGGGGGAGGAACGTGTATTAATCACTTAGCAATGTGACCAAAAATGACTACTTTCACTTAAGCAGTAGTCTCCACAAGAGGGGAGAAGAAAGGAAGAGAATTATTTAAAAAAAACAAGACCATATGATAGCTACTGCAAGAGAAAAGTGGTACCAAGACCGTGGTGTAAATAATCCTGACGTTTTCACTACAGCATTACTGAATGACTGGTGCTCTGGGAAAAGGATCCAGTGGACATTCTGCTTGATTTGGGGTTTGGTACAGAAGAGCCTGATGTCTGCACTAAAATCCCTCCTCGGTTCCTCAGTGGTGCTTCTGTAGCAAAAGGAATCAACATCCGAGTCTTTTTGGAAGCTCAGAAGCAGCGGAGGGACATTGAGAGGCCAAACCTATATGGTAAGGAGAAACATTTTGGCAAAAGGAGAAGTTTTAGCCATAAATAGCATGGGGACTGAGAGGGTAGGGAAGAAGAGGCATATGAAAGTGTCACGGTTTAACCCCAGCCAGCAACTAAGCACCACGCAGCCGCTCACTCACTCATTCCCCCCCACCCAGTGGGATGGGGGAGAAAATTGGGAAAAGAAGTAAAACTTGTGGGTTGAGATAAGAACGGTTTAATAGAACAGAAAAGAAGAAACTAATAATGATAATGATAACACTAATAAAATGACAACAGCAATAATTATAGGATTGGAATGTACAAATGATGCGCAGCGCAATTGCTTACCACCTGCTGATCGACACCCAGTTAGTCCTGAGCGGTGATCCCCCACCCCCCCTCCCCTCAGTTTCTGTACTAGAAGTGACACCACATGGTATGGAATACCCCTTTGGCCAGTTTGGGTCAGGTGCCCTGGCTGTGTCCTGTGCCAACTTCTTGTGCCCCTCCAGCTTTCTCGCTGGCTGGGCATGAGAAGCTGAAAAATCCTTGACTTTAGACTAAACACTACTTGGCAACAACTGAAAACATCAGTGTTATCAACATTCTTCGTTTACTGAACTCAAAACATAGCACCGTACCAGCTACTAGGAAGACAATTAACTCTATCCCAGCTGAAACCAGGACAGAAAGAAAATTCATGAAAAAGGGACATGTATTCAGGAGACATCAAGGATGCTCATGTACCCCTTTGTGGCAATGATACTTCCTAATGTGACTGAAATACTGTATAGCTCTCTTCAGCTGTGGACTCCGATTTATGTATTGAAGCTACCAGCTTGTGGCATTTTAAAACATAACCTGTGAGGCCTGCCCCACCACCAGAGATTGTTGCTGGTGTCACAAAGGCTGCAGAATTGAACACGGGTCCATTGCCTCAGCCACTTCACTGGCAGCACATTAGTATGTACCCACCGTCACTGGGGTGTAAACTAATATAGAGGATTTTTAATTCAGCCAGGCCAGACGTGGGCTCACATTCCCTTTTTCCTTTGGTGGCTGCAGGACCCCTCTCACAGGGAAATGTGCAGAGCAAATGACAAGATCTTAACTTCCCATGACTAGAGCTGCCAGAGCTTGTGCATCAGACCCACAAATCCCTAACAAGAACCTAACAGTTTTGTGGTTGGAATATGCCCTGAGATGTAGATGAGGATCATATTTTAAGTACAATAAAATTGCATCATTTAAAGCACACAGTCTTGATTTTTATTCATTTGTATGGTTTTAGTTCTCGTTTTGTGTATTTTGCAGCTGAGAAATGAATACAAGGTCCTCACCCGAAAGATGTATCTGCATTAAAATAGCATTGTTAATTCACTGGTATATCACCCATCTGAAAAGTCCAATTTTGACATCATTTCCCCTCGTGTTTGCTGCATAGGATAGCCAGATGGCTCTTGAAATCTTCTGTTTACTTAAGATGCTCAGCGAAGCAGGATCTCTCACATAGCCTGTGCATTCCTGTTTAGAATTACACCAAGGAAGCAGTATGGATGGAATGAGAATTGAAACAGAAATGTCAGAGCATTGTGGAAATTTTTTTTTTTCTCTCTCTCTCTCTCTCTCTCTTTTTATAGCAAGCCCCATGCACACATTTCAATATTTACAGCAAACTGACACATCAAACAGGTTTCTCAGCTCTCACTTTCTTTCTCTAACTCCTCTGAGAGAGAGGAGAGAGGGATCAGAGATAATCAGTATGAGTGGATGGTGGATGGAGACCTCAGGGAAGAAGGTAGAGAACTAGAAGGGAATGAGAGCAGAGAAAGAGCCTCTGAGGGAAGAAGTTTGCACAGTGAAGGCAGGTAATGGTAAACCAAGGTGTGAATTTAATGACTCGACCTGCAGTCATCCTTAATGGGAGCACTCTTAGTACATGTTAATGGCTTATCTGTACGGGGGAGTTGCTGTGAAGTAAGATAAGATTTGAATTTCTGTTTTGGTGGGTGTGATGTCCATCAAAACATATTATCTTGCTTTTGACAGTTTGGGAGGGGGTTTTCACACCATCTGCTTAGGCCTCCTAAGTATTTGCCTGGGCTGGGAACATTTAATCGAGAGAGGTGGGATTCATCCTTCAGAGATGCTTACCTCTTCTCTTTTCACTGAATACATGTTTCCATATATGCAGTGGTTAACCTCAACCTGGTTCACTGCACCAAATTACAGGCATTTAGCTGAAGCACCATCTCAAGGAGCTTAATCACTGTAGAGTCTTTCTGTCTCCATAGCAAGTGGAGAGAGTCTGGCAACTCCTGCAGGTGATCATCCAGCCACCGCTTAAAACACCTCTCAGAAGAAGCCAGTCTGTCTCAGTGACCATGTAGGTAATCTTGCACAAGTACCTTCCTACAGCTGGTGTTCCAGGAGAGGACTTACAGCTAAAAAGAGATGTACCAGGTTTAGCGTACAAATGCCTGAGGAATACCCTCAAATGGCACTTGTTTGCAAACTGTTTTTTTCCAGTCTTGCTAACCTTAGGTTGTCTAATGATTTTGCAGTGAGGTATAGCAAGAAGGAGGAATGGCAAATTCATGTTTATTAGATTTTAAAATGGATTGCATTTTAATGAGCAGAACCTAACCTATCAGCCTTCAGTACTAATACTGCACCTAAATTTTCAGGTATCTAATGAGCCAGCTCTTCTAAAGCAGAAGCCTACATTCCCTGTAATGGCAATGAAGAGAATAGGTGCTTTTGAAGGCCTCCAGAAGATGACCCCCAAAAAGATCCTTCTCTGTAAATTAAGTAGAAGGTTCAGGTCTAGACATGTTCCACGGCATTTACCTCTCCATGAACAATTTAGGGAACTCCTCCTTACTGTCAGAGGACTACTTCACCATGGCATTGAAATTAAAGTGCCAAAATGAGGCAGACTGTGCACCACTTCTAGAGATTTTAAGACTGTATTGAACCACTATTCCCAGAGATGTGCTGGATTGATTCAGTTATTGTCACCTTGTTTGGTTTATTATCACTGAACCATTTCAATGCAAATACAGTCTGAATGCCTCTCATTTGTCTCTAGCCATGGAAAAAGAAGAAATCATTTAATCTGAGTTAGTGAATACCTGAGAGGTTATCTCACTGTCAGTTTACTTTCTCCTGTTCTGTGAATCAGTAGAGAAAGTTAATTGATTTAGTGCGAGGTGTTACTCTAAGAAACTGAGAGATAAGGAGAAAGATTATAGGTAATATATGGAAGACAGAAACCTGGAGGAAAAAAGGAGAAGGAGGTGAGAGAGACCAAGTCTTCCATAGCAGAGTGATACCTTTCCTCTTTCATATTTCATTTATATGTGCAGTCTTTTTCTGTTTCTGTCTGACTCTTCCCTGCTCGTAATAAATATAGTTTTGTAGGCCTCCTTCACTGCTGATTAGACTTTTTAAAATACATGTGGATTGTTATAGAGTTATTTATTAATTGTCCCCTCACTTGATGTTGTTTCCCCAGCGTTGTCAGAGAGAGTTTTCAAAAGGTTCAGTTCACAAAAATAAGGTGTGTTTTCAAAAAATGTCAGTTACCCTTTCAGTTTCTTAGTCAGATCCAAATGAAAAGCTTGTCCCCACCATTCACCAGTGGTGAAAATTTTCCTGACCCCATTAGAAGTGATATTTGACTTCCTAACTGAAGAAATAAAGTCACTTGACAATCAGGAGTTATCTTAAGTGAAAAGTAATTATATTTCTGAATATGTTGACCCCCCCCCAAATCTATGAAAACTTCAAGTTTCTGAACACCTTAGTTCAGAATGTTGAAATCTTTGAATCTGACGCTTAATAATAAAAAGCCCACACCACATTTCCGTACCACCTTTCCATGCTGCCATATCTAAATCTTCTTGGGGTTTAATGTCTTGTTTCTGTGAATTTTTTTACACTCATTTCTGTCTGTCTCAGCTGCTGCAAGCCCCTCACTGGAGCTGTAGTTCAAGTCTCACTCACCTCTGAGATGAGTGTATTAGGTAGACACCATTTCCCATGATACATGGTTGTCCTGTGACCACCACAGGTCAGCTAGGAGAGAGGAGATGTATGTTAGCCGGTAAATCCACCCCTAGAAGAGAAATGAAATGTAAATTGCTACATACATTCTCTGAAGCACAGCTTTGATTCAAGCAAAGGCAGTATTGCCAAGACTGAAGTTGAAACAATCTAAAAAAAGGAAAATGTTTTAATAAATGACAAAGTAGACAATGCTGAAATTTCATTTCTACTTTTCCTGAGAAAAACTGAGCAATTTCAGATGTCTTGATTTTCCCACTGAAAATTTTGAGGTTTTTTCCAAATTCTGCCATTTGCTGTGAAAAAAAAAAAGATGTTGATTGAAAATTTCTTGCTGCCTCTGGAAATGTTCGGTGTTCCTTCATTCCACTAGGGGTCTACTGAAGACTTTCCAAATCTTTCATGTAGATAACTATATCAGCCTATGTAATACCAGATTTAAGGAAGGAGGAACAAAACTGTAAGCTTCCCCTCCTAAAGTATAAAATGGTTGATCATAAAGTCATTAGAAGACTTATAAAAAATACAGATTCTATTGAAGATTCATTGATCTTGTTTACAGCATGGCTATTTGCTGTTTTGGCTGAAGTTTCAAGTGAAAAATGAAACCACGTTTATGTCCTTTAAAATCTCATCTGTGCTACAGTTTTAGACTATTTTGCAGCAGGCTGCAGGGACTAAAGAGGTCTTACCAGCCTCTTGCCTATTTGAGGTATGATCCTTGGGGAGCACGCCTAGAAACTGAAGGGACTGCTTGCCTGGAGAGAAATAGTCCATGAAGCAAGGCTGTCTGTGACATAATTTCTTCATGACCTGTGTGTTTATTACATTGCACGAGTGAGGGGATTTTTTATGTTGTTCATTTATCATTTCTCTTGTTGTTTGATCTTTAGGTGTCCCAAGCTCTTTGAAATAATTTACAAAAGCTAAGCAGCATGTACAAAACTATTCCAAATTGCAGCAAGTTTGGTTCTGGTTCAAATCAAAAGAAGGACTGGACTGCTGTGCCATGGTCAGTCAAAGGACATTAGCACTTGGCATTTTTATGGCCTGATATAGTGGCAGCTGAATGAAATACTGAGGATAAAATGTGCTTTACATGGAGAGCATGTGGTAGCACAATGGATGTACAAAACCAAAAATTATTTACTGACACCTCAAACTTATGCAAATGGGAACTATACAACACTGTGTAATGTATATACTGATAGATCACATAACTCCTTTAAACAGCATCAAGTGTAACCTTTGACCATGTATTTAAAAGTGGCAGCAATAGCAACGTTTTTCTCCAGTGTTAAAAATCAGGCAATGTCTGGGGCAAAGAAAAAAGGAGTGTTCTTGAGATATAGTAACTATCAGGAATTATATGTCATGGTACTGATCCCTGATGCAAAGGACCAACTCAGATCCATGTTAAATATCCCCTTGTTGTCTAATTGTCAGTGAAGCAGCATTGCCAACAGCCACATGCAGACTGCATGAAGTAAATTTGGCTGCTCTCTAAGAGAAATGGCAGCCAAGAAAGTCAGCATTTTGCCATCTACTGTCCTCAATGAATGTCTCAAGGAAGGAGGAGTCCTGGTGACATATTCATTGCCTCAGGATAAGTACAGACACAACGTGCAAGCAAATGTGTTGCGTTTCTTTGTATAAATTATCTTCACGGTGTTCTAATGATGGAAATCTCCAGGATCCCTTAGAGAAAGCATTATACGCTTCTCTTTAGATGTTATGCCATGGAAAAAATGACCCAGAAATTGCAGGAGGTTAGTACAATGAAAAAAATCTGGGAACCTTTATATGATATCAGCTATGAGTTTCTGGGGGATAAGTGTTTTGCTTTTTGCTGCTATGAAAACAAGAACATAGCTTCTGTGGTCAATTTTTACCAGTTAATGGCTATATGCATTTTGCAGTTATCCTGGACACCTGCCAGCTGTAAACATTTGAGATCAGATTTTAATAACTTTATTCACATGAATTTTAATAAGTCTTCAAAAATGGCATCCAAGTCTGGCCCAGCCAACCAGAGAATTTCAGGCTGGATTCTGTAACCTTTGTTCACACAATAAGCAGTATTCAGCTGCACTTGACCCAATGAATTCAACATTGTGTAAGTGTTTGTCTAATATAAAGAACTATGCAGTGACGTCTGTGTGTAGCCTGAATGGATCCTCTGGAAGCAAGTGGAAAAATTTAGCCACTTTTGAATGAGGTACTTAGTATATTTCTTGGCAATGACAAGATTGAATAGTTGTTGCACGTGACTATTTCAAATTATATTTTTTAATAACCATGTTGCCTTCCATTCTGCCAAACTTAAGAATGTTTTCGACAGCTGGAAGTACTTGACCATGTAAGCAGTGCCCTCTCATCTTTGCTGACCGATGTCAACACCCAACAGACCAAAGCACAGAATGCCGGCGGGGATGAGACTGCTCTCCTGGATGCTACAAAGAGCAGACCTGTGGTCACACGAGCGAAGCGGAGAAGAATAGGTCAGCTCCTGAAAAGAGCTTCTTGGCAGACCACGCTGCTGAAACAGGGCTCACTGGCACCTGGGGAAGCCAACTCGCCCAGCAGGAAAGAGCAACCCTGTTCTTGTGCAGATATTGCTGAGAGGGCAACAGTCCAGGCGGGCTTTTCTGCACATATTACATTGGGCTGTCTGACCCAGGAGCAAACCCCCAGAGACGAAGGTGCCTCAGCATATCCCACATCCCAGTGTCCACCGACTCCATCGGGGAAAGCCTGGGCTTCATCGCACCTAGCTGAAGAACAGCCCCACCTTTCTCCTGCATGTGAGGTGCCTGCCAAATACAGGCCAAGAAAGGAGCCACCTTTGTTTGTGGCCCACACGCTCAGAAAAGTGGCCAACCTAAACTGCAAGCTACCAGACTCATTTGAAATGGAAGACGTGAGGTGGATTTTTGTGTATTGTGCTAGCAACGTACCTCCACCCATACTTATGGTATAAGTTTGGATTCCCTTTTTCAGGATGGAAGCTAGAGTAAATTATTTCAACAAACACCATGCAGCAGCATTATGGGGAAAAACAGTAGGATTTACACTACTCATTGGGGTTTTGATTATTTTAAATTGTCTTTGTGTTAGGATACTGTCAAAGAAGTTGGCACTGAAGTTACTGAGGTAGGATTCATTCAACCAGTGTGATAGTGTAAGATGCCAATGTGTTTTATGCAGTGCTAGGTTTGGGGTTTTTTTATAGAAGGAAGTTGCAGGAACACTAATACATATGGTAAAGGATATTTTTACAGATCCAGTCATTAACCAGGGTTGGGGTTTTTTTCCTATCTTTTTTTTCCCCCTAAGCTAATTTTCTGGTGTGCTCTTTCAGAAAGTTGCATCACAAAATTAGCCTTGATTTTATAGCAGTGTTTGAAATATTTTATCGCTCTGTGTGCTAAGCATCCTAAAACCAGAATAACTTATAACAGCAGCATGTTCTCATATCCAGTCTGCACAGTCCGTGATACTCAGCTCTCTGTATGCTTTAGCAACAGTGGGTTGTCAGTGGGGGTTCAACATGAAGTGGCAGAGACCAGGATACTTGCCGGTCCCTTTCTTACATCTAGGGTTGTTTTGTGAGCAGCAGTTTTTCTGGCCATCCTACTGCAGAAAAAGGGCTATGGTAGGATACTCTACAATCATACAGACTCCACTGGGATACCTACAGGAATACTTTTCCGTTTCCAGCCACACTTCAAGACTGTGGAAAAGGAAGGAGTCAAAAAATTAAGCTCTACTGTAAGAATCAGAGAAAGGAGAAGAAATGGGATGGTTGGCAGCCCCCTGAAAACATATGGAGCATGGGAGGGAGGGTGGGAGGGAGGGAAGGAAAGGAAGGAAAGAAGGGAGGAAGCAGCAAGTGGCTGGAAAAGGTGGGAGGCTTAAAAAAAATTTCCAGTTTTTTAAAGCATTGGAGGTCAGGTTAAGGTGGTGGCATTCTTCTGAAGGAAAGGATATTTATCTTTTCAAGTCCTTCCAAAGGTGTATTTTTCTGTGCAAAGTTTGGTGCAGCCTTTGTGTTGGAAGAGCTGACTCAAGAATCAGAGCACAGGCCTGATTATCAGCCTCAGTGGAGAAGAGGGTGTATTTCGGACATCTCCAGCACAGTAAATTTATAGTCCCAAAGCAGCCCATATGTCTTTGTAAAGCACTTAGCATGCTGGACTTGCAGCTCTGTGACTAGAGACTCACACAAAAGTGAGGACGTTGACAGAGCAGTAAATGCAGATGATCGTAAACTCTCCAGTTTGATGTCTAAGACAATTTGGTGAATGCTGTGTGCTCAAATTAGACAGGGTATATATTGTTTAACTTCTGAGTTTTCTCTACCACATCATTAAATTAAGGCTGTAAGAACCATGTACTTGCTGAAACCATCAGGCCGCCTAAAGTGTTAAGTCTGGCAATGGCCCGTAGAAGATGTATGGGGAACAGAATAACAGGCACATATAGAGCAATTCTTCTCTTGTATTATTCCAGCCTTTGACAATGAGGGGCTTAGAGATCTCCTGAGCTACAGACTTGATGGAGGACAGACCCAACATGCATGTTCATGTGTTACTTGTATCTAATAGATCCCCTTTTCTATTAATTTTTTTTTTTCTGAAGGAGTTTATGCAGCACTATGGCATGATGTTCCCCTGGATAATATGAAAAAGTCAGATGGGTCTTCATTCCTAGAGGAAAAAAAATTCTGACCTTACATACACTCTTTGGCAAGAATTTGCCTCCATATGGTTACATTTCCTTGGGTTTCTTCTACTAAGTCATATTTTTTTTCTAGGGACATTTCTCTGAGGCTGTTCAAACAAGATTGCTAGTGTATTTATGTGTTGGGAACCTTTATGTATTGATTACTTTGAGCAAGGCTTGGAAAGGTTCTAAGACTAGAGCCTCGTTTATGACAAAAACAAATATTTTAAAGAGGAGACAATCAAAAAGGAACTATCTGAAAGATTTTATGTTTTCACTTTGAAATGTCCAGAAATTTTTCTTTTGTTTTTACTCCTAACCCCCCTCATAATAAGGCGTATACTCATAATCATTACCATCAATAAGAATTTTTCCTCCTCTCTTCCGTTTCTTTTCAGGTTCAGAGTTTTGAGGATGAAACTCTATGTGGAAATGCTCCTGACACCACTTCAGATGAGTGTTATGAAACAGACAATTTAGCCAGTTTTGTTTTTAAAACACTGTTCCCAGGTAGCTGCTTTTAAAGTTTATCCTAACAATAGGTTTTCCTTCTCTGCTCTCATCACCTCTGGCATTTGGATGCATTATTCTAGACATGGCAGTCTAGCTCATAAGACTTGATAAATCATAGGGCTGTAAAATACACTCGGCTTGTCAGGGAGACACTATGAGTACACATGAAAAGGCTACCTCACCTGCACAGCTTTGAGCCTGTGGGGTCCCTGTCTGATGCTTTAAGCAGACCGCTCTACTCTTCCAAGCGACACCAAAGCTTTGCTCCTGCTTGGTGAATTATTTGCCAGATGCAGACGACCCCTTAACAGCCAACTCTCAGATCCCTAGGAGATTAGTCAACCAGCAGACTGGACACAGTGGCTCTGCAGCCACCCTGTACCCAGCTCAACCAGGACTGTGCAACCAGGACGTTCTGGTGGCCGGATGGCCTCTACCCCATCATCTGAGTCTCCTATACCACATAGACTATCACCACATGACTGGACATAGCATTGAATCATGTGTTAGAAAATAAGTTTTTTGAGGAATCTATGAAAGGATTAAAAGCAAAGCTGTTAGACCAGATGTTATGCTGTCATTTGGGGCAATCAGTTTGGATTCTGAGAAGCGTTTGCTGTCAGGGGTGGCAGTACTGGGGAAACGGAGCTTTCTCCAGAGCAGGTAGCAGTCAGCCTTGCTCTCCAAGGACCCTTGCTAACCAGTGGTTAAAGGGTTAAAGCAGGACTGGCAGTTTTGGTTTTTTAAATGGGGCAGAAATTTAATGTGGAAGAACTAATAAGTAGCAAGAATCATAGAATCATAGAACCATTTAGGTTGGAAAAGACCTTCAAGATCATCGAGTCCAACCATCAACCATGCCCACTAAACCATGTCCTGAAGTACCCCGTCTACTCGCTTTTTGAATACCTCCAGGGATGGTGACTCAACCACTTCCCTGGGCAGCCTATTCCAATGTCTGACAACCCTCTCAGTAAAAAAATTTTTCCTAATATCTAACCTAAATCTCCCTTCCCTCAACTTGAGGCCATTTCCTCTCGTCCTATCTCCAGCCACCTAACAGAAGAGACCAGCACCCACCTCACTACAACCCCCCTTCAGGTAGTTGTAGAGAGCAATAAGGTCTCCCCTCAGCCTCCTCTTCTCCAGACTAAACAGCCCCAGTTCCCTCAGCCCCTCCTCATAAGACTTGTGCTCCAGGCCCCTCACCAACTTGGTTGCCCTTCTCTGGACACGCTCCAGCAACTCAATGTCTTTCCTGTGGTGAGGGGCCCAAAACTGAACACAGTACTCGAGGTGCGGCCTCACCAGTGCCGAGTACAGGGGAACAACCACCTCCCTGCTCCTGCTGGCCACACTGCTTCTGATACAGGCCAGGATGCCATTGGCCTTCTTGGCCACCTGGGCACACTGCTGGCTCGTGTTCAGCCGGCTGTCAACCAGCACGCCCAGGTCTTTCTCTGCCGGGCAGCTTTCCAGTCACTCTTCCCCAAGCCTGTAGCGCTGCATGGGGTTGCTGCGACTGAAGTGCAAGAAGCAGATAGCAAGGGACAAAGGTGAAAGTTTGGTAAGCCCTCACCTTTTGAGGACTACATTATATTACTTTTGGGGAGCCAGCACAAATAATTAAGCAACCCAATTTCATACACAGGTATCTAAAAAAAAAAATTCAGATATGCACTGGTGCTGGTCATTCACAGATACGATTGGCTGCAGTGGCAGCTGGATTTGCAGGAGTGAAATCATGAGACTGTTGAAGGCAGTGGCATAAGTCCTCCTGACTTCAGCAAGAGCAGTGTTTTCATCAAAGTGTGTGGGGTTTTCTTGGTAAATGTTAGAGCTGAGTAAAGGTGATAAGAGTAAATAATGAACTCCTCTATTCTGGAAGTTTTATTATTGTTACCAAATTATCTGTAAGCATAAGTTTGCTGTTCTACTGGGGCGGGGGGGGGGGGGTTAACTGTGTAATAGATTGCATACCTATGGCATTCAGCTGCTCTTGCCACATCTTCTGGCAGGGTTGTATGTGTCCAATCTGTCAATGTGTGGCTCCAGTGACTTTTGGGGCTTAATGTCAGGTCCTTGTTGCTATTCAGACTGTATGATTTGTCACCTGAGTTACGTGAGGTTACTTTGATTTTGTTCTCTGATGGATGTCTTGATCTTCGTGAACAAACATGAGCCCCCATACCAGTAGTCTTGCTCATAGCAGTATCTGTACAAAGAATAGCAATTCCCCAGGACTGGTGCAGTGAAAAACACCATTTGGACAAACATTCAGTGAGAAATTAAAAAAAGAGAATGTGGACATAGCCCAGTGGGGAAAAAATTCAAAACGTAATAACATACCCACAAATGTTTTTTCCTTTCTTTGTCCATCTCTAAAAAATGACTGTGCTATTTAATGATGAAAGGCATTAGCTAAAGGATTTAGCAGATTGTATAGGTGTATCAATCACAATGTAAAGGGCAAAAATAACTGTATGCCTTGAATACTCTTTTAAGACATAGGAATAAGCATGTAATTAGTAGTGATTTCATGACAGAAAACGCAGAAATTAATTATTTGTTTTTAATTCTGGTAGGACTGTCATCCAGTTAAGTGATCAATCAAAATCATATGAGCAAAGTGAACTTATGTAAGATTTATGCCTTTGCAGAACCATGATACTATTTTAGAGTTTTGTTTAAACACTGGGATCTCTCTCTCTTTCTCGCTCTCTCTTTTTCTCTGTTGTTTTACTGTCATTGATGCTTGGCCTAAATTTAAAGTGGAGATTTCCGGCTTTTTTTTACAGGCTTTTTTCATATTCTCTCTCTTTTTCCCACTGCTCTTAAATGGCATACCCCTCCATACCCATGGGAGTTTTATTGCGACTTCAACTTGCTGTGCATCATGGAAACAGTCTAAAAATTGCCAGTTGTGAATGTAATATTGTTAGTAGTGAATAATACCTAGCTCTTAAGAAGGTTCCTACCAAATTCAGCAGAATGTGGCTCAGACCCATAAGCAGGGGTCCTCAAAATAGGAGTGAGTGGGAAATAGAGTCCATCAGGAGACCACACAAAGAAAACCTCAGCTCCCAGGAGAGCATGCCTGAATTTAGATTTGGCCTCCAAGTTCTCTGGGGCACAGGCTGCCTATTTTTCAAGGCTCGTGCTGTGCCTGATACCATAAGGGCCCACTCTCATTGGGTTGTGGGCTCTGTTGGAAAGGGTGTGAGTGATGATGCAGATGTGAGAGCCTGACACGACCCTGCTGTAATGGAAGCTCACCTGAGTGGGAAAATGCAAGGTGCCCACTATGAGAAGAAATAGAGATAGATAGGAACAGACTGCTTTGCCTAGACGGAGCATGTTAGAGACGGGTGACTTATAGAAGTACTTGTCCCAGTGGTACTGTCCCTTGGCTCTGTAGCCTGGCCTCAATTTTAGTCCAATTGCTTAATTTTCTACACTCCCCATGAAAGCCAATTCCCTGGCTGCTGTGTGTCTTCTTTATATTTCTCCATAATGTAGATTCTGGCTGTTTAACTGCAGTAGGCTTTATGATAAGGCTTTTTTTCCCTCTCTCTTGGCAGAATGCTGAGACTTAATTTTAAAAGACGCTCAAACCCCCCAAACATCCCTGAATGACTTACAGGGAAAGCAGAGTGTTTTCTAGCTCTGTTTTAAAAAATATTACAATCTTTTTTATTAGGCAATTTTATCATTGTTATAAATAAGTAATTGTACTGGGGAGAAGGGATAATCCTTATTTAATTAAATTCATCTATACTCCCAGGTTGGCAGCAACCAGACATATGTGAGACTAATACCCACAGCCTGCCTGTATGCATGTGCAATTAAAAATTCACTCTACAGTAGCACTGGCAGTTTAGTGTTGCTTTTGGCATTTACAAATTCTTTTATTTTGTGACTTTTTTTTTACCATACACATATGCTGGAGCAGATGTTGCTTATTTGTTGTTTATTCAAATCTGTAGGCTCTGGCAGCTAACTCCATTGTTCTGTAATGAAGCTTTATTCACTGTCCTGTATTAGGACCCAGCAAATGCATGACAGACAGAGTTAGCTCTCAGCAGGAACTACAGTTATTGTCCTTACTTATTGGCTGTTTATATTCTAAAGCTCACAGTTGAGAAAGCTGGCTGGGCAGGGTAAGGGGCTGGGGATGCTGTGTGCAGAGGAAAATTACTTGACTCCACTCACTGTATCTTTGCCCTGATGAGGTGCAGGCTTGCATGTAAACTCATCTGTTGCAGGGATTTCATATTCAGCACTTGAAAAATAGAGCTGTTCTCCCCCTCCACCCCCTCTTCTGCCTTGTTCTCCCTCCCCCACCCCTGCTGCTCCTTCCTTTTTCAATTAGCCTCTGTAAAGCATTGGGTTTAACTAAAGGATGTTTCAATGTTGCTCACCCCCGTTAACTCAGCACGTGCCTGAAAATTCATTAGCAGCAATGTCTATTAGGGAGGCATCGGAAGTCGGTGTTATTTCGGTGCACATTGTAGTCACCCGCTCCTCCTTGCTCCTTATTTACTTCCCTCTCCCTCTGCAGGGCGGCCACACACCCGAAAGGCAGGAATTCCTGCACGGTGCTGACCCGAGCGGACACACTGCTCCCGGGCGCTTGACTGCCAAGAGAAAGGCATTAGCCTGCTGGAAAAGCCCTTGGTAGCCCAAGAGGCAATCAATCAGGGAAGTAACCACCTCCATCTGGCTCGCTGTGGCATGGTAGCTTGCTACCGAAGCGCTTGTGATTCATCTTGTCCCAACGAGTGGTGCCAGGGATCGCATGCACCCAGTTTTTGCGGCAGCTGGGAACGTCCTAGCTTCCCCGCACGCTGAGCTAACACATTAGCTCCTGTGACTTATCAAGTAGCAATTCTTTGAATTATCACACCTTCACTCCTCCTACTCACCAACTCCTCTGATGGTTTGGCACCATGGGAATATTCGCAGAATGCGATTGGTATTTCTTTTAATTGACTGAGTGCCAAGAACGTGAATCCTGTTTATTATCCATTATCCATTGTAATGTCTGCCTGCAACTGAAGGAGTAATGTGTACAAAAGTGCAAGAAGAATAGGCACAGATATTTCCTAGGCTTCAAAGAGTACAGGATCTTCTGTGTACCTTTCTCTAGTTTCAGTATTAAGAAGTGAACAGCTATTTCATATTTCTTATTTGCTGTAGTGCCTACATAACACTGTTTTTCTTCATGTAAAACACAATGAGTTTTAGTTTTAAGTACAGATTAAAGGAAAGGGAAAGGCAAAGAGACAGCCAAAGGGAAGACTTGCTAAAGCTGCAGCCAAAATCAGGAGCTGAACTTAAAAATGTCCTACAACTGCTCTTGTGTTGATATCGCCTGACATCTATGTTAAATTTTGGCATTGGTTAATGATCACATACAGTCTCCAAATATGAGTTCTCCCTTCATAAAACGTGATGAATAATAGATCCATAATAGATACATCCCTCTTTGCAACAGTTTTATCTTCTGCAGGTGACCTGGCACAAAGGAGACATCCACCTTCTTTAAGGCTGCTTTGGGTTGTCTCCATTTGTTTTATGATGCCGCAGCCTGTATTTTTCCCATCTTCTGCACATGAACCATATAAAAGCCTTCTTATTCTTTCCTGTTTCTTACATAAGGGATCTGTAAGTGAGAATAAGAGGAACCCGTATCATTTTAATGCATTTTGTATCCTGAAGAAGTCTGGAGAGAAAGTCCTGTGGTCCCCGAAAGAAGCAGAGACAGAGAAAAGAGTAAGGTGAAAAGCAAAGTTGTGAAATGACGAGTCTTCAAACCTTCCTGCATCTTTTCCCCATCCAGAAACATCCTGAGTTGTCTGGTCCCCTCAGTGAAGTCCTCCTAGAAAGAGAATTTACTTCTGCAGCTCTTGAGAATACCCTGGCTGCTTTGCTTTGCTTTTCCACAGTCCCCCTTGATGTATCTCATGCACATGTGTATGTCTAAGTTCCGCAAAACATAACGATGGACACCCAGGAGGTGGTGATGCCACATTCATGAGTACAGAAACTGGATGGGCAGCAAAGAAAGGAAGTCTAGCAGACTTTTGAAATGGCTTCTGGGAGGTCACGCCACCCACCAGTGGTGTCGGGACACCCTACCTGTGGTCCTCAGGTCTAAGCAGCCATCCCAAGAGCTTTGAGGGGTTGTATGATTTTCAGTGAGTGCATTCCTAAAAGTCATTGCACATTTATAACATTTCATTGCATGCATGTGTCATTTTAGGTCCTACTGCAGCAGGCTGATTCATCCTAGTGGGAAAGGATATGCACACACCGCATACTTAAGGCAGATGGCCCGGTGAAAATTATAAAACCTGCTGTTGTTTAAATCTTAGGGGGAAAAAAAATCATAAAATACCTTAGGTATCCAGGAGGACAATCAAATACTTAAGAGGCATCGGTTTAGATTAACCGTGATAGCCTTTTAAACAAGAAAACTTCTGAAATGAAATCTAGTTATGCTAAAGTTGTGCTGAGATCTTGAAAGGTCTTTTCTAATATTTCCTCCTCTGCTTTTTCTTCCCATGCCCTCAACAGACCATAGGAGGATCACAGCCTTGCCTGTGCAGTCACGGACCTCCATGTTGCTATACTAATTGTTCCAGTTGACAGCCTGACCCTTTGAACCTTGCTGCAAAATTCAAAATCCCAACCCCACATCCAGTTTAGGCTTTGAGGCAGCTTTGTAAGAACTTACATGCTTTTTCTGATGGCACCACATTGCTTTGCCATGGCTGCTATGAGAGGGTTGATTCACCTCACTGTCAGTGACACCTGTGAGAAGGGGACCTTTTGGTGTTATTCTGGGTATATTTTTATGCTCTGGAGAACTCTGATTTCTTTACAGATGAGAAACATGATTCTTATTCCATACATTGCCTACATACTTGTCAACTACTGGCTGATACTTATCATTTCTCCTTGGGAAAATATCACTGACAAAGAGGGGCAAGCTTACTAAGCCTGACACTCTTAGACCCCCTGAATGCAGTTTAATGGCTATTACCATGGAAATAGAGCTATTATAATTGACTGTTGATCTCTACAAAGTAACACCCAAAAGCCAGATACCTGCTCTGGCCTCCCAGTTGCTTTGGGCACTGCTGACCACGCAGAAGTTGTAGGACCTAGCAAAAACATAGGGGCTTTTCACTCATTTTTTTCAAAGGTCTCTGTAAGAGTTGCTGGAAGCCATTCTCCCTTTTGTGAGGTGCTCTCAGTTGCAGAGAGCCCTATGAGGCTCCCTGCGATTGCCTATTTTTTATTCATTATCTCTGTGCAGCTGCTACTGGGAGAAGTTGTGATGTAACATGATCTACAGTGTAGGCTGATGACATTCAGCTCTACCTCTCATTTTCATCAGAAGCAGACACAACCATCACCCGTCTCTCCCGACATTTGGCAGCGGCACGAATCTGAATTAATGACAGTTGGCTGAAGCTCAGTTGAAATAAGATGGAAGTGATACTGACTCTCAAGGAAAAGTAGGAGGAGGATCTGGCAAAGTTTGAAGCTGTTTCATCAGCTGAGGGAAGATAAAAGACCATTGTCAAAGTGACTGCAATTTCAGGTTTTGACTAGATTCATCACTACTCCTAACCTCCCAGACTGCAGAAACATCATTTATCACAGAGAACTGCCTATAGTGTTCTCTCTTTTCCTGTCAAATTCAGCTCTTGGATTACTCATTTATACTTGTACCATTTCTAGGGCAGTGTGTTCTTGTGTAGGACAGGCAGGAGGTGATGGGAAACTCTGACTTGGGGGGAAGCCCTTGCTTGGGATCATGGCAGTTTGCAGGGGTACGTCCGCTGCTCTGAGCAACAGTGTGGGAGATTCATGATGTTGCTCTGTATTACCAAACCTGATATGACCTCTGTCCCCAGCTACTTTAATTACTTTCTGTAGCTCCAGCCAACCTGTTAAAGGAGGTTTCCAGAGTTGTGGACCAAATTGTACTGGGGATATTCTTGAAAGGGGCAAAGGTGGAGACTTCTGGATGGTGAACCTCTTCCACCAATGCCCACAGATGTCAGTTCTGACCCTCTCTAGAGCGGCACAGGGTGGTTCACTAGTGCAGGAAATTACATCCTTTTCTGTGATGTACAAGGTAGAGAACAGGCTTCCCCTGCCCGTATTCATATCTGATTTGGGTAGGAAGGAGGGGAAGTGAACATTCAAAAAAAAATTAAAATGGTTTCATTTTTCTTTAACGAGTAGCTTTACAGAATATTATCAGCTAATTCAGTTCTTCTCCAAAGCTTCCTTCTACACACGAGCTCAGGACAACCTGTAATGCAAGAGAGTGAAAGAGAGAGCCAACCAACCCACCCACCAGCCCCAGGCATTTCACAAAGGAGTATATTTATACCTGCTGTCGCGGCGCTGACTGTAGCACGCAGCAGATGTACTGAAGCTAGTTTTAAATCGGTAAGCATGTGCATCAGCTTTAAAGCATGCTAGCATGTAGTGCAGGTACCAGTGGCTGTCTAGCCACAGCATTGTGGAGCTGACAGTGCACCCTCTCACCCTGCTTTTTAGACAGGTTTTGCAACCTGGGCAGCGCTCCAGGCTGCTGTGCTCTGCCTGCCGGCTGTGCTGTGCCACGAGCATGCTAGACATAACCATACCATACACTGAATCTTAAGCCAAAAACTTGGCTGGAACTTGGTGCAAAACTGCTTTTTTCCTCGGGTGTTCTGGAGGAGGACTGAAGCTGAATGCTCTGACAATAGACGTAGATTTGCTACCTAGCTATTTCTGCCATGTTCCGGGCCAGCACAGTTTGTGTCTTTAATGCTCCGTGACCCGGTTCCCTCAAGCACTTACGGCTGATATCTGGAGAGCATCTAGGCCAATGTCCTCCGAGGGGGACGTGGGCACCCAAAGCTCTGCGGGGAGACGGGCCCTGGGCGAGGAGCGGGAGGCTGCGCAGGAGGACAAGAAGCACGCACGGCGTGCGCACTCCCAGGGCCCCTGGAGCTATGCACGTGTCTCCTGCTAATGATGGCTGTGGCAGCCAGACCCCCATGATAAACGTGTAAAGAACTGCAGGCTGAACGCGGAGACGGAGCAAAATATCGGCAGCTGTCACATGACGTATGTGTCCCCCACCTTGCGTCCCCCCCGGCCCTGTCTCACCTCCTTGGGGTGCAGCATACGTGCGCTCGTGTCCCACCTGAGGTGGCTGCAGTCACGGGGGCTGCAGGGCTTTCCCCCCTTGTTCACAATGAGTCTGGCTTCACCCTCACAAAAAGAAAAGTATACCTGAAGTCTTCCATATGCCAGTGGTACCTAAAGTGATGGGGAGAAGAACACTGCAGACTGGGTGAGAGCTGGGGGAACTGGGTTTTGGCAAGCAGGAGGAAATTCCTCAGAGGAGCCAGGTTTTGCTCTTCTGGGCATAGAGCTTTCTCCTGTTGCGTTCGTACAGCACGTACCACCACAGTGGGGCACAATTAATAATAGAAATCGCTTTGTGTAGAGCTTTTTTAAAATATATTTTCACCCAGTCACACTGTGCAAGATGATTGACATGAAATTCCCCTTCAATTCAAAGGGAGCGGGGGATAGACAAATTTAATAGCTACACTTGGCTTTGAATAAAAATAGGAGCTTTTGCTGCATCTGGTGCATATTGGGGTGTATTACTTGCTTTCAAATAATATGACTATTCTAATAAGATGGTTTATCTAATTTCTGCTATAATGTCATTGAAAAATAAAATTGCAGAAGGAGGTGAATAAAAACTCTGGTTTGTGCCGGCCTTTGGAAAACACGGTTTGTGGTTTATGTGCTGCTGCCATCTGGTGACTGTTCTCCTGAAATGCAGCACAAACCCGAGCTGTAGCTGTACGGAAAGAGGTCAGTGCTGCAGCTCTGCTCCAGCGACAAGCGGTTCTGGACTGAACCCTCTTGACGGCAAGTTGTAGAACTGTGTGTTGCGTTTGGCCAGAAAAGAAATATAAACTAGATCTTTCTCACCTCAGTTTGCTTGTTCATCGCCATTTCTGCAATATGGAAAGTGAATCGGTGTTACAGAAGTTGTACAGGGATATTAAAAAAGAAAGACTAAGAATAGACTTTTCCTTTGAGATTTCAGTGGCACTAAATGAAATGTTCATGTTCATAGGCAATAATCAGTAATTGGTGCAGTTGCCTGTGGGGAAGCTACTTCTTAGATTAAGGAAAGACAGTACGATATGCTGGGAACGAACAGATTTTATGGAACATTTACATAGGATCAAGTTTTTCCACATACATGGGAACTGATACGAATAACAATGTTTCTTTTCTCAAAATCCTGAAAGTTGTACAAAATAATTTCTTCCAGTGCACCAAGGCTCAGTGAGCTTCAGAAAGTCCACTGTTCTGGATAACAGCACTAAAAAAAAGGGGTTCTTTTTGGCTTATGCAGAACTCACATTTTCAGTGGAGTTTTATTAGCTCTTAATGGCCATATCGTGATGTGCGATACTTAAAAATTAGTGGTGCCTATCCTCTGAGTAGCAGGAGAGGGGAGTAAGCTGCAGCAGCTCTGCCATCATAGGACTGGAGCATCTGTAACTGTGCCATGCAGCTGATGTATTCCTCTAGCGCGTAGCCAGCTCACCCTGCAACATCATTTTGTGTGATGCCATAGGCAGGGCAGTGTTGTTAAGGATAATATAAAGATTTATCAATTTACAGAGCAGGAGGAGATAGAGTGAAACGTCTAAATGGGAAGGATCCAGTTAACTACTCAAAAGGAACCCATTTTTATTTTGAAAGTACTGTTTGAAAATGTATTTTTGAAAGTCCTTTATTGTCATGTAAGATAGAAATTCTTGATTTTTTTGCTTTGTGTTGGAGGATCAGAGCCTTCACACCGTCAGCTCGCTGCCACTAGAGCCGTAGTGCTGAGCAGCTTTGGTGGACAAAGCATTTTAGCATTTGATGCCTGTGTTTGAGAAGCAAAAAACCAAAACATCCAAAATGTAATAAAATATCCATTCAATTCTGGCACTTCTGTGAATGTGGTGTGATCTTCATTCACCCCATCTCTTACTGCGTTTGACTACTATTGAATTCAACTGTTGTTGAATGAATGTGTTTTTTAAGGCCCAGTCAGTGAGATATCTGTCTGTCCACTTAACTCTGGGTGTGGGAATATTATGCATAGATTTAAGCCTGAATCTAGTTTCCCTGCTGAATTTAGCCAGAATGTCTAAGCTGTAATGAAGTTAATGCCTTGAGAGTTTTGTGCAAGAGGTACTGCAAAAATGCCTTTGCCTATAGAGCAAAGTGGGAAAGTCTTATTCGAAGTCCCTCAGGCTTCTTTTTCTTTTACAAAATATCTGGCTAAATTGTGGCTTCTGTGTGTTATTTAGTCCCATGTATGTAGCAGATAGTTTTAGAAATATTTATCCATATCAATGTCCAGCAACATTTTAAAAGCTACAGAAATATCTACAGTTTGAACAGCACTGCTAGGTTGCAATTAGCCATTCTGCTTTTTCCTATGACAGGATGAGCAGTCTAGATTTTAATTTGTGAATTTAAAGTTTAAATTTGCACAAATGCTCTTGCATTTGAAGTTTTTGTGCCTATGCTTCCCCACGTACTCAAATTATGTAGAAAACAAATATTGAAGTACATTCATCAAGGTCAATGTGATTCAAAAGACATGCAAAAAAATGTGCTATTATTTACAAGCAGTGTAGTAGTTCTCATGGCATCTTTTATAGTTTGCAACCATTCTCCAGGCTGGAAACTAGAAAGAGGCTGTGTTGTTTGCAGCCAAGTCCACAGAAAACCAGCTGTGGAGTCTTCAGAAGAATGCAGAACTGTATGCCAGCACTTATTTTTTTACTAATTAGGGAATATTCTTTTGTTAATGTTGAACCTAGGAGCCTGGTAGTTTCAGAAAGTTCCTGCACTGAAGGCTGCTGAAAATGAGAGCCACTGTGTCTGCATGCAAATAAGGGGAGAGAAAAGGTCTCTTAATGAAATTGGATTGATCAAGTAAGAGCTGGAAAGCTGTGGGACCTTTGGGATTTGGAAGGCATGTACTTTCTTATGCGATACAAAATGAAGCAGAAACCCGATTAGTAAGTTCCTCTAACCTATTTTTATTTAAAATTCAGGCAGAACAGAAATGGGATGCAGGAGCTAAACTATCCCAGTTCAATTAGCACAGAAAGGCGAAGAGCCAAGGTTTTCCTCACCAAGATCTTCAGGGGCGATTCTCAGTTTTCCTCTTTCCAGCATAACCAGATGTATTCTCCGTACAGGGCCCAGAGTTGTAATTTTTAGTTCATAGTTGAATACTGGTCTGCGTCTCTACTTCTTCTCCAAACATACTTTATCTTTCCTTGGTGTGATGCTCTGCATGCATTTGCAGAATCTCTACAGGTTTGGGTGTCTCCACGCACTAGGAGAACTGAGCAGAGCTACATGAATAATGGATATTTTGGTTCAGTGGCTAAACCAAATGATCGAGGGAAAAATGCGGTTTGGGTAGACTAGAAGCAAAAACATGTTTTGCTTAATGTTCAGGTGATTTAACCCATTTTTTGCACCATTCTTCAAATGAAAAAATTAAGTTGCTTCCAGGAAAAAAAAAAGCTCATTTGAAAGAGAAAGGTGAGAGCATTTAAAAATGTCAAAATAAACTATGTAAATTTTGCCAACCTTCTCCCCCACCTTTTTTGCCAACTTGTATCCCTCCTAAAGACAATATTTCAGTTGCTAAAAGGCTTTAGTTCATTTAAACATGAGGAATTTTTGCTGTGAAGAAGTGGTGTCCCTAAACATGACCTTGGCCACTGCTGAAAGGGCTTTAGATGCTAGTCTGTTCTGGGACAAACCAGCATCCAGCCTGGACATTTTCAGATACCTGGTAAATAGAGTAATTTGTCCTAGGAGAACTAGCAAAGACCCACTTTGGACACACACCTGTAAAGAGTCAATCTCCTAGTAGAAACTCAGGCTATGGGTATCCTCGCTGGATATTAGACCCTGCCAAGAAAAACCGGACTGTTACAATTGGCAGGCTGTCAACATTGCTGAAAATTTCACAAAGAAGGAAACTCTATTCCTCCTCAGGACAGCATCAAGCACGGTCCAATTTGCAGTCTCACTTAATTGCTATTTGAGACACTAAGAGGAAAAGAAGTGATAGATTGGCCCACTCCTCACCCAAAACAGTTTCACTGGTATGCAAATGCTGCCCGCCATTATGCAAACATTACTTGGCCCTGGTATACAGACAAGAAACCAAACTATATTTACATAGGTTGAAAGTGGGCTGCCTCAAATTGAAAAGGCTATCATGTTTAATCTACTCCCGGCACCGCCACAGCCTGCACTGCGACCTGCCTTCCCGACACAACCATGCTCCGTGTTTCTCCCGGGAGCGTGCTGTTCAGCTTGAAGTCTTTGTGGGAGCACTTTGGCAATCTCTTCATAGCTTTTTATCCCACCTTGAATTGGAGGCCTATATTCATTTTCACTAAGTCTTTTTTTAAATTCAGGCTTCCACTGAAATTGAGGGAATTTTGACTGGCTTCGAATAAAGTGCTACAGATTCAGAGGAACATCTCATCTTTTAAAAACCCCTTACCTTCTCCTGCCTACTTTCAACAGGGCCTGGCATACTGGGTAGGATCTTGCAAGTCATTGTGGGATGTAATGATTATATTAGGCATCTGAATGTAGTTGGAAAAGAACTGCAGCTCAGACCCTCAGAGACATCATTTTGCACTGACTATATGAGGAATGTAAGCCTTTACTCTAGGAGTATTAGTTCATTACACATCTAATATGTAGGTAGGTGCAAATTAGATGCCTAACTCAGATGAAAGTGATTACTTCGTCTGAGGGCAGGAAATCACAGTAACAAGCACAGGTGAACTCTGCTTAACATGGTTCTCCTTCTACTATACTTTTCTTCTCTTTTATAAGTTTCTATTTTGCTAATATAAAAATTTTAGAAACTGGATTTACATTCAGAATGGTAATTAGGTCCTATTATATTACCATGTTTAAATACAAATGCAGACAGCCTTTCAGAGTGCTTTGAGCCTTGATTTGTCTACATACCTTGCATGTTTAATCAATGAGAGCCATGATAGTAGAGCACACATCATACCTCCTGGCAGGGCAAGTCTAGGGAGACACATGGAGGTCTTTCTGTAGCCTAACTGTAGTGACATTAACTTGGTCTGCAGACATTTCATCCAGTCTTTAATGTCTCATCTTGTGCCTAAAGATCAGCCTGGAGTCCACTGCCACACGTTTTGGGTAGTTCTCTAGCTCATGCATTAATGTAAATGTGGGTGGGAAGGCTGTGCGGTTGCACTGCACAAACGAAATTGACTGTTGTTGGAGCAGATGCATCGCATTTGTCTTAATAAATTGGTCAAACCTGGCTACAGCCACCTGGTTTCGACCAGGTCAGAAGATGAATTCTAACCGCACTTACTCTTCCATTAAAAGTTACAGGGTTTTTCCCTACATGTAATTTCTAGTAGCATGCCAGCCACTTTGGTATCCTATGTGTCTCAGGAGAAAAACAGGCACCTTAAAACACTAGCTAAGCAGATAATGTGGGCTTCTAACTCTGCAAACTTTAAAGCCTGAAGATCGGTTGTTATGATTGTAGGATACAATTGGGTATTTGAGACTCGAATAATTTGAGTCTCAAATTGGTTGGACCTACAGCAGCTGAAACATTTCAGCTTTTCAAAATTTTTCAAAGCCTTTCTTTCTTCATTTTTTTGTATGGAAAACTATAGGCCAGACTGACACACTGGAAGCAACAGCTGGCAAAGATGCAAAGGGTAATTGAAACAGCTTTAAAAAAAGTTTAGAGAATCTGTAGAGCAGTCTCCCTGGGGGAGAAGCTGAACCATGATGTCGTTTGTGGGAAACTGCAAGGATGAGTTTTGAGACCACCCACAAAACAGGCAATTTTCAGCAACATCACTGCAGAGTTTGTAATGTGTGAGATGGGAACCACATATTTCTCATCCAAAATAGGAGAGTGAGTGAGTGACTGGTGTGCTGCTGATGATACCAGGGCTGACAATGCAAGTAATTAATTTAAAAACCATAAAATTATATCTGGTTTTGATTTTACAATTGCTGCCTACAAATAGATTGTGTCATTTTCATTAACTCATGCCCAAGAAATATTTAATAAAGCCCATAGTCTGTTAATATGTGCAAACATAATTTTAGACTTTTTTTTTTTTTTTTTTTTTGCATTTTCCAATTCACACAAATGAGAATTAATAACTCGGGTCTCAGAACTACAAGGTGAATTGTCATATTTTCACAGCTATAACCAGAAGATAAAAAGCCTTAGGATTCAGTAGTGGTTATGTATGCAAGGAACAAGAGAGGAAGTGTATCCAGAGTGTCTCAGTCCCCATCTCTTCCCTTCCCTAGCAGACTCCCTCAGCCTGCTCCCCCAACTCTACCTCTGGTTTTGTGCCAGGTATCTGAGAACGAGGGCATTATCTGAGGATGAAGGTTATCTGAAAGTGCCAGTTATCCAAGGGCTGAGAGGCATTGGGATGTACAGGATAACTGAGGGTTTACTTTCAAGCATTTGCACTTTTAAAGAGGCTTGGCTTTTATTAATGAAATCAGCTAGTTAATGGTGTATAATTTATTTAATTGCAAAAGTTGGGGTAAGAATTGATTTAGCCAGATGATGTGGCTGCTAGATTAGAAACCTTTTCTGGAGTAAATCTAGAATATCTTCCTCTTGCCTTTATGTCTTGCCATGCAACCCTACATCATCTCTGCTTGTTACTGTGAATTCCTGTACTCAGACCAAAAAACAACAAAGATGATATACGGTGCATCAAAGTAGAGACAAACTGGTCTAGGGAGAGGCTAGGGCAGCTCCCTTTCCCTGCATGAGTCTCCTGGTTGAAGACATTGAAACTACATAGGTATGAATGAGACTTGGTCTGAGCCAGTTCTAACGCTCAAAAGTCAACATTTTTAGCAAAGGATTAAAAAAGTGGTTGGCTGCTTTATAGGTTATTTACACTGTGTATGTTGTGTGAATATATCAAAATCTGAAATCTGCAGTTGATGATTACACTGGTGAATAAGTCAATGCTTAGTAACATCAGCAGTAGTTATCCTGAGCACATTTTGTGAATTTTTCTGGCTGTAGCAATATTGCAGATTTCTGGCCAGGATCAAGAATATTTCTAGAAATGTACATTTAAAGTGCCCCTGCTTAGCTCTATATTCATTTTGGCCTGGTACTGCTTTCTGTCTTTCTAATTTTTCTTATTCTTTTGTTTTCCCCAGCAGAGGTGATGGTGACAAGAACAAGCAGGTGCCAGTCAGACAGCAGTGGGTTCATGGAGGACCTGCCAGAACCTGTAGTCTTGCAAGTAAGAAATGAACAATAGTCATCGGTAGGTCTGTGAAAAGTCTGTAAACCTGGCACAAGTAACAAAAAGAAAATCATGGAGCTGTGAAAGCTTTGTGAAAACAAATTCATCCTCCTAGAAAATCTCAGAAGGTGAGAAGCTTTCTCAGAACTTTGTGCAATTCTTCCACCACACTAATGCAAGATTTGTGCAAGGTTACAGGCATTAGAGAAGAAATATTACAAGAATCTTTGATTCTTTGGTTCTTTGGGTGTGCCCAGGGCAAAATAGTGGTGGGCAAACCAGTGTGATAGAACAAATGTAGTATTTCAATTCCTTCCCCCCCCCCCCCCCCATGTACCTTTGTCCAGAAAGATTAATTTTATTTCTGATATCCACAATCAAGAAACAGGTCTGTCACATAGGGCAGTTTTTCCTATGTTAAATCAAGATTTTCAACAAAAGCCAGATGATTGTGTTGCTAATATCTTCATCACAACTTGCAAGAGCATTTTGACAGTACCTAAATCAACAAAAGCATGTAGTGACCAGGGAGAAGAGACTCTTCTGCTGCTGACTGCAGAAAATGGCAAGTATCAGGCATGTAATGCTGAGCCACAGAGTTTTGTCCAAGAAGTGTTACATGACATGGACAAGAAAGAGGATAAAATTGAAAGAAAGCAACTGGAAAAAGAGAGGTGCATAAAAGAGCATAATCCTTGTTTTCAGGGTGATACTCAGGATGGAAATGATCCTAGCTCCTCCAGATTTGATTGTCATTTATATTTTAGTACAGGACACAAAAAGATGAGTGAAACCTTCACTGAACTGAGTGATATAAACCCTGCAGTCATCAGTAAGAGCAAAATCAGAGGTGAAGATGAAGGTGAGAGGTGCTGGACTGAAAAGGACATTGTAGTTGCATGTCATGAAAGTGCCTGTGGAGGTTGTACAGGAAATGTTAAAGGGCTGTGGTGGGGCGCGGAAGTGGTCAGCAAAGATGGTACCCCGCTTGCAGTGAATGAGGTGAAAAATGGGCAGAAGTTCTGCAAAATGGATGGTGATTCGAAAAATACAAGATGCTCCCCCAAAATGGGGCTCCCAGAAACTCCGCAGTGGGGCTCAGCAGCGCAAAGTGGGAGCAGTGCAGCTTCAAGCTGTTCTCTGCAAGTATCTCGGAGGCATCCCTCCTGCCTAGTGGAGGGGCCCGGATTAAGTTCATCTGAAGATCAGGAGAGACTGGTAGCATAGAGGAGATGTTATGTGCTAACAAATCAGAACAGGGAGACGCTGTCCAAAACAGTGAAATGGCTTCTGCTCCTCTGAAATCTGTTACTGTTCAGATGTCTTCAGGGCTGGAATTTACTTCAAGAGCGAAGGGCACAGGGCAAAATGCTCCTCTCAGTGAAAGCCTTGCCAGGGAAGATCCTGTGGACTTCTCTGGTGTGTTAGTGCATTGTTCTGAGCGTAGTCCTGTCATATGGTCAGATCCAGGGGCTTCAAACGATGGCGTGAAGCAGACCGCTGAAGCTTCCAGCCAAACTGACATTCCCGCCAGGAAACCCAGGCGGCCACCACTGCTTTGTCCACCCCGTACTCACCTGACAAAATCAGCCTCTCTTGACAGCATGCTTTGTGGCAAATACAGGTCACACTACTGGGGTGAAGCCTCTGGTGCCGGGGGTGCGCAAGGCAGTCACTGCTGCCATGGCTGCTGCCCTTGGACCTTCCCCGTGGCTGTCTCTCCCCAACGCCCTGTGGGCTGCTGCTCAAACCGTGTCGCCACTGAGCTGCAGCTCTTGAAAATGCTGATGCTCCTACAGGACACTGCAATGCGTAATCTTGCTCCAGTGAGTAGGTTTCTTCATATACGTGGACAGCTGACACACCGACGAGCTAAATGTACAAGCTGCCTTTTCCTTTCCTCTCCTGCCGTGCTTGCTTCTTTAGTGAGACATATCTCAGGAATGTAACTGAGAAAATGGAAAAGAAGCATTCCCTTCTGGGCAAAAATGCCAAACATATCTGTGTACCTTCAGTTTTGTTGGGCTGCTTCTTTTAGTAGCTTATGTACATCAGTTCAATTGTAAAATGGTTACTGCGAACTGTATGATAAAGTTTACAGGTCAAATGAAGAGCTGAGATGAGAATGAGTTTCAGTGAGTTCCTGTGCAGCAGCTGAGTTACCATAACTGAGTAACATACTGGACCGCAGAAAATGCAAGGTTATATGATTTAGTGTAATCCTCTTAGAAAAAGAGAACTCATTTTGTTTATGTTACTTAGTGTTTATTAAAGACTAACTTTGAACACCCAGATACATACCATAAGCCAAACTGCTCTAAATCAAAGTGAAATGTGACTTCTCAGAGCCTCAAGCCATTTTACTGTGGTAGAATAAGAGGCCTGCATTAAATCTAAAGTCTTGCTAAGACGAATATTTACGATAAAAAATACCGATAGGAAAAAGTCACCAGATTTTTTATTTCTTTGTTCAGAATTGCTGAGAGTTCCCAAAAGTTGTGCAAGACTCAGGGTGTGTTGGGGAAGAAAGCAAGGAAGGGGAGTCAGGAGTGGCTTTTGCCTCCTGAGAAAAATGTGGAAGGAGCAGCATACCTCCTGCTAGTTTGCCGGCATTTCCGTTTTTCCTCTTCTATTGGCTCTTCATAAGGAAATGAAACTTGAACTGTTGTACATATTGGGGAAGAAAATTATTAGATAAAAGTTCCAGAAAGTGAAACTGGTGAGTTTTATGCTGCTCCATCATTGAATATATAAATCTGCAATGTCTTTTTTTTGAACAGTATATTGGAAAAGATGCCTTTTGTCAGCTATCTTGCCGTTGCCACAAGATGGCAGTGAGTCAGTACCTTATGCTGGACTGGGAAGCCTTTTCTCATTGATTAAATGCTATTCTATCACTCTTCTAGGAGGGGCTAATGGTGATTTGTCTTCTCTAGTCTGTGGACAGGGAATGTGGGAGGAACAGACTTTGCACCGTACTGTTATCCAAGATCTGTTCTTAGGGATATGGCTCCACATCCAAGTCACTGTGCAATAAGTGAGTGAATTTACTGGATATTAGTCACTCTGCAGAGATTACACCCATGCCTACTTTGTACTTTGCATTACAGGTGTGGTAGTTTCTACTTCTTTTACTGTGAGAAGCTCGTTCAGGTTCTGTCCCATTTGCCAAGGGCATTCATGGGGAATGTAACCACTACAGAGTAACTGTTAGACAGTAAATTTACCCTGTTTACATGCACCTTACCTTAAACAAGGTCTTGCATGAAATCAGTCCTGGAACAGTTAGTCCCCCCTCCATCCCTGCTGAGCGTGAACTCTGAATTAATCTATGTGAATTTGTGCTCTGTAATATGCTCAAAGAGATGGTGCCAGGGGAGCTGCCTGTACCTCATTTGTAAAGGCTGGCACAACTTTTTACCAAACCTACACACACTGTGCCTTTTGGATCTTTTGCATGGTGCTTTCCAAATTTCTGTTAGCCTTTAGGAACCACCCAGAAATTCGTCTGTGGCCCATCGCCTTCTTCTTAGTGACCTGAAGGACAAGAGCTCTTTAAGCTCATTTTGATGGCTATAAGGCCTCTCTCTGCTCAGATTTGGTAGTGGGCAGAAGAAATCATGATTACTATGTGGGCACTGCTCACTTGCACCCCACACACTCCCATCTAGGAACAAGAAAACTGTCTGAGGATCAAGACTAAAGTTTGGGGTAGGGGGCAAATGGGCAATCAGCCAACACTCAATCTGAAGGTGCTCATAACACATCTGACTGCCTCAGTGGGGTGCGATTGCTGCCCTGACCCACAGCATTAAAAGCACCAGTTATGCTCCACATGGAGCAGACTCTTAGGAGAGTTCACCTCCACTGCAGTCACAGGACTGGCCCTATCACACTACTATTAGTCTCTAATTAGCTCTTTCTGGTGCAATCCCATGGCTCTTGGGGCTAGATTTTTTAATTTACTGCTATGGGATGGTTTATCCCTGGGTCACACACATCAGGACTGTGCCTGACATAGCAGCTGCATTGAAATGGAGATTGAGAATGAGGTTTCTCAAATGCATGGAGAGCATCTTTTGCCCTCTAGCTGAAGCTGATCCCCTAGCAGGGAGGGCTTAATCATGTTTCAGGCCTTGCTGGGACTGAGGGACACATTCAAGCACACAAACACAAGGAGATCATCACAGGACATGATTGCAGGAATTCAAAGAGACTGGGCATTTCTATGCTTTGCAAACATGCCTCTTGTTCTCTCTCAGTTACAGAGGTCAGCAGTGGAGTGCAGGTTTCTACACTGTCTTCCCATGGCTTACAAGAGACCAAAATTTGCTAAGATGGGAACATGCCAAATACCTTCTTGCACTGGGAGCAATTTCAGCGTATTAGGGGGGCATGCTTTCAGAAGGCAGATGGTATTGTCTCCGAAATCATTTGGATGATGCTGCCTGCATTACTGCTCTGGACAAGGTGTGAAAAGTCGAGGAAAAGTCTTTAATGTGGCTAGAAACTCAGACATTGATAGACTCCAGTTACAGGATTTATTTCAATGTCACTAGAGGGCTGCGATTGTATTAGTCCTGTGCTACAAAGTAGTAACTTGCAAATCTGCCTATACTTTTTCATGTGCCATTCCTGCTCATTCATCTCCCCTGCCTTGAGACATTCCTGGTGTAGAGATGGCTACGTCAGGGTAGATGTAGATGATCAATCATACTAGATACCTTCTCTCAATGAAGAGTAATGGTCACATTTACGGCATAGATCCTCTGACCTGTTATGGATGTCTATGTTTGGATCAGAACAATTGCTCTGTTTCAGTACTTCCAAGTACATCTGTTGCCATAGATGTCTGCATTTGGTTACATAAATCCAGTTCTAGGTTTCTAACTGGTAATAGATGAGAAATTATCAGTGTAACACTTAGCAGAACCCATCATGAAAGATGCTTTTCCTTCTCATAGTTCTTATTCATCTTCCCTCTCTCCCCCTCTCCTTTCTCTTTTTAAAAACAGTTTCTAACTTCCAGTGGACAGTAATTTAACCTATCAATCATTAATCCATAGCAACTCATACTGCTCAAATATAATGTCTGACAACAGTGCGATAACATCAGAATTTGGCACGTTGCGTCAAATCTTTGACCAAAGTCCTTTTCCCCTTCAATGGCAAAAATGAAATTCTCATTGGCTCAAATATTGCCAGGACTTAATCCTACATGCTTTAGGAGAAAAGGTGGTGACTGGGATGTGAGTGATGCACCCAGAGCAAATTCACTTGAAGTGCCATCTGGACTTTCATAGCAGCTGCTCACAGAGCCCTTGTTGGGCAGGTAAGAGGAGGACCCATATCGTTTGGGCTGTCAGCTTCAAATGCACTCGACATGGAAATGCTCAAAGAAAAGTAGTGAAGTGGAGCATCTTTTTGCTTTTCTGTGTAGTGTACCCTCCATGAAATAGAAGCAATGAAGAGCTCCTGCCAGCACTTCCAGGAGAAGTTGGATGAGATTGAACAGCAACTGACCGAACAGCAGGCGCTGTTTTCCGGGGCTATGCCAGATGAAGGAAGATAATGGCAGCTTCATGCACTTACCAAAATCCAAAGCTAGCATCAGCAAGAGCCCGTGGACACGTGCAACGTGTCTGGTCACTTGTGTTACCAACAGCACTTCTGGTCAGTGAGGTGCAGCTGTGGGCATCCCGCAAGTGGAGGAGAAATGTACTGTGATGTGGGTTTTGATCAGGGGAAAGTCCAGCTTCTCTCCACACTAGTCAAGGCTCTTAAACATGAGCATTTTGAAGGGGAATATTGTTCCATAGATGTAGGCTAGATTTTTTAGCATGGAAATACTATGTTTTAATAGCAATAGGAACGCAGGAACAGATCTCGGTCAGCTGGATCTCAGTGTCCCAGGTCAATGCTGGGTTCAGGGAAGGAGGTGGGAGCGATCTCTGACAAATCAGTCACTTTAGGCCACATACTTAGTGCTCACAGTCAATGCAGGGACGATGCAGGAAAACTTGAACTAGCTTTTCATGTACTCAGCCCAAGCTCACAGTGATTACCACGAAACCTCAGGTTCAGAAAAAGTTGCTAGGGGCTTCCAGTCTTGAGCTGCCAGAAAGTAGGACATTTATGCAGTCTCTGTGCTGGTGATAAATCAGAAGTGATAAACCTGTCCAGACTCAAGCTGGGTCTGCAACTACAATGTGTTTAATCTTGCAACTGGGATAATCAGAAATGGGAGTCAAGCAGACAAGGGCTGTTATTTATTATTTTGTAAGGTATTCTGTCATCATGGGTAAAAACAAGACTGCAACAGAGGGAGATACAGGCGTTATGCTGGGGCATAGGAAGAGGAGAGTGTTCACTGCTCACTTGAGTGTGTTTTCACTGCTGTCCCTACAGGGAGGAAGGCAGACACCTGCAACTCTTAAGGCGAGCTGTTCGTCAGGAGGTTGCAGAGCTGGAATTTCGGCTGAACGATTGAGCTTGCCAGGTCAGGGAGAGCATCCTTATGGTACGTTGCACAAGCCACTGCTCTGGGTTGTGTGGGTTTAAAGTCTATCCTGCTATTCAGTGTTCAAAGTGCTAACTCTGAGGTACATCTGAACAATCCTTTCAGTGCCAGGAAGAGGAGGATTTCCAATAACAGGCTTAGAGTTTACATCTTTGACCCTCTTTCTCCTTGGCTATGCTGCTTGAGCTCAACTACCCAGGAAAAGTGGCAGTATTTATAAAAGTGTCTGTATACTGCTCTGCTCTTGGTTTCCTACATAATTATTGAGAAATGGTTACTGGTCTGGTTCTTTTCTGGACCAGCTCTCGTTTTTGATAAGGAAAGGTAAAGAAATGATGGCCAGGGGACTTGTCTGACTCTTCCCTGACAAGCTTAGGTTAGAGAGTCAAGATTGCAATGGCCACAGACTGAAGTCCATTTGCAGATTTTCTATTAGGCAATTAGATCTATCATCTGTTGGAATAAAATGTCCTTTAGGCTTTTCTCCTCCTTTTTATGGCAACACCTCATTTCCCAGATAGTGCACCTCTTCTTTGGACCAAGCAGAAGAAGCAGGCATGCTTCATATACTCTTGTGTATCCTGCTTGATTCCTTTTATTATATTTTTATTACTGCAATATGCTTTTCATTCTATTTTCTCTGCAGCAGCTGGACCAATTACTAGCAGAACAATCCCATCTGTTTTCTGAGCTCGGACTCTCTGATTGGAAGAGAGAAAGAAAAGCCCAGAATAAACAAGCATTTCCAGATGCTGCTGCTGCACATCCTCGAAGTGGGTGCTCAAAAATGGTGCTCCAGAGAGCTCCTAGCAAAAACATGACAGCAACAGGCTCGCTCTCTGCCCCACAGCCAGGGGGACCCCCAACACAGTTTCCTACCAGGACAACACCTGAGCTGAATTCAGCCGAGTCTGCCCCACAGGAGGTCTCCACCAGTAAAAAGGAAATAAAAGGACCTCCCCAAGCAAAAATGGACTTTAAGGCATTTATACACAATGTAAGGAGGTGTTTCAGTCTCACCCTCAAGGTTTTAAGTGGAAGGGATCGCTGCCCTGCAATGCAGTTTTACTATTCTGTGTCTCATTGCCACAGCCTAGATCAGGACCCTTTCCTGCTAAGCCATGCATTCATCCGGAGGGATAGAGCCCATGTTTCAGGGCACTTCCAGTCTGCATAGGCAACACAGGCAGAACTGGGACTGGACCTTCCTTGATATTTCTCAGTAAGCTGTGGCAATGATCTAGATGCTCCAGACAGAAGAACATATAAATACGTGGAGGGTATTTGGCTTGCTTGAACTTTGAATGCAACTGTTTGACTAATTAGTATATCCAACCCTCTCCCACCATGTGAAATTAGTAATTTATGGCTTCAATTTGCAGAGACAATTATCCAGCTTTACAAGGGCAGTAAAGGCAGCGAACTGGAAGGTTTGTTGTTTTTCTGAAGAAATTCAAAGTCAGCATTTCTGACTGATCTATTCTCACAATGTAACCATAAAAAAATGTTTGCCTGCCTCTTTTAATCCAAAATATGCCTAGAAAATCTCTTAGATAGCTGCCTTATCATTTAATGATCTCTTCCACTTAAGCACGTGTCCCAGTTTTTAAAAGATTGATTTAAAAGATTGATCATTCTCTTAAATGAACAATTAGGGTTAAATTCTGCATAAACTTCATGTAAACACCATGGGAGGGAATGGTCTTCGTTGTAGTCTTATACTACTTTCTTGATTTATGTTGATATTACACTGATATTTCGGGACATGGTTTAGTGGGCATAGTTGACGGTTGGACTCGATCTTAAAGGTCTTTTCCAACCTAAACAATTCTGTGATTCTATGATATTATCAAGCAGAATCAGGTTCTTAGCACAGAATTCAAAGAATGAGAACCATAGGCAGTGAGGAACAAAGAACTGAAATATCTGAGATCACGGTTTGTCATCTTTTGCACCCATTTCCTTTTAAGACTAGTCTTGGTCATTCTCTCAACGTACAAAGAAAATAACACTTTTTTTCCTTTTTTTTTTTCAGTTGAAGAAATCTTTCCAAAATTCTTTAGGTAATGATTCAGCAGAAGGAAAAGACTGACAGAGGACAGACTTATGGATTTTGATTTTAATAATTGTGGCCTTTTCCCTGAAATGCATGGTATATCACAGAAACAAATTAAGAAAACATTGCATTATAGCAAGTTCTGATCCCAGCAGTTTGATTTGCAATGAGATGACTGGCCAGAAAAGCAGGCATTTTTTAAAGGATGTTTAGAAGAGAGGCACTATGTATTTTGCTCTTCTGTGATTGCAGAACCTACTACACTCCTATTAACAATCTCATGGGATAGGGCTGTTCTTTGCAAAGTCATTTAAAAGGAAAAGGAGAGGGCTTATTTTTGAGAATAACTTGCAGACAGCCCAGGAGATACCACTAGAAGGTATTCTCCTTATAGCCAGTTATTTTAACACAGTCCTTCAGCCAATATTAATCCTCAAGCCCAAACTACCTTGTATAGTCCTAGCCACATTCTAGATCTTAACTTGCTACTAACTTGCCTCTGACTAATTTTGTGAGGCTTGTATCTACTGTCAGTATCAAATCAGAGGCTCACTGATGGTGCATAAAATGTTAAACACCTGCTCTTTCAAACTATTACAGTGGATAGTCTCCTGGCTGTCCTCTTTCCTTTTCATATTTGTTTCATATAAATCCAATTAAAACCAAAATGAGATGAGAAACATAGGATTTTCTACATTATAAGCCTTGAATCAGAATCCTGGTTCAGTTTTCTGGGGATTGCGTAGAGCCTGGATTAATGCAGAAAAAGCTGTAAGAAAAGACGTCTCAGGTTTGGATCACAGCAAAGAAATTCAACTGGTTCATTTTCAAAGCAGTGCAGTCTGTACTACTGCTTTCAATTTAGCACTTCCCAGAATGTGAGATGTCCTACTGGCTTGTTTGTTTAATGCTCTGGAGGGATCTTAGGTGTCATTTAGGCTTTGGTGTTGCAAATCACAGCTCTGCAAAGGTGCAAATAGAAGTAGCATTTGCACATGTTTAAGGAGAAAATGGAGTCAAACATGCTGAGCAGCCTCGAGGCTCCCTGCACCTCTACGTTTCCACAGATGTTCAGGGTAATAAAATGATTGGGGGGAGAGAGGTACATAACATAGGAACTGACAAGATCCTCCACAGCCCGCTGGGCCATGAATTTTACTGGTTGAAATTTGCCCCTTTCTTGAGACCCCGCATGGGATTTGTACACCACTTTCACACTATCAATTGTTTAAGAGTTTATACTAAGAGTTTAGAGTTATCAAGATTTGTGATTGTGACAGTATCTTCAGGCAGCATGCAAACAGGACCAAAACATCCTTCACCTAAGTCTTGGTGGAACAAGCAATAAATTTGACTTAGTATTTTCTCTCTCCACTGGCTTATGAACTGCATTTGCAAACGTTGTACCTCAGTTTGTGGAGGAAGGCAAATAAAGAACATGGTGAAGGACATACAATGATGCCAGTGCTGAAGGTCTCCTGGAAGAGAGGATGGCTAAGAAGCTTCCTTGCCTCAGCCACACCAGGCCTGCGATTCCTCCCATGAAACAAGATGTTTTTTGCAAGTGTCACTGCAGCATGATGCATAAAAGCTCTGTAGGTATGTGATGCTGCAACCACTGTCTACCTGTCTTATATCCATGTGTACAGAAGACGGTATTGGCAGGTGGCAGCTGTTCTTGATTAGAAAGATTATGCAGGACCTCTGGTGCCATTTGAATTCTACCATTTGTATTTTCAACCAGGACTGAATTTGACTCTTGCTAACAAAACTTTCCTGTTTGAATGGTCTCTAGATTGATATGTGCAGTCTAGTTCCTCGTTTCAACTTAATACAAAATCATTTCATGCAAACCATGGACAGGATAGGGTTGCCCCATATCCAACACTTAGACACCCACAAATATTGTTACCATGAACCTGTTTGCATTTATAGCTAGATAACCTTTTAAGTCCTCAATGTTGTTTTAACAGTTAAGCTGTAACCTTGTAGCAATAAAAAACATACTAAACAACAGGAAAGGGAAAAATCTTCTGACTCATCCCGGAGCACAAGTGATATTTCACTTCATAACTTCTCCAAGCATATTACAAGGATGGCTGGAAAAAGCCTCCTAATGCTGCTGTTGAAGATGGGAGAGAAAAGAAAACACGCAGTAATTTTGTGATCAGGAAAGTCCGGGGGTAGCACTGGTGAGCGTGCCAGCCAGCTGTGTACCCACTTAACCTCACAGTGTTACCAACCTTTTAAACTCTATCATTTATTTCCCTTTAGGGCAGTCATAAGCAAACATGGTGGGAATCTTAATGATAACTCCACAGAACTAATGAAATAATACATATCTGATTGAGTATCATAATTGCTCTAGCTAGCTAGAACCATACAAATTAGCTTGCAGGCTCACAAGGCAGCAGGTCATATCTGGGGGGGGCTACATTACTTGTGAAAAGCATTAGTGCTAGGCAGTTTGCAAGTTTGCAATTTGAAGAAAACTGTCCCTGTGACACTGCAGGACTTCTGACCGCCTCCCCCTTCCCACCCCCCCATAAAAGAAGGAAGTATTTGAGCAAAAGGCTGGTTTCCTCCCTATTCCACCTCTCCAAAACTGAAATAGGTAGAACCATTGGCTCTCTTTCACAGGACTGCTGAAGCCCCACAAAGGTCCATGCAATATAGATCAGACCTGCTATGGGAAAGGGTAAGATGCATAGGGTGCATGTATGTTACAGCTGTGGCTCTTCTCCCTGCTTTCCAGTGCTCTTTTGGCGTCTCTTGCATGCAGAAACCTATAACTGCCACCTGAAATCCTTGTAACTCCCTGTTAAAGGCTCAGCATTTCCCTTGCCCTGGTCACAATTTCTGGAGTGCAAGGGCAACATGCAGCCTCACCAAAGCAGGAGGGAGGAAAGGAAGGGGGTGGGCAGGGGGAAGTTAGTTAAAAAATGGTTCCCTAAAAAAGACAGAAAATTCAAAACCTAATGATTGCTTTTGCCCACCCTAGTTCAGCAGCAATTTGTGTCACTTGAATTTTACTTCTTTTGTCATTGTCTTTTGCCTTCATTGGTTTTCCCTGATGCCCCATAAATCTTTAAACCCTGAAGCTAAAAGAGGCTGCATTGTGCACCAGCTTGAATATTGATTTTGCTAGAGAGTATAAAATCTAGAGAGATAATAAGGAAATCCATCTAAGGTACCCTGCCAAGGGCTCCCATTAGTTGCTTTACCAGGCATCATTTCAATAAACCCTCGAGAGCAGCACATGAATAAACATCAGAGCCTCTCTGGCATGTTAATGCATCAGTTGCCTAATTGTCAATGCTGCCAACAGACTCCAAGAAAAGTACTACCTTGGGAGTTCAGCCCCTTTCAACTTCAAGCCCAAAGAAGATTTGACACTGGCTTAGAAGAAGGCAGATCTTAGGAGAGGGGGTGTGACAGCCAAATAACATGGGCATGGCTGCTTTAAACATGGTGCTGACCTCTTGCTGGATGCACAGCCCAGCTCTACCCAGTCTGGGCATGCTGCCTCCATATTGCATCCCAGTGCATGGTGATGAGCTGCCCCAGGTCAGGCCCAGGGCTTTCCCTGTGCAGGACTGGAATTTGTGTTTGGGAAAAAAAAAAAAAGTCTCAAATCTTGGCCTCAGGCAATAGGAATAAACTGGTCCTGAGCTGCTACACACGAATGACCTTCTCTTCTAGGGCTGCCAGCAAGCCTGGGTGGCAAGAACCCAGCATCTTATTCCAGGCTGTATCATGTGTTTTCCCTGTGACCAGGGTCTTTTTCTTTACCCCGTGGGGACCCTTATTCCTGGCACAGCTTCTTTCTGTCTTATCTAATGAGGTTTTAAATTCCTCGCAGAGAAGTTATTCTCTCCTAATGTGTTCATACGGTGCCTGGCACAATAGGGGCCTAATATCAGTTGGGACCTCTACTTGCTGCCGTGATAATAATTTTATGAGCAGCCTTTCATTAAGATCCATTGCTACTTAAGAAACAGCTGCAGTGTCACTTTATAAGGCTGTTGACTGTTTTAACTCCCTCTGCTCCAGAAACAACGTTTTGATCTTCCCTGTAGAAAGGGATATGGGTAAACGAGGCTGAAGCATGAACAAAAAGGCAATTTTGCTATCAAGTGGGAAAATTCAGAATCAGAACATCTGAGACTTCCAGGAATTAAAAGAATGTGAAACAACACTATTCTAACCTCGCTGGAGAGGTGCATTTGAATTCATCCATCTTCATTTCATTCTTTTCCATTGTCTTTCAATGGGTGCATCACTCACTCAATTAGCACAGATCACAGCTAGTAAGAGGGACACAGGTGTGTCCCATTGAGGCTATTCAACCTTAACATGGGCAACATTTATTACCATGACAAATAATGCAGAACACAGGCAGCCTTTTCCTGATTTCCAACCCCCTCCCAAATTAAAATACAAAAGATGGCTGTTAGGACGCTAGACTTTATAGTTAATGATAGTCACAGAAGTAGTGAGGATGCAAGAAGCAGAAGAGACCAAAAGTCAGGAGCTAAGAAGTTTGGGGTTTTTTTTCCCCCCAGCCCTTATTCTAAGGGAGAGTAAGGGCTCCCTGGGGCCTCACCTGAAGATGTTGACACATGTATCCCTTGCATGTCATTGGCAAGTTCTGGCCCTGTCACCTGCAAAAGGCTTCTGCAGATATACAGACAGGTAAAATATTCCTCCTCTTCTGTGCTCTCTGCTTAGCCAGCTGCCTCTAGGAATGACTGCAGCAAGCATTCATTAGAGGGACTTTAGGTAAAGCAAGCATCTGCCACCAGGGGTCCTGAAAAGGAGCAGGATGAAGGTCCTGGGTGGTGAAGAAAACTGTGGTGTTCATCTTGACATTCCCATGCTCCATCTCATTTCAACTTCACTGTACACATTTTTTGGAAATTACTTTGCGTCAGCTCCTAGTCTGTGAAGATACATCAAGATACACCTTTTACTACAAGTAGAGCTTCCTTTCCAACAGATGATTCAAGTCAAGCTATTGTAAACCTACTGTGAAACAAGGTGTGTGTGTGGAGAAATGTCTGTAGTTAAATATTATCTTGCTGAGGAATTAGCTTTTTAAAGGTTGCCTGGATTTTCCAGATGTTTTTCTAAGAGAGAAATTATGGGGAGTAGGAAATAGTTATAGTCACTTAGAAAAAAAAAAAAAGTAAAAACTAATTACTGGAAAACTAGGGTCTATTGTATCAGTGACACTTCTGTAATGTCCTGCATAAGGGCTCCACTGCCCTTAATTTTTGATCTACAAGGAATAGCAATAATGAGAAAATGTTACTCTCTTTACATCAGGAGGGCTGCTCCAGATCTAGGGTTGCTCTAATCAGAGCAGAGCACGGTGGAAGCAGCGTAGCCTGGACACCTCACATCCTTGTCCCATTTAACAAATAGAGCAGTGGAAGCAAGGACACCTGAGTCATCCCAAATCAGGCCAGGCAAAAGTGAGAGCTGCCTTTCCCAGGCTTGGGTTTCTGGCTGAGCTAACCCATGGAGGAGTGAGAGTGTGTGTGTGGCCAAGGGTGGAGGGGAGCTGGAGTGAGATGTCCAGGGAAATTTGGAGCAGCTGGTGCCAAAGAAATCTCATTCTGGGAGCTGATGCAATAGCCTCGTGGTGTCAGCAGGTTGTATCCAGCTGTTGCCTAGCAAGCCTGTCCTCAGAGATGGGCACCGGGAAGCACACAGCAGCTGGGCTGACTGCCACCCAGGCAGGAGGAGAACGGAGGGGCTCGTGAGCAGCATGGGGGAAATGTTGCAGCTGTGGATGGGACAGGGGAATCTGAAAACAAGGGGCACACATAGAAAGAAATGGAGAAAGAGCAACAGCTGAGCAGGTATAATGAAAATGAGAGACCTGAAATGAGACACCTGAAACTAGGCAAAGGGATGAAGCAGAAGTTTATCTATGTGTAGATTCATCTGTTTAAAGGTAGCCCAAAGGTATTAGTGCAATACATAGAGTTCCTTCAATGAAATAAGTAGGCTAACTTAGCCCTCACTGAGAAACCTGGGGAAATAAATTCACTTGTTCCTCTTCCCAAGGATGCTTACAAGCACTTCAGGATCACAGACTAGCAAAGGGGTTAAAGGCTACGGTAAGACCAAGACAAAGCACAGAGGAACAATCAGTTTAAGGCTATCCAAGTCCTCTATAAATATAGCACCCAGTGGTTAAGAACATAAGAAACGGGCTACAGGGCCAGACCACCTGTGACAGGACTATATCTTTGACAGAGAAACTGGGAAATGTTTTTCAGGGAGAGCCTTACTACTTTTTTGTAGGCTGCTCTCCTCATATGTCCCCAGCAGCCACAATGGTTGGATAAGGGGCATTGGAGCGTATGTTTCTGCCTGTCCCTGTTAGCATCTGTTAATGTTACAGAATCACAGGAAGGCAGGTTGAGACCTCTTGAGATCATCTAATCCAGCACCCCACTCAGAGAGGGAGGGACTAGCCTGCCCTCTCCATTAACATGTCTAATCCTTTTTGTACCCTCTTACCGTGAGCTCCCACTACTTCCTGTAGAAACAAAGTCCAGAAATTTGATATGTGCTATGTGAACTCTTTTGTTTTATCAGTTTTAAACTTATCTCCTACTTTTGATGAATGGCCTCTAGCTCTAGAACTGCAGGATTTGGTGCAAAAGTGGTCTGCATTCACCTTCACCACTTTCCTGATTCTGTAACTCTGCGGAGCCTAGCATCTCCAAACTGAAGAGTCCCAACCCCTTTAGTCTTTTCTCTCCGGGCAGTTCCTCCATCCCCTTAATCTTTTCCACCCAGATCTAGCTGAATGCCAACAAAGGTTTTCCAGATTTTTAACTTTGTACATTTCTTTCTGAAGTTGTTAGAAATTCCAGGGAATTTTCTCCTTCAGTCCTACTTACAAAGTCAGCTTTATTATAGCTACTCATTTCTGCCGCTGTTCTCCAACCTCACCGGAAAGAGCTGAGTCTGAAGCTGTTGCCCTCTTCTATCAGAAATATCCTAGAAGAGCGCCAAGAGTCCTTATGAATTTTGAGGAGAATCATCATAGCCTGCAAACAAATGCTCAGCCTTAAGCTTTCTTCTCTCTTCTGAGTCTTCTCAAAGTTCAACCCTTGCCAAATCCAAGTCTTTACTCAATTATAAGTATTCCTGTATTAACACTGGAAGTGTTATGGAAAACGTACAGTCTCTTCTCCTTGTCAAAGTCAAAAAATAAATACATGGAAGAAGGAGGAGATGTAGGGTTGATGAAAGATATGGGACTAGAATGAAGACGGGAGGAAGAGAGAGGACTGAGGAGAAAAGCAGAAAGAGGAACGCAGTCTCAGACGCACAGGTGGCTGCAAACAGTAAAAGCAGGAGCCTGGACCCCTGCGCTAGAGGCCATGCTTACGTGTCAGAATGGCTATCGGAAAAGGGTAGTCTGTCTTTCATGGGAATCCAGAAGGAAGGCAGGGAAGGTCACAGAGGCTATTTGCCAATCCTGATGCAGCTCCTGGACAGCAGGCACCTATCCATGGTGAAGAGAAGCCAGGGATGGACATCAGCAAAGCATCTGGTCAGAATGAGTTTGCAGATCCTGGCTAGGACTGGCAGATGGATAAATGATTCTCCCCATGTGCTGTATGACTGTGCAGACACTTTTCTGTTACTGTTTTCCCCTTAGTTTATAGTTTTACTCCTTCTTTACTGGTTTATTCTTCACCTCTGCTATGGGAGCTCCATTGTTTGTTTGTTTTTTTTTTTTTTTAATATCATACCCTCTCATATTCAGTCTTTTTTTGTTCTCTGTATTGTAGCCAACCTGTCAGGTAAAGCTTTAGAGTCCGCAAAGACAACCTCAGAGAGTCTCACTGGGAATATTTAAGCAAGAGGATGTGTTGGTCTTCTGCTAAGCAGCTAGCACTGCGAGATCGCAGCAAATTCAATACAAGAGGGATAATGTTAACACAGTTAAGCATGAATTTAGACATGTCACTGCTAATCCCTAGATTAACAAGAGGGAAGGAAATGTGTCAAAATAATAAAGTACCTATTAAAAAGGCTGTAGAGACAGACACTGATCCATAGTTAGCACCGATAGATGACAGAACATCGTCAGTCAAGCGTGAGCCGTCATCTGGCAACACTCTGTTCTGTAGAAACCAGTCGAGTTAGGGACTTATGTCAGACTCGCTGGGGATTTCCAGACATTGAAAGAAAGAAATAGGGAAAGCAAATTTGGAAGAAAAATAAAATAATATGTATTTTTTTTTAAATCCTCACCTTAATTTGGTGTCTTTAGGACTTTATCCTTTTGTTCTCTGGGTCGACAGGGGGAAGTGATGATCCAGCAGGGTACTCATATGAACTGTGTGAAATTGCTGTCGCAGTCACTGAAGCCCTTTGGAGGAATAAATTAATTACTCTTTTTAGATCATACAAGGAAAGAGGATAAAGGTCTCAGAGGATGACAGGTAGGAACCCTAAAAGTCTAAGACAGCTGGAGAGACTCAGAGGCTATGTGAAACACAGGGCTTCTCAGGCACTAATCCCATGCTGCTGATTTAGTTTATCAGCTAACAGCATGTATGTGAAACTGGCTGATGTTTCTTCTTAATGTTTGTTAGTGGTTATCCTTTCCAGAGGGGTAAGGAGAGTGTCTAAGCTGGTTTTTAAAGATGCCCTGGGATGAGCCCGCCATCCCTTCTGGTGGGGTTGTGGGAATGCCATGCTACAGCCCAGGGCAGCAGAAGGCAGACAGTGGTTGGGGCCAGCGCCTTGGCTCTGCCTGACTTCTGGACGGCATGCTTGGCACCAGCAAGACCTCAGAAATCATTAAATGAAAAAAAAAAAAAGGGGGGTGGTGGTGGTATTTTTTTAATTGCCTTATGGTCTTGAGCCTCATTTGAGATTCTCCCTATAAGCAGGAGGTCTAGGAACTTAGCTGGATGTGTCACTCGCTCTGTATCTTATTAGGAAAGTAAGCGGCATACAGTATTATATGTGCTTGGGCATAAGGTCCAGGGTAAAATCAAAGAGGAACCTATATCCATTTCTCTTTGGTGTAGCTTAAGAAATACCTGCTTGCTGTCCTCTGACACTGTCTCTTCCCAGCATTCATTAATAGAGCATCACCTTTCAGTGGAAGAGAGGGGGTTTTGCAATCTTCGATGAAATGTTCTGGGAGTTTTCTTACTTCTCCTTTCTGTGCATCTACATTCAAATCTGCCTATACTGTTCAAAAGAAGGTTATGTGTCAATTAGTGCTTTAAGGTATAAACTTGATATCTGATTATTTTTATAGCTTGGGTTCTTAATTATACCACTCCAAGAGAAACATTTCAAGGATAAAGATTAATTGCTTTTAATGTTGCTTCATATTTGTTATGCGGCAGATAATGCTTGTTTTAAGTAAGTGGAAACAGGTGTGTAACAATTGATTAAATTAAATTAAACAAGCAAGTAGGGAATGAAATGCACATGGCTATTTTCAAGGAGAGATATTGTAAACACTAATTAAGCAGCTGGAAATCAATAACTGCACAAAACTATTCCCTCTTCCCAATTTTACGAGATGGAAGAAGCCCTGATGTTTTCAATCATGATGTTATTTATACCTTGCTGAGGTATAAACAAGATGTGCCCATAACCAGGCCAGCCACGACATAGATGTGGCTAGCTGAATTTTCTTACCTGGCCCCTGAATCCTGTAGAGGCCCAAGAAGCTTGATGTAGCACCACTTTCACACTGCCCATTGATTCCCAAAAGAGAGAGTGACTTGTCTGAAGTGAATCATTTTCAGAACTAATTAGCAAAAATAACCCTCCATTTCCCTTCTGGCTAAAATTAAGTCCTTTTACATAAAATAAGGGATGGCTAGTACCTTTCCAGTGCTGAATAACCATGCAAGACTACTATAAATTTAGTGTGTATATGAATAAAAAAGGCATAAAAAGGGGAGAAATAGATTTGCAAAATTCTCCAAAGGCCTCAGTATTAATTTCTGCTCTTAGAGAGTCGCCATTAGCACTAACCTTCTTAGTCAATAGATGTGCTCCCTGCAGAAGCACAGACAGGCTCTTGGCTTTTGCAACTAAAATCAGTTTGATGGCTTTTTCTACTACTGCTAGCAGAAGTCAACACAGCTAAGTTAGAGCAAGAAGCTACTTTCCAGTCTATTTTGTGCAATCCTGTGCACAGATATTTACAAAGCTCCTAGCAGCTACCCGTGTGCTGGCCCACAAGAGGCAACAGAAGGCTAACGTTGGATGCACAGAGGATCCACAGCAGACAACTCGCCTCATGGGGTTGATTTCCCAGGTCTCCCCATGCTGGTTAAGGAAGGGGTTTCAGCCTCTTACAGTTTCCCTGTATGCAATGGAGCAATGCCTGTGCTGGCTGAGGAGACAGAACAGGTCCTGCTGCTCAGAAACTGGTGGCCAGCCCTGCCTACTTAGCATTTGCATTCACAAAGCCTGACTCTGAGGTCTATGGTAGATCACCAAAAATAATAATTTAAAAAAAAAAAAAAAAAAAAAACCACCACGTGTGGGGAGAGGAGAGAGATGCAGTCTTCTCTTTTTGTCCCAGGGGCCCCCAGGAAAGGTGAGTGAAACAGGTTCAATCTCCATCCCATGCATACCATCTCCAGCCAATCCTGAACCAAGTCTGGGTATATTTTACGGACAGGAATGTGGTGTGTCACAGGATCTGGATGGATGCAAGCTGCCTGGATGGATGGAGCTGTTCCTTTTGACATAAATAATTAGAAATTAATTGGAACACAGACTGTACTACGCCCACCCTTCCAGCCCCACATCTTCCTACCACCATCATCTCCTCTCCCTGCTGCTCTAACAGGATGTGGTGGGTTGACCCTGGCTGGAGGCCAGGTGCCCACCAAAGCTACTCTATCATTCCCCCCCTCAGCTGGACAGGGGACAGAAAATATAACAAAGGGCTCGTGGGTCGAGATAAGGACAGGAGAGATCACTCAACCAATTACTGTCATGGGCAAAACAGACTTGACTTAGGGAAAATTAACTTAATTTATTGCCAATCAACCAGAGTAGGGTAATGAGAAATAAAACCGAATCTTAAAACACCTTCCCTCCACGCCTCCCTTCTTCCCAGGCACAGCTTCACTCCCGGATTCTCTACTTACCCCCACCAGCGGCGCAGGGGGACAGGGAATGGGGGTTACGATCACTTCATCACGCATTGTCTCTGCCGCTTCATCCTCCTCAGGGGCAGGACTCATCACACTCTTCCCCTGCTGCAGCGCGGGGTCCCTCCCATGGCAGACAGTCCCCCCAAGAACTTCTCCAGCGTGGGTCCTTCCCACGGGCTGCAGTTCTTCAGGAGCACACTGCTCCAGCGTGGGTCCCCCGCGGGGTCACAAGTCCTGCAAGCAAACCTGCTCCAACGTGGGCTCCTCTCTCCGCAGGTCCTGCCAGGAGCCTGCTCCAGCGTGGGGTTCCCACGGGGTCACAGCCTCCTTTGGGCATCCACCTGCTCCGGCGTGGGGTCCTCCACGGGCTGCAGGTGGATATCTGCTCCACCGTGGACCTCCATGGACTGCAGGAGGACAGCCTGCCTCACCATGGTCTTCACCAGGGGCTGCAGGGGAATCTCTGCTCCGGCGCCTGGAGCATCTCCTCCCCCTCCTTCTTCACTGACCTTGGTGTCTGCAGGGCTGTTTCTCTTACATTTTCTCACTCCTCTCTCCGGCTGCAGTTTCTGTGCCGCACCAACTTTTTTTTCCCTTCTTAAATCTGTTATCCCAGAGGTGCTACCACTGTCACTGATGGGCTCAGCCTTGGCCAGTGGCAGGTCCGTCTTGGAGCCAGTTGGCATTGGCTCCATCGGACATAGGGGAAGCTTCTAGCAGCTTCTCACAGAAGCCGCTCCTATACCCCGCCCTGCTACCAAAACCTTGCTACGCAAACCCAATACACAGGGAAGCCATAAAAATACTATTCCTGGGAGGATGACTTGGAGGAGCAGCAGAGGGAGCAGGGAGAAGAGGAGGCTCTTCTGTCTCCTGGCTTTACAGGTATGCATCTGCAGCTTTTATTTTGGGTTGTAACTGCACCCAGAGGTTTAAGTGGAAGGCTGGATTTACTATCATCACTGGAGTACCTTCAGGAGGGACCCACACTGCTGCTTTCACAAGGTCTCTGTTTGGTCTTCCTTCCACATGTTTAGAAGCATTCGTGACAGTGGCTGTAGAAAGCAGGCACGCTTCCACAAGATCCTCATGGAGGTTTGCCTGCGACTGGAAACTCCTGTTGTTTGGTTTAAACACACATCGTACCTTTGGTGGATGAGAGTTTATGTAATGAAAAGAGGGTTCAGTTCAACTTGTGTTCAAATCCTACTTGCTGGAAGATCTGTCCGCCTTTTCTCTCATGTTTTATATTAATTTCCTGGCCTTGCTGAACAAAAATAAGTCAGTCCTCTGTGAGCTCACTGGACCACTAAAAAAGAGAGGCAGCTCTCACCTGCCTCTGCAAAATTTCCTGATATTAGCAATTATTGTTCTGATGTTTCATCACTGATAAGATGGAAACTTACCAGAGAATGGGCATTTAATTAAACTACACTCAAAGAGGCACTTGATGGTTGGACAGTGCTTGAATTGAAGCAGTCTTTATTAATGTAACTGAAATAGATGCTGACCACTGCATATCCACTTCACAAATGTTCCTTCTGGTGATGTCAAAACTCTATGTATGTGCACAACAGAAATTGTATTGTATTAGTTGATTAATCAACCACATTTTCTGTGTATCGTGGCGATGCTCCTTATTCTAATGGCTACCTCATTAGAAACATCTTTCTGGTAAGGTACAAAATTTTCCTTTCTGAGACAACGGAAAGTTTCATCTCCTGAGGTCCAGGCTCCATTGAAGTCACTCTTCTGGGAGAGTTTCTGGTTTTTATGTTGTGTTGGGAAATTAACTGTGCCATCTTGGCCCCATTAAACCAGTGGGAGTTTTGCCTTGGACTGCAGTAGAATTAGGATGTTGTGCACTCTATAATAATTGAACTGGAAATTATAGGAGCACAATTTTCCTTCTGCCCTATTAATGAGCTTAACAACTTGCTAGGAGCAAGCTTCTGCAGATAAAGAATCTGTGCAAGTATTTACACAAATCCCACATGAAGCAAAGCTTATATGTCTCTAATGAATGAAATGTAATGTACCCATGCTGGGCTCAGTGTTTAGCAGTTTGCTGCCAAACCTTCAGCCATGCTCAGCTCTATTGACATTATAGGAAGAATGGATAAAATGCTAATGACTAACATACCTTTTTGGTATTAGAATTGCAAGCTTGAAATGCAGGCACTGAAATCAAGGGGAATTTTAGACTTGGTTTCAATGGAAGCAGAGCTGCTTCTACAAATTCCATCCAGCACGAGGGGGAGAGTGGTGGTGGTGGTTCTTTTTGAAATATTTTGTGCTATGTCCTTTGTACCTCCACCTGCAATGGAATAGATTGTCCCAGACAGAGGACACCCTCCTGCTCTGAATAGCAGGCAGTAATCTGCTTAGCAATAGGAACCAAGCAAGGACCCTTAGCACACTTCCTTCCTCCTTCCCTTCATTTTGCTGTATGGGCTGGATTGGCAACCTGAAAGTTGAGGGATGTGGGATGAAGACAATGGTGAAAGCCCTGCATGACTGCTGCCACTGGTGCAGGACCACTGCTCTTCTCTGGGCAATCTGGGATTTTTCAGGATCCACCACGGGATGCAACACCCGTTGTTTCCCCTCAGCCCTTAGCACAGCTACACTCCTCAGGAGGCAGGGCTACAAACCAGGCAGCTGTCAGTGGGCTGCAAAAAATCCTTGCACACTGCAGGAGGCCAGAGTGCTCTTGCTCTGACACCTTCTCTCAGCAACACAGCACAGAAATGCTTTGTAGGTATCATTTGAGCGAGCTGTTAAGGACAGAGGGTTCAAATAAGCTGCCCATAAGTGGACTGGGGCATGTTTTTATTTGCTTCATTGGTCAACATGGTATGGGTCTCTAACATCTTTATTATAGCTCCTCAACTGTGCAAGTGAAAATGTTTTCTCAAAATCCCCAGAATTACAAATTATGATATTCACAACGTGTATATATATTATGTACGTATAACACCACAAAAACAACTGCTTTCTTCAAAATCATATCCTGATAAGAAAACTGCAGTCCTCAGTCTGCCATCATCACATGATGGCAATCAGGGCTCTGACTGGGCCAGCCAGTTGACCAGATAAGGACTTAGACATTAGCCAATGATGACACCCAGAATGAAGCAGCAAAGACATGGCATGTAGAAGACCACTTCCTTGAATTCCCATCCTCTGCATTCTCTAGCCAGCATCAATTAATCTATTATGGTTTCTCCTCTACTGAATTTTAAAGGACTGTAAGTACTGAAAATTAGGTTTATTTTCCTTTGTAAAGTCAAAAGAAAGACATCCCCCACCCCCAAACCTCAGGGTGTGGAAAGATATGTTCTTATCTCTTCCTACAGAGGGGAGGTGCTGAAAAATGCCCGAGATGCAGCTCATAGCTTGCTACTGACTGAGCTATGCTGGACAAGTCAGCATCTCTGCCCAGATCCCGCCTTGAGACCTGAGCCAGCCACAAACTGGAAGTTTGTCAGCACAGCGATGCGCTCTCCTTGCACAGTAGGGCAGTGACTAGCAAAGGCCTTGTGATGCTGCTATAACACGAAGAATAAAGGGGGTGTAGGATGTTTCAGGATGCTTGCAGCAAACTGGAAATTCACAGGGAAGTTGAGAGGAGGCAGTATTCACCTTCCCTGAATTTCTTTGAAAACCCTCCCATGCAGATCGCTCTGCTTCTTGCTTTGTTTCATGCCCTGGATTGAAAGACTTTTGGTCTGGTTTCAATCAAGCCTAGTTTATTCCTCTTTTGATAAAGTGATTACTGGATATCACATGCTGAAATATCCTTCGTCAGGAAAGTTCACAGACATCATCTCAGACGTCTACATCTCCTTGCCATCCTGCTGCGAGGCACAGACAGGCCCAGGGACAGCCCAAGTTTGCTAATGAGTCTCTGTCTCTAGTCTGAGAGATAAGCACATGTTGTAGGCACTGGCGTTTCTCACACCCATGCATGTAATTTCCTGTCAGAGAAGTTGTTTTCTTCCCAGGTTTGCAGTCTAGTAAAACAAAGCAGCCAGCGTGGAGGGTGTTAGAAAGGAGAGCAAACACAGTGGTGCTTTAGAAGCTGTTTAATATTTTAAGCTATAAGTGCAGGAGGGCTGTGATGGTATTTGAAAATATAATGCTCAGATGCAGAGTTAGAAATGCTGTAATCTTGTCAAGTCCATAGTGTTTTAGGAGAAAGACCCTGTATGTCAATGCATGGGAAGACACGGGTTCAGCGCCTAATTAACTAGAGCAAGAAGATAGGGGGGAGGGTGAGGAACGGCAGTGCGTGCTCCAGGAAAAGGAGCAACGTGACAGATCTAATGCCCGTGGAAAGGGAAGAAGAGAGACTTCTCTCAGAGATAAAGGGCAGCTTTAATCCCACCCCAGCTCCCACCTTGTTCCATGCTGCATAAGAGTGATGCATTTGAGGAGAAGCAAAAGTTACACAAGCCAGAGGTCATCTGCTACTGCTTTGTCCCAAGTCTCCCTGGAATATAGTTTTCCACTACCATCTGCCATTTGCTGGATTTTTACATCTGTCTTTCCCTAAAAGTAACCCCTCCAAAGCCCCCTGACATACGGATCGATGAAACTGTGGAGCGGAGTCTTTAGGAGCACCAGACTCAAAAAGTTTTCTCCCTCATTTAAAGCCATGTCTTTTTCTTTCCTTGTTTTCTCCTAGTTTACTCCTCCTGAAGTAAGCAGGAAGACTTCGTTATAGACTAGCTACATCAGCAAATGTTAAGTTATCCATCTAAATGTAAAAGCACAGGTTAATCTACAATCATTTTCATGTCAATTTAGTGTGATATTTTTTTCCCTTGGCTTTGTGCAAGAAGCCTTGGCATGACAGCCTGACTCTTGACATAGAAACTCCCTTTGCTACTCTAAATGGGGTTATTCTCTTCCTGCCTTTTAGGTCTCCTTTGTAATCCCCCTAACCTTTGCAGGGGCAGGGGGAAGGACATTTGCATGAGAGCCATCTGTCAGGGTAGATAGAAATTCCAGACTCCTCTGGGCCTTAGAGACTGCTCCAGCATTGAAGCCTTCACTCAGCAGTACAACAAACCCAGATGGTTTCCCTCTTGGACCCGGGACAAACGTGTTGCCTTTCAGGACGTGGCAATGATTTTCCTCAGGTAAGCCTTCTGTTTAAAAAACATGAGCTATCTACACATTTGGATCTGTGATAAACGCAACTTATGTCCCTATATGCATATTCTTTTCTATATAAGGGAAAATGTAGATGTTTACAATCATTTGTCTGAAAAGTTAGGCGCATTGAGTGCAGGTTTCAATCCATTGCACTTTTAACCTCGACAACTTAAAAGGAAACCACCAAAGACAAGTGTTGACTGTACATCAAGCAATCTGTTCGATAAAAAAACAACACTGCGTATCTATCTATTGATCGAACTACGCTGGCCGCAGAGTAACTTATTTAATCAACCATAGTCTGTTTTATACCTATGACAACACTTATAAAGTGACTAAATGAATAAATTGGTCCTTACAAGATACAACTCCTCAATTCTCCATGTGTAAATTTACTTTGGGCATGCACATGCATGCAGCAGCTTAGGAGTTAGCATAAACCTGGGCCAAACTTCCTGTGCCATGCAGTGGACTTTCACACAGAAATAAGCAGCACAGGCTGAAGCTGGGCTTAAGCACATCAGGATAGTGTGAGCCCTGAGTTTGCTTATCTGGAGGGAGTATTATCTTGGGTGTAACCACATATTACTGCATATAGAAGCTGCTTGCAGCTGGATCACTAACAGTTTTTGGATTTCTAAGACCTGTTAACACGAAATCACCGTTCACTTCCACCTTATCAGGACTTCTCATTTATCTGAAAATAGTGCCAGGGGTTGAAAGTGAAATCTGAACAAACCGTAATGTAATTAGTTGAGTACAAAACCCCACAGAACCACAGTGAAACATCTCCATATATACCTTTGATTGTATACTAGTTTTTAATGCCTTTCATGGTGTTCTGCAGTAGATACAGACTATGCAGTGGTGACAATTACAACTATGTCAACTTTAGGACAACGGGCCTCCTGGTACTGATAACCTCTTTAGAGAGAGGGGTTTGCATGGGAATGTACTGTCTCCAGTGTCTTGTTTCTCTCCTATGCAGCACAGTCTCACCTCCTTCCCAGCAGACTCATCCTTGCCTCTGCAGGCAGCATCAGATGCTCTGCTCCACACCCGTGCCTTGTAGGCAGCCTCCTTTGCATATTTGGCATTTTTTCCAGACCATTATGTTTATTAAAAAGACAGACAGTGTTTTTTAAAGAGGACCAGTGTAGAAATCTATCACAATAGAACTATTTTAATGATGGTAGAGAGGAGAGCAGAAAAGGAGAAAGCACAGGCATTTAAATGCCCCATGGAGTCTGAGGTTTGCTAGCCTCAGCGCTCAGCCAAGCTGAGCAATCTACTTGTAGTAATTCTCCCATTCCAAAAGTGGGATTTTTATTTAATGTAAGGCTTCTAAACAACCAACCAACCACCCCATGTATTATGAGTCAAGGCATAATTATAGTCTTGTTATACCAGGAATTCCTCAAAAACCAACCCTCCAAACCCATTACACCAGCCCTGTTTCATTCATCACACATGATCTAGCCCAAACCACAGGCTCACGTATGCCAGAATGAGCATGGCACCAGTAATCTTGTAAGGAACAGAGCTTTACCTGGCTTCCCCTTCTATAAATCCAGTGTTTTAACTGGTTCACACTGGACTGGCACTGCCATGAGTAAGGTCTGATTTTGGTCTTCACTTTGGACAGATTCAAAGCGAGTTCACTGCGAGCAAAATTACAGCTGGAAAATAATCTTTACTAGTTACTGCAGTGTTGAAAAGCCAGCTGTGCTTGCATTGCAAAACCAACTGGAGACCTACTATTGACCAGCAAGCATAACATCAAGGGGCACCATGCCTCTTTCAAGAAATCACTCTCTTATGCTGTGCTGAAAAGCTTCAGTAAGCCAACTTTCCGGTACAGAAAAGGAAAGTTCTAACAGGAAAAAAGTATCAAAGGAAGGCCAAATTATCACTGCCCTTTGGGCATTTGAAAATTCAACCTTTGAATTACAAACCAAGCCAGAAACAAATATAAAAATAACAAATGCATAGGTAGCTAATAGTTACGTATACATATATGTATGCATATATGTACATGTGTGTGTATATATGTGTATGTGTTTGTGTATTTATCTGGTTTCTATTAGATCGTCTCCTCCTTTCCCATCTGTCAAAGCTGCATTGCCTGTCTTCTAAAGCACTAGCCTGGAAACTTTTAGACATGTGTTTATCTTTAATTACATGAGTAGTTCCCCTAGTGCTGGTGGGAATACCCGCGTACAAGGGTAAGGGGTTAAAGTGCAGATTTATTACAGCCTCAGACTTCTTCCAGGCTGTGCTTGTGAAATAACTGAGCAGGAAGGATTAGAAAGCTGGAAGGAGTCTCAACCCTCTTACAAGCAGGACAACAATCATAAATGTTTAAAAAAAGATCAGATTTGGGAGTAAATCCTCTATCACATGGGTAATGTGACAGCCCCTCTGGAAAGACTGGGATAAATCTGCTGCTGCAGTAAAATGCTTCATGGCATTGTGCAGTACCTCACAAATGTAAGAGGTGACTAGGGTTGGATGTGTGAACTTGCTGAGGGTGATAGGCCACTTTCCTCGTGAGTAAAGCTATCCTGTAATATTCCCAAAGCAACCTTGGGATCTGGTGGCTAGAACAGGAAATTATTTTCTCATCCTCAGGGTATTTTTCCAGTGCTATAAATGACTGACTGATGTTTTCAATCAGGACAATGAAAAAGTAAAAAGGCAATCTTGAGCTGAGTTTCAAAATATATTTCTGATTTGAGCATTTTGTTTCATGTGCTGATTTCTCAGTGATCTCATTCTGAATTTCTGAGTTCATAGAAAAATATGAAATAACTTGTGTTTCTAAGTAAAAGGCATTTCAGTGTAAAAATAGAGGGGTTTTTTATTTAAAATTCACTGCATCAAAGAGGTCTTGACAATGTTGAAAGTAAAATCAAAGTTATATGTAAATGGACAATTCATAAAAACCAATTTTTTTATAAGCAGTTTGGGGGTCGTGTGGTTTGGAGGAGTTTTGCGTTGTTTGGTTTTTTTTAAGAAATCTTAGAAATCTTAATCTTGCCAAAAAAATCTTAGTGTACTTTACTTAGAAGCCTATGCTCCATCTTTCCAGGAGTTATTTAAGCATTTATGAGCTTGTTTTTAAAAATGGGTCTCTGAGACACCTAAACACACGCACACAACTTTTACACTCTGCTAGGTAATGAATGTGCTTGTCTCTCCCAGACATCGATGGGGAAAGCTCACAGTTCTTCCAGGTGGTGCCTTTGGAGCGCTTGGCACTTTGCAGAACTGCTCCTGAAACATATAGGATCCGAGGGTGCTGCGCAGTTTGCAGGGCTGGCAATTAGCACTTTGCCCCTTTGGGCCTTCTGTACGATATATTATTTATGAAAGAAACCTTGACTAATTTAAAGTATGCAGTGCACGCTGGTGCTGTTGAATTGCAGTTGCTGAGCGGGGGAAAAGAGAAGGAGGAGATAACCGCAACTGTGAGCAGTCACAGCTTTTAAAGATGTTTTAATCAAAGGGCATAGACAAAGGCATTTTTGTTGCAAATGAATACTAAGAAAAGGGCAGTTCACAGTCCCACCACTGAGTAGAGTGTTTCTCCCAGACCTTTTCCAACATCAGGCATGTTTGTATATTTTTCCCTCAGTTGAAATAACAGCTCCGTCCAAAGGCATGGGCTAAAATAGGAGAGACTGGTCTCTACTGGCAAACAACTGGCAGCCACAGAAGACTCCCTGCCTGGCCCCATAAATACTACGCTTGTATAACTAGTTGTGGCCAGATACATACGCAAACACCGCAGTCATCGCTGAACCTCAGCGCCGGAGACGGTGTCCATCACTTTTAGTGCTTATGGTGCTGCTCCTAGACACGTGCCCTGCCTCCTTGCTCCACTTTTATCCTCAGCTCTCCCCTGGGTCCCAGACAGCATCAGCCTCGCTCCCTCCCCTTGCCATTTTCTTTGCGCCTCTTGACACGGCGGCTGCAGCTCGCCTTTTGGCTCTCCGTGCCAAAGCTCCCGCATCCTCCCCTGCTTCTCTGAGAGCAGCAGCGTCTGCGGCTCTCGCTCGCCTGGCAGGAAAGATGCCTTCGCCTTGAGGCGCTGCGGCTCTCCCCCGTCCTGTTCCCTCTCCTTCGGCCTCAGCAACTCGCGGAAGAGGCAGGAAACACGGTTCCAATCCGCTGCTGGGGCAGGGGAGCGGTGATGCTGGTCCCCAGCCCCCCGGAGGACGCCTGAGCGCCGCGTTGCCGTAGAGACGGCTCCCGCTGCTCCCTAGATAAGGCGGGCAGGAGCATCAGCTGCGGCCCCAGCCCAGAAGGGTCCCGCTCCAGCCAGCCCCACCGCCTCGCACCGCTTTGTAAGTACTTCATCCACACGCTTCCCTCCTGCCTGCTTTCCTCTTTTCTTTTTCTTTTCTTTTTTGGTTGGTTGGGGGTTTTTTGGTTTGTTTTTTTTTTGGGGGGGGGGGGGTATTTTTTTTTTTTTTTTTCCTTTAGCAGCCACCACCAGCAAGGCAAATCGGCCATGTCACCCATGGGGACTAGCAGGAAAGCTTGGGGTCGCCACTCTGCAGGGAGCGGGCTGGCGAATCTCCCATGCGGGGAAAGTTGGGGTGCGACTGCACTGAGGCTGGAATGCATGGATGGGGCTGTGGGGAGGAGAGTGCTTTAGAGACAACTGCTTCAACTAACTTTAACTGCTGGCACAGTTCACAAGCAGGTAATACAAGCCAGCAGAGTGGGAACTGCTATAAGGACTTCTTAACCCACTACAAAGGGTTGGCATGTGCAAGGGTTAGTTTGTACATCAAGGAAACAAGGAAGACTTTGTATTTTTCGATTATCTCCAAAGACAAAAACTTTGTGACCACAACCTGTACAAATGTATCCTACTTTTTTTTTTTAATCAATCAAAGTTTAACTGTTGGTATTTTTATTTTTTTTACAAGTTTATCAGAGGTAGCAGGAGTCAGTCCACAGCCCAACCAGGGTTTTGAACTAGCCCCCAGAAGCACACTCTCTGTGAGGGGAAACTGCTCCGAGACAATTCTGTGGGATTTCTGCATCTGCACAATTATTAGTAGGAAAAGTTTTGGGTGGAGGGAGGCATCTGGATCAGGCTTTCAAATACCTAAGTGTTTCCTAAGAAGTTTTAAATATGCTTTAGAAAAATAATAATCAGACTAATCCGACAAGAATGCCTGGAGAGAGCAGCCTAGTGCCCAAATAACTGAAGAAGAAACTTGGTGCAATAGCATGAGACTGTCTTCTGTGCCCAGGAAGACGTCACTCCAATAGAGTAACGTTAAACACATAGTAAAACTTGTAATGAAAAGTTTGGAATGCAAAGCAGGAACACCCAGACTTTCTACTTTTAGGGCATTTATTTTCTACTCTGACTGCAGTAGCGGGGTTGCCTTGCTTTATTCGCAAGATTTGCCCAGGAAGCAGTTGTAACGTGGCTAGGATAGGACCGGAGTATGGGTGAAGGTACATACTTGCTGGTAAAGGAGCCAAGGCTGCCTGCTGAGTGCGGGTGGAAGGATTCACATGCAGCCAGGTGTGGCACCATTCCCCTTGGCCCCTGAGCTGTTTCAGATGAGCTCTGTGTTGGGAAGGTGGGTGCAAGAGGACTACATCCAGATGATAGTATCTTATTCATTCTTCACACATTTGTAAATGACTCCATGCAAATAAGGGCCTACTCACACTATCATCGGACCCTGCAGAGGACATGTGACAGAAGGACGGACAGGTCTGTCTTTGCCTCTCAGGTAGGTTTATGGAGGGAAGAGAAGAACAGGTAAGGATACTGGAAGCCTGCCTGTCCCTCCTTGCTCATGTGCTCATTGCAACCAGATAGAGAGGGGCAAAGCAATTAAAAATAATTTAGTAATCAAAACCTGTCAGGAGACCATAAGTTTGTGCATGGTGGGAGCAGATGCACCAGTCTTAAAGGGCAAACCCTGATGCCTGAGCAGCTCTTTGGGCAGGGTAGCGAAGCACTGCCCTCGGTGCAGGCTGGACTGTGGCTGCTGCAGTCCAACCTCTGCCTCGTGCCTGCGTGGGGCAGCACACTGTAAGATATTCCTGCTCGTTCCCAGGCCCTGCCTGCGGGAATGTGGACAAGCACGTATGCATGCTGTCCCACCCCAGGGCCCCAGTTGCCTCCGTTTCTGCTTTTGAACTGTCCTCTCAGCTCATGGCAAAAATATGTTCTTACGAAGTGCTCTGAATCCAGGAGAAGATAGGTAAATAGTGTCATACAGGCTTCTGTGGCAACATTGTTATTGACCTACCAAAATAAATACTTATTAAATTCAGATTACCTGCTGCCACCCAACAAGGATGCTCTCAAGAGTACTTTTATGTAGCATCCTTGTCAACATGCCAATGGTTTCTTTAACGATTATGCATGTCCTGCAAACTAGTGCATGTTTTTTCTTGGGGATTTTGTCAATCGTGGAAACAAAACATTCCCCTGAACAAAACAAACAAACAAACAAAAAAAACAACCCCCACCCCCACAAACAAACAAACAAAAAACAACAAAAAAGAAAAATCCACATACTTGTGGACAACACCACATGGTCTACTGAAGTCCTCAGAAGCACAGTTTGTGGAGACCTTACAAAGGGTTAGTTCAGAAATTCTAAGTATTCAACATACAAGGAAATGACATGCAGGTGTAATAAGTCACGCTCTTAATGTACAATGGCGAGGGCTATTGACATCGATGCCCACTTAGCCCCTGTAAACATTGATAAGAACTGCAGATCAGAAAGTCATTTCTCCATCTTATAGGTAAGAATGATCACATACTGATGACCCATTTGAGAACTGCATTGTCCCTTAAGACTGGATACAAATATCCATAGGTATCTAATTTCCGTGTAGCTGCATAGCACCTACAATCATTCAATACCTATGAGAAGGCAAGAAATGGAGATTTAACCTTCCCTTATCCAAAGCCATTTCTGTGCCTAGATCAGGATCAAATGAAAAAAGTCCAGCTCTAGTTTTGTTCTCAAAGCTTTAGTTTTCTATCTTACAAGGTAGGTTTTTCTCGTGAGATTTCTTTTCAAGTTGGTTTAAATGTCACATGATCAGATGGCCTCAAAAGATTTACATCATTTTGGTAGAAATACGTAAGAGTAGCTTTGCTGAGTATTTCCTAAGCTCTAGCCTGATGACTTGCGACAAACATCTATATTAAACCAACTGCACATTAAAATAGTAAACCAAAACTATTTTTTTGTCCATCTCTAGGCAAAATATTTTTACCTAATTGAAGCCTGGAACTGGTTGCATCGGTGGACTTTTTGATGGAGACCCACAATTTAAGCAAAGAAAGGAATCCTATTATTTGCATGCATTTGTGTGTTTTAAGACTACATTAGCGAGTGGTAGGAGCTGTACATCTTCTTTCTCTGGATAGCTTTATTTGGGCACTTTAATCAAGCATATACAGCAACTGAGAATTCTGAAAAAAATTTCAGAGTGTGCTTTAAGCTACGTAGAATTCCAAAGCTGGTATCTAGAAAGTGAAAAGTTCAGATTATTTGTCATCTGAATCACCATCTCTTACAAGTGTGTATGCCCAAAGGAGTCCTGCTGTTACATGACAGTGACTCAGCGTGCGAGCTTATCCACATGAGGCTGAAGTAGCTTTTGCCCATACCTGCACTTTTCAGTTTTCCATATCATTCCTTGCTCTTCTCTGTCTGTAAGCAGAGCCAATCCTATTGAATGCCGATCACTTTTACAAGGAGCAAATGCAAAACTATATAGGCAAAACTAGGACTTGTCTCAACCTTTAGGGAAGCATTTAAGGCGTCTCTATCATCAGCTCTGTCTCTTCCCAAAAGTAAGAGACTGGAGGCGACTCCTTTAGGCACCTATCTCTGCAGGGGGTGCTACAGCCTAGCTGCATTGTACCAAAGTCTTAGGCTAAATGACTATTGAATCCTAATTCAAATGGAAAAATCTATATGCATTTCAGGAAGCATCTCCCACTGAGTGTGATTTAGAGCTCCACTGTAACCATCACAGTTGCACAAGGGATGCATGTGCATCATTATGTCAAGAGATATAACAGAGTGCAAGAAAAAAACCCACCCTAGTCCATCACCTAAATAGCAAGCATTACCTACCAAGGTGACTGACAGCAGCAGAGAGCGCAAACCGTGCTAGCATGAAGGCTGCTAGGAGAAGAGTTGCACTTAACACACGAAAATCCGAGAACGTGCTTCCATTTGTAAAGGCATATTAATGACTTCATACAGTCCCCATAGCAGTCTTCCTTCCCATGCAAAACGTTATTGGGGAAACTGTTTCTTTAGTGGCAGGGATTGATTTTAGTGGTTTGGGAAAGCGCCATTACAAAGCTCACATACATCACCTCTCCTTTGAAGGAGAGCTCTGTGTGTAATGCACAGTGACAGGATGTAACAGCACTCACAGGTTCGTGCATCATAGGCAAGGGATATACACCCAAGATACCAAAACTCGTGATACATTTTGGTAATCTTTCTCTTTTTATTCTTTTGTCACACAGACTGTCACAATGTGCAGTGTGGAAACCCTTTTGTAAGCAAGGCAATGCTGGCTGCAGGGCAAACTTTAATAAAAGAAAGAGGGGGGGCAGGTGGTGTCAGAAGTTAGGCTGTAAAGTCATATTTTAAAGCACTGAAGATGCTAAGGGCTTGGCATCTGTGACTATGAAAATGTGAAGACAGATCTAAGAGATTTATTTTAGAATATTATTTTTCAAACCACTGTATTAAGAAAAAGTAATTAAGGAAGTATCTCATAATCTGCATATACCAATCCTACATTAAGTCTCTTAACAAAGCTTAATTTTTTTTAGGTGAAATAACTCAATGAAACAACTTAGTGAAATCAAACCAAAGTTAATCATATTTTATAAGGCATTTCCAGTCAGTATAATTTACTATCAATTTTACATTTAAATTTTACTATCTATCTCAGCTTCTTTGCCTCAAGACCTGCTCAAAAAAAGTCCATAGTGTCTGAAATGGTATCCCTGATCTTACTGAAAACTTTCTAAACACAGTACCCTTCAGAAAAGAACATTTTCCCTACAGTCATAATATTTAACCAGCGTGCCCTAATCAAACCCGATAAAATCGAATGGCATCGAATAAAAAAAGCTCTCTCAAATCACAAAATGCAGTGTGAGCCTTCATATGGCCAGATAAGTTTTTGTTTTAAATAAAATTACGACTGCTTCATTTTAAGTCATAGCTATAGCTTATTTATACAGTGGATATAAACAGAGCAACCATACCACACTAAGGTGCATTCAAAGATTTCTTTATGCAGGGTCTTCCCAAGTGGAAGATTATTTTTTTCTGTAAATGCAAATGAAGTCTGCAGGCAGTATAATCCTTTAGTACAGATGTGAGGCTGGACTGGGACTGTTCTGCAGTGAACAGCTGGAGGTCAAACCCCTTACCCAGGCCTGATTCAGTAAAGTATTTAAGAATTTGTAGAATTTTACAAATTTTTGTGAATTTTGAATACTGAAGGGTATGGGAGTTAATCCATAAGTACACTATGAGTCAATGTTCCTGACCTTTATTACTGTCAGCCAGTGTTTCTCCACTTACTTTGAAGTCACTGGAGTTGAGGACATGTTTTTCCATCCCCTGAAGAATTAGCTCAGTGCATGATTATGAGTGCGACCTTTCATATTTTGTTTGGCAAATATTTATGTGACTGGATTTTGCTTGAGGATTAATTGTTCTTTATATAGATGCAAGTTTTGTCATAGAAATGAGGTTAACTCCCCTACTGTTCTGCTGCTTGTTGACAAACAACCACTGCAATTTACAGAGAAATAATATAGGTAATTTCTTTACCTCTGGCAAAACAAACTCCCATGGCACAGTCTTCTATTTTCCCATCCTCCTTTTCACTGTTTTTGTCCAACTGCCTTTTCTTACACTTTTCTCTTTTACTTACCTTTCCTTCTCTACCTCCCCTTCTTTCCTCTGTTTTTTCCCAATTCCTCCTGTCTTTCTTCTACTATTCGTGTTGCCTCCTGCTTTTTTTTCTCTTCCTTATTGCTTTCCTCCTCCCTACAAGGAATTCACAGTCTGCTCTTATTCCCCAAAAATGGGGAACAGAGGTTGTGAGTAAGAAACTACCACAGGTGTTGCTGGCTGAAGGGAGATACCCAGATCACTTAGACTGCACCTTCAAGTTGAAGGTTTTTTTTTCCTTTAACGTTGCTCTGTCATTCTGATGGGTTTCTGCTAAGCAACCATAGAAATGATCAGCAGTAAAAAAATGATCTAATTTCCTTCTTCCTGTGACTCAGAGTGAGCGAGTCCAGCATCAAAGCTGAGCCTGGGGGATGCTAGGGGAGCTCGGGTAGGAGGCTGGACTCCGGGACTCCCTGCACTTGTGAGTAAAGGGGGATAAACCAGCCAAAACAGCAATTCAGTGAGATGTACAGAGCACGGGCACTTAAACAGCTTTGTGAAACGGGTTCCCATGCTCTCACCAAGGTGATGAGTAAGCCTGCTTCATGCTGGCTTTGGGGTCAGCGGGCACTGGCCGTCTTTCAGAGGCAGCACTCACACCGGGGTCTTCAGGGGTACCCAAGCTGTCTTAGAAGATCTGGACTTGGAAGACTAACTCAACAGCATTCATAATTAAAGTTAGATTGTATGATAAATACCAAATATGACCCTTAGTTTACAGTTGAGAAAAAAAATGGAGAAGAAAACCAGAACAAAACATCATATTTCCTAGCATTTGTTTTGTGTATGTGATAGCACTTCCTGTATGATCAAAGTCAGTATTCTTCTGCAGAGACAACATATTTCCTGTGCTAGTGTGGGCTGCTTACAGCAAGTTAGGTGGAAAAACGGGATATCAGATGTGTAACGAAGGCGGTGAATAAATGCATCTCTTAGCATGCGTGAGCAAAATCAAGCCAGCAGACTGCATGACAGAGAGCAGCTGGAAGACAAGAACTTCCCATGATCTGGCTAGCAAGTGGATACATAACACCGGTATATCTGTTTTATGTCATGCTGCTGCTTTTTTTTTTTTTTTTTTTTTTTTTTGGTATAGTAGCTTCAAAGAGGGAGAAAAGCCCATTTCAATGATGTCAACAGAATGTGTTCAGCCACTTGATATCCCAGAAGACAGACTGGACAAGCGAGAGTCACACTGTAGCCATTTAGGTAAGTGTTATTAGATGATGTCATTGCAGTAATTAGAGAGGTGTTGTCTTCACATCGTTAGGTCCTGTCCAGTGTCCATTTTTCCCCCCCCAGCAACACAACTGAGCCCTCATGAAACCTGATAGATTACACCTTCTGCTGACACTTCTGATGCCAGATGCAAAGGCAAAGAGCATTTTTCCTGCATATAAATATCAGCCGAAGCTCTAGCACCAAGTTAATTAAAGAGGAGGAAGGAAAAAGAGTCATTGTTCTTTTCCCTGGAAGAAAAAGTAGAGCAGTTTCTTCATTTATACCACAATAAACTGAAAGCTAGGATATAGCTGAGCCTTCCCTGAAAACATTTTCCATATGCAATTTCAGTAAAAGATTTCAAACACCGGCTTCGCCTCCACTGGGGTGGCTTTCTAAATACTTTTTCTCCTTCATCATCTATCTGTTTCCTCTCTTGAACCTATTTCATACATAACTTCTGCACTGAGAGTACCACAGGCATCTTTGCTCCACCACACTCCTAAATACCAGACTTCATACTTGATAGATGTGCTTTTTGCATATTCATAGTCTGCCTCTGCTTCAAATGCTATTTCTTCACTCCTGCCTTGCAAAATTGTCATGAAGATTTAGCAACCCAGACACAAAAATCTATTTGCTCGTCGTTACCCTTGTGATGACAATAATGAAACACAAATGTAATTTCATCTGCTTGTCAAAAAAAGTGTCTCACCGCAGGCGAGCACAATTTTATAAACTTTGTTTATCTGGCCTGCAAGGAAGGTATCCTAGTTCTGCCTCTGCCACACGGCAGTTCTAGCCACAGGCACCACTTTTACAACTGCTGGTATACCAAACATAATTGTTCCACGAAATTACTTATTTAAATAAGTACAGAACAAGTCCCATTTTACAGTCGGGAAACTGAGGCAGCGGGAGGTTAAATGAGCTCATTAGGACTGTGCAGGAAGCCTGTGGGGGCCAGAAAAAGACCCCACATCTTCCAGGGACTTCACCCGGAGGTCATCCTTCCTGTGTCTACCCACAGGCTCGCAGACCTGCAGCTGTCTCATATAGCACGAGAGGGCCTAGAACCAGTCCCGTTGTGCCCAAGTCTGCAGTCAGGGGTTGGGTAGGGGTGTGGGGGACCCAGCTGAAGCTAAACAAGCAGCTTTTAAGAAATCAGAGCATTGGCTTGTGTGATGATACTAATGACAGGCTATCTTCAATATTTTTGGCTTGCATGAGCACCCAGAAACTCAGATCCTTGCAGAAAAACCATGCTGACCATCTGAGTCATCTGGGTCAAGGCTTGTTTTAAGGAAAAACCAAAAATCCAGTGTAATGTTACGTAAATCAAAAGCGAATACCAGCTGCTCAGCAGCTCTGGAAATAAAGCCAACTCTTGAAGGGAACAATATATTGGCTCGGTTTACCAATACCTCAGGCTGACCCCAGACATGTAAATCTTTCCTTCACAAAAGTGCCCTTGTAACTCTTGAAGACACAGCCTGCACAGTTAGCGCTGGACGAAACAGGGACGGCCATGGGACCTCTGCACTTGATGGTGCAGCCTTCCCTCTGCCATGTAACACACAGCTGCCCACAACTCTCTTCCTCTGCTTTATGTCTACCACCTACGATGCAGAAGGACCACCTAAGTCACTTGACTCCCACGTAGTATGGCATAGAGGCCTCTTGTGCCAACCTTCTATTTAAGAGATATTTCTCCACAGGCATTTTAATTTACTTGGATGAAAGCAGTATTATTAAAGCTTTTCTTTTCACCATCTGGTTTATTATTTCCCCTCAGTTTCAATTTCTATTCATCATTTGTTTGTTTGTTTGTTTGTTTGTTTTCCCTGCAGAAGATCTTTCAGACCAGCTGATTAAGAGCTGTGACCTCAAAAAGAAACCAAGGAAAGGTAAAACCATCCCGGCTTCCCAAAACACTGAACAGGAGCAAAAAAAGCCAAGGAGAAAAGATACACCGGCTTTGCACACCCCACCACCTCTAACAGGTGAGCAATGCATCTCTTGACTTTGAAATCCCAATTCAGCTGAGGGGACTGAATCTGGGCAAAGGTCTGGAGACCCCTCATTCACTTATGTCCCCTTGGATGTGGGCAAGAATGCAGGTCCATGCCATGTGCACCTGGGAAGGCAAGCGAACAGAGAGGCTGACTTTCTCAAAGGCATTCCCTGTTAGATGAAGGGTTTTCTCACAGGGCCTGGGAATACCAAGGTGAGTGGGTGTGCACTCCGGAAAATGTGCTCCCCTGAAGCTTATAGTCTTGCTGCCTTTACATGATAAATGATGTCTATTTACCTCTAGCTGCTGAGCCATGCTAGATGTACCAATTTGATCTCATCCAAAATCCAGAAGGATCCAGTTCAGCCCCTGCACTTTCTTGTGAAACTCATACCCAGTGCTCAGGGGGAGGCTGAACAGGGATAAGGCTGGGAGGAGACCAGAGAAGCACACAAGCCAGATGCAGGTTGCTCCTCCTGGAAATCGCAGGGGTCTTGTGCTTATGGGGACTCTGGCAAAGGGCGGGTGTTTTGGGAAGCCAGAAACCACCGCAGCAACAAAGGGGCTCCTTGTAGGATGCTCCCTGCTGCTGTGCATCCACAGACCTCCGACATTCGAGAGCCAAATGCCACCAACCTGGGGAAGGGAAGAATGAGCAGCAGACTGCCACTGAAACCTGACAATCTTCCAAGATCAGCAGTGGGAATAAATGTTTGTCGCTTCTCTCTGCTAACAAGCACTCCTTGTTGTGCTCTCTGGGGAGAGAGCTGTGCTGTTGTATCAATATCAACTGCATTGAGTTCTTCTTCCCGTGCTGCACATACATGGAGGAGTTAGCCAGTAACTACTTGCATGGTCCCCTGTGTACCAGCAACAATTCACCAAGTCAAAAACAAGCAGCTGGGATTTTCCAGTATTTGTAATCCAGATATTGAACTTGACTCTGTTCAGCTTTCACATGTATCTTCCCCTCCGCAATTCTCTCTTAGGGAAGAGTGGCTCAGAGCCTGGAGAGCTGCATTTTGTGCCTGCTGTAGCCATATCATAAAGAAAACATTGTTTCACTAGTTAAACTAGGCCATTTCTGTGTGGTCGCATTGCTCCCAAGAGGAGGCTTGATTAAGGTACTTTGATAAGATGTCTAAGCTTCTGGAATAGAAGATCGTACTTATCTTTACCATGATTTCTGATGGGCTGCAATTTAGTCCATTAAGTACAACCAGAAGCCAGCTGGCCTGATAGCATCACAGTCCATAGCCTATGGGATATAACTGACTTGGAAGAAATGTATACCATTGCAAAACCTGGAGAGTAGGTACACCGTGCAGAGCAGATCATGCACTCATGCAGGCTTACTTCAGAGTAGTCATTGGGAAAGTTACACAGGTGCAAATTTCTTCAATGTGAACAAGGCTGAAGTGGCATTTTCTTCTTTTCTTGCCTGCAGGCATACTTTCAGACTTTTCTGATAATCTGCTGAAAAGGTATGGTATCACAGAGAAGCCACAGAGAGAGAGAGTGAGTCCAGCCTCTCAGGTCACCGAACTGGAGCAGAAAAAGCCCAGGAGAAAAGATACGCCTGCAATACACATCCCACCCTTGATAACAGGTAAGAAACTTACTTGGGTAAAGGTGCTCCAAAGAGGAAGTAAAAAGTGGCTAGTGTCAGAGGTATGCTTGGGAGGGGGCTGGAAGGATGTTAGTCTGCCCAGTGTACTTTGCAGTTCCTGCTAAACTGGACCTATTTGGTCAAAGTATATAATAGCAGTGGTGGCTCATGGAATGTCTTTTCCATATCCCCTGCTCATGCTCTGGGGATAGAAGGGAAGGGGAGTAAGAGAAGACATTAGGTCACTTGATTATCTCTTGCAAACATGAGCCTGCTTTTGTGAAAGGCCAGCTACTGCTCTGCTTTTCAAACCTGAGCACATGCAAATTTTTAGGTAACCAGCACTAACTTGGCTCACGTTGCCTCAAACAACCTGAAGCAAAGCTGTCCTGATTAACCTCCTCTTAACTCCACAGTCCCTGACATGCTGAGGAAACCAAGCTGTGATGAACTTCTCGTTAAGAGCACCTTAAAGAGTTCTGTGCTTCCTTCATAATACGCAGTGCAGCAGCTAATTTGCTTGGTGACCATATGGAGTTAGCCAGCCATGTTTTGGTTCTAAGAGCCTTTGTTTGTTGTATTTCCCACATTCCTCTATCACAGAAGGGCCTCAATTCATCAATATTTCTGAGGGTCTTTGAAGATGTAAAGCACTGTGTAAATGTTAATCACTAGTGGTAGCTAGGGATGCAGGAACTAGTGCAAGGTTGTATGCTATGCACTAGCCCTTTCCAGATCACAGGACGGAGCAAAAAATGAATGAACTAATGAACAAATGAATGAACAAAAATCAAACAAACCCGAGAACTAAAACTAGTGCCAAAACTGGAAAACACTGTTCCCTTAGGAATCCTCTCATATGAACCGGTTATGCTGTGGGCTGGCACTACTAAGCAGTGAGACACACTAAAGGCAAATGTCCTGAGACAGATACTTTGGCCCTGAGTGACTAAGCAGCAGCTCAGTACATCAAGCACCCGAGTTTCAGGTACACTTTGAATGGAATTTCCTGTACACCTAATAATTATAAGGTGTGCAAATGACTTCATCAATCCAAGTAGGCACCTGTATTTGTAGACATCTCCTTTCTTTGAGAATCTGAGCCTTCATAACTGACTTAAACATGTGTAAGATTTTTTTTCATTTGATCAGTATGAGGTTACCAAAAGCAGAGAGAAGTATGACTAAGGTTGCAGGATCATGGCAGCAAGCATGGTACTTACATATTGATCTGCCTAAGGAAAATACATTTTTTATTTCCTCACTGAACTCAAGCATCCCAATGGCTTGTGTCATCAATGCTGCTGTGAGTCACTGGAAACCTGCTCCAATCATTTGCTGGGGGAAATGAAACCTATCACACAACTTCTGAGCCCAACTGCAAATGCTCCACTTTTTGAAATATTTAATATAGAGCACTGATAATGAACTGCTATATAATTGCTGGAGAAAATTACTCAGCAAATTACATGGAATTCCACATGACAAATAAATTAGGTGGGAAAAAATCATAGCCTTTTAGGAATTGATTCAGAAACAGAAGCAGAGGCAAAATTTATCCAACTATTTATAATAAACATTAGTTCTGTGTATTATACTGGAAGCCTACCCTTCCCATGGACCTTGGATGAGAGATGAGACATTATTTTGGTAAGTTCAAAAACACCCCCAAGAAAAGTTGCCTTTGGCCATTTGTAGCACCTTTAAAGATGCTGTATGTCCTTTCACTCCTGGGTATATGCAGAGAAGGAGAATCTGAAAGCAAAACACGTTTCACAGAAATCAAAGATGAAATGTGTAACAGTGAAGCTGAGAGGCTTGACTCTTATTTGGTTTAAATGTAATTGCTAGCTAAGAGGATGCAGCAAGGATGAATTATTTCCTTGACCTGTCTCAACAGTATTCTGGTTGGATTAGCATCTAGTCACTTATTACTTCATGTTTCTATCCTAGCTTTAACTAGCTCAAATAGGCACTTAAGAGAGCAATAAGAATCATTGTAAGGGTCTTCACCTCTTGCCTCCCGTCAAGACTTCCTCTTTAACTTTTAATAATTTTCAAAGCAAAAAGAAGCTAATACAAGTTATGTGGTAACAGAAATGTGTTATAATCCCCAAATGATTTGGTAATAAAAGAAGTCAAAAGGCAAGGAAAGAGGAGAGGAAAGAGGAAAGGAGAGGAAAGAGGGGAGGAGAGGAGTGGAGAGGAGAGGAAAGGAAAGGAAAGGAAAGGAAAGGAACTTCCCTTCCCTTCCCTTCCCTTCCCGTCCCCTTCACCTTCCCTTCCCGTCACCCGTCGCCTCTCTTCCTTCCCTTCCCCTTCCCTGCCTTCCCTCCCCTTCAGTAAAGGGGAAAAAACATGCAGCGACCTTCAAATGTGACAAAATTCAAACTGTGTGCATTTGCTGTTGGGAAAATTATAGAAACTAACACAATTTTCAGTTGTTTTCAATTATACTTCCAATGACACTTTCTTGCCTACTGATGAAGTCACCTTCCAGCACTCAGCACAGCTTCAAAGCAACCTGCTAGATGCTGCCTCTCCCTGCAGACAGCCTTTCCAGCTCCTGTATCCTGGGTCCATTTTCCAGTGACTGACCTCCTGTGGCACACTTGTGCCTGTATCAGGGGCAAAGTAGCCTATGTGTTTGAATGCCTGAATTTCATTCCCTCCCTACTCTGAGGATGCATATTTTCTTTTCAAGATACATACCAACATACAGCCTTCTGGTTGAAATTCGCCAGTGGTGGCTCCATGACTTGCTATGAAAAATTGACTCTTTGTGGCTGAGGGCTGGTCCAATATTTACTACTTGTTTACTTTCAGGGTTACCCCATCAGGTAGCAGACAGAGCACAAACAAACTGAGCTCTTGCGGAACTGCTGTGCAAAATAGAACCTGAATTATAGCCTCAGAGACCTGAGAAGCCCTGGCAGGGCTACGTGCGCTAAATAAATACAGACAGGCCTTGCTGTCCCTGTCTCCCTGTTGGCATTGCTGCAGTAAGCAGCACACTCAGTGCCGCGTGTATCCCTTGCGACCTGCTAATGAGGATTGTCCTGTTTCTAACACTTCCCCTTCAGATCCCTCCCAAACACCACTTCCAGATGTCAGTTCAGAAAACTCCACTTAATTGTTTGTAGTAACAGAGCTTAATTACTAGATTATCTTTTTAAGCAGCTGTCCACACAAATAGCTTTGTTGTAAATGTAAAAATGGCAGCTGTGTTATCTCTCTCCATTTAGACCAGCTGGTTATGAGAACTCTAGGATGATCCCTCTCCTTTTTGGGTGGTCAGAGAGATTTTCAATCACAAATAAAAGCAAGTCAAACAGACCATACAAAGTGATGAAAATCAATGTATCTATCTACTGGATGGCACATGATCCAAATGAGAAGCAGAATCAGTTTTACATCTTGCAAACACCCAATCCAAATGGGAAATGCAGGTACAGAAAGGGGGCTGCTAAATTAGCACCTGAACGTTACCGTCTGCAGGAACCCATGGTTACCTGTTGTCTGCAGAAGGAGACTAAGGAAATCAGTCCTTAGCCATCTTAAATGTCTAAGCCTGGGCATCAGAAAACCCTCCCCTACAAGGGTCTGACTTCTAAATGTATTCAACCTTCAAACTCCTACTGAAGTGGCACAAAAAACATTGTGCCATCTGTGTGCAAATGAGCCATGAGTAGAGGTCTCCTCCAGTGCCCAGCTCCCCTTCAGTCAGCCAACACCTTGGCTTTCTAAAGGGATTAGACCAGACGACAAAATATAATCACAATTCCTTTTTTTTTTTTCCCCCTGCCACATGACAGTAAATGATTTGAACCTGATCCAAAGCCCGTACTCAGCTCTGGGACACTCTATTGCTATCCCCACTTAGCAATACATTCAATTAACTGAAGGATTTCTGAGAGCTCTTCAGGCCTGTGGGTTTGAGCAAGAATGTAAATACATGTGTAAATATGGGAACATAGTTCCTGAAATGTGGCTACTTAAGGTTTCTTAATCAGATCAGAGATAACTAGTAAAACCACAGTTGCAAACCCTCATTCTCCCTCATGCCCTAGAAAACTAGTTGAGGTAGCTCCTTTAGGATAACATCAACACCCCAGTGAAAAATCTGAGTGACGCAGGAGAAGTACAGCAGTTTTTTGCCCTTTTCCAGTGCAAGGGATGTGACTGGAGCACTCCAAAACTCTTCCAACCCAGCTGCAGGAGTTGTGTGTAGGCAGTCAAGGGGAACTGGTGCCATCTTGGTGGTTTTCTGATTTACAAACCAAGAGGAGTGGCTTAGATCTAGGTGGCACCTGGCAAATGGTTGATTTAAGCCAACTTTTGCTTCTGCCAATGTTTGAGCTTCCTAACAGTAGCTCTCATGTCTCTGTGAGCCTTTGAGGTCCTAGTCTCTAGCTAAAAATTGCAAGTAGTTTCAAGTTCTGTTGGGAAAATATGGCTACATTGTATTTCTACGCTGCTTGCTTTAGTCAGATCTCTTGGCAGATACTAACAGAACAACCTACCAATCCTTAAAACAGATCTGCAGCATGAGCTGCATTTCATAATACAGCTGGGAAAACAGAGGCAGGAAGGCTAAGTGATTTACTTAAACAGTAAACGGAGAAAGACTGACTTAGAAATGTTCCCCAATTCCTAGTCCTGCTCACTCCTTTTAAACCCAGAATTTCCAAACCATGTTCAGTAAAGCACTTTCCTCACAAGTTATCGGTGGCATTATATGAAAGAAAAAAATCCTTTCCCTGTGTTATAGAAATAATTCTAGCTAAGGCATCCCATTTGCATCCTCTTCCCACTGTTTTGTATTAAAGGCACATAGTTGTCCTTGAAGTTGCTGGTAGTCCGTGGCCTGGAAAGTTAATAACCTGCAGCTCTAGGCTATGTCCTCCTCTGAACTTTGAATCCTGAACTCTGCTGGAAGCCTTTGGAGTTCATCAGTCACCAAAGCAATTCATTGCTAACGATGCATCATCTTGCTATGCACTGTGGTAAGCATCTGGCGCACTACTGATGTGGGTCCAGCTAAGAGCTGGGGATCTCTGCTTGGCTGTCTCTAGCATCTGCTCAAAAAAGGATAGTTTAAATGCTATAATCAAGCCATCAGAATTACATAAACATACTTTTCCTTCATCACTTCGTAATTCAAATAAGAGACATGATCATAAAGCACAGTGCAGCTTTATTTAGCTTACATTCCTAATTTCTTATTCCTGAGTCTACCCAAAAGATAGGTTAGCTCTCATCAAATGATCCATTGTAGCTTCACACCTTTAGCATATTTTAGCTATGTTTTCCTCATCCCTCAAATGCTCCATAAAGAAAAAATAACAACAATAAAAAAACCACCCTCCCCTCATTCCCCCCACCAAGTCCCAAAGACAACAGTAAAAAAAATTGTCTGTACTTGCCTAAATTGTCTATATGAATAGAAGTCTGAGTGGGGAACATTTACATCCATCTCCATAAAATGGCATAATTCTTTGCAGTTAACAATGGTGTTTACTCAATTGCTGCTTGAACAAATAAAGTCCTTCGTGTTTCAAAATAATATTCATTCATGCCTTTCAGGTTATCTCATGGTCCCACTGAAACCAGCTAGTTCACAAGTACTACATATAAATGAAGCAGGAGCTAACTTAAATGAAGGGCAGTATAGGTTAATATTTTCATTAATTCATCACCCCTTGAAAAGACTCCAAATTTGAAGAAAATCTTCCTGTGTGGTATTGCTCTATTTTCAGACCTCATCAAGACTGAAAGCCTTCTCTGTGAGAGGGCTTTTGATGCAGAAAGAAGCAAAACAGGTTGGTTTGACAGAACAACTCAGCCGGTTAGCACAGACTGAGACCAAACAGTAGGAGACCATATTAGGGAGAGATTTCGTTGGTCTCAACACAATGGTAACCCTCATCCTGTTTTTAGACTATGTTAACCTCTGCACCAAGGAATGTGGGAGTAAAATATATCTTACAGGTCACTTGTTTTTTACTGGGAACAGGCAAAAGCAACACAATCTGTTAAAATAGGGATCAAGACATTTTCTACCTAATGCATTGTCCTCTCTTCACTCAATTAATTTAATTTCTAATGAAGAGAGCAGTTACAGTAATTGTGATATCTTGGTATCACATAAAAGCCTCAAGATCCATAAGGGGTGGACTTACTAGTTTAAGCATAAGAGAGAGAAAGAGGAGAGACAGAGAGAAGGGGGGGAGAGACAGAGATTTGTGGAAGACTTGAGTCTGTTTTCACATTGATCTTAATTTGGTTGCTTCTGCAATTTATTGATACTATGTAACTTCAGTGGGGATGGCACTTGGCATGTGGGTATTCTAACATTTGTCTCATTTGTGGCATCTGCATTTGCAAAATCTAAGTGATATTGCTGTATACATATAGAAAACACACACGTGTTCACATAAGCTGACTAAATCACAAAGATTAATCACAGTATTTATTTCATCACGCAAGTTCCTTCCCTTTTTAGCTTCCCAAACCCTTTTAACAAACAGGTTCCCAGATGAAAATTCAGTGTCTCATTTCACAGGTAGCCTAAATATGCTGGATTTAAGAGTGCTTGATAATTTTAGCTAAAAATGCAGTGATCCAATTATAGTTCACTGTATTTCAGGAGACTGATGTGCCAAAAATAAATGAGGAGTAACTCCTATGATGTTGGAAAACTATGTTAGGATCAAGAAATTAGAGAGGACTGAAAAATTCTTCTTATCCTGATATTTTCTAAAGAAGTAATATTTTAAATCAACTCCTTTTCTCTCTCTCTTTTTTTTTTTTTTTTTTTTGTGTGTGTCCTTCTGTTTTTAAGGCACTAAGCTGCTTACAGAAGAAAAGCAAACAGTGATTATGGAAGATGAAGAAAAGGATGGAGACACAATCCCCAGTTAAGATTACAGTGATATTTCCAATAATGCAGTGTAAATAATTCTGGGTCATTCAAAGTGGCAGCACATAGAAAAAAAAGTCTTTTCATTTTTATAAATAATAATTTTCTCAAGCATGCACTTGAATTTAAATTCTCTTCAAGTGCTTATCTGCATCTCATGAAATCCCAGCAAGCATCATAGGAGCTGATGATAGAAATTTCACTTGCACATGGGGTTGGAAGGATTCTCTTGGTTTACTAAAAGCAGCTTCCCAGGTTTTTTGTCAATGAGGAATCCACCTCAGATCAGAGCTAGCTTTGCGCAGCGTGGTGATAAGAGTTAACACCAAGGATACCACCAATCCACTGTGCCTGGTACTAGATACCAGAGCAGTTGGTAGCACAGGGCCGTAAAGCATCAACTAATGATTCAAATTGCATTTTTCTCCTAACAATTCACCTCATTCGTCCAGCTTTCCTCTGCTGGAACATCACTGACTGCAGCGCAAATTCCCACGTGCAGAGCTGATAGGATAGATGGAGAGAGCGGGAAGGCAGGAATCAACTGTAGAGTCCCTGAAACGCAAAGCAAACAATTCCTCTGCCTGTATCTGCTCATGACTTGTATTTGTCAGGAGAAAAAGGTAGTTCTACTGTAGTACAAAAACTTACAGCAAAGGGCTGTCAACATTGACACATCAAACAGGACAGAGGGCAGAGCTCTCAAAAGAGAAACATACGGGAAGTGCAGCGCCTGCCTATTACACCAGGGTAGCCTATGGATTTTTTTTTTTTCCAAAGGTTTTATTCCTGGCTTGGTAAAAGATAAACTAGTTGGGTAGTTGATCCTTTTACTCCATATTTTTTCCTTTGATATCTGCTTTTTAAACTGAGTCCTAGGTTGACAGTTAGAAAGGGCTGTAAAGATTAAAAATCACAGTGGGAGAGTAAAAACTGAGTAAAAGGTAGTGTTACTTGATGGCATACGCATACTGCAAAGTGGAACAACACCACGCTTTTTCTTTAATAGTTTACCTCATTGATTGAATCAAGAATTGTTTTCACAGCCAGCTACAGCCTTCAGCATTTATACAAACAGAGATGTGTACTTGTAGAATATTATACAAAATAGGCAGAACTGGGTAGTTTTGTGCTTACCTTAATAGCTCTGTGTGCTAGACAGAGCAGCACTGCCGGCTGGACCCTTAGGGACCTCAGCAGGGAGGTTGAAGATTATCTAGCCTGGCAGACTGAATTTAGTTATCTTTTTAACACCCTTAGGCAGACAGCTGAGGAGCACACTAGTTTGGACTTCATTTGCCACAGTGACTGACCCAGCATCTTTCATAAGAACGCAGTCCATTCACAGATATTCAGCTTCCAGATGTAATCAACAAGCTTATAATAAATAATCATGTATTAAAGTGTACAGGAGGCCAGCTATATTATTAATGGGATGCCTGATACTTAGGAGGTGTACTTTTTTTATCCTGTTAATCTATCAGTAAGACAAGATAATATTTAAAATAAAATCAATCGATAGTTCATATAATAACACTCATATAAGGTACACAATAAAATATGTCACAGCAAGTACATGACAAGAAATACATGTGATTCGAGTCTAGCTTTGCCAGTGAAGTTGGTATTTTCAGTGCACAATACAGCAAGAGTGAGAGCGTGAAGTCCTGAAAATATTGAAATGAACATCAGAAATGGATTAGCTGTGAAAACAGACATGTTTAGATGTGAAGGCCCTTAACAACACAAGGGAGGAACACAAATAGGATGTGATTGACTTCACTGCTCTAAAGAGGATTTGTTTCCAAGCCTGGGGAATGCTGACACAGCTTAATATGAAAAAAAAAAAAAAAAAGAGCAAGCTTTAAGCCTAGCACTATATGTTCTTCGCCAAAGAGGAGTTATGGTCCCAGTGACATCTCTGACAGCACAGCAGCCTAATTTACCATCCCTGTGTAGATCAACTTGAAGCCCAGTCATAAAAATGCTGCAGCATACATAATTTCCTGCAGTTTATTTAAAATGGCATATTCATAGCCTGGTAATTCAGCATTTACTTTTTTTCCACCCAGGAGCAACGTGAGTGACTAAAAAGTAATTTTTCACTTGATCAATTAACTAAATAGGAGTTTTTGCAATGTTCCTGGGAAGCAGTGCGATGAATCGTTTCTCAAAGCTTTCACCTGCCTCATTGCACTCAGTGAAAGTGTTAAATGTTACTTTATTTAAGATACGATTTTTTTCAAATCAGATAAACTCTGCCTCTTCCCCCAAAACAAAGCCTTTAGGTGTTGCAGAATCATGTGTGGACTGTACAGTGGCGTGAATGTGGTTTACTGGGTTTACTTATTGTTGTTCAGGCTCTGAACTCTCCCTTTAAGACCAGATAGGGCTAAAACTGCACAAATTGCCCGCCTAGGCAAATGGCTGGAGTTGGTGTGTTCTGGGGCAGAAATGCTTTTGTACCCAGTGTCCCCAAAGGTCCCCCATGGCCATTACAGCAAAGACGAAAGGAAGCGGAAAGCACAGAAACAGGCTAAGCCTTTCCGTAGCACTGTTAGGATTGGGATGCTCCAGAATGAAATTGCTTACATTGTCTGCACATAGGCATTGACTGCTTTAGGGCCTTAGTAGCTGGCTTGCATTCAGATATTTAGCTGGAACTGCTTCTGACCCCAGAAGTCTGCACTGGGCAGGACAACCAGTCCGAGACCTCAGAGGGAATGAAGGGCTTCAGTCAGTGGATAAAACACTGACTGCAGTCGGGAGGTTGTTAACGGCTAATATTTTGGGAGCAAATTCTCAATTAACCTCTACCTAGAAAATAAGGGACAGGCCTCTGTTTACAATAGAATTGGGACAAAGGGATTTAATAGCCTTGCCCTTTAGCAACTTTCAACTAAGGATTGCAGAAAGCCCATCACCCATCCGAAGGGGATGTAATGAACATTTTTGTAGTGCTAAACATGAGGTCCATAGGTTAAGTGATTTGCCCAGCTAAACCACAGCAGAAGCAAATCCAAAGCAACATTCATGATGCTATTGCTAACTCACACTATATTCACAGATAAAGCAGCATTTGCATGCCTTGAGTTTAGCAACACTTACACTGAAATTTTGTCTGGTTGAAATTTTGTCTTACTGGTTAATAAATTGGTAATTGTATAATGCTTTGATGACTTAAATTAATGGATGTGTATAGATATCATAACAGATTATCTTCCTGCATGTCCTACGCCATTTCTACCTTTTGAGGTTACATTTTGTATGCATGAGCTTACAGTATTCTTGTATGCAGAGATACTGCCCAGCAATTGCATCTACAAGTGAAAATCAAAAGTGCACATCAGTGAAGCTCATTAGAAATCTTGGCTTCTCAACTGTATTTAGATAAATTCATAAACACATATTATTCTGTTCCTTACATCCCCAAAAAAGCCATGGCCCTCTTAGAGTTAGGTGGTGCAAACAGAAATATCAGTATTCTGGAAATGTAGTTCTACAAATAGAAAGAGTGAATATTAAAAGCCAGTTTCCACTCCATGATACTGGCTCCTGGTCCTGCAGGAGGAACCCATGTCAGTCTGTTGGACCCAGGAGTGGTGAAGGGAAGCTTAATCCACCCTTATACTCGACATCCTGAAGAATCCTGAAGAGACACAGACTGGACAGATGAACAAGCAGCAGCAAAATTAGAAAGCACATTCCAGAAATAAAAGAACTGCGTTTGATGGACCATTTGTGCTTATTCTTACACGAGCGATGATCCTGTAAAATGCAAGCTGTGTATCTATAACTGAGACACATTGCCACGAGCTTTGGATTTTTCCAAGCTGTCAAGTCTTTTCCAACCTTCAAAGTAGGTTTTAGCCCCCCAGGTGGTCTTAGGGTCTGAGGCAAAGTTATAACTATCCCAGGTTTGGTTTTCTGTATTCTGTTTAGCCTGGAGAAAAGAAAGCTTAAAGGGATCTTATCAATGTACATACACGTCTGATGGGAGGGAGCAAAGAATAGGGAGCCAGGCTCTTCCCAGTGGCACCCACTGACAGGATAAGAGGCAGTGGGCACAAACTGAAATACATGAAACGCCACTTACAAGTAAGAAAACATGTTTTTACTACTGAGCACTGGCACAGATAGGCCAGAGAAGTTATGGAGTGTCCATCCTTGGAGATTTTCAAAACCAAACTGGACATAGCCCTGAGTAACCTACTCCAGCGGACCCTATTTGGACTGGCCAACTCCACAGGCGCCATCCAGCCTCAGAGATTCTGTGACTATAGCCCAGGATCCATACCAAAGGAGCTGCTCAGTGATGCTTAGCAGGTCTGTGAGAGATCAGGAGAAAAGTTTGGGGTAAAGGCAGGAGTACCTGCAAAAGGATAGTGAGGGATTGGCCAGAAGGACTCATGCTGGCTAGATACCTGAGCAACAGAAGTGAAAAACAGACCTCAAGAAGAAGGAGAAAGGAGGTAGGGACATGGCCGGTCCAGAAACAAATTTGTTTTATGAACCCAACTGTCTACCTCACGACCTAAAGAATTGGAAAGGCCCATTTAAGCTGCTGAGCCACAACTCCTCCTCCCTCCTCCTCCCCTTCTTCCTTCACCTCTGCTCTGGCTGCTGCAATGCTGCAATTACCCGTGAGGACATTGGAGACAATCTTCCTTTCCAATCCCTGTTTGTGTAGACATAGAAATACACAAAATATAAGGAATGAATATGCAGGAGTCTCTTTATGCCTCACTCACTCTGAATTTTAACATTCAGATTTTTAATTCAGACTTTAATCCTTTTCTAAAAAAATAAACAAACAACTCCCTCTCAAAAAAAAGAGCACCAAACTTTCTTGCTGCAGCAAAGTCATCCCGTGATTAGAGCAAAGACTCAGTTCACAAATGGACTAAACAGAAAAAAGGCTAAATTTGCAAGTGTTGATAGTTGCAACGAGTAATTCGTAACAGGTCTAAATAGCATCATAAGTCTGAGATCATAAGACTTTCCAAGAGGGACAGATTACTCAGACTTATTTCTATGCTGGCAGCAAGTGGTTATCTCAGAAATCATCAATGCAGAAAAAGGTTGAGTGCATTGCAAAGCCAGACCTCCCCCAAATAACACAGATTTCATTTTTGAGCTTCACACTTGGAAAATTTCCCTTTGGTGTACACTAGGTGTCAGGATTGGACTGAGAGGATGAGCCCACCCACACCATCACACAGCTCGGTGCATCAGGCTGGATGCCATTAGCACAACTAGTTTTGCTTAGGAATTATTTTTGTGAAGCACCCAATATTTACAAGCAGTAGTCTGCACAAACATCCTCTCTCCCCCACTTTGCCATATTTCATTTCGGCCAAAAGCCGCAGGCTTTGGAAGAGGGAAGAGACAACCTGAGATATTTTTCCAATACCAATGAGTATCTGCCACCATTCTTCACCTTCCCCAGCTGCAGGAAAAAGAAGAAATAAACCCCCTCTAAACCACTTGGGTGAACAGACACTTTCTAGAGGAGCATCTAATAGACAGCAACTTGGCACAGCACGGACTTGGCTGGAGAAAAGTGAGAACAAAGAGGAACCTGATCAGAACTACATTAAATTTGTAGGAGCCATATACACTCCCCATGACACCTCAGGTAGGTAATTTCATTTCCCTGTGCCTTGACTACACAGCAGTAATTTCAAGATGGCAACTTATCTCTGCTTCATGGCAAAGGAGAGAGCGTGGACCAGGAGAGGAAAAACAAAAATCGCTCCCTTTGTGAGATGCTAGTGACACAAAAACAGTAACCCCAATAAACCATCCGTAATAATGAAAGGAAAAAAAAAAAAAAGAGGCTCCCCTTTTAACTTCTGCAAGTGACCCAGTGCTGTCCACTTGTCCAGACAACAGTCAGGTAGGACTCTATTAGGTAAAGTGTTAACCAAAGGTGTCCTAAAGGGAAGGAAATGACACAGACAGAAAATGTGTTTGGAAGGATAGTATAATTTTGCATTTCTGTACAGCCTATTTGTGTAAAACATTTCAGGGTATTCTACAAGCAAAATACAGCTCTCAGGGAATTCCTAGAGATAAATCACATTTCATAAGCAGGAGGCGTTAAAGTGCATTCCTCTGTATTTGGTTTAGGCAGTGACCCAGCCCAGCTGCTGGAGTCACAAGTTATGGTGGTGGTGAAGGTCAACACCACAAACATGAAGCGCAGGGTAAAACAGATGAAAATAACTGAAACAAGGTGACATCAGAGCATTTGGGCAATGGAGATGTCTAGCAAAACACTGTGGAGAGGTGTCAAACCTCAGGGTGAGCGTGCCCAGAATTGCAGTGATCCTCTCTAAGGGAGCGAGGGGCATCTGTAACACTGCAAAAACACACCAGCTCTTTTCATGCAACAACCAGCCATGATTTTAATGTAACTGCCACATAGCAGTGCTACATACACTGGCTGGTGCAGTTTTGATGTTGGACATAGTTACAAACCTGTAGTGTATAACAGAATGCAAATTCACAGTGAGTAACGTTTTAGAAAATATAAATAATAGAATTGGTAGGTAGCAAGGATACTTATAACAGAGCAGGGTCAGCCTAGTTTTTGTAGAAGAAATTTTGCCTCACAAAACTTTGAGACTTCCTTGGAGGAACCAATAATGGTTTGCAGTTCTCCATTTTGACAAGGTCCTACTCCAAAGCCTATCAAAGGTACTGAGCTGTCATGGATTGACAGAAGATCGTAACATGTGATCTTAAGATGGGTAAATAACTGGTTAACAATGGGGGAAAGAAAAAAAAAAAAAAAGAGTAGGATAAAACAGTCAGCTTTCATAGTAAAGGAGGATTGTCCTCTCTGCTATTCAACGTGCTTATCCAGAAGATGTGATTTAGAAAAGGTGTGGATGGAAGAGGAAAACAAGCAGGGAACAGAAATGAAGGATATAAGGTTAAAAAAATTTAAAAAGGAGAAGAAGAAGAAGAAGAAGAAGCAGCAGCAGCAGCAGCAGCAGCTACTTCAGCGTAATTGGCAAAACCACCAATTCAGTGTTGGTAAGTGCAGATCAACGCATATAGGGAGAGGCAAACCCAACTCCCCAACTTCATATGTGCATTTGGGCTACAAATTAATGAGGATTTATTATAGATAATTCTACAGAAACTACTACTCAGTGCTCAAGGAGGTTCAAAAAGGAAAGTACAACTTTAAAAACTATTCCAAAAGGCATGGAAGATGAAACAGAAAGTGTCATTACATTATTTTATAAATTTCTGGTATACCTGCATCTTGAGTACTCCATTCAGTACTCATCCTCTCCTTTCAAAAAGAGATTAAAAAAAAAAAGAGAAAGAGAAAAGCAGCAAGGAAGATAAGAAGTAGAGTAGGTTTGCTTGTGAGGAGAGTACAAACAGGACAGAGTTCACTGGCCTGGAACGGGAGAGCTGAGGTGGTACGTAAATCACCAGGGGCCCGGAAAAAGAGGGCAGAGAGTTATTTGCCACTGTTTCTCACAGTGTAAAACCAGGGGGCAAGAGGAACTTCTTCAGAGGGGGCACGTTCAGCTGTGAAACTCAGGCCCATGGGTTTGGTGCTCTCTGTGCACCAAGAGAACACATGAGATCAAACTCAACTAAATTAATGCCACAAAAGACAATCGGTGTTATTTAACGTCCATCAGAGTTTGTGCAATGAACAATTTTAACGCTGTGCTATGTCTTCTTTTTCCAATGAGTGAAGCGAGAGGACTCTGTACTCTGGCCTCCTACCTTCTTCCGCCTGAATACCCATCACACTAACGACAGGACGACATTTGTTCTCAGTACAGCTAGGCAAGAAAAAACTTTCCCAGGCTGTCTGAAACAGGAGTTGTTGTCTTACCTGTGGTAGGCGGAAGGTCACACTGAGAACACCATAAGGAGCCCAACAATCTAGGGAAACATTAGGCTCCTTAATTTGACAGGAGATAGTGGTATACAATTACTTCTTTTAAGGTAACAGCCAATAATTTAGTACTAAGTGGGCACATGCTGCAATAATAAGGCGGCTATTGAGAACATTTCTGTCCATTATATTGTTTAGCTAAATCATACACTTGCTTTTATCTAGAATTGCAGCTGCTGTACAATGCAGTGTGGCCTGTGCAATGATTACACAATGTCCTCTGACTGCCTGTGAGAAGCATCGTTCCAGAAGATGCCTCTTTATGTCTTCTGCTATTTCCTATTCCAGCTCTGGGAAATATGTTGGATCTTCTTCATCCTTCCCCTCTGGTCAAGCAGCTTACATCTCACCAGATGTTCCTCCGATTTCTTGTGGAAGGCTGGGAAATAGTCTCCTGAGCTGTGAGTGGGCCTCCTGAGGTGACACAGCTGAGGTTTGATGGCTGGCGGTGACAAAGGAAGAACAATGATGGTTACCACGCCTAGCATTCACTTGCTGGTGGACAAGAAACGAATTCCTCAGAAGCTGCATCCATCCCACTCGGCACAGCCTGTCTATGCAAAGGAGGGTTTCTCAGCCTGAGAGCCAGGACTCTTTTGGATTAATGGGTAGTTACAGAGGGTTAGAAAAAGGTTCAGGGAAAAAAAAAGTGAAAATATGAATCATAAGTATAGATGTAAAACTCTAGAATGAAAAACACAGACATCTCCAAAAACTGAAATTTGGGCAATTAAGAACTTTGGATTACTTGATCTTGAAATCATGCCCTTATTCAGACATTCCAGAAGACTTCACCAACACAGGTGAATCCCAAGGAACATTATCAAGGTTAGGAAACAGCAGTTTAGACAGAAGATGAAAGTGCCAAAAGTCTAAATGTAGAAGCAACTTTATACTTACCTATGTACATGTAGGTAGCTAAACACCTGTTTTCAAAATATCATTGAACAAGGTCATTTTAAGGCAATAAATCTGGCTTGAGATCACATTTCCCAGAATTCAGGAATAGGTGGATCTGAGGGGTTTCGTATGATTTTCCAGTAAACTACAGGCCATGGTGAAAGTCACAAGTGGGCTACATATGTATCTGACTATTCTCAACTTCTTGAATCTGTTTATTTGAATCTATGTCTTGCTTTCTTACATCTTTAATTAGGTAGAATAAAAAATTAAACATGACTATGACCAAAATGTATTTATCTTATGCTTAGTTATTATTTGCAAAATAACCAAGTAATAAGTCAATAATTAGCATGATAAGCACTTTAAAAGAAAAGTCATTGCTCTCAGCATGAATCCTAAGAAGCAAAAAGATTCCCATGTGAGCTAGCTAACATCAAATGCTAGAACAGTCACACTCTCATCTTGTTAAACTCCTTGAGTGATTAATCATACTCTAAAATGTCTTGGGAAACAAAAAAACCTATGGATTTCATAAACTTTAGAAATACACATCCAGATCACTGCATAATCATAATCTTTCCTGTTCTCAAATAGACTAGATTGACATTCGTTAAAAGCTTGAAAAATATCCAGGTGAGTTACTGTTCTTTGAGGCACATCCACTTTTCAGATTAATTCCATTTTCTGTACTCAGCATGGATTCAGCCAAACTGTTATTGGATTTTTCATTGCTCAGCATGGGGGAATGTTTATTGTTAACTGGAATTTTACTGGAGTTGTTGCCAGCAGAGATGACTTGGCTAATAGGTTTAAGGGGGTTTATCCAGCACACTGACAGTGCTGTTTATCATCCTCATACAGGAGTTGATAATGGGGATCCATGACATTTAATTTCTTCAGGCTTTAGTGACTCAAAGGGATGGGGAAAAGAGTCTCTCAGAACTCTATGGAGTTCTGTTCCCAAATTTCTCACTGACTTCTTGTGTGACCTGGGCTATAAGATTTACCCCAGTTTCTCCACATGTAAAATGGGAATAAAAATGAGAATACTAACCTCACAGGGGTTTTGTGGGCTTCAGGAGCTTCACACATGGAGTGTTGTAAGTATTACGAGTTTCTAACCTTGATGCCCCTGGCATTGATTTCCTTTTTTTTTTTTTTTTTTAATTTAGGGAAAATAAATAATTATTTTTTAAGATCATGGCTACCATCAAGGCAATGAAAGCAGAGAATAGGTATTTGGACAGTGCCAGCGTAGACTGGAATAGTTACACAAGTAGCATCATGCAGAAAGACTCTCTGTGTGTCATTCAGACACTGATTTAGGAAGGAGGCAAGAGTGCATTAGCCACTCTGCTCTGGCCAGTGGGATGTGCAACCAGCATGTTACAGAACAGCATCCATGCAAACCTTAGATTTGGCTAGGAGGGCATCCACGCAGTATTTCCTCTTATCCTTTCTTTGATACAACTCTTCTTTTGACTTTTGAGAGAGGTCAGAACTCCCTCTAGCTGCTTGGTATAAACACCTGCCCTATGTCAACATTATGTCTTGATTTGCTTAAGATATAATGGTCATCACAGATGAAAGAATGAATGCCAGAGCTGCTGCTTAGTAGACAACTGCAAATGAAAAATGAGTGTAGATGGCTGGGAAGATCTCACCCAGCGTTAGTCCTCAGGTTCTGCTTGCAGCCCTACAGTTAAGGGCTGCCAACCTCATACCACCCTATGCCCTTCCTGAGGGACACACACCTTTAACTGATATATTTTTAAAGAGTTCTGCTAAGCAGAAATGAGTATGTAATCTGCTTCTAAGTTTCTGGTAAAACCCCGTAGGTTGGATCTGATGCACCTTAGATTTAACTACAGAGATCGTGTCAAAGTGGGGCAGGATTTGAGGTTATCTGCAAACACATTTGCAGCAGAACAACTAATAGATTTCAGAGAACGATGCAACTTGTACAATGCTTATATGAAGGAACAAGAATTGTTCATTTCCCCATCCCTCTTGCCCCCTCCATGCAAAACACAAAAGCAGCCTACTGCTACACTCCACACAACTCCAATTAGATTAATAGCTTGAGGCACTATACCAGAAGCTATTATTTTGTATTAGCAGTGATGGATACTCCTATAAGCAGACATAGCTAATGCATGAGAGACTGGTTTGGAAGCAGAGGCACATACACAGAAGGGCAGGTGAACAAATGTGCCACATTTGCCACAGTTTAAACCATTCATCCATGAGTCAAGAAACCACAGGAGTACCAAATACTGCCACAAGTTCTGCCCTTTAAAATGATCCTAAGATGTGCCATGCATCCACTGGGTGAGGTCAACAAGACAGCTGATCAAAACCCAATTATTTTGCAGATGATCACTTGAACTAACAGTCCAGACAATGCCAAGAGCTTCAATCTCATGGATAATCTGAACCAGAGAAAAACATTTATTGAGGAGTCTGCCCTCAGTTAATCGAGCATGATGGACATTTCACATGAGCTTGAAGCCAGGGGATGCATCACCACAGTCCACAAGAATTATTGTACTCTATAGTAAAAATTTTAGCTGGAATTTTCCTGGTTCCACTGACTTCCCTGCAAATATACTGATTTGCGATAGTTTTTACCCCATTGCAATGAGAAGGAAATTATTGCTAACAATGCTTATTGACAAAAATACTATATAGTCATCTTGAAGTATTTCAAACTACTCAAAGTTGTTAGAGCAACAAACACTCTTGTTGTTACGTAGCAATTCCACTCTGATCAGAAAACAGAACAAGACAAGGCAAAACACTGATATCCTTTTCTTTTCCTTTCCAAGCATTTTAAAGCAGATAGATATAAACATTTCTATTCATTCAAAAGGCACATCCCATCAAAAAAGCCATTGAAATGTCATTTTCTTTAATGTCATTACTACACTCACTGAGTGAATAGCACGTTTTTTAGACACAAATACCTGTTGGGAAGCAATTTGCCTCTGATAAAAATTAAGAACAGTCAGCTGAGCAGCCACATCTGCAAATGGGATTTGAGTGGTCACTGCTGGCACTTAGTACTGGAGGGAAAGGAAAAGGCAACAGGGAAAGAAAACAGGAAACTGGAAGGGGGAAAACCCATTCACATCTGTCCCCGAGCTAGTGGCAGTCCGCTGCCATGCTGCTGCCTCTGCTTCTGGAAAAGGACCGAACCATAGCTTCCCACCACCTTTGCACAGAAGGAGTTCCAGCAGTGAAACACACCTGGTTCACAGGGCAGCACTGGTGCTGGAGGAGGCCAATTTGGCCTCAGCACTACAAGACAATGCAGGTGAGTGTAGATGAGGATGAAGACTGAGACATTGCTGTCTCTCGCAGCTGTCCTTGCCTCGCGAGGGGATGCTGTGGCTTTGCAGAGGCACTGGGATGGAAATAGTGTCTGGGACACAGCTTGGTCCAGACAGAAGTACTCCTTATCCATCTCCAGACACTCATGCAAGCACTAAGGTTCTCTGGCACAGCATGGATAAGGCATTAATGTGTTCCCTTGCCGAACCAGCCGTGGTTAGTGGCCTGCGGGGACATCCTGAAGACAGACCTTCTGCCATCTCTCCTGACCCCTCAGCCCCCTGCAGAGCTACTGCAACTTTTGCCTTCAACTACTATGCAGGCAGGATAAAGAAAATCCTAGAAGGACAACAGGGAAGATGAAAGGCTTTTATGATCAGTAAAGCTGATTTACTGATTTAGCTAAAATATTCATCAGTGAGGTAAGGGAACTATTTCATTGGGAATTTTTACTGGGAGATGACACAGGAAAGCTAGGGATACCGGCATTTCTAATTCAGCGTTCTGCTGCTAAATCAAGGGAGCACATCCAGGAGGCATTCTCCTTTCTCCCTTTTGCTGCCTTTGCCAACAAAGGAGATATTCTGCTGTAATTATCAAGAAGATCCGCAGGAAAGAGGTGCAGGAGAACCAAGACTGTGCTCCATTAGAGACGCTCAAGAAATGTTCTAAACTTGGGAAGAATCAGTCTCCTAGGAGTGTTAAGAAAATCTGTGTGTTTATACAAAATACACTGCTCTCTCCAATGAGGCACCTCAAGGAGAGAGTCCAAAGTCTCCATATTATTCTCATACTAAATCCAAAACATAACGCTATACCAGCTACTAGAAAGAAAATTAACTCTATCCCAGCCAAAACCAGGACAGACAGCGATAGCAGCGATGGGCTATTTTTACAGTTTGGAAGAGCTGTCATTTGCCTGGCTGTGCTTTGGTCATGGATCCAAATGTTCTAGGTCTAATATGACCAACCTTTCCTTCCACCACACCAGTGTCACCTCCGCGCACTTGCTTCGCAAAGCTTGACTGACTTCCATGGCGGGCTGTTGGCACCGACCATCCCAACCCATGGCTCTGGTTACACTTTGGCTTTCCTTCAGGCTGCGGCTGTCGAAATCACCCCCCTCACGCCCCAGGAAAAGGGTTTGTGTCCAGCTAGAGCAAGTCCCTGGTCCTCCTGGCTGTGGGGCCTCATGGGCTTTAGCTCTGGCACAGAGAGCGACGGCTAATAGGGGTGGTCTCTGGGCTGCAGGGTTGGTTTCTGCCATGGCCTGAGGGAAGAGTAACAGCAGCAGCTTTGTCCTTGGGAGCCGGGTGGCAGAGGAGGTGTCAGGGACACCCAGCAGCTGGCCCAGTGCATGGCCACCAGGGGCAGGGAGAGACCCCTGGGCCTCCTGGGCACAGGGACAGCCTGTGGAATGATTGCTGGATGTGACTTATTGGTATGACAGCCCCCACCCCGCCCCTGTCAAGGGAAGGTGAACCTCCAGGGTGGAATGCAGTGGACACATAAAGAATCGGTTCCATGGTAGTTCCCTAAGCAACATAACCTGCAACTTTAGATGTTAGCAACACCAGGGGAGCTTGGTATGCTGACTCTGAAAAGTAACATGGAGGGCGGAGCGGAGTGGAGATGCTGCGGCCAGGCTCTGTGATCGTAGGGATAGGGAACTGGAACGATAGGAATGAGAACGGTTGGTCCCTGCATTGAATCCAGTGAAGCAAGGAGGTAAAATAATGGGGGTTCTGTCTAGCTAATGCTCTACTTCTCATTTATATCACACGTGCCCAGTTCTGGGGTACTGACACGCAACGTTATGTCCTTTAGGTGAACTTTGTTCATTATAATATCATTATAATACCAAAACACACCTCCATCCCAAAAGTTACCCACCTCCAAGGTGTGACCGCTCCCCGCACTGAGCACGTGCTCTGAATTTTCTCTAGCATATACTTTGAAAAGCAAAGCGAGAGAACTTTATACCAATCAAAGTAAAGGTATGTATGACTAGAGTCACTCAAGCTCCACCTAAAAAAATGAGAAAATATAAAAGGGCTTAAGAGAGGAGAAATGTTAGGGAAGATACCATCATAGACAAGTCGGTAGGACTCTGCAGTGCAGGTGCCAGGCCCATCCAGGAGACAGGGGCAGGGACGGGCACACCTACAACATGGCTCAGGCAGGGACTGAAGGCCCCAGGCTGAGCTGAGACATGTCCCCCGGGCCCTTGGCAGGAGACGGGGAGGGTGGGGGTCCCAGGGGAGGCCGGGCTCAGCCGTTGAGGTCTATGAGCACTCCTAAGATCCTGACAGAAATAGATTTCCAAATGTTTCCAAGCTACAGAAAGAAAAATGTGGTCACTCAGTGATTGTAAATAATACTTCTGGGTACATCAGTACCCCTACTGTGCTTCCTCACCATACAAAGTGCAGGCTCCTTGGAGAAATTGTTGGTTCATCCTCTTTGCACTGAAAAAAAGGATTCTTTTCAGCAGGCAGCAGACATGGCCGCAGCAGCTGGGCTCCCTGCAGCACTGTGAGATGCAGCTGAGCTGCCAGCGGACTCTGTTTTCACCAATGGTCAAGCCCAGGTGGGAGCACTTGCAGGGCTCTCTCCTGCACGCAGCCACCTAACGTCATAAAACTTCCCCAGCTTTGTGACCTCTCGCGTGTTTCTTCCTCTTGTGCACTTCAAATTGACAAGGCACAGCTTCAAATGTTAGTGATGAGGAGGACTCACCAACCTGCCAGCAAAGAGACAGATGGGATCACGCACACACGTGCCTGTTCTTGTCAGCCTCACTCCTTCAGAAGTGAGACTAAACCCAAAGCAATAAAGCTTCCCCTTTTTATTCAAGAAGCTGCATGCGATTAGCAGAAAAAACAGCAAGACAATAGCATTTTCTCAATTACAAAATTGCGTGTGTGTGTTTACAGCACTGTTTCTTAGCCATACATTAATTAGTGGCTGCTTCCAACAAAAGCAACCCCCCTGAAACATGATCTATATAGAGCATAAAGAAACAACACCATAATGGCTGTAAACAAAATGCATGACTGGACTACATACGTGGAAAATATCACGCTATTATCTACTCCCCATCACATACTGTAAATAGTTGTGCAGGAAGGGCTGATTTCCAAACTGTACCAGAGTAAACAGTTTGCTGTGTAAGCCACAGTAACATGGCATGAGCAGGAAGGTACCACTGTTAAAGAGCCAAATAGAGAAAACCCCCTGGGTCCCTAAACCAATCGGTGCCAAAACATACACTGAGGTGGGAGGTATCTAACAAAAAGAGAGTCAAAACACAGCTAGTCATTTCTGTAAGTGCCAGACAGAAGGCACCTTCCTATAATTCAATGTCAGATCATCACAGTGAGTATTGCTACTGGAAGTAAGGCTGGCAACAAATGCACAGTGTCTGTTTGCAAAAAGGGACACTATTAGGTTGATTGCTCCCCTCTCTTGAAGGTGCATCCTCCCAGCTGCTGTTCTTCTAATCATAACAACAGATCTCTAGATTGGATAGTATTAAAGGGGAGTAAATATTATAATTCCCAAACAGATGAGGAAACTGGAGAACACAAGAAGGGTTTGAGCAAGGTCACTTAGCAAGTCAGCAATAATGAAAAGACTGTACCTGGTAGCAAGACCTCTAAATGCCACCTGCAAGAAAATCCTGGGTGAAAACATCCATAGTAGTAGCCTCCCCTATGAATATAAATGTAAGAATTTAATAACTGCTGGGACCCTATAAGAAATAGGCAACATACACAGGTAATACTTATTGTCACTGCCAGTGGTGAGAAACTTCAGAAGGTAAGAGGATGTATTTGTGATAGTTCTTGTTCCATGCTTTCTACCTAAAAAATGTCTTGGGTTAGATACAGAGTTTTATATTTTACTTCCAGTGATTATCCATTCTTGTTCTTGAGCAGGACAGTAATCCATGGATCACATTGTTTTATTAAGGGAATACAGTGTTTTGAAATCTCTCACACCCCTGCTCGTTCTTTTCCTTACACCCAAGGGGTGGCTGCAGCTATGCCTGGGGAAACAATCTGCTAAGGTGGTGGCTGCGAAAGAGCATCATGCCATGAGCAGCTTGGAGAACTGAAACAGCACAGAAACATTCTGCTGCACATTGGCATCTATAAGTGGAGCCACACCATACCTCAGCTGCTGGCACAGCAGTCATTGATAAAAATATCTGTAGCAAAACTTTTAAAGTACTTTGCTTTAAGTTTGGAGTTTTTTCCTTGGTGATTTCTTGTTGTCTTCCTGCAGACTTACTCTTTCTTTCACATACTGTGAATTATACATATATGAATGGCCTTGCATATGCACATGCAAGATAGTATCTTGTTCACACTAAGCCATTATTTTGTGTAACTGCTTCATATTACCCTCCCTTTCTTCTGACAGTTGTGTGGGACAAGGATGAAGGGATTAAGAAAATGGTTATCGTGATAAAATAGAGACAGCAGGATTTGGTAGATGGGAAGGGCACAAAAAAAGCTATGCTTGGGTCCACAAAACAGCCTTATTTTTTTCCCTTCAGCATCTGTGTCTATGTGATAAAGGCCCAAATTAATTTGCCAATCGAATTAAAATAATCTGTGAAGCCTGCACTGCAAGCCACAAAATGTAAGATATTTGTTAAAAAAAAATGAAATGCCGTAAAGACCATTAAAAACAACAGTTCATTTGCTCAATCCCAGTGAATGGGTTTAACTTTTTTAATGTGATGTGTAAGTCATGCCATACCTGGAGAAGAAGTCATCTGTTTACGTCCATCTCCCAAATAGTAGGCACTGTGAGTGCCTATTTCCAAAGCTGCACATATAAGCAAATTAGAGTGAGGTGGTACCAACTGACCTGGCAATGTAAGGCGGTTTGTTGAGGAACCCGAGGCTGGTAAGTCAGCTGAACGTCGCACCGGACCTTTAAAAAGAAAGAGTAGTTTCAGCAGAGATGGATGAATGGTAGTCCCGCCAGCCATGAAAATGCTTTTTGTAGTGCTGCCATCACTACGAGGTGTTTGTTGTCTTCTTTCTGCCATTTCTTATCCATGGTACACTGGGAAAGTAGCCTCACTTCTGGGACCTTTCCATCTACAGGAGTCAATATCAAAAGTATCTTTCTTTTTATCACTTACCGGGTTTGGGTTGAGATACCCAAGTTATTGATTCTGGAAATTTCATGTTCTTAAGTTTTGGACCTATGAACTATTGCCAGATCTCAGATAGATAGCTTTCCCTTCAGCTACCTCCATGTCCTCACAGAACTGGCAATTGCCAGTTTTACTGCCTGGCACAGCTCTGAAGGCAGTTACACAGCACTTACCTTGCTTCTGTGGTGGTTCAGCAAGCGGCTGGCATCACTTTGGGAAACACCGGTTGGTAACGGCTCTGGATATTTATGTCACTGGCTATACGTGCCAGAGAAAGGACTCTGATACTGTATTTGCAAGTGGAGGTGAGTCACCCAAATCATTAGATGCCTTTTCCAAACCATCTTTTCTCCCTTCTTGCTTATGTGGCAGTCAGTAGTTTTGATTTGAAGGTCACAATTGACTATGTCAACACTCTCAATATCTAACAGAAATTGGCAGCTTGGCTTCATCTCTGCTTGCACTGGACTGGAGATACATGCAGACTCAAACAAAAGCCGGTAAGATATAAGAATACAAGCAGGTACAGTGGCGAGCACATTGCATGTTCTTCAGGAAATCAATTCCAGTGAACCTCCCAGAGAGGAAAGGAGTGAATTGAAACAGGAATTTCTGGCAAAAGGGAATGCACAAATCCTTTCACACTTGTATTGAACATCTCTGAACTTTACATCCTCCTTAGAGAGAATGGCTTGCTCTCTGCCACTCTTTATCATTTTTTTTTCCTTTTTTAAGGAAAAGATCAAATAGAAAAACAGCAGCGAGATGGGAAAATTCTGGTCATTACTTGTGTGGTGTGATGACTCCTGCACAGACACCACCCGAGTCTACCTGTGGAATACAATACTTTGTAGAAGGTGCTATGTAGAGATGTAGCTGAAATGCTGTGAAAGGAGGTCTATCAGCAACACCAGAGCATAGGACACCAGCCCTGTGGGATTGATACTCATGCTCCAAGTGGCACAGAAAAAAAAAATCACACAAACAAGTGTTTCAGTGAGCATGAGTGTGGTGTGCTGTCGTTGGTTTAGCTGCTCTTATGGGCTGTGGTTTTAGTCAAAAGAGAAAAGGGGAAAGGTGAGGTTGACATGTCTAATCCCCAAATGGGTAGAGATTTACCTCGGGGTCCTTAAATAAGCTATTTGAATTCTCTACCGCAATTTCCGTCTTTACGTATTGGGTAATGCCACTAATTCCTCACAGGGGCAAGTGGTGAGCAATGACTGCTGTCCAAGCAATGTTCCTACTACACTTAAAAAAACAGAAGTTGATTATTACTAGTAGTCTATGGCAAGCTGGATGCTGGAAAGCAAACGGCAAGTGCCGTGCCTGTATCGGATGTAGAAAGCACAAGAACAAAATGAACCCTTCTACAACTTTAATTCAAATGGAGCGGAGACCTCATTGTTTTTATTTGGTAATAGGATGAACATACATGGACTCAATTACAGAAAAACTGGAATGTTGAAAAATGTTTTATACATTTAGAGACCACAAGCCTCTTCTTTCAAATAAGGAACTAACAATAAATACATATTGTTTAAAATTATTCCCAGAACAGTTGAGAATACTTGGCATTACATGGCATCATTCATTTTGGTTTTTCTTTTTTTTTTTCCTTATGAGTCTTAACAAACCAAATAACAGGTTTTTTTTCATTACCCTACCCACCCAGTCCCAGGAGCAAACTTGCGTTGAGTTTTGCCTTCAGCATGTATTTTAACTTGTTTTCTATCCCCTGGTGCAAAATAGCTTTAACAACCTGCCTCTTTCTTCCTTGAAAAATGTTAGAGAAACAGGTGTCTGTTGCTTGTTTTAGTTCAGTTCAATAAAGACATCTCCATTATCAGTTTTGCTAATATAAACATACTCTAAAGTTTATGTTCAACTTCATACATAGAATTCCCTGCAGAATGCCAGCTGAGAAAAGGTTATTTTTACAAGACCAAGATCCTTGAATTTGGTTAATTTCCCCTTATCCTTCCTACCAATAGGTTTAATGTTTCTTAACTTTATTTAGGACCTGTCAGTGTACGGTTAACCACAAGAGCAGTGAAATCTATTGTCACAGATAAGCCACAATGTCCACCCTTCCTCCCTGCTGAAGGTAGTCAGTGCACTAGGGTATGACTTTGATTGAACTGCCTACAAGAAGTAGCATCATCAGAACGAAGAGAGATATATGGTGTTACTTAAACACATTGTGGTGGAAGTAGCTCCTACCACAGCAAAGGAAGACAGTGCCACCCTGATGCATTGGCTTTACACAGATTGCCCTGCATGTGATTAGCTGTATGTGTTTCAGTTATTTAGTCTTTGGCCCCAGATGCTGTGGTGGGACCAGCAGGACTTTGCATGCAACTTCCTTTGATTTCAGTGCAACTAAAAGAGTGATCAGGCCCTAGGTGTTACTTCGCTCTAAGCTCATGTTGCAAATGCAATGGCTTTTGTCTATCAGGGAAAAAGGGGGAGGAGAAAAGGGAAGGGAAATATTCCTGTGAGAATCTGGGCCTGTAGACAACCAGAAGGTCTGGTAAAAACCCAACCAGAACCCTACAATAAAAATAGCAAATATTTAAAAAAATTGCATATAAAAGTGTATAAAAATATCATCCAAGCGAGAAGAAAAGGAAAATGCTCACTCTGTCATTCTACTGCTAGGTTTTATCACTAGAAAACCCCAATGGCCATAAGTAATTTTGTTTGATAGATGCACTCCTACGACCACCAGCAGAGACAACTGGACTACATATATTCCTCCTACCACTGGATAGCTTCTAAAACCAGGGTGTTATGAGTACACAGCAGTTGACACATACACACTTGGAAGAAATGAAAAGAATACAAAATGCCAAGAGTGTGCTGTGAGGCTTGTGAATGAGTGCTGTTGTGCACTTAGGTATGAGGGTAAATAAATTGCTGTTCTACAGCTTCAGATCCCCAGCCAGCTTGCCTGGAAGTAGCTCCACTTTCTTCTACCTGGTGGTGAAGTCACCAGAGCAGGGAGCGCTGATGCCTCGAAGATAGGCATGCGTCCCGGTCCTGCTTGGGTACAGATCAGAACCCTCTGTGCTTGCTGGGGATCAAAAGGGACATTGCAGCAACAAGAAGGCAGTCTCAGCAAGTGGAAATGCATGGCCAGCGTTTCATTTTAACAGAAAATAATGGCACTGGCAGTGGTCACTTGCCCTGCTCCTGCTTTGATCACAGTAATCAGACAGGGAAAGGGTTGTCTGGGATCGCAAAACTTGTCTGCCTGTGGAAGCAGGGGGAGCACCACATTAGGATGCACACCTGACACTAAACTGAGACTGAGGCAGACCTGCTCACGTTGTGGGTAACACAAATTGGAAAAACCTCTGTACCCACTTCAGAGGGAGCTGAATTTATGCCTTAAAATGTGAAAGCATGGGTTTTTTCCCTCCTTTCTACCTGGCCAGCACTGATGCTCACTCCTTGGAGCAATTTGCACAGAGTCAGTGCTGCTGGGCTCCTTCTCGTCTTCAGCCAGTGTGTTCCTGCTTTTGAGTGCTGATATTCAGACACTGCGCCAGCGCAGCTCTGAGATCAGCACCCATTCAACACGTGAAAAGCATAGAATCGCTCTGTTGTTTTTAATTATTGGGTGAGGTTATGGATTAAAAAACAGTAAGAGAAAAGGACTTGATTATGCTGTCATTTGCTGAGTATAAATGGCTAACATATGGTATAGATCATCAGAAGCTGATGGGTTTCATTATTATAAAATGAAATGTGAGGAAAAAGGAGCCAATAAGAAATATTTAAGACCATCTCAAGAGTTCCTGGAGATAGACTAGTTTATTCTAGTTGAAGCAAAAATGTACTGTCCTTGTCAGCTTCCATAATTTCTAATTTGAATAGATTATTGTGCTTTTTAATTAAAAGCCATGTTTGGGACCCACCGTAGAATTTGCAAGGAATAACAGTGAAAGTATTTGCCTTTAGCTAGGTGAGCTCACAGGCCTTCTGATTACAAAGCAGCACAGCACTATCAGCTATCTAGTTTGAAATATTTTTGCTTCCAGTCTGAGCTTGTAAGACTTTTTAAGTACATATGCAACATTTGCATATTCAAAAGGTAGTTTGCAAAACACCACCATATACCATTCTTCTCTGGCATAACCAACTACACTTTGGAAAGTTTCTCTCCAACCACAAAATCTGTGCTTGAAAAAAAGAAACAATGAGAAAAAGGAATTTGCCTCCTTCATTCACCCATCAGGAACCAAGCTCCTAAATTCCAGATTCATTCTGATGCTAAACGTCCTACTGTATTAATACATAGTGTACTTACACTAGCTGGAGCTATACAAAAGGCTGCACTTTTAGATAAGCATCAGTCTGCCTAGATTGACCACTCTGAAATATGTTTTAAGTCTAAAATTGCAAAATTTCTTTTTTTAATCTACCACCTATTTTATCATCAGCAAAAAAAAAAAGTTGGCTTCTGGCATCCATCTTTTTTCTCAAACATGGAAAACATTAGTGACGTCCACCATCTTTTTATATTTAAACATAGAAATCTGACCATATAACTTTAAAAAAAAATATTGTGTCATTTGTAAAGAAAGCTGGTTGACTTAAGCATTTTGAGAGGGTGCATCACAGGTTTTTACATTTAAAAAAATTAATTTAAAAATAGACAAATCCCTTCTTTCATGTGTGTGAATACTTCTTGCATGTTGTCACAGAAACGCACGGTTCAAATCACAGATTGAGTGCAGCCCAAAGAACTGTCACCCTTTGAGCCATTTAAATAATGAACAGGATACAATGAAGGTGGTGAAACACTCAACAGGTTGCCCAGAGAGATGCCCCATCCCTGGCAACATTCAAGGTCAGGCTAGATGGGGCTCTGAGCAACCTGATCTAGTTCAAGATGTCCCTGCTCATTGCAGGAGGGGTTGGACTAGATGACCTTTAAAGGTCCCTTCCAACCCAAACTATTCTATGATTCTATAAAAACATATTGCTTGCTTTTCTTTTTTTATTAAATCATAGCGTGTCCAGGAGTTCAAGCACTATGTCACCATGAGTCAAAGGTCTGCTAATTCCCTGAACACCAGTCCCAGCTAAAGGAAAGAAAACTGATAGGGATATTTGCAATGGTATCCCTCCCTCCCTGTTTTAAGGGGATAAAGTGCCTGGATTCTCCCTCTCAAGTTACAAAACAGTTTCTGGGAAGCAGAAGATGCCTGGTGCTCTTCCAGCAAGGCAGAGCTTTCTGAGAGCACCAGCAGTCCCTGCGCAGAGGCAGAAGAGTGCTGTCTTTATCAACACAGCTTCCCAGCCTGTGCTGCCCTCCGTAAGAAGCACTCTGGCACCAGAAGACCCCTTTGTGCCTACTGGTGGGCGCTCCCAAACAATTCTGTAGAATTTCAGCATGAGGCCAACGGTATGGGCCCTATATTTGCAAAATTTCTGGCTTATTAATTTCTTGTATAGTCTTACTGAGGATGGAAAAGGCAGGCATCTGAAAACATAACTCTATATATCTAGGGAAAGTTAGGTAAGGATGTAAGAACAGAAATCCTTTCTCATTCTTTATAAACATAGGCCATTAGCTGATGAATACCTAATCCTTTTCCACTTTTTTCTCTTTGGTTTCCTTTTGTGGAATAAAATAAGAGAAAGCAGTTCTGTAATTTTTTTTTAAATTTTTATTATTTTTTTACACAATTGCACAGTGGCTGATCTCTAGTTTAACTGGGAGGTGTCTACACATACCATTCCTTGGCTCACAATGCACTAGCACAATGCTGCAGAGTGTTCCAGGAGGTGAGGGGGGCAGAGTAGGGCAATGTATATGAGATCCTGGGAGGGGATCCCACAACAGATGCTCTCATCTGCCCTAGTCTCTTTGTAGGATTTCAATTTCTAGATTTCACTTTCACTTTATATATTTCCAAGCTAATAGATTTCATGGGGATTTTTTTTACATGACAACAAAAAATTCTAAAAAATGCTAATAATCCACTGTAGCTTATTCAAATGATTTTAAAAGAGCAGGAGAATGTTTGAGCTAGCTCTGACTCCCTGTATATTGTAAAAGATTTTGCTGCATACCTGTGTGCTGAGATCAGTAACTTTGACTATAGCATCTATTCTAGAATGGCAGCTCTGATCTGCAGTCCCCAAGGGACGGCAAACCCACCACTTCCCTTATTAGCTCCTGCCAGTGGTAAATAACCCTAACAATCGAGGAAAAACATTTTCCAGTCTGATTTCACACCTTTGTGCCAGTGCACGAGAAACAAGGACTGACCAGCCGTGAATTAAGCAGTCTGGCTTCGCTGTCTGAAAGAAGTCATTCCCAGAAAGAAAAAAAATATATATCAGAAACAGATGAAGAAAAAGATTTAGGTTTTTTTAATTATTATTATTATTATTATTCTACTGTGCATAATCTAAGGCATCTTTAGTCACTGTACATTTGGTAAGGGTAACTTAAAAGATATTGACTAAATCATCCTGCACCTCTGACCAAACACTCGGTGAGGATATGTTCCCCCTGACTTCAGGGAGAAGTCTGACTAAGCAGGGACTGACTCACTGCTGCAGTATTTTAGTTCTGCATTATTGATATTTCATCAATGTGCCTTCAAAGAGCCTGGTCAGGACTGGAAGTCATATTCTACCACTCTTACCAGGGCTGAATGCTGATGGAGCGGGAGAAAGGCAAGGTGGGAAAGTGCTACGTGGTGACACAGCCCTCTGCCAGTCACACAACATGGAGTGTGCTTGGCACTGACTGCAGGACCACTGTCCTCCCAGCACCCTGCTTTCCTCAGAAAATCTACCCCAGATTGAACCAGGAGCTCACAAATGGGAACACTATGTGCCCTTATATTTATTTTATTTAAATGAGCTGGTTCAGTGAAGCCAACTGCGAATTCTAAGAACTGCAAGAGTTATTTTTGTGATTGAAGTGCAACCTTTTCACAGCATGAACCTAATCTAAATCTCTGGCTTTGAACAAACTCAAACTCCGGTGTCCAAAAAAAGAACTCAAAAAGTCTCTAGCCTCAATAATCAAACTCCCAGATACAAACACTCCTGAGTGAGAAGGTATTCTCGTTTAAATGTGGATTTAGGCTGAGCTCACTGCTGTGATCTTTGCCAGTGTTGCGGGAGCTCGTCCCTGTACATGCACAGTTTAAGCAGGAACAGAGACCCAAGCTCTAATATAGGCTGGTGGTAAAGTCCTGTGCTTTTGAACATGAAAAAGAAACTCTGAAGATTTACTTTCCTAAGCCAATGTTTTGCGTGTTCTCTACATAGCAAAGAGCCATAACAGCAGTCTGAGTCCTTATAAAATACATACATGACTAACACAGCAAGACCTCATCCTGAACAAAAAGGAGTTAGGCAAAAAACAGTTGTATGTGTATGTATGTATCTTGATTTCCACATAGGTAGGTAAAATTACTTACAATTAACTGGATCCCTACCAAGATCCCAAGGCAGAAAAGCACTTACATACATGTTTGATGTTTCTCATACAAAGATACCTTCCTGAATCAAGGTCTAAGCAAGTTAGTTTTTTAACATTTCTTCTTTAAAATGGGCCAAAATGATGGCTACTTTCCATGTGTCTAACTTCACTGGATAAGACAGTTTTATCCACCAACTCCAGCAGTGTATTTAGGACACACTTTTTCATTTTGGTTTTGTCTGTCCATACTTCTCCAGCAATGCTTTTTCTTTTCTTTGGCCTGTCCATTCAATCAGTGATGAAAGAAAGACCACACTGAGATGAAAGTAAGAATCGATCCGTGTGATTCCCTGCTGCCCTTCTCCTCTTAGATCTTCAGGTCAGACAAAGAGTGGTTACCAGTAGCCCATGAACAAATGTGGGAAACAGCTCATTAACTGTAATATCAAGTTAAGGCAGGCACATCAAGCAGGACATTAGTGCATGCTCTTAGAGTCTGACAACAAAATTTGCCCCAAGGGAATATCGCTTTCATTGATTATTCCTTTCCTATTACTAACTGCAAAACCAGAACAAAATCAAGGGTTGAGTGAGTCTGCCTGCTGTTTAGAAACAAAAAAATTTTGCTACCATTGCATCATCTGGGAAAGACATCAAATCCTAACAAATGGTCAAATGACTCTACCAATTCGCCATCCTTATTAATAAAATCTTCTACAGCGAGGGTAAAACTGATGTCAAATTCTGTCTATCAGCAATTGGAAAAGGCTCTCAGGGAAAAGAAAAAGAGTAAAAGTGAAGTATTAAGTTTTCTTTCTTTTTTTTTTTTTTTTATATATATTCTTTTGCATCATCCTAATGTTGGTTTCACAAGCTTGAGGCATAGCAAAGGGCAATACCAGCTTTTGAAGATGACTCTCATCTATTTGCTTGACCTGTCCAGAAAAATGGAGCCATTTGCATCAGGAAATCACCACTTGTTTTTTTTAACAAAAAACTTAAAAAAAACAACAAAAAATGCACACATACATGAACAAACAAACAAACAAAAATAAAACTGACCCAAAAAACCAAGGCCCCCACCCTAGAACCCAGAGTCATTAGCTGTGAAGTAGCCAGTGGGAGGAGGAGTGTTTTTAAAGTTGTTTAACGCCTTCCCCAGAAACTGGTCTTTGCGGAAGGAGGAGGAGAACGGGAATGAAGAAGCTCAGCTAAAATGATGAAAGAAATTTGCAGTCTCTTTTTTAATATATTTTTATTCTTCTGTATCTGGAAAAAAAAAAAAGAAAAAGAAAAGTGTCAAATGCTGCCTTTCTCCCCTTTGTCCAAGAAGCAGGTAATCTGGGAAAGAAAAAGAAGGATATCAGTTTAGACAGCCTCCTTTCCTCCAAGCATTGCAGTTTTGCTTAACTGTTGAAAGGCTGCAAGGTGAGGTGCACCAAAGCAATACCTCTTATTGGCTTGACTGGAAATATCATTCTGTCCTACACAAAGTGAAATCCATTGCTTTCTGACTAATCCAGTGGGAATTCAACCTTGGGCATCAATAGGATCATTTAACAGAATCCAACATGCTTAGATCAAGAGATCCCATTAGGTTTATTTGCTGTAGGGTGCTCTGATCACCCTTGCTCACTAGCTCTTTCAGTACCTTTTTGCTCATGAAAGCAACAATGTTGTACATGCGGTTTGAGGTGAAGAAAAGAAAATGCTCCAAACACAAAAGAGCACTACCATTTAAAAGCCCCTTTCTCCCAAAGAGCTTGCAATGAAAAGCACAGCCTTATGTATGGATAGGTGCCTGAGACCTAACAAAGTATGTGCCTTTTACAATCTGCTTGACTCCTCTGTCAAATATTTATAATCCCTTGGCCTCAAAATTAGGCTATATTTGACTAACATTGTACAAACATAACTGTTTTCTATGTAGTTATACCACAAGTGAATCTTCACAATGAACAGATGTCCTTGAGGAAGAAATGTAGACAAGAAACCTTTTCCTTTATTTCTAGTGAAAGAGGACAGTTTCTAATGAAAGAGGACACTCTATCCAACCCTTCTCATACCCTCCTCTAGAAATCCTCTTGAAAAGCTTCAAACAGGAACATGAATATTTTACTCTATATTGGCTGTCCCAACCAGTTATTTGAATATGCCTGGCACTCTGCTTAGCTACTGTTATTCGACAATGCTTATGTCAGCAGAGTTTGAAAGTGCATTTAAAAGGGTCTCTCAACCAAGGAGATTCAGCCCAAATAGAGATGAATTTATCTGTAAGGCTGGGCATGACGTGGAAGATGTGATTACATCTGAATCTCTTTGGGTCCCTTTCAGAAAACCAGTTTCTTTTGCCTTCAATAATATATTGCTGCTTTTTTTTCCTTTTTTTTTTTTTTTTTTTTTGTTTTGTTTTTGTTTTTGTTTTTGAGTAGTATTTGGGCAAAGGAAGAAAAGGACTGGCAAAACAAAGATCTAAGGCTTTGCTGGTGGATTATATTATCTCTGATGAATGTATACAGTGGCTGCATAGAGAGTTGGTACGATTTTCTTCTACTGTACAGTTAGCAGGGGGACTTTTCCTTTCAGGATGGTCCCCTGTAAGTTGCTGCTACATCTTGCTAACTTGATGCAATTTCTGTTGTAAAGAATTAGACTTTCAACATTTCATTGGATTTATTTAGACTGAATTGTCACACTCCCAGCACTACTGACAGCATAATCTACAATAGGCAATAGTAACAGCCATAACAACAGTACTACATTTCCTTGATGTCTCCTACCTAAAAAGTTCAGCCTGATTTACTGTCATTAACAGGATCATAACAATCCTGTGAGATGTATCATTAGGCACATTTTAAAGAGAAAAGACTGACCCAGAAGGAAAGGTAATCATGTGGGACATGTGGACTAAATGACATGTTTGAGCAGTCATTATTTCTGAATCTCTTAAATGATTTGATGAATCACATAAGGAATCTGAAACAGAGCTCAAAGTACCACCCAACATGCCCTCTCTTTCCTATGCCATCCATACTCACAAGACTTTTAACCCCTCCCATTCCCTTTAATGAAACAAGGGAAAATGCAATGTTTTTTCCAGACTCTAGAAGTTCCCTGTGGAGAACTGAGTCATATATTGCTTTTTGCTTCTGTTGGTCACATCATCAGCTCCAGTGAGAACATTCCAGTACAGCATTTTCTTTAAATTGTCTTTCTACTTGGTGGAGCAGATGTGTTGGTTTCCTAGCCGAATTTCCCTTTGGATACAATACAGCTTCCCTACAACTACCTTAACCTTGGATGTGATTCAGCCTCCTTCTCATTTTGGCACAATAAATCCAGTGCAAATATTACTATGTATCAACAGAGGTAATTGAAAGAGGAAAAAGAATGAATATGCAGCGCTTGGTACACAGGAAGACTCTAAGTAGTTCACTTGGCATATATTAAATTTCATTATCAGAAATAGCCTCATCTAAATGCACATCTCAGTCCTTCAGTGTCACTGACGAGTTTATATTGTTTGTCAAGGTTGAGTATTGGTTCTCCCCTTCATCACTAATGCAAATACCAGTGAATTCTACAGCTCTTCATGTGATACCAGCACCCACTGCAAGGAGATTAAGTCCATTCCTGCTATCAGCTTGCAGTTTATACTAAGGCATTTTTAACTTGTGCTTGCTGGACTATGAATGTATGTATTTACTATGTTACTATACAGTCTGACGTACTGAGATGAAAATACACTGTGGTTTGTCTTTTCCTTCACACGGAATTACTCAGCATACGACTGTATCCATACAGCAAGGAAGCTGGATGTCAGTTTTGCACAATCAGTGATTAATCTCACACATTTGCCTCTCTTTTTATGATAAAACAAATCCTTTGGAATCCAAGGCCTTGCAAGAACTACCCTTTTTAATAGTTGGCATTTATTATGCCTGTCTAATGCAAACTTTCACAATCTGCTACCCAGTTGGAGAACAGGAACAGAGCCTCAGAGGCATTTAGACTGAGGTGAGAGTTTAGACTAACTCAAACCCAACACTTGTTCTGTAATGACTCATGCTCCTTACCAAGGGTAAATCAGAGGCGTGATGCCGGTTGTACGAGCTGGAAGTGGCGAGCTGACCTCTCCCAGTACCGCTTCTGAAAGTGGCTGGCTCTGCTGCTCCAGCCAAACGCCTGCCCTTTCCCTCCACCCCTTCCTCCCCAGATGCCAAAAGCACAGCACTGCCCGGAGAGGGCTCAGGACACTTTCCCACAGGCCCCAGTGCCAGGCCAGGCTGTCAGGACAAGACTGAGCCCTATAGTTTTCAAATTGCATTTAAAAGAAAACTCTGCTATTTTCTCTCCTAAAAAATAAATGCTGGATGCAGACTGCAGGACAGTGTGATGTGGAATAAGGATTTTAGGGGGAGTTTTTTTTTCACAAACTACTTAGCTTGCTTGGCAGTCCCTGTTGATGAAATTATTTGTGAAGTTATTGCATGGTCCCCGTTTCCTCTGCTGAAATATGCATTCTTTCAGCATTATAACCTTACATAATTATGAAGGAAGCACAAGGTGACACCACAATTATCCAGGATTTTCTAAGCAGACTGTGTTAACCTTGCAGTTCACTTGTGAAAAAGTAGTGCTTAGTATGAACAAATTTCATCTTCTCAGCAGGCTGCATGAGCACTTCTGCAGGATGGGAGAACTCCGCCACACCACCAAATAACATTGCCCTTGAGGTACTATTACCCCAAGATATTTTTGAGTTAGATTTTTAATACACAGAAAAAGCAAAGAGAGCCTCACTTAACCATATTCATTCAGTACATCCCTTACTGAACTCCATATGGTGATGCCTTTTCATGCTTTTATGACGTAACATCATAAAGGTATCAACCAAAAAAAATCAGCATACAATTATATTAAAATGAACATTTTTGTATTTTGTATATTTTATTCTTGAAAATTTAGGGGAAAAAAGTTAATCCTACAGGTTTTCTCATTTGTATTAAATTCAGATTCTCTTGTCACATCCCAATAACCATGTGTGTAACACGGACTGTCAGTGTTACATACTAACATAAACAGCAGATATCAAAATGGTTGCACTTGAAGGAAAGTTGAATACACAAAGTTTATGCATGCTATGATTCTTTAGCCTGAAAAGAGAGAGCTGCAGGGAGAATCTAATAAAAGGAAAATGAAATTATATGAGTTGTGCTAAGAATGTGAATAGGGAACAATTACTCACTGCTTCTCACAGTCCAAGAAGGGGGTTATCAAATGAAATTATCAAGCAGTAAATTGGAAACCAATAAAAAGATGTGATTTTTCACATAATGCCTAAGTAAATTTTGAGTTGTGTTGTCTCAGTGCCCTGTAGACAAAAGAGTACCAGGGTTCTAAAGATAAATAGACAAAGTAATGGAAGAAAAATCCATCACAGGCTATCCAAGTCGGAGATTTGACCTCTGCCTTAGCTCTCTGGAAGACAGAAAGGTGTAGGGGGAGGCATTGCTCTGGTTTTGTTCTTTGTTCATTCAGATCTCTGCTATGAAATGTTGTCAGGTAGTGATGGAGAGGTAAAGGGATTTTTGGTCTGACCCAGCATGGCTGTTCAAGTGTTCCTAGGAAAGCTGATACAGTGTTTGAAAGTAGCCTCTACCCTCACTTACTAAAAGCCTAGGCTTTTCAGGATAAGACTATTCCAAACTCTGCTCTCCCCAGCACCCTGCTCCATCCAGGCACTGGGTGAAATGACAACCAAAATGACAAATTGTTATATGGCAACTGATTTCATAAAACGATTACTACTGATGCAGTACACAATGAAGAGAAATAATAGTCTGAGTAAATGTGTCTCAGATAACCCATAATCGAAAAGGTAGTTATCCTTCCTACTACAAACGATGGAAGTATTTGCAGCTGGTGGGGCAGATAGCTAAATCTGCCACTTTTAATTCCTTTTGTGGACTCACTCAGCATCTTGCAGGAGTGACCCCTTAATTCTGTAAGCTTATTCCCGAAAGCTTGGGTATTTCTTGTCTCCCCTGAGTGCTAGAATATGCTCAGTTATAAGCTCTCCCATCTGAAAAGCAGTTAAAAGCTACTCCTAGCGCTCAGAATAAAATGAAGATGTCGAAAATCTCAGTGCTCAGTTCTCAGCACTGGATGATCCTTTCTCTTATTAAAACCATTTGAAAGCCTTTCCAAAGAAAATTAAGACCATGAAGAAATAAATTCTGCATACTTATGCTATCCTCTTGCTTCTGTTGCACAAGAGATGAATGAGGCCTAAGAAACAAAGTTCAGAAGATCAGTGAAATAAGGAAGAAATATGTGTTAGAAGTTAATTCATCTCCGTTATCTGTCTTTTTAATGGTTGAGAAATTTTAGAGTGATTATTTTTTTCAAAGAAAACATAATGTTACTCGAAGGTGCCTGCATCCTGTTTAAAGCAAGGGAAAACAAGAATAAATGCTGTTGGGAAAAAGTTTTGAATACTTGTTTTGTAACTGAATTTAAATACCATCATTCTAATTTAGCAGACGACTCAAGTGCTTAACATTCATTTTGCTAGGAGGAGAAATGACATTAGCATAGAAGGTATTCTGATTTTTTGAGCTTTGGCACATAATTATCCCTAAATCATTCATGACGTCAAACAATTTCTAGTCCTGTTCACGCTGGTGTTGAGTTTTATGTTTGCTTGACAGCTCGTATTACACTTGACCTGACATCACATCAGTGATGGAAGAAAGAGATTAGCTTTGTTTTCATATGTTGTTTGCTTACCAGCATGTTATGGAAATACATAACAGCAGAGAAAAACACAATGAATACGTTGGCAAAAGTTTCATTACACCAAGTAACGTTTGAGTATCCTGAGTAAAGCATGTACAAAAGAAATTAGACACTTATTAAACAAAGTGACCTACAGGAATGAGTGTGAAAGCTTATTCTGTGTTTGATAATCAAACATAATTCAAAGCTCTGAACACGTTTGGGGTAAAAGCTAGATCATGGTTTTCATGAAGAGCTGTTCCATTGTGGATGGAAACAAAAACCCCAGTGCTTTTCAAGGCACAAAAGGGATGAGCTGCCATAGGCAGAAGGATAATCAAAGCCAACAAAGTTTTCAGCCAAGTATATGAATCAGAATTTTTTAATTAGCACTGGGCAAATAATTGCTTCTTTGATTGAGTGACTAAACTGAAAAGTCAGGATAATGCTTAGCTCTGGGTCAGACACAAGTAATTGCTTGCTTTCTCTCATGGCAAAAATGATTGTTGGGGAGTGGGTTTTTTTGGTGGAAAGGGGGTGGAGAGGAAATGAAAGAACAAGTTGAGCTTTTCATCTAACACAAACAAATCTTTTATTTTTACCCTTTAGTTAAAGCTGGCTAAAAAAGTGAAACATCACTTCAAAGCAAAAATTCTCATTTGGATTTTTTCAGTGCCTCTTCAGTTTTTGACAATCACTTGTTTTGAATTAGACTTAAATTCCTAAATACTTTAGCCTGATTCAAAATAGCACTTTTCAACTAATATCACTTGCTGGTTTTCTTCTTCTTCTACATTTATTATTGCCTCCAAGTCCCAGGTTTTGACATTAAGAATAGCGAAGCAGTGGTTTAGAAGCAGAGAAAAGAATGAATTGCCTCGCGATGGATCGATTAATGGTAATAAGTAGCAAAGATTACTATTAGGGTATGAGTTTCAGAAAACTAACCTGTAAATTGACTCTCTCTTCTCTTTGTCCAGCTTCTGTGGACTGAATGGTACAGAACTGCAGACTGAGCAGCCTGAGGGGACTGATGTCCCTTTGCCTGTGCCCCCAGGGAGAGACCAGGCAGCAGGTCCACCACAGAAAACAAAGGGCATGAAGGTACCCACCAAGCACCCGGCTGGCAGTTTGTAGAGTGAAGTCTTTACCTTTGGATTCCCATACAGTTGACTGTTGGACTTCTTCCTTCTTAATGCTTCTACTTGAACTACCTTGTCAGAGTCCCTATCTGGTAAGATACCTATAGCTGGTATACTCAAATTGGAAGCTAGTTGTCCCATGGGGAAGGGATGAGATGAAAGCTAAAGGTCACCGACCTCTTTTGAGGAGCCATTTCATATTCTTCCTCCCCTTCAGTCACTCCCTTCAGACACGATCTTGTTTCTCTTTCAGGGCTAAGTGTTGCATGGGGAAAAAGAGGCCTGATTGTCACTGGATTGAACACAAATTCATGGAGCTGGGGACGAAGGAGGACTCTCCTCTTGCCGAAGCAGAGAATTGCTATACATCATTGCACAGGCAAATTATCCTAAGTGGGGTAAGAAGGACTGTAACGGAAGCAAGGTCACAGCTCCACTCCCTGACTGGTGCAATAAAATGGCTGATGGTGCAAAATCAAGGAAGAATTTCCACAATGTACTGCATAAGTTTTACATTCCTCCATGCCTCTAGGACCATGAACATTACCCTCAAGGAGCAATGCAGCCATATGCTATCTCTGAACAGAACTATATTTAAAGGACCAAAGGTAACCTGAAAAAAAACGTTCCCCACAAAGTTAACTACTCAAAAAACCTACTTAAGTACCTGCAGTAATTTTTTTTTTTCCAGCATGCACCTGGAATGAATATTCCAAATATTCACTTAAAACTGAAGTCAAGCCAAATGCTATTCCCAATTTTTACACTTGTCACTTATATCTGTGACTTCACATAAAGTAGAAGCAAAAAGTAATCAAGCATCCTAAGGACTTTCTAACTACCTGGCATGGCCTGAACGATGGAAAGCAGGCTAAAAAAGAGTTACGTGAAAGTCTCAAAGGAAAACCAGGTGAGGTGCTTTCCATAAGATTTACACACACACTCACAAAACTGACAAGCTGCAAAATAATCTGCATAATTATACAAGGTACCTTTCTACATATTTCCATCGAGTATGCATGCCATGGTGATGTAATGTTCCCAAGGTCAGGATGCTAACAATGTATTTTGCATTTAGCTTCAAAGATCACATCACATCATGTTCATCTTCTACTTGATATTAAAACTGCATAAAACCTTCCTCAGAGTACATCCCTCTATGGAAATTCCAGCTTGCCTCAGGTGCCACTTGCTAAATTAGACACACTCATTTTTTTCAAAAGAGCACAAAAAGGATTTTAAAAAGCACAGAAGCTTTTCCCCCCTCCAGTTATCCTATACTGCACTACTATGGAGCAATTGTTCAGCAGAGATAAATTATGGTGAAATATGTCTTTCTGGATAGCAAAATGTCTTCAAGCTTTCAAGCAAGCTTTTCCAGAAGGTATCAGTACAACGCTTTCTGATTTCTAACTTGGGGCAATAACTTCTAATGTAATTCAAATAACAGGCCATAAAAAGAAGTAAGAAAAAGAAGGAAATTGTCTTTAGAAGTAGTCTTAGACTGTTGTAATTCCAATTTGTCACTGCTGCTGGATTCTGACATATAATATCAAAAGCACTCTCAGGCAGCAAGGAGGAACCCAATGTGTTTGCCTTACAACCTGAAATGGGCTTTTTGCTTCCAACAACAATGGAGAAATCAGTCTATCTTTTGGAATAGAAATAGAAATGGCACCATTATTTATATGACCTGAAATTTACCTTTTTACCTCTCTCAAGAAGATATAGACAAATGCTGTTCATTCATACGGCTGAGTAACCTTTTTAAAGGTTTTAACCTTTTAAAACAACATTGGCATTATGCAGATTACATGAGCAGGGTTTTGTCAGAAGTCTACTTAGCATTCATTGCTGTGTAGTGGTCTTGACTAGATCGACACACATGAAAACCATATCTGCAGGAGGTTGACAAAGACAAATAATTCTTGAATGGTTGAACAGCTTTGCAAAAAGCTGCATTCTCCTTAAGCAAAGCTGGGAAGAATCTTGTTAATTCAAGTCTGTCTGGGATAATTGTGGAGCCATCATCATGGCTCCTTCACACCACCATGTTTCTATACCAAAAGCATTCTCAGATAACAACATTCTGTGCCAGCTACTCTGCCACTTGATTTTTGCGGACAGCTGGACAGAAAGAAATGAAGCCCCTGTACTTTACCTTTATAATCAGGGAATTTTCCACTTGCTGATCAAGGGATGATTGTCAAGGAAAATTAAGACCAAAAGGCAGCTTTACATGTTGGCATAGGCAATGTATAGAACACACAGGAAAAGCTTTTAACTACTGTTAAGCAACAGTATAGCTTAACAAAATAAAAATAAAGAAAGCTAACACTTCAATTTCCGATAAGCCTGTTATGAACACTTCATAGAGTCTGTCTATTTAAAAGGCTACATTAAATATATACTATTCCATTCAATCCTGTTGCGCTGCATAGAGGCATGTACTATTGAAACTATGACCTCTCAAAACGCAGGGTTACGATTTGACCACAAGGTGGGAGCATTGCTCATCACACATACCCAGGGCACATTAGGCTTTCTCTGTACGTACTAGCTGTTCAAGATACAAATATCCTGTCTACTTCTGTGTTATAACCTGCAAACGCGCATGTTACCACTAGAATAATAAGTTCCCAGTACAAACACACAAAAAAGAACCTTTTAATTGTCTGTAATTGCTAACTTGTCGTGGTTTAATCCCAGCCAGCAACTAAGCACCACGCAGCTGCTCACTCACTCCCCCCCCCCACCCAGTGGGATGGGGGAGAAAATCGGGAAAAGAAGCAAAACCCGTGGGTTGAGATAAGAACGGTTTAATAGAACAAAAAAGAAGAAACTAATAATGATAATGATAACACTAATAAAATGACAACAGCAATAATAAAAGGATTGGAATGTACAAATGATGCGCAGCGCAATTGCTCACCACCCGCCGACCGACACCCAGCTAGTCCCAGAGCGGTGATCCCCCACCCCCACTCCCCAGTTCCTAAACTAGATGGGACACCACATGGTATGGAATACCCCGTTGGCCACTTTGGGTCAGCTGCCCTGGCTGTGTCCTGTGCCAACCTCTTGTGCCCCTCCAGCTTTCTCGCTGGCTGGGGATGAGAAGCTGAAAAATCCTTGACTTTAGACTAAACACTACTTAGCAACAACTGAAAACATCAGTGTGTTATCAACATTCTTTGCATACTGAACTCAAAACATAGCACAGTACCAGCTACTAGGAAGACAGTTAACTCTATCCCAGCTGAAACCAGGACGTAGCTGAAAAAGAATACTTGAATAAACTGTGTTTTGGTCCCCAGCACAAAGAGTTGCACTAAAAACTTTGTATTTACATTGCTGAATCTTTTCCCAGTAGGAGAAAAATGAGGAGGTGGTAGACATAACCTGTGAAAGTGGTAATCACAGAATCATAGAATAGTGTGGGTTGGAAGGGACCTTTAAAGGTCATCTAGTCCAACCCCCTGCCACGGGCAGGGACATGTTCAATTAGATCAAGTTGCTCAGAGCCCCATCCAGCCTGACCTTAAACACTTCAGGGATGGAGCATTTACAGCTTCTCTGGGCAACCTGTTCCAGTGTTTCACCACCCTCACAGTAAAAAATTTCTTCCTTATATCTAGTCTGAAATGGGGAAGAATAATTTTCTCATTTGTTGCCAGTTTTGTAAGCAGAAAAAAATTGCAAGAAAGAAAGTTTGTTAATGTAGACAAAAATTACTTCCATGTGACCATTTTTGATTTTTCCATTCAAAGTGTTGAAAAGCAACTATTTCACATGGGAAAATCAGGTTTTCTAAAATGGTTTAATAATGTTCTATCCCACAGGAAACATTTGATGAACTACTTGTGCTGATGATGTCTCTGATAGGGCTGTGTCTTTATGTGGGAAATGGCAGCCCCATATCTCTTTTCTTGGAACTGAAAACATGGGCAGTACTGAGTTAAGAAGCATCTCCCACAGAAAAAAGCCAATAATATGAAGATTAGATTAACATGAGGGGACTAGCCTACGTTCAAGAGACTTGCACAGGATTTTGAAGCAGTTAAGACTGAAATCTAAGGCATGACTGCAGCTTACAAAGCCATGCTCAAGCTAGTTTTAAAGTAGTTGGCTTTGGTACAGATAGAGTCAGTGGCATGAAGCTCTGGCTATATGCATACATAGCTCCTCGCTTTCTCAGCGAGCCTGATCCCTGTTTCTAGAGGCATGACCACTTAACTGTTTTTGGGTAGCTTCAAGGTAACTCTGACACAGAAGCTGCATTTCACACCTGTGACTACAGTGAGGACATGCAGCTTCAGTGTCTTTGTGTCCACATGGGATAGTTACTCTGTGTGTCCCTGGCCACTTGGTTCCCGTTGTAGTAGAAGGACAAATGTGTTGGAAATATTTCAGCACGTATGTATCCCTATAACAAGATATGACAATAATTTCCTTTGTATATGCTCAAAAAGCAACTTGGACACAGATCCTGCAAAGATTTATGCAACATACGCTCTGCAGCTTTTTTCTCCAGATGCAGGATGCCTGTGCAGTAGGACAGGGTAGCAGACTGACCTCACTTGGGTGCAGGGCTCTAGCTGATGCTAATGGGTGGGGGTGAGAAAGCTGAAGCCCTCATAGTAAATCTACACAAATGGGCACCTGTTTAATACAAATACACTCCAGCTACATACTGAACAGAGGCTGTAAAACCCAAGTACACTTGACCCTGCAAATTCCAGGCTGAGTTTCACCCACCAGCAAACTACATGGTGAATGCATTATAGCTGTAACCTCAATCTTTCTAACACCCCCGCTTAATATTTTTTTCCAGCATGTGAAAGACCATGTACAGGCACGTGAGAAAGCATATGTTCGGGTAAACATTTCAGTAGTCTGCAAACAGCTATGTATTATCCATGGATAATGTTCCTTTCTCCACATCCCTCACATGGCTGGTAAGGAGATTTGCTCTGGAGTGAGTAATGAACAGAACAGGTTGCGCAGTATTTGTCGAAACAGAAGTGCCACTCTAGCGCTTTCCTTTCTAGGGTGCATCATTCACAATTTTTGTCCTGATTTCTATCAATGAGATCGTTAGCTATAATCTGTCTCTACAGCATCTGAATGAAAAACATTCAGCCTACAAATTGTCCTTGCATGGTTACAGTTGTTTATTCACTGTAATCAGCTGGTCCCATGGTATTGGTCTTTTCCCTAAGGGGATGAGCAAAACATTTTCTTACAGGAGAACAAATAGACATTAAACAACCAACACCACACAAAGACTAGCAACTTGCAAGGAACCAAATTCACACCCTCAATCTTCAAGTCAGCATGAAACAATCACTTCTTGGTTCTCCAGCCCAACTAACTAGGTTCCCCTAATCTTTCCGAGATTCTTGAGAGTGCAGGCCTTCAAATGTAACCTGGTCCTCAAAGCTAGGGATTCCCGGGTCTACTCTAGTGTCTGGGCTGATGCTCCTGAGTCCTCCTAAAGAAGCCTCAGTGTTTCTGCATCCACTTGGTCCTGCCAGGGCTGCAGCCTTCTAGCACAGCCACTGCTCAGCCATCACCCACCGCAGTGGGGAGAGTAGCCATTCTGCCCATTAATTCTCCTGGGACCTTGATAGTTACATACAGCACTGCATGTATTCATGAACATCTGAAGAGTAGCATGTTATTTGAGTATTTGGGCTTAATTTCTGCATGACCGCAGAAAGAGTTGTGAATGGTACTTGTTCAAGACTGTTTTCCTGACAGACACTTAACTCAACTGTGTAAATAATATGACCTCTTAACAAAATAATTGAATTTTCCTAAACAATTGTTGCTAAGGGGCCTCTTAAAAAAAAGAGCCTATTTATATGTCTGAAATTAATACATGCTTCTAGATGAATTTTTCTACATTTTTACTTGAGGTATCACATTTTCTTCTTATTTATCACTTTGCTAGAGCAATAGGATTTTTAAATAGTTTCTTAAAAGGAAGCAATGAAAGAAAACATGGTATCATTCTAAACTGCAGTACTTAAAATGATGTTGTCTTTCTTGACCATCAAAACAAACTACTGTATTATTTACATTTAGGAATAGCTGTGTTTCAGTGGATTTCACTGAGACATGCAGAAAGAAAATGCTAGCTCTAACATTAGTTTCCATTTATTTTGCTACCTAATACTTTAGCAATTGCTTTTGGAGCAACGTGGGTTCAGATACTATCTCAGAGACCTGTGGTACACAGCTGAGGAGGTGCAAAAGGGTAAACATGCCACAGACCTTACAACTGTTTTTCCACTTTGCTGAGGCCACTAAAACATCTGTGGACCTCTACACTAGGCTCAGACTAATTTGACATTATTCCCAGATGCTCAAGAAACCATCCTATGGCTTGAGATTCCTTCAGTTCAGCAATGTTTCAGCAACATCCCTTTTCTATAGCATCCTTAATAGATGTCTATGCTGATGTGCTCACTCCTGATTGCTTCCCACACCTGTGGTTCAACAGCACTTGGCAAATTCCCCCTCAGACAATTAAGTCAAGAAAGCTTTGTGTTTGTATTGGTGTAGTATAACATGCAATCATGAAAAACAGGGACACCTTGAGAATGCCAAATGCAAGATCAAATGAAAAATAACTTAAAGGGAGAGCTCTAGCAGAACAGGGTTCCTTCAGCTGCAGTGTCTAAAAAACCTTCTGCAGGTGTTTTCTTAGCTCTGTTTTTTGCATCTCCCATACAGCCTGTCCTAACAGAGAGCAGAATACGACCCAAAGAAAGTCAGAAGGATAGAACCTCACAAATCCACGTTTCCTATTAAGCAACTCCAATAATCCAGGACTTTTCTTGCAGGCATGCACAAAAAGTGATGGATAAGGCTTATCAGAAGAACAACTAAGTGGTGCTAGACATTATGTGAAAGGGATGATTTTCCCCCAGAATGCCCCAATGGCTTTTTTCAAGCCTAATGACTGTTTCTGTTAAGTCTGTTTCTGGTTACCACACCATTTTTTGGTTTTAGAATGAACTGCAGATGTTTAGGAAACAGTAGATTGCATATAAAAATGGGTGACAAACTGTAATAAAATGTTGTCCTTACCATCTGTTTTCTTTGATTCATCCCCCACACCGGACTGATCTTTTTTGTCCAACTTACTGTCTTCCTTTAATTCACCTAGAAAGAAGCAATAAGAAACACTATAAGCATTTTAATGCAGACTGCAGTTTATTAATGCTTGTAACTCAAATTGCAACATCCAAAGGAGCTGTTCCTTAGGAGAAAAGGTCTGAATTCACAAGGAACTGTATTAACACATCTTCATAGAATAAAGCACCAGACAAAATTTATCCAACTACTACAGAAAATCAAGCCTTACAATCTACTTTTAAATTTATTCTAATTGTTCACACCTTTTTAAGTGCACATGCAAACTCATACTCCCTCTGGTTGTACCTAAGCCATTAAAAAACCTGAGCACAACCTGCATTTCAAAATCAGGACTCTGAAACATTTATGCTTTCAAAGGACTAAGACCCTGTGAGACTTCATCATAAGTCTCTGCATTAAGAACCACCTTAGATATGCCAAACAGTCCTATATAATGTTATCTTGCTTTCTCTTACCAGTTTCCTTTATCCACAGATTCATTTGGGTTGGTCCTTTGATGACGGTATCAGGGAACAAACAATCACCCTAACGTTGATCACTGGCTTTAGAGTCTCTGTAGCAAACCAGGAGAGCAAGGCCTTTGGCAGAGCAATGGTTGATGCAGAATGATAATGGCAACTTGAGCTGGGTTGTAGTTTATGAAGCCAGGAAAGTTAACCAGAGTCATTCTCATTTTCTGTCCTCTACTAGTCATACAGCAGAGCATATCAGACCTTCCCAAACCATCCCTTCATTGAATGAGAATGCCAAATGCAAGATCAAATGAAAAATAACTTAAAGGGAGAGGTCTAGCAGAACAGGGCTCCTTCAGCTGCAGTGTCTAAACATCAGCAAAGAAGGTGTCCTTCCTTCAGATGTCCAGAGAAGCAACAGCACCCTGCCCGGATGGGAGCAGGCAGCTCAGCTTTTCCTTTCCCCCCAGAGGAGTAGCACTGAATTTGTGACCCACACCTCAACACAAAAAACTGTAGAAGTCTCGCTTCAGAATTTTGTAAATGTGAGGTGTGTCACGGGGCTGTATTAAAGTGATGCTTATTCCATTTGTATTACTATTTTTGTTAGTATAACTACTTCCCAGCCTTTGGATCAAGATTATAGGTATTGTGTGTTAAAGAGGATCTAATCTGCCTTCAAAATTGTCATGGCCAGTGGATATTTATTTTTGGAACAACTCAAAAAAAGAGAAATTTCAGAGAAACAAAGTCTCCCTCTTCCACGTTGTGCCCTAAACACTAGAGTATTTCTTATTCTTGGATGACAGAGGATCGATCTTCCTCTCCATTTAAGCTTCATCATGGTATAAAAGAGGAATGCTTTTCAAATCTTAAAATATTTAACAAGATGGAAAAAACATGTCCTGTTCAGTTCTCATTCAGAGCTAAAACTTTTCATGTTTTTCTTCCTAAGTTTGCTGTGTGGGTTAGAGAAAATGAAAGCAAGATGATACAGGACAAGCAGTAACCTTCTCAGCTTATGACACTGCCATTGACTTGGGCTAACTGAAAAGAGAGGTATGAGCTGCTCCAAGCAGGATTGAGGTGTCTGCTTGACGAAGGTGGCCTCTAAAAGAAGGACACTGTCTTCAGCAAATGAAATGAAAATGTATCTAGCAAAGCACAAAAGTCTTCTTGCATTTCCTCCACCATCATATGCCTGATGGTAATGATGAGCTAATAATGCTATATTTGACCACTGCATAAAGAAGTTGCTTGACCCTAAGTGTGTGCAGGAGAAGATGATGAACATCCACACATACGTTATTTCAGTTTGACCTCTCTGAGAAAGCACATGGGCAGCGAGTGACTAAGAGAGACTTTCAACTCACCTGACAACACAATTTCTGAACTTTCATTGAATATAACTTATTATGAATAGGGGACTTCTCCGTATTGTAATATCTACCCTGCCATACTGCCAGCAGCAGAGCAGAACGATGATCATAATGATCTTTTTGAAAGGGATTACAAAGGCAGAGAAATAATAAGGCAAATACTTTACAATGAGATATTAACATATAGGCACAAAGGAAGCTGTGGTGAACCCAGAGATATGAATGTTAACATTTCATCAGTCTCCAAAGACTCTGCAGTGATTGTACCTCATAAAGCCCTTATCCCATAAATTAAGGAGCAGAATTCCTTTTCCTGAGGAAGACACTAATTTTCAGAAATCATTATAATTCCTTTCAAAGCATTTTTGACACCTGCAGCAGAGAGACATTGCAAAAAAAGGTACTGTCAAAATCACTAGAGCACACTTAACCCCTGTATTGCTAGAAGCATGTAAAACAAAGGATTTCAGAAGAAAAGTCTGATGCAGTCTAACTGGGATTTCATATGTCCCCGTCCTTTTTGTCTCCTTGGGGGGCCCATTCCTATTCACCCGTGTAACACTGTCTGAAGACAAATCCCATATATAACAGAGCATGACAGCTTGGATCCCCATAGTCCTTCCAATCTCAAAAAACCCTAATGATGAAGTGATCACTGGGAAACGCCAGAAGCCAAGTGAAATACATGAGAATCATATCAGGAATGTTTTAAACAGAATTTCTGCCTCTGCTGCCATCGAAACTCACTGCCTGAGCCTGGGACTTTCAAAGCCTGTATGCTCACTCAGGCTTTTTCTATAAGGATGCTTCAAAGTCTGAGGTTTTTGCTGGTTTTGGACTGGCTGATACTAGCCAAGTTTGTGACAAGTCACATGTGGCTGTACTGCCATTTTTTAATAATGGCTTCAAGGTGCAGGAGCTGGGGAGGGAAGGACAGTGTCTAAAGAGACAGCTGGCCAAGAGACAGCTGATGTGTTCTCATGGGTCTAATAATTTTTTTTTAATGTTTAACGCAATTTGCAAACATTTCTTCCACGTTTTTGGGTGTAAAGCGTGATTCCTATTTTGACACAGTTCTACAGCAAGTTAAAACACTGGAATAAAATTTCTGAAAAAAAAATCATCTCCGAAAAAAGGCTTGTGACTCCCCTAATAAAAAAAACTAAGCAAACAAAGCATAAATAAAGTAACTCTTAAAAACAGAGAGGGGGGGGGAAATCCTCTGTCCCAAAACATATTTATAGCTGTGACTCTGTTCAAAGATACCTTTAACTGGCCTTAAAAAGAGTTTATAAGCCAACTTTGCCTTCTCCTCTGTCAGTCACCCAAACAATGAAGCTGTTCATTGAACCAAGGGTATTTGTTTCAGCTTTTCAGCCTGTGTATCATAAGAGGCTGCTTCATTTTCATGAGAAAAGACATTTTTTCCTTTCCTCCAAAAGCACCAAGCAGGTATAATGAATCCCATCTTCTACAGAAGAACAGTACGTGGGAGTCAATTTACAGGTTACAATTCCCATATGCAGGTGACTATGCCAATGTCCAGGAAAAGGCTCTGAGCCCAGGACATCCTTTCAGGACACCAGGTTCCCCCATCACTGAGGTGAGATATTGGTTTTACGGCTGGATTTACATTTCAGTGGAAGGAGAGAACTCACCATTCTGGACATGCTGTTTCTCTTCTCCTGCTGCGTGATAAGAGTCTGTTCCCTTATCTGTCCTAGGTGCATTTTTCCCTTGAGAGGCTTCGTGTTTATTCACCCCAATTTGCCGAGTCCCATTTACATGATTCTTATTGGAATCTGCGCTTTTGTTTTCCCCAGGATTTGGTTCTTTGCTGTTCTCTGTCTTTGCTGCTGTGGCATCTTCAGCTGGCTTCTTCTCATCCTTTTCATCTGTTTTCTTTTCATCTGTTCCCTGATGAGCATTTTCCTCTGCTTCTTTCTTAGCATTTTCTTCTGCATCCTCAGCAAAGAGAGAAGCAAAACAAGGAAAGAAATCATGACTATCAGTCAATTTGACAAGAATGATGTAACTCACACATCTAAGTCTACTTCAGCTTTTTACGTGCAAACAGCAATTACTTAGATAAATGTAGGAATTGACTTGACATGGGAAAAAGAGCACAGGAGAATATTTAAGGAAGTATTCTGAAAAAAACACCCCATGTTGGCCTAAATGTATATTATGTGCATGTCTTTTTTTTACTATATAAGGTTCACCTTTGAAAATGCAGTTCCTCAAAATTCTTAAAAGGCAAATTAAAAAGAGATATTAGCTATTGAAGGCTCTAGGGGTGCCAAGGTTAGTTTCATTTTTGACACACAACAATCAGTCAAATGACGTTCAGTTTATCTCATACCATACCATGTAATTCTAAGCACATAAGAAGTCTTGGTTCTTTGGTATCTACTTTTTTTCCCTCTTATTCCAGGTTGCTTCCAATGCCAGCTTCCTAATCTCTTCTGTTGCACTTACTGTTATCCTTTCTTTATGGCTCTGTTCTTTCTTGGCAGACTAATATATTGCTACGAGTACTTGCCCTTCCACCTCAAAAAGTCTTGCAGTCAAATTTGCAGAAATATGCAAAGGTATAAATTCAAAAGTGAGTGTTGAACAACAGCAGCATCTCAAAATACTGTCATTCAGAAAAAAAAATGAATTCACTGAGAAGCCATTTTCCCCCATTCAAGATACTACTCCTGGTTTTGTTTCTTATCCAAACCATAGGTACTGATGCAACACACACTTACAACATAGGTTGCAAATTACTTTGGCTCCAGGTGTTGAGATCACTACATTTCTAGCCCAGGTTGGGTACAGCACACCCCCACAGACTCAGCTGCAAAGGCTCTGTGTGGCTTCCTGCCTCACACTGGAAAGCAGGACTCAACCACAGTCCCTCAGTGCAGCCCTTGAGCTAATAAACATGGCTGGGTGTGCACAGACTCTCGGCAGAGACTCCATAATTTTCTGTCCTTTTTCCATGATCAATAGAGACTTATCTGCCAAAGCAGCTCAGTAGCTCAGCACACACTCTATTTGGAACCTGTGAGCTTATGCAGTTTCAAGAGCATATGTATATCCATACTGAGTCTAAGCATTCAGATGTGACCACCCTACGCCTGTATTAAAGATTCCTGGGTCAGCAATATCCCAGCCCACTCATTACCCCATCGTGGGCAACCAATTGCCCTTTAATTGTGATAAGAATCACAGATGTTTCTCCTGTTTTCTCAGAGATTGTGTAAACTGATGAGGAGAGGAGCAGATCCTACAAAACACTGAATAATGTCTACCTTGGTCCTACAAAAGTATTCTTGACATCTATAGGGAAGATGGTTTGTTCCTTACAGGAGCAGGCTCTTGGCCAGTGAGTAAAAATTACAAAAGAATTTCTAAGTGTCTTGTCAAATACTTCTTATGAGTGAATCAGAACCAGTTTTGAGAAAAATGTACCGATGGGATACAAGAGAGAAAGGGGGAAAATCGTCTTTATAAGAAATGCCAATCTATATTTCCTTGCCAGCAGCTAACTAAAGTTAATTAAGTTTTAAATTAATAAATTATGGCTCACATGAAAATATAATTAAATTAGATATGAGCCTCCCTCACTTTATTAATCATTCCTAAAATCTATGGTAGCTTCCATAGATAGCTCAGCTAGGTATGTTGATATTTTCTCTGGAGTCTCATGGTAGAAGGATTCCTCTCATTTGGGGATCTGAAAAAGAAATGCTGCATTTTGCACCTGAACCACAGGAGAGAAATTTGGCTCAGGAGACTGAGGCTTGCTACAGCACTGTTGGATGAGTGCCTCTTGTCAAAATTAGTGTCAGAAAATACTCAGGGTGTTTGTTTATTCAGTTTTTTATTTTGTAGCTATTTAATGATGATCCTTTAAGCAAAAAGAGATCAGTAATAAACCCACTTACTTTGCCCACACAGTCCGAGAAATCTTCTATAAATACCACACTCAGGATAAAAATAGCTCACTGATGCTTTTTGGGACAATGCCATTACCAAAGGGAATACAGTATTCTACAAATAATTTAATAATAATAATAGTAACAGTAATAGTAATAATAATAGATGGGTTTCCTCCCCTTCTGATCCTCAGTTGCTATTTGTTGTCAATCAACAGTTAAATGCTTTATCTATCTTATCTTAATAATTCTTTTTTTTATTGGCAGAGCATCTTGATGCATTGCAAGACACCGGTTTGATGGGGGTCAGCAATTTAAACTCCTGCTGTGTGGCAGGCCCTGCTGCACATGGCTAAGACAGGCAAGGCAGATGGAAACGGGTGCGAAGACTTGCTGCAAGTCAGGAGCAAGAGAGCAGCTGAGCAAATGTTTTGATGCAAGGGCTCTGGAGTCCAAGAACAGTTCCTTAGTCCCCAGCCCATACAAGGGTACACTGAGCCATACGTTTGTATAGATCTTTCAGGATAAAAAAATATGTATGCTTGTACTGCTAAATGCACCCAGAAACACAGAAATTATGCAAAAGTCAATGAATTCAGGTGAACAGAAGCTGATACTGCTTTCTGAATCTTTGACCCATGAACTGGGACCCTGATCCAAGTTATTGGAGATGAAGTTTGGCAAAACCATAAAGTAAAGTAAATCAACTATTCAGGGCTAAACGTTGTCAGAAAGGTAAAGATAAAATGACCTACTCCAGGGGTCCCATGTCTAATATGCAGACTGGTGAGCTCTCTGCTTTCAAGTGATCTATTAATTCTTCCATAGACTATCCTCAGGAGCCACTAGAAGGACTTTTTTTATGAGGCAACTGAAAATAAAACATTTTCCTCTCCAGCTAAAGTATTAATAACCAAAAATTTATCATCAGGATACTCTGTAAAGAATGGGTATGAAATACTGTATCAATACATATTACCAGCAGGAGCATTAGTTAAGCAATGTGTGCACATCCACTTGAATCAAAACTTGACATTTACATGTGCACATTTAGAAAAAAGTCTTTATGTAAAGCAGTCCCTGCAAGTGAGTATAAAGCACACTTAAAAGTTAAATATCCAGAATTTGTTATGATCTACTCTATATATTTGTTTTAGGTGAAATATAAGATGGATTTTATTTATTTCCCCACAGGTCTCTCTTGCATATAGGCTTTTTATCTAGTAGATCCTTAGCAGACAAGCAAGTATGTATGGTACATGTTGAAATGAAATCCTTAAAACTAGTTAACTGTATTGGCTTCATTCACTCAACACTGCTATACTGTGAGACACTGACCGTGTTAAATGCTTTGCTTGTTTGGTTAGCTTTAATTTGTTTGGTCCACAAAGAACCAAGAAATAGTAAATACTGATTAAAAAAAAAAAGCTTAAAAAAAGCCCCTGGCAAATAAGCAGATTTTGAATTACGTTTCTGTTTTCATTTTCATGGAATGCCTAGAAAGGCTTTTCCTGAATGGCAAGTTTTAATCACAAAGGAAAATTTAATTTGAATAATAATGCATGCTTTCCTGCACCTTTAGACAGGCCTTTCAGTTGGAGAGGAACAATGTGCTCTGGCAAATCAAAGAACTACGCCAAACCTTCCATCAGTCCTGACGCCAAGGCCACATAATACATTAAAATCGAACTCCTTCCATTTACATGAAATACAACAACTCCATTAAATAAGGGTTTGAGTAACAAGCATTCAGCTCAGATAAGAAATTGTATCACAAACAGTTTAATGAAGAAAAAAAAATAATCAGTGATACATTGAAGCTTTTTTGGTTCCAAAGCTGGTCTAAATCACGGGAGGGCTCAAGGAGACCTTGGGCAATCATCCAGCACCTGGAGGCAAGGGGCAGTTATACCTATGTCATTCTCAACAGATGGATCTCATTAGTTCCGAAAGGCCTCCAACAATGGAGATTTGCCAATGTCTAACTTATTATCAGTTTATAATCACCTGCCAATTTTTTCTCCTCTTAACAGCCCAGGGTATTTGAATAAAAAAATAATTCCCTTATTTTGCAGCTGCAGTAGTCTTCAGAAAACTGCTTTCAGCTATAAATCTTCTCAGCTATAAACAACAGTTACCATCATTCTTATTGCTGTACTCTGTATTGTCTGCAACTGGTCCATATGTTTCCTGAACTGGAGTGGCCAAAATTGGACACAGGACTGCTGTGAGGGCCTTGTTACTGCTGGAAAAATGGGAAGAATGCCAGAGGGATCTTAGAAGCAAGGTGTGGGGTTTTGGTTTTGGTTTGGTTTTTTTTTTTTTTTCATTTGGGGGTGCAGGGAGCGGGTTGGGGGTCTTTTTCAGTAGCATGGCAATATTCAACCATGGTCAACTTGCAACCAACACAGCCGTCATATTCTTCTGAAATATTTGCAGTTCCTCCCAGATTGATGACATCATGAGCATTTGCAGCACAGTTCCCAATTCATTATCCAAGTTATCACTAGAAATAGGAAACCAGCTGTGAATCCAGAATATCTTGTCCTTCTTCCCTGAACTATCATATATACCTCTTTCAGTCTTAACAGTGAACAATTGATAACCTATCTCTACAAATGCTGTTCCAGCTATTTTTGCACCCACCCTGAGTCTGACTCATGACTTTAGGGGACCTCCCTTACAATTACTTTTTTTTCCTCCCATTGTCCATATCCTCTTCATTATGTACACTTACACCATGTAAGAAGAGTATAAGGCACAGATGAGTCACAATATTCCTATCTTTCTGAACTCAGTGTAGGTTGTTGACCTTGAAAAGCAGATTCTTTCAAACTAACAGTGCTTACTTGGAGAATAATTTGATTGAAGAAGAGCTTGAAGAAGAAGTGAAAAGAATTTTTATTCTTTCACTAAGAAGCCTGGCTGTTACCTTTGGTAGCTTGTGCTTTCCATTTCTCCCGGTTCTGCTGCACCACCTCAGTCCAGGTGGCTTTAAAACATTTGAAGTCCACAGTGAGTATGGAGCAGTTGAGTGAGGCACTTCCTTCGGACCCAGTGCTCTTGACACTTGATCTTTTAACTTCGGAGGGATTAATGCTATTCAGACTGGGACACAAGATCACAAAACACAGAAGAAATCAGTATGCCATACACCCAAATACAGCTAAGAAGAAATAATGACTGTAAGTCTAGATAACTTAACAGAGTCAACCAGGAAAATCAAAAACTAAGCTTGATTCCCTCATCCTCCCCTCGCTCCGACCCACCCCAGGGCAATGATGTTAAAGCAAACACCACAACCTGAGCCAGTATTAGAAATAAAGGGCAGCTTTTCCCTGCTTATTTTTTGGTATTCACAGTCCCTAAGAAATAGAATCACTCAAAGTGTTGCCATTACCTTTATTGTGCATCTTCACTCCCTAAATATTAATTGGAGAGTCAGACAATTCTAGAAATCAAATATGTCAAAGGAGGAGCCTCCTAAAATTCACCATGGGAGCCATTAGGCACAGGACAGGAGGCCAGCCTCTGTCCAGGGCTTGGTGACCTCAGCTGAGGCTGAAATCAGGCACTCATTTCAGTTACACACCCTACAGTTGTCTTTCAAGGATGGACACTTCATTGCGCACATATTGATATAGGCAGCAAGACCGCTGACATAGAAAAATATTGGTGCTTGCTCTTTGTATAACAGCCCAAGAGTAAAGAAGTCACCTGGGAGAGGGAGTCCTGACTTGGTAGCCCTACTCTAGGGAGCACTAGCCATGTGGCATTTGAATCCCAAGACATGCCCTGTCCATGAAACTACTAAAAGAGTAGTTTCTCTACAACAGCAGAGCAGGTTGAATGGGCCAAGAGTCCTTACACCTGAATTCCAGGTAAATTCTGGTCGTACTTCACACATTTGCATAACCCTAAATACTGTCACTAAAGTATGCTTATACATCTCAGTCCTCTTTGGTATTTCAATCTCATTTATACTTCTAGACATGAAGAAATGAGTGCCTCCAAACAAGTCCCTCTACCTTCTCTTTGACATTAGTGACTGAGAGAGTACTAAAGTTCACCTGACTGCATGGCTACAACCATCTGTGCTCACTGCCTTTGGAATCATGGCTTGGGTTCATGCCAGCCTCCCCTTTTGCCCTCCCCTGGGCTGGAGTTTCCCTGCAACAAAGTCACGTCACAAGGTGAGCTGCAGTGTTGGCAATGCAGATATGGGGCTTTAAGCCACATGGAAGACATACACTGTGGTGGGGAAACTGGGGGAGTTGGGTGCAGTGGCAGCATGTGCAGAGTGAAAGGAAAGGGCGCATGGTTATTCACCTGGAACGCCTGAACCCAGACATGCCAGAACGGGAAGCTTCATCAATGAGCGGAGTCACAATCTTCTCAGTCATGTCAGTCAGCACAGTAAAAGTGGGTTCCACAATGAAATCAATGAAACCTGAGCAGAAACACAAGCAGAGTCAAGCAGGCAAGACGAGGATTTATGTGGAGTCACTGCTTCAGTGATCACAGACAACCACACTGTAAAAGACAGAGTAAAAAAATTATACCTTGAAAAAGGGATAAGCAAATACTAGAAAGGGAAAATGGAGTTATACATTAATCCCTGACCCAAGAGCCTGGATATAGCATGCAATAAAAGGTACCTACTTCAACACCAGAAAGAAACTGTGGCAAATCAGAACGTAAACAGATGCAGCAGAACTTGTTTTATACGAGGAGTGTGATATTGAAGCCAAATTCCTAGCAGATTTGGATAAAACCCAGTTTCAAAGATGAACTCTCTAAAAGCAGAAAAATAATGTAACAGTAATAATACTGGTAAGCTTTGCTGGTGTGGAGTTAACATGCAAACCTCCCTACTGCGTATCAGTGGGTTGCTGTGAATATTCACTCCTCAGTGCTCGGCCAGCTTGCTCTTGTTCATAATAAAAGAGATTTAGATGCTCCCCCCCGCCCCTTTTTTAATATAAGGAAAGGAAAAAAATAAAGGGACAAATAATTTCTACTTCAGTATACAGTTTGGCAGAGATGAATATGGCTCTGATCTGAATGTTGGGAAAGGCAGACTGAAGGGCCCTGTGGCCATAAGCTCATGAGATGAAGGAAAATCCAAGTTGCACAGAAAAAATGTGAGAGTGAGGAGCTTAAAGTACCTTACACCTTCCCCAAAATTCTCACCTGGGGCAAGGGCTATTTCTTATGTTCATTTTAGCACTTCAGTTAGCAAATTTCTTAGCGCTGCAGGTAGCCAAGGAAACAATGACATCCTTAATTCCTCCTAAGGCACATCGGGATTCAGGTCTTTCCCTACTGTTACAATTTTTAAAGATTTGGTAATTATCAACTATTACTTATACATTCATACTATTATAATTCCCCTGACTGGGTCATGTTATGTTTCTATGACAGACCTTGGCGATTCTAGCTGATTACAGAAAGATAAAAGGAGAAGACATCACATGGGCCAGGCACCTGAATTCACAGATACTTTGATCCACATCTTGAGTGCAAAGCAGTTGAGCACCCTTCCAGTTCCATTTCCCTCCCCTGATTTTTGCTAATTTTCTAAAAGGATGGGTAATTAAGTGTATTTTCATGCCTAGCCAAATTAAACATGTTACTTGCAAGTTCTCAGAATTTCATACTAACATTCCGTAAATCCGGAGAAAATATGCATTCAGTCTTATCTGAACATCTGAATCGTGTGCCTCCATAACACTGAGACAGTCTTATCTATTCAAATTTAGGGAAAAAAGAACTCCATTCCTCCCACAGAGTTAATCAGAAATGTATGCAGTATAAAGCCACAACAGAAGACTGTGTACTAGATCACAAGCCAGATAATCCCAGCAAACTTCATACAATTTTTTAAAAGCGTGCCACAGGAATCCTGAGGATAATGATAACTTAATTTACTTATGTGTGTGTGTCTGCCTGTCTATATGGCTCTTCTATTCCTGTTCACTGAAAAAAATTTTTACTTCTTAATGACCAAAGAAACCCAAGCCATGGTACCTTGTCACTTCTGCTTGGCGAGTAATACAACTGCCATTTGCTCCATCACCACTAACAACCCTGAGACATGCAAATCTCTGGTATCAGACACTTGACTGTGTCACTAACTTCAGCAGCGAGGTGGTGGGATCCACCTCCTGCGATACTCAACACTTGCACATAAATACAAGGTCCAGTTTTAAGTGTCTAAGAAACAAGTTTTCCCTGGGAGAAGTCTTGCATTTCATCAACAAAGACAGGCAGAGGTGGCACAAGGGACCACAGGTAAACTCAAAGGCAGACCTAGGAGAACCTTTCTTTGATAAGTGGTATTTTTATCTCTATTCCCTAGAACATGAATAAGTTATTCAACTGTTACCTTAAAGTAGGGATTACAATAAAGTTGGGAAACATAATCTGCTATCATAGAAACAAAACCTAGGACTTTATTAATACTTATGTAATTTATGCCATATTCCCAAGTGCCTCCCCCTGCACCGTGTTCTCTCTCTTCCTACCTAAAGACACTGTGATTTAAATATGGTGATTTAGTTTGCTAATTAAAAACCCTGTATATCAAATGATGAACCTGGGTTTTGAAACCTATTAATGCTAATGACCATTTTATCATCCTTTTTCTTCTTCAACAGAATGAGCATGGTAAATATTTCTGTACCCCAGTGATTAAGATGATTTTACCAATTAACACTGCATGCTGAGGGTGGATTCCAGGCACATGCCTAGTGTTCATTCATTCCACCTGAGAACATCACCATGGCAAACACTGGCTAGAGGACACTCTCCCTAAAGCACACCACCACCAAAAAACAAAACAAACAAACAAACAAACAAAAAGAATCATCAGCATGCACTCATCAGCCTTTATCAATATTTTCTGAAGCTGCAATTTTCTTTCTTGCCAGCCAAAGGACAAAAAATAAAAGGATGCTGCTACATTTATCAGCTGCAAAAGAGGACAATGACAACAAAGGCTGATCTCCAGTCAAACAAGCTTCCTACAGTCTGAGACAGACAGAGAAGCTTTAACTCCTGATATTCTTGTTGGGAAATACAAGCCTTGGCCTGGTTTTCTTTGTGGTTTGTTTGTCTCCTCCACTCTGATAAGCAGCCTGACTTCTGGACATGAATCTCCCAACTTCTGTACTTCACTGTGCTACAGAAATATTTACCACACTCATTCTACTGAAAAAGAAAAAGGATGATAAATTGGTCATTAGCATTAACATTAATAGGTTTTAAAACCCAGGTTCATTATTTGATATTCAGGGTTTTTTTAATTAGCAGTTTAAACTCTGAACAATTTCTTCACAAACTGAAGCAACAGGAGAGAGATTCTTTCTTTTGAGGAAGTTTTTGTTGTTAGATTGCTTCATTTCCATGGAAAAAGTCTGTACTGCAAAACCTGCAGTCTGCATTTGTGAAAAACTTGTGTTAATGAAAATGCTTGCCCACTGTTGTTGCATCCACAGTGACCTTAGAGCAGCATACCAGCAACTACAAACAAGTTGAGCGACCAGAACAGGATTTCTAGGCTCTGTCCCTGACAGAACCAAGAGCACAATTTTATTTCACAAAGGACAGAGGTTTTTTATTTGTGGAGTCTGATGGCTGCTTGCTGCAGATAACAGCACAATTTGGAATTCAGTAAGAACTTACTTTTGCAAAGAAATGTAGTAATTATTATTCCAAGGAACAATTAGTTAAGGCTATTAATCAGGTAAATAAATGAATAGGAACAGATTGTTTGTCTGAGAATCTAGCCTACAACTTTGAAAGCCTTACCTCAGCAGATAGCCAGAAAATATAAGAGGTTTTAACAAAGGAGACATTACAGAAAGACACTGCCAATATGTGCAGCAGACTGAGAAATGAAAATTTTATGATGTTAGAAGGCAAGATTTATAGAGAGTAGCCTATTAATGTCAATGGATTACTAAACTGCACAAATCGAATACAATGACAAATAGTATATAACTAAATAAGGATGCCTTTGCATACTGAAGAGTGCCTCTTTTATAAGGTGGAATTGTGCTGGTGATGGTTTAATTCATCATTAATTTTGCAGTGGCTTGACACAAGGGGCATTGGTGCAGAAGTTTCTTGGCTCTACTGGCCTTTCTGAGCAAAGGAGCACAAAAGAAGAGGACAAGGAAAACTGGTTTCCAAGCACACACAACCCTGCATAGAAGGATCCTGTGGGAAGCACAACTCCTCTTCCCTGTAAGGAGTGAGGGACATATCTGAAAGCTGATAGAAGGGATGTGAAAGAGAAGTCTCTACATGCGCTTCTCTCCACACCAGCCAGAGAGAGAGAGAGTTTATCTTCTCCAACTGCACAGCAGTAGGTGTAGTGTGCCCAGGAGTCCTCAATATGGGTTTTAGCTGAGACTGCAGCACTTCAAGTTTGCTGCTGCTTCCCTCCACTGAGCTGCTAGCTGAACACAGCTGTACTGCGCTCTACACACATTCCCACTCTTCTGGGTTACCATTGCAGAGGAGTAAACACTACAAGTCTGGCAACCAGGCCAGGCTTGTATAGGGCTTTTCAAGTTCAGATTCTTGGCTGAACTGTCTAAACTTCCAAAGCCAGAAAAATCTGGGATGGGGTCCCTCGTAGAATGGCTTGCCTAACAGGAACAATGAAATAATTTTAAACAGAAATGGCTCTTAGCCACGGATATGAATCTGAACTTTCCTAGGTTCAGGGATATCTTTGTCTTATTCTTTGAGAGAAATTTCATACTTCAAATTTTTTGTTTGTTTTCCTTTAATACATTTTCTCTCTTTCTGCTTCTGGTCTTGATTCCTTCATTTCTGGGGTCCGCACTACCTTTCTTTTGTTATTCCATTTGGCTCCCTATTCTCCAGTTGAGGTTAGATCACTTCTGTTTAATTCACTTGCTTCCTAGGTATAAAAATCCACCCACAAATCCACCTTTTCTGTTGTCTTTTTTTGCTCCCAGTCTCCTGAACAGTTTTGCTTCACTTAGCCCCTCTTGTTTTCTCACCAAATAACAGGCTTGTTGTCTCATCCTTCTCCTACTTCTTCACTCAATAACTGGAGGACAGGTAGAGAAATAGCTGTTGGTGAGTCTGTAAAAAGATCTCTGTTTCTGAATGGGTGGAGCGGAAAAAGGGTTGCTATTTGCTCAGCTTCAGTGAAAAATATTGGCTGGCTTGAAGCACTGGGACAGAAAGGCTGGGGGGAATAAATGGAAAAACACATAATAGGTTTTGCCCAGGTCGTGAAAGGGACTGATGTTACATTTTCATATCCACCAATGATACTCATATCACAACGTGTTGCCGTGTTTGCCTCATCTTCATAGCTCAGAAAACCACGGAGTAGTGTCACAACCAGGCACTGTAGTAATCTCTGCAGACACATCAGAGGCAACTTGGTTACTGCATGGAACAACCACCATAGATTTGATGGCTCCTCAGCTTTGAGTTGTTGATCTGGGGAAAATAACACCATCGTGCTGTATCTCCTCTCTTTAACATAGTTCCAAATGACTTGAGAACACCATGATCTTAGCCCTACAGGGAGGAGTAAGTTTTGCTTTCAAGATGCTACTTTGCGTGCACCAAAAGGGACATACCTATTTGAGACTGAGCAACCATAGTAGACTTGCGATCACACAGTGGAGAGAAGGGAAGCCCTAGTTCTGCTTCTTTGTCACCCTGGAGAAACAAAATTGAGAAGAAATTAGAAAAAGACAAGACACATTGCACTTTGATATCTTAGGTCATGACTGTAAAAGCCTCTCATTTTACTTTCTTTAATTAAGTTTTGATTTTGGTTTGTTGGTTTGGGGTTTTGTTTTGTTTTGTTTTTTAACACAAATTGTGGAGAATTTCAGTCTGGCTGGAGAAGTTGTAGTCCAAGTATAAGTTGGTGAATTAAGCATCTCGATTCCAGTGAATCCTTCCTCAGACCTTTCCCTGCCTGCTTGGTACATCCGTGTACCAACTAAAAACCCACTTGAACACAAGAACGCTTCTCACTGCAGTTCTCCAGAGAACCCCAGCAGAACTCAGTTCTCAGAGCAAACCTTTCAAGAGACAACATCAGTGTCAGGACTGATTTTTTAGGGCTTGCACTTCTTTGCATGTCTTTTTCAGTCTTTCAGGTAAGGAATTCACAGATCATAGCTGGCCAGATGCAGATTACTTTTTTCTTCCAAAGGAACAGTGACATTTTTCTACAACAAAGTAACCTGCTCGGTTGATGTGGGGCGAGCAGCAGACATTGTCTACCTGGGTTTCTCCAAGGCTTTCGATACAGTTCCCCACAGCCTCCTCCTAGGGAAACTGATGCATTATAATCTAGATAAGTCGTCTGTGTGGTGGGTGGGGAACTGGGTGACAGGCTGCACCCAGAGGGTGATGATAAATAGCTCCTTTTCAAACTGGCAACCTGTCACAAGTGGGGACCCCCAGGGATTGATATTGAGCCCAGTGCTGTTTAGTATCCTCATAGGTGATCTGGATGGTGGGATCAAGTGTACCCTGATGAAGTTTGCTCATGATACCAAACTGAGTGGGGAAGTGGACACTTTGGAAGGGAGAGCCACCCTTCAGGAAGACATGGACAGGCTGGAAGAGTGGGCTAACAAGAACCTTATGAAGTTCAGCAAGGACAAGTGTGAGGTCTTGCACTTGGGAAAACATAATCCAAGAGTGCAGCACAGGCTAGGATCTACCTGGCTGGGGAGCAGCTCTGTGGAAAGGGACCTGGGGGTCCTGGTGGACAACAAGCTCAATATGAGTGAACAGTGAGCTGCTGCGGCAAAGAAAGTCAACAGGATGCTCGGTTGCGTTAACAAGGGTACCACCAGCAGAGGTAAAGAAGTCATTACCCCACTCTGCTCAGCGCTTGTCAGGCCACACCTGGAACACTGTGTCCAGTTTTGGTCCCCACTAAGCAAAAAAGATGTGGACAGGCTGGAGAGGGTCCAGAGAAGGGCCACAAAGATGATCAAAGGACTGGGAAGCCTGCCTTTCAGAGGAAAGGCTGAGAGAACTGGGTTTGTTCAGCCTTGAGAAAAGCAAGTTTTGGGGAGACCTTATCACCATGTTCCAGTATTTAAAGGGTGGCTACAAATAAGATGCAGACTCCCTTTTTACAAGGAGTCACATGCAAAAGATGAGGGGTAATGGGTACAAGTTACTCCTGGGGAGATTCCGATTGGACACAAGAGGAAAATTTTTCACAATGAGAACAATCGGCCATTGGAATAATCTCCCCAGGGAAGTGGTGGATTCCCCAACATCGGACACTTTTAAGATTCAGGTGGACAGGGTGCTGGGCCATCTTGTCTAGACCGTGCTTTTGCAAAGAAAAGTTGGACCAGATATCCTTGAGGACATTGTCAACATTTTACTTAAGTGCTTAAGTACAAAAGTCCAAATATGCTTTCCAGTCCCCAGAACTGAAAGTCCTTTGCTAACGTCACAAGATGGTGCAGAAGATCAAGTTTTATAACCCTATTTTTTTCCAGTCTTTCAAGCTGCATATTCTCAAAAAGCCTTTTAACTTGGTTCAGTCACTCTATAACATATTGCTTTATGCTGAGAAGATATATAGGATGACATAGTTGCAATACTCTCCACTGAGCATTCAAATTTAAATCGCCTGTTAAATATACTAGAGAATCAATTCCTTAAATCAGCAGCTCACTTTAACTGTGCTGAACTTCTTGCCAGTGTTCTGACTAATGTTAAATGGAAGCTAAAATAGCCAGCAAACTAACCAGAGAAAAACTTGTGCAGGCATAAGAAGAGCTGAATTCTTCTTTTTGTTAATACAACATACATGAAATGGGGGCACAAGTCCTGTTAGAGTTTTGGGTGGAACAACAAGCAATAGTATTCTTCTGTTGCAGAACAATTCTGCTTTATGTTAGGAGTCTGATATACAAATATCAGGGTAAAACAGAAACCAAACACAGAAATATTTCCAAGTAACGTTCCTTTACTGTGTCTGCTGCATCTCTCAGGAAAACGGTCTCTCAATGCCAGCTCTTACCTAATCATCATTCTTCTCTTACTCCTTATGCCTCTTAAAAACCCCAGTGCCTAATTCTCTTTAAGAAGGAACCCCTAACTGCCTTTCTGACTGCTCAGAGAGATACTTGAATTCATCTAAGCTATTTGAGCAGCTCCCTCAGGGCTAGCTAAAGTGCATTAGTAAAACAAATTAATTCATGTAAGATGTTTGCTTTAAGAGATGCTCACCATAGCTGTTGAATGTAAAAAACCAGTATTGTACTCAGAAGCATCATTCACACCTACAACATGGTTACTTGGTGTGGGAAGACCTGTGTAACATCTCAAAATACTTGGAAACCAATAGGGCTGGGAACCTGTACTGATATAGGTTAAGTCAGGCTTTAGAAGGGCAACCAAGCTGGTGAGGGGCCTGGAGCACAAGTCTTATGAGGAGGCGCTGAGGGAACTGGGGTTTTTTAGTCTGGAGAAAAAGAGGCTGAGGGTAGACCTTATAGCTCTCTACAACTACCTGAAAGGAGGTTGTAGTGAGGTGGGTGCTGGTCTCTTCTGTCAGGTGGCTGGAGATAGGACAAGAAGAAATGGCCTCAAGTTGTGGCAGGGGAGGTTTAGATTGGATATTAGGAAAAATTTCTTTACTGAAAGGTTTGTCAGGTATTGGAACAGGCTGCCCAGGGAAGTGGTTGAGTTACCGTCCCTGGAGGTATTCAAAAAGCACGTAGACATGGCACTTCAGGACATGGTTTAGTGGGTACGATTGATGGTTGGACTTGATGATCTTGAAGGTCTTTTCCAACCTAAATGATTCTATGATTAAGTCTCTGCAGAGCACACAACAGAAAGGACAGGAGATTGTCTACAGGTGAAGAGCATAAGGAAATAAATACCTAATCTGAGGCCAGCCCAGTTTCTTATCACCATGGTCCCCTCTGCCTAGTGGTACTGCTCAGCTTGTGAGAAATGTGAGTTGTTCTTCTCCTGCCAGGTTGGGATGTATTTATTGATCTAGTACTAACTAACTTCAACAAACACAAGTCTATACTTCATGGTAAGCTTAAGGGTTTTCCTGAAGAGGGAATTAATACTGCATCTGAATTTGGAACTAGAATACAAGTTTTATATAAAGATTTATCTAAAAGTGGAGGCATTTGTCATTCAAAACTAAAGTAGGATTTGTTGGCTGAAACAAAATTATTCTTATGAAAACATAAAATAATAATTTTGTCTTCATTACATGTGTAAAACAGATCAAAACTTGGGCTTTTTGTGGTCTCATATATAGCTAATCTTCATTCCCTCACCGGTCTGTAGGGGACTCAGCAGTGTTGTATTTTAACACATCTAGTATAATTTTGAGCTAGAAAAGCATAAACATGCACAGATTTTTCTCTAAAATGCATGTGAAAACCATCCTACTTGCATGAGCCTCCTGTGTGGCAACACAGAGACAGCTGCAGGGATGATCTATCTGCTTCCACCTCATAAACCCATTCTTGGTTTGAAAAACAAATTAAAGGATTCATTTCAAAGCAAATTCTTGCAATGTCCTTATTAAGAAGGCATTCCCACAATGCCTTTAAAAATAGATGCCATTTAAAAAAATTGTTAGAACTTTTTAAAATTATCGTTAGAACTTTTTAAAAATTATCATGCATTTTTCTTTTTTGCATTCAGATTTACTATAAAACATGAAGTTATTGAACTTTGGAGGGAAATTAAGCATTTAGTTTTCTGCTTAGTTTAGTAATTCATACTGGTGAAAAGTACCCTAAACGTTCCTAAGTGCTCTGTTTACTTTTACTTTTCTTTTTTTAAGGCAGGTCTTTAAATGCTTTTAATTAGTCACTTGGGGAGCTTATACCTACCACACAGAGCTTAATGATTTGTCTAGATTTGTGGGTCTGTCAACAAGCAGTCCACTGTGAGCTATAAACTAGATCAGTTCACTTCATCTAAGTAAGAGTAATGCATTTTTCGCATCTACCCCAACTATATTAAGTACAGTTCTATAAAGTACAGCTACCTAAATCTCTTTTCTGCGGTTCTACAGCTAGAGTAGAACATCACATATTCTATATTTCGCTAATTTGAAACACATATTAGCTTCCCAAATTACAATTTCTACTATGTAGATAACGCCTATATCTAGAGGCAGTGTATCAGACACTAACTTCCCAAGAGGCATAGTAGCCAGCATTACTGGTGCCAGTTTTGTAGACACTGAGAAGTGCCAGAGGAAGTTTCGTATCATTTAGCAGGTTCTTGCATAAATCAGAGAAAAAAGGAAAAGATCTGTGTTCATATTTTCCTACTTCCTTGCCCAATCCTACACAGTTCCTCTGTGCTGCAGAAATACAAAGGAACTTCCCTAGCTTTACCTGTCTGAAGAACTCCTCTAGCAGAGACATGGTCCAGCGATGATGGAGATCCCAGGCCTTGGCTGGATGACTGATATCTGCTGTATGCAACAACAGTGATAAGGCTTTCGGCTTGTCAATTCTGAAAACCCAAAGGATCAAACAAATTAATTGTCTGCTCTTGCAGTGGAGAATGACAAAAATTTCACCTAAGCAGGGAAATGAGATTATTAGAATCTTTGGCCAGAATATTAATGGAGTGATTTCTGTGTTGACAAAATCAGACAGCTATGAAAGATTGTCTAATTTCTCCAAAATACACCATTCCTGTTGCAAAAGAGACATTAAGAAGTGCAAAAAGAAACTTTGCTCAGCCTTGCTGAGCTCCTTTCCAGGATTGCCTGTCTGCACAAGCAGGCTTGAAGAGCTGCTGTGTTCCCCATTTCAGCTGGGCTGCATTTTATGCAGCTCAGAAAAGAAGTTGGTCCCTACCATCTTACTGTAGTAAACAGTTAGGATCTGATCTCAGGGGCACTGATGAGTCTACACAGTAACTGATAAATGTTTCCCTGCTAGAAAACTAGTGTGAGGTCAGAAGGGGATCCTTGCAACTGGTTCCACAGAACAAAAAAGGCTGCCTATTTCTTAAAACCATAACCTGAGAGGCTAGCCCAAGAACCCAGTAAATAATGCTTCCTGGGATGGGTAGTCTCATTTTTTAATTCCAGCTTTTGACTGTCTGAAATAGCTGGAAGAGTTGTAGCTTCTGAGAGGACCAAGTGGCTGGCTACCCTCTGGTCTGATACAGGTATAATTCTGGGAGGCTCTGGACAGACCTGTGTCCAGGGTGAAAAAATGACCATAACTCAGAGCTTTCTGGGGTATGAAAGGAATTTTATGGGGAAGAGCTGTGGACAAAATATGACAGCTCCCAGTGGTGTATTGGGAAGAAGAAAAGGCCTTTCCCATTCTGCTCCATGTGTTATTTTCGAGTCCTTCCCTCAGAGGATCTCAAGTTGTTTTCATCTGTCCTCTGGCTATGGAGCAGGCCCCTTGCAGAGGTGGCAGCTGATACCATCTGCAGAAGGGCAATGCGTAAGTTGTGTTCTGCAGATCCTATAACCCTGAGTCATACTCAAGCTGTAGAGGTCACTCAGCTGGATCATGTCCTTGATGTTACCCTGATATGCAAAGGGAAATGCCCAGGGAGGCTTATCCCAACACGGGACCTTTGCAAGCTTTGGTCCACCAGTACAGAATAGAGTTGTGTGTATACGGGGGTGCCAGTCCACTCCTAAGTGAATTCATTCAAAATTCAACAGCAGAAAGAGAATTTATGTGGACATCAAAGAGAATGAGGGCCTCTGGAGAGGTGCTTTTGAAGTCAAACACAATGGCAAAGCACCAGCTGAAATGCAGACCCTCACTGCACAGTGTTGTGAAGTGACTCACCCTTCTGGCTGCTGCAAAGCATTCTTCATGGCTTTGATTTGCTGGAAGTGACAGGACATATCGGTGGCCAACACCATCTCAATCACTAGAGCTCTGAATTCCCTTTTAGATGGCATCACGATGAGAGGAGCAAGGAAAGAGAAACACAAAAACCAGCATCAGACACACTCCAATTTCTTTTGTTGTCTATCTGTAAATTATGGACAGTACTTCTGCCTTTGTATGTCACTCTTTCCATTACCCCTCTTTCAGGGATGGGGAAAAGGATGAATGATTTTCTACACAAACACAGGAGTGGGAGGGCTGCACGTTAAGCCAGGTGGCTAATCTTTGCCAAGAGAAATCCTAGATGTTTTTTGAAGACCATGTTAGTATTAGTACTCCTTTTTCAATTAAGCACAAACCTCTTAAATGGATTTCTTTTATAGGGCATTCTTAGAAGGAAGTAAAAAGACTGTTTAAAGCCTCAGCATGAATCAGGTGAACTTTTGAACCTGAATCTCTATCCAATTGACTAAAACTGGTTGATACCTATGTTGAAAGTTTAGTCATATTATTAAAGGAAAAACAGTATGTTAAAAAAAACCTCCTAGATGCATATATGCAGTCAAGACCTTTGAGAACCTGCATTACTTCGCTGATATTCATTCAAACTATTCCTGTATGAATTTTTGTTAAGCAAACTTCTTTAGGATCCCGTTTCAATTCATTTGCAGATAATATGGATGTCCTAGACATTTTAAAATATCACAACATTCTGATCTAGCACACAATACAAATTTATTTTCTCTTTCTCTCAGTTCAGCTATTCACAGGTTAACAGAAGAAGAACAGCCCAAGGTTAGCATACCAGCTCATGATTTGGGAGATTCAAAAATGGGTCAGCTTTCATTTAAAAATAAAAGTTACCATTCTTCTTTTCATGAATGTTTCATGAAGGACATGGTCTATTTTCAGCATGCCTCTCTTGCCTCTGGTGGCTGTGCTCAAGTTCCAGCCCCAGGCCACCACTGTGTAGAGACACAAGACTGCTGTGCTTACCCCAGCCCACGGGTGACACATAATGAGTCCCCCTACCAGGAGTTCTGCACGCACGTTAAGATGCATCAACTGGCCTCGCTCTTACCCCAGTGCACCCACCTCCTCCACCCCACCATTATGTACAATCAGTTGCATAGCCAACAGCATTCAAGATGATGATATGGTGGCTGAAAACAAACTTATTTTAAATTATTTTGAATCTTTTTTTTCACCAGTCCTGGTCAGTTCCCTGGTCTGGTTCATTCCCAGCAGCACAAACCTCTCTGTCAATACAAGCAAGAGATGCAGAGAACATGAATTTATAGCAATGAACTTTTAAAAGAAGAGGGTGTGATTATGCTGTGGCAATCAAGGGACCGTATGCACAAAAGGTTGCTCCGGAGCGCAAGCCAGTTCAGCCGGCTTTGCTGTAGAGTCTGGATAGAGAGCAGCATCTCCAGGGCATGGCTCTCGTCATCCTCAGGTAAGTGGAATGAATTGTCCTTCGGAGGTACTGCCTTGCTCCCGTAAGTAAGAAGAAAGCTTAGACAATTTGCTTCTTCACATGAGGTGAAATGAATTCCAACAAAAGTGAGTTGGCACAATCACCCAGCAGATCTGTGGCAGAGTGAAAAATGGAGCTTGGGTTTCTCATTTGTCCTCTTTTAGATCACTGTTTGTGGCAACAAAAATACAGTCACATGAAAGTGGTCGCTACTGAGAACTCTGTTATGGCTCTGCTAGGGCTTTAGAATGGGTTTTCTTGCAGGTCCCCTCAGTGAAGATCCCTTGTGGACTCACAGTCTTTTTTACAGACCTGGCTGTGCTGCTTGGCTGACTAATTAGGGATTTTAATATTTCCCTTTACACTTCCAGATGTTTTCTCTCATGGTAGAATATGCATTTCCCTAAGAGCAGAGGCCAGGAGCCAAGCAGTCATCACATTCTCACACCTATAACCTACCACTGAGAAAAAGTTACAAGTTACCAAATTTGAAAAGAAATTCGAAGCTAACTTGCCCATGCCTTTTACTAATCCCTGCAGAATTAGGGAAAGGAACAATTAGGTGGAGACAGCAGGTTGTCAGGGAACAGGGTCAGGAAAAGCAACTGGAGAAGAGGGAAACCTGAAGTGAATTGCATGGCTTAGTACTGTCATATGCTGAATAATAACTCATCCTGTGGCCAATGTCACAGCTTTGATTCTTTTTTTTTTCCTAGCCAACGTCCTGCAGGTGATTCACATGGAAACATGGTATCTGGCACAGTCCCACCAGCAAGCACAGTTTGACGGTATCTTTACTACTCATTGCTGAGACAGACTCTGGCTGACTTTACATCTAAATACTTCCAAGACTTGCATTGATCCATCTGGCAAAGACCTTCATTTCCTCTTTACCATCATTACTTCATGGTTTTACCTTCCTTGTCTCAGAGAACATCACATCATTTTGTTGGACACTTTGTTAGACGTGCCTTTGCTCCATATCAGTGTCCACCTTAGACCTGTATCCTAGTGAAGGACTCACATGCCCTTGCACTCATGGGAAAGGGACAGGAAAAAGGCCACTTTATCCCTATGCTAGGAACCAACCTTAACATCTCCTGAGGTGAGCTATTTTGCTCATTTTGTCCAGTTGAAGTCTCAGTACTTTACTCTTATGGAAATGAATAGGAAAAATACTACATTCAAGGAAACATTTTCAATGGCTGATCCTCACTAAGGGTGTAACAGTCAGAATACACATGTGCCCACCCTGAGCGCATAGAAACAAACTTTTACAAGAAAAGGCTGTGACTATGCAACCATGCACACTCTATTATGTACAAAAGAAGGCTCTGACCAAATTTGTCTTCAGTCAAAAAACATGCAAGGTTTCTCACCACAATCTCGAAAGGAGTAACACTGATTGACAAAGAGGGCTCAGAACTAATTGAGGGACGAACCCCAAGCAGCTTTACTGACAAAGTCAGTATTACATTAAAGGTTACTTCCCAAAGCTGTACTCCAATACAGTGTTAAGGAGCTACACATGTTCCAGATGCCTTTTTAATCCTGTACTTGACGGTAAAGGCCTCGCGCTAAACATACTCTGTTTCAATAAACTGCATGGAAATTATTAACAATGAAATTCAGTGCCAGAAAAGACATCTGCAACAGTATCTTGGAAAGCATCTGTTCACTTTGCTGTCACTTTATTGTCTTAATTCACTGTGATCTGGTTTTGGTACAGGTTCTTCATTTACTTGTTGATGACTTGCACAAATGGGATGCACAAAATGAGGCAACTCAACCGATTTTCACATATTTCATAAGCAACAGAGGTTTTTATAGATGGAGAAAAAAATGTAGGTTAAGTACTAGCAAGCATTCAACTCTGTTCTCCTTGACTGTAGCCCGAAAGATCTCTTTCAGTCTCATCTGCTTTCGTCACAAAACCTGTGCCCATTTATTTCCCAGCAGTAAAATGTAGCTCCAAGTTTCTACATTTCTTTCCTGAAAATATATTCCCTAACTAGATGACTGAATACCACAAAAGTGATAAAATCCACGTAGACATCTAGGATTGCAAAATACACTGACCATCAGAGTTTCTCTTACTAGTAGTGTGAAAAAAGGAGTGAGAGCTCAGCTCAGAAAGGCACTTAAGAACTTGCTTTCCAAAAGCCACTACTTGGACCTTTTGCCGAGAGAGATTTATCAGGTATGTCTACAAAATTAAAGTTCAATTTGGACACGCTTTAATAGTTTCCCAAAGCATCCTTCAATACTGACGGTCCTATTTTTGAGTGCCAGTCTGGGAACCTCTGGGCTTCTTGGTTTTCTTCTCAACACCTCAGATCCTGCTCAAGTCAGCTGATGTTGCCAGTGCTTCCCAAATGGTTGCCTATGGGATTTCAAACTGGCAGTCAAAAGCAAAAGCACACAAAACCCACAATGTTTTGGCATTAGAGCACATCCAGACAATGGCCTTTATCCAGCAGCTGCTGCTTGATCAGCAGCTACAAAATAATAAAGCCCTACTTGAGAGAGAACAAAGCAGCAATCCAAGCCACTCCACATTTTTGCTCAGGCAGTTACAGTATTTCTTAGAGAGATGGGTTGATCTTTAAAACTTTGGGTCTAAGCATATTGCCTCAACAGAACACACGTTGACACTACAGCAGCAATGAGAAATATCTGAAGCTAGCTTCAATCCAAGCAAAAACAGTTTAAAGTCCCAAAGCAGACCATTTTCCTAAAGACACTATCTATGCAATGAAGCCTACTCAACTAGATGTTCCACTGTTCCTTGCAGACAGTGGCTCTAAGGCTGCTGTTTCTGTTCCGTTAGTTCCTTGCATTTCCCCTGCCAACGTAACAGGAAGCAGTAATTTGCTGCCACTATTTGACAAGGCATTACCAGCTGTAGCTAAAAAAATAAATTCGATTTTTAACACCTCAATGTATATATATTTTTTTTTTTTAAGTTCCTGCTTGCTGCCCACGATGAGACTACTTTCTATATTCGGGGATAGAATTTCTCAGGCCACTCCTCCACATTGATTGAAATCAGCCACCTAAGTACCTGAGTTTTATTCCTAGTGTTCAGCTATAGGATCACATGACTGTCCACAAGTCAAAATAAATAGGAAATTCAGGCTAAACAGATTAGCAAGCAGCGCCTTCACTGACCAGCTTGCTAGAAGCCAGGCCCCGGAGAAGGGCTCATTTCCCCACGTTTATATAAAAAGAAGAGGAACTGACTGCTCAGCACTGTATCACATTTAAGTGTATGCAGGAGGCACTGTGTGTCGCGTAAGACCCCACAAGTTGCTTCCCCTCCCATGAGAGAGACCGTGGGGCAAAAGTCTTCCTGTCCAGCGCACTGGGCTATTTTTAAAGTACCACCCCTTGGAGTTCAAAAACCCCATAAAAACAGAAAGCCCTCATCAGTTTGAACTGTCTGCTATTAGCAAGCAAATCATGGGCCGATTTTGGCACATAAATCATATGCTGCAGGAGGCTTATTTTAAATTACAGCTTCTTACATCACCTTGGCATATATAGTACACTGATTTATGCTCCTTGGACTGGATTCTTTTTTGCATTAAGTCCCATTTACCATTTCCAGGCAGGGAGTAGCAAAATGGATACAGGTTATGCTTCTGCTTTAGGATCAACAAACAGCGGGCTAGCTCGATGCTCACTTACAAATGCATGTGTCCAAAGGGTTCCTCTGTGACACTTAGAAACTAGATGGGAGTCAATTTGTATATTATAATCCATTGTCATGCAGTCTAGCCTCACTACCAGAGGTGAAAACCAAAAGCAGAAATAAGCAAGACAAACACCTTTTAAAGCTCTTTTTCTTGCAGCAATAGAAATACTAATATGTAACACACAAGAATGCATATTGCCGTTCAAACAAGGTAACAGTCTATGGTGATGCTGCAATGTTCCTAGGCAGCCACCGCATTCATTTTTACCTCCAGTCATCCTTTGAGAGATTAGATAAAATATTCATCTCTTCATCATCTTGCAAAAGACGATACGCCGCACTAACGTGGTGATTTTCAAGCACAGATCGGTCATTATAGAGAATGGCTGAGTCTGACCTAGCATTTAAAAGAAAACATAGGAAAGGTGATGTTTCTGCCCTCTCTAAAGAGTCTCACATTCAGAAGTTTTCCGTTGATCAGCTGCAGAGTTTAGCTCTATAGCACAGATAGGAGCATTTTAAGAGCACTTGTAATACTTTGTTCATTGCTGCTATTCAGTAAAAGAAAACTAAAGATCAAAATTCACTGCAGAATCTATTTCATCAGCTGAGACTCACCTAGTCTCCTTGTTACATACTGAAAAAAACTGCTGAGCTGTGAGAGGTACGTAAATTTGGAGTTGAATCACGAGACTCTTTTCCAGCTCTTGTGGATGTTGCTCTCATATTAAACCCTGACTGTACCCAAGGAAGCCATTGCAAGATGTGTCCCAGTATTGTTTCCAGAACGGCAAACTGGCTGTAAGCAAGACAGAACTGCTTTCTGTCATCTGTGTGCTAGACTATGCTCTCTGGAAGGGCAACTGCCAGTGGGATAGAGTAAGACCAAAGGTACTTCATGCCTTATTTTAAGCTCCAGGGCGTAGATCTGAGATTGATGAATGGCTAAACTGCTCTGAAGACAAAGGTCTTGCTGGAAGCTAATGGCGACAGAGGGCGAGTATGATTTGTTGCAGTCCCTGCTCAGTTCTGCTTCCCAGAGAGCAGTGTCTATTTTTCGCCCCTGACACTTCACACCCTCTGATGTTCAGTCTCATAGAAATTAAATTGCAACTGTCCTTCCTTGAATTCTTCTGCAAGTATTTGGGAAATACAGCGGATCTCTAATTCTTGCATGCATGAAGCCGTAAGAAGTGGAGTGTGGCTTGGCCCAGAACAGAGGCAGAAACTTCTATGTTCCCAAGCTTTGCTGAGCACATGTGTGATTTATCCTAGCAACCTTTATGTATCTGTGATACACAGCGTGATTCAGCTAACATACTCCAGACATAGAATTTAGGCTGAGATGCAATGCATCTTACAAATGCCCAAGTGTGCAGTGTCAGCTGAGGACATCTAGACATTTCGTCATTGCCACCAGTACGCTCCCATCGTCAAAATAATACACAGACATTAGATGCCCAATTATCCCTGCAACTAGAGACTTCATAGTCTTTGCACCCTTCTGAATTTTGCTGCCATCCTCATCTTCTCCTTCTCTCTTCCACCAACCCAAAAGCCTTATAGAAGATTCTGAGTTCAAAAAATACACCGGTCCAGTCTAGCTTGTGATCAGCTAATTACTGTCCAGCAATTTACAAAGCTTTAAAAAATGGCATCCCTGAAGAGGTAATGGTAAACGTATCCCCTTGCTGCAGGTGTGGTTTTCCACTCAAGTAAAAATAGTATGCGTAGTGTTGGTGTTCTCTGGTGAATACAGACATTGCTGAAATCTTGACGTATGCAGTTAATGCTTGATTCTTCAAAGTCAACAAGGAGACAAAACGGTTGAATTAGTGTATCTCCGCCAAAACTAGACCTTCATCAAAATACATCACTCTGTACTGCAATTTGTCTTTGGCAACTTTACACAGAAATATTTGGGGACCTTCCTTTTTCCCCGGTTATTAACACGAAACAACGCTCAGGAAGCTAGAATACACGCATTCCATTGTAAATGCTCGAGCGAAAGAAAATTACATGCAACCTAAGGAGGTGAACTTTCCTCCTGTAACACTTGAAAGCAAAAGCTCCTGCACTTTTCTAGGTGGTTGTGCTGTTACTCTCCAAAGTGTACTCTCCCCCTCCATTTCCCAACCCTTCATCATGACTTACAGTGGCCTTACCGTGTCTGGATGTGAAAGTTGTTGGTGGTTCCGGTGTGTTCATAGTCATGGATGGCAGCTGCAAAGATCATAGCGAAGATCTCCAGCTCTGTCAGCCAGTGCTGAAAAGAGATTACAGGGCAATCAGAGAAGCTGTCATTTGCCCAGGCATTAAGGCTTTTGTCTTTTAAGGCAAGTTAGCCCCTGCTGACCGTCAACGCTGCATGCACATCATTGCCTTTCCCCTGCAGCCTGCCAGCTGTTTTAAAGCAAACTTCTCTGGTTGATACAAAAAAGCCAAACCAGTGCTCTTCCTGAAGCTTCAGCTAAATAAACTGAACTTCAGCAAAATGGTTTCAGGAGCTAATAAGGCTTAAGGCAGAGCAAGGGGAAGTATGTGCCCTTCTTAAAGAGCAACGTGTGAGAAAGAGAGGGAGGGAAACCTCCAGAAAATCAAGCTTCTTCAAGTGGAACTTGATGATACATGGGCAGGTATGCACATACCACCAGGGTGTGTATTTTCAGCTCAGTTGACCTGGGTAGCAGAGCCTCAAATACAGAAGAATGTCACTACTTTCCAGGAACTGAAAGTCTTCATCAATCACAATCATGAGGAGAACAGGGAACACAACCTCACCAGATGTACGTTTTGTTATTTATTTATCGTTTCTAGAAACATTTGAGAAAGCCCTGATGTTTTGTTTTCCTGATTGCCTAGTCGAAGCCTTACTCTTCAATGCTTAAGTCACTTTTGACTTACATTTCTAAATGACTCAGATGCTTCTCACCATTTGCCTCCAAGTCAATCAATCATTTTACGTCTGGTTTTCCACCGGTAGCACACAAGGAGTGCTATGAACATCAAGTGCATCAGAGACAAAGGCTCTAGATACAGCGCATGCTGTAAATATTTCTATGAAATGCTTAAATATATTACATTCAGAGAAAACCTTTCCCACAGCGGTTGCCAAATATTTTTGTAACAGCTCACTGTCAACCTGCAAACATTCTGACGGACATTCATGTATGAACTACCTTCTAATTCAAAGACCACTAAAGGCAGTATGGTTTCATAAATCTATTCTAGACATCTACTACATATAGCTCAGGGCTCACCACTGCTCTGTTAACCACGTGCAGGGGAAGCACAGATGACTGGGGGGCTCTGCACACAGTGACCTGTCCAGCTCTTCTCCTGCCTTTTGCAGCCATCTCTGCAGAACCAATGAAGAATGAAGCAAGTCTCAGTATTAAAGAACCTTACACTAAAGATGCAGTTTGAAACAATTGGCCAGGGATATTTTGCACAATGCCACTGACCATAATCAAGGTAGCTCTTGATTTTTTTGAGAGAGAGAGAGAGAGAGAGAGAGAAGGGTGAAGAGATGAAGAAGTGAGCAGACACAGAAACTAAACTATTTTCTCATTTGTACACAATTGGTCCAGGACAGGAATGGACAGCAGTGGTGCTGGAGAAACCTGTGATGATTCTGTTTCCAGGTATGACTTGTGAATAGGGAATGCTTTACAGCTGATGAAGAACACGATTTCAACTTTCAAGCAACCACTTCTGGCAGCTGCAATGGGGGAAAAAAGGAAGTAAGGTTTCCAGGCTACACGTCTAGATCTGGACTTCCCTTCCTCAACCGTGGTCTGCCATTTCCCAAAAGGAGGGAGTGCAAATGATAGAAAAAAATCAGGCACAAGTGCTCAGGAACAGGCAGAGCAAACCTACATTATGCATGCAGAACTACTATGCGACATGCCCAGCTAGTCTAATGCATCCACTACAGACATTCTGGGCATCATCTGACAAGTCCCACGCCAACCGGATCTTATGACCCAAGTCTTAAAACATCAGTAAGACAATGAGCTCTGTGCTTGAGGTCTCCTACCTCATCTCTTAAGACACATGCAGGAAAAGTGCTAACTTGTATGCCCTATCAAAACATCACTTGTTGAACAAGTTCGGGTAATGTAGGTTTTCATATAGGGTGTAATACACCTGAGGAGAGGTATTAAATATCATAACAGCATTTGAGGAAGACCACTCAGAATACAGACTGGGATTACAGTTGCAAACTGTGGGTAATAAATAAACAAACCAGTGTGGGTAGCACAAAGTCAAAACAGGCTTGTGAGTAACAGGAGGGAAAAAGCAGATAAGTAATGGGAACCTTTTAGTCCCTTTTTTCTGCTACAACCTTGCAAGGAAAAGCAAACAAGATGGCAAAGAGCCTGTAGAGAATGGATGCAATCTCAATCAAAGCAGCGATACTCCCTTTCACTAGGCTGTGATGGACTTCATCTTGAGAACAGAGAGCTAGTTTTAAATAACAAAGCCATCAAGAAGTATTGAGAAAGCAGCGGCACACCGTCTCAGGTGAAAAGAGGGAGGAAACGTGAATGTTTTTCATTTCTAAAGGGTTGGCAAAACCAATCCAGAACAAAACCTTCCAACTCTCTGTGATGATAGGGGGTGGGGGGTGGCGGGGGAAGAAGGCATGAAAGAACAAGTATTGGCTTCCAGAGCGGAAGCAAAAAAAGGATAATGAGGCATGATTGTCTTTCACAAACATACAATAAATATGAAGAATTAGCTACTAAGGCAAGTCACTGGCATATAAACAAAAGGATCGATGCATACGGAAAGAAAAAGGAAGAGGAAAGACCAGTGTTTCCAAATCTAACAAAACAAATGGATGCATTTCCAAGAAAATGACACAAAGCAAAGACAGCAAAAATTAGCCTGTTTCCTTCCCCAGAGTTAATGGTCTTTTATTTTATTCCAAAGGAGTTATCATTTTCAGAGCTCATGATCATCTGCTTATTAATCACAACAGTCTGGAGGAGAGGAGGTTCTCACTCCCCCTTGGTAGAAACCGAGGTGACAGAAGTCCTGCACTTCTGCAGTTTTACGGGTCTGCTGCAGGAAATATCCTCCTGTAATTCTTGACAGGATCAGAGAAAGAACTCTTAAGCTTTACCATTTGCACCTCTTTGTCTGGATTCACAAAGAAATCATATGGTAATTCCTAATAATGATAAAGATTAATCAGAAAATAATACCAAAGAAAGTAATAATCACGGCTGAACAACAGAGTTAAATAAAGGAAAGAAGGAAATGAGCAAAAAGTGTGTCAGCTCTTGGAAGTTGTTCCTACACATCATGCTTGTATACCGATCCTCTAAGAGATAAACATAAGAGTAATTCCAAATTCTCTTTCAACATTATGTCTGTGAGAGAACCCAAAACATTCCAGTTCATATGGTAAAGTATAACAAATTCATTCCCAGGCATCATCCTGAGGAAGACAATAACAGGAAAACTAAAGAGATTTCAGGCACTCAATATGATTAGAGGGAAAGAAGATCTTTTAAATGGAAAGAAAATAGAAGAAAAAAGAAGCCTGGAACAAAACTGGTGAGAGAGCTTGTAAATAACAGGGAGCATGACAAAGGCAAATGAACCATGGAAAGATAAACCAGACAACCCTTTCTTCCCTTTGAGACTAGAACAAATTACCACTATGCAGGCTATTTAAATTTGAAAAAAAATTACATTTTTCCACATTGCAAAGAACTAGTTAACAAGATAAATGAGGGGTTTTTTTCCATTTTCTTGTATGATTTTTTCAAAAGTCTTTGTCTTCATACCCGTGAAGAATTAAACCCATGGCCCCAACATGCCTTCTGAAACCAAAGTCTTGCGTTCCGGCATGTTCAAGTTCCTTGCCAAAATATTGTGAAAGTGATGAACTGAAAAACTATGTAGCTAGAGTAAGGATAAGGTACTGAAGCGAGAAATTCTGGAAATTGGAAAATGTCCCCTACCTTCCTTTACCATGTGTGAACATACTACGCATGTTAGAAGCTAGCACTGCTGTGAGCCGTAGGTTAGGATCGATGACCTCTAGAGCTCATTTTCAAACTACATTAATCTATGCACATTGAGATGGGTTGTACCCTGCAGGAGAGGTGGGGTGGAAACTAAAGGGGGGAAAATAAAAGGAAAAAAAGGAAGAAACAAAGTTAAAAAAAACATTCTAACAAGGGAAGCAAAGCTGAAATGTCACTGTTGGCACACGGTAAGCCCCTTGCTTCTGGTAGCACAAGAGTGGTTTCTTACAGTGCTACATCAGATCCTAAACCAGACGCCACGTATCACTTGGCTGTGGGAACAATCAGTGCTTGCGATTATTCCTGGGAAACAGCAGACACTTCACTGCAGCCTCTGGAGTGCAACTCCATCATAATGGACAGCATGGGAGACTTTGTGCATAGCTTATTGCAGTAAGAACGCAAAAGCAAAGGGCTCAGCTCAGGCAAATGAGTCACTGACTTCAGTCCCAGCATCTACATATGCTCACAAGCACACAAATACTAGTTTCCCTTTCATAGATGTAAATCTGGAATATGCACATTCGCTGACCTCTGCACATATTTCAGAACATTGTTTCCTCTGAACCAGAGAGGAAGAATACTTCAGAGACATTAACAAAGAAAGTATTTTAAGACTGAGGAGTTCTTCTTTGTCACTTCAAACAGCAGGCATCACAACAGCAGGTGACTTTGAAAGCATGTGGACACAGGTAATTTACTGGACATAGGTAATGCATGAGAGAAAATCTCAAAAGGCATACGCTAGAGGACGATAGGTTTGTGCATTTGTTGCCAGGTTGAGCTAAGGCTGAAACACATTACAGAGAGAATTGAGCATAGGTATTTTGCCATTTCTTGGTTTTGCTTCTCAGTCACATCGGAGCCTGGGACGCACACAGCTGTTACTTTTTGCTCCGACCTGCTTTAGCATTTTGTTTCTGCCATTGTCTCCTAAGTCTACACAACACATTATGGTGCTGCAGTCTGCATGCTGCATAGCAGCCCTGGCTCAATAGTCCCCAGAAACTGTTTGCAAGAGGTGTTTCCACTGAGATCTCACTGGACTGTATTTAATGATGCTAATAATGCACAAAAGCCCGTCCATGTTTTACATGACACCCTTTCAGAGTGATCTGTCTTTACTCGGGGCTAGCACCTTTATATCAGAGAAGCACAGTCTATGTAAAAGCAGAGGAAAAAGCAGAAAAGCAAGCCAACTGAAATAGTTTCATCTTCTCTACCTTTCAGAAAATGTATTTTACCATCTCAAAGAAGAAAGGAGGTAAGAGAAGAGCCTGCACTACTTTCAAATGTCTGCACGTTGCTGTGAAACTGTGCAAAAGTATAGCACTGAACACAGAGGCTTTGTCAATGTTATTGCTATCGACATACGGTGAAGAGGCAGGCAAATTCAGCTTTCACTTCCAGTGTTACCAGTGGGACTATAAAGTCAGAGAACCCCCTGGTAGTTCTGCAGTACCTTCTTCTCCTTTATTCCCAATGATGCAAACTCACGTTTTGTATTCAGGAAGAAGTTCATGAAGAACCAAAGTCAATTCACTCAAATAGTAATTGTCCTGAGTGATTCATTAAATAACTTGACTCAAGAAAAATTATCCAAGTCTTTATCATCTATCAGCTATATCAAGCTGATATAGGCAGGCATGCCCGAGTTCATCTCCTCCAGAGAGTCACAGTTGCACCGGGCTAAGTATTCACAAGCATGGTGTGTGGATTGTCCAGCTCACAGTCCACAAATGAGTTTCACCATGTCTAGTGCACCTAGGCAACTCATGGGGGGTTACAAAAGCGACCCAGCCTTGCATTGCCCTGAGGCCCTGTCTCTCTGCAGAGACGACTCACTCACTGGGAGCTGTGTAGACTGCTTAGCCCTGGGTTGTCTGATAAACCCCAAACTAAACAGGGCGGTGGCTGTGCCATTCAAAGAACCAAAACCTGAACTGAGCCTTGAAATCCCTTAACAAATAGTATGCCTTGAGTCTCAATCCAACCACTATTCAGTTGCCTGAGGAAGCAAGGTAAAAAAACCCAAAACCTGGAGGGTTTAGGCTTCAGTTTCAAATTACAACCTTGTGTATTCAAACAATCACAGACCAACAAAGGAAAGATAAGGGGAAACTCCACTCAGATATACATAACCCATTTAGGCATACGTCATCATCCACTCAGACATAGTCATACACACCATTCCACAGGTCAGGGGATAAAAACTCTAAGATTCAGGTTGGAAATGGGGGAGTCACTTCTCCAGCTACACAGTTGGCTTGTGAAGGAAACCCTTCCCCCCTTGATCGGGACGCCGGTCAAGGTAACTTCCCTGGGATTGAGAGCCCTTACCCGCAGGGGTAAGTGAATATTGTTTACGCTTTGAGTTTGTAAACGCATGTGTGCTTGTGGTTGTCTGTGAATCGCTTGTGGTTGTAATCGTGTACTACTCTTTCCTTAAAAAATTGCAATAGTGCATTCCTCCACTGTATCTGTAAAACCTGCAGTAGTGCCGTGTTAAGTCTGTAAGTGAGGTTCAAATAAGCCATTTGCTTGAACCTTGCAGTTAAGTCTGTGAGTGAAGTTCAAGTCGTTTGCTTGAACCTTGCAGTGAAGTCCTTTTCCGTCACAAAAGGTCATAGCAGAACATTTTCCAATAGAGATTACTTGCCTATCAACTCAGGCCAAGGAAATATCCTAGAGACAAGCTGCCCTCTGACCATTACTGCCTAAACCTATCTTTTCTATTCTATTTTATTCCTGCTCATGCGGCATCATGGCAACAAGTACGGTACGAATACAGAAAAGGTGTCCTGAGATCTCCATCACCCAGAATGCTTTTCATTACAGGAAAATGGCAGTGCTCACCAGCACCTCCTCCCCACCAACGCCAGCTCGCTCTCTCACCTAAAAGCTAGTAAAAATCTAACCCACAGAAAAGACAAACAATTCCCTAAAGACGCGGTCTGCACAGTGGCCTTGACAAAGAAGCATGAGCCAAAGGGAGAAAGGAAACTAGTAAATAGCGGAGAGGTGACACCTTCCCCGTGACACTGGTGCACAGTTTAGAAGTCGCTATTGCCTTCTCTATCCATACAGGCCATGAAAGCAGAGGACTGGGACGACACAGGAACAAGGGGCACATTGGGATGCGCTGTCACCATGGCAGCACAGGCACGGCCAGCCGTCACCAGAAACACCTTCGCAGCCAGCTTCGTTTTCCTTCTTCCAACCACACCGCAGTCAGCAAGATTGCTCTTTGCAGACTGCTGCTCATTGAGTCGCTGTGGAGGAAGGAAAGACACCTCCCTTTCCTCCCTAACTGATGCGGTGCTCTCAACAGCTTTTACGCTGTACATGGGAATCACCTCATGGGAGGGAAGCACCTCCACACCCTTCACCCTAAGCTCTCCCCTGAAGAGCCCGTAGCCAAGATCACATCGGTCCTGCGTGCTTGTCTAGAGGCACAACTGATCTGCAGCTATTCTCTGAGCAACGCCAGGGCAGCTCTGGCTTCATCTTCAAGCACCTGTTCGGTAGCTGAGGCAAGAACTAGCCAGGGACAGCAATCCCCCACGGGCGTTCCCGTCCTCAGACTGAAAACCCCACCTCCAGGCCCCAAGGACCTCCCTCGGAGGCCCTACAACGGCCTCCTCCCGTCGCCCCTGCGCAGCGGCCCGGAGGACGCCAGGCCCTCTCCTCCCCTCTGCCCCTCCCTGCTGCTGTCAGGTGCGGGGACGAGGCCACTTGCAGGCAGCCCAGCGGCTGGAGGGTCACAGAGACTCCCCGACCCTCCCGGGACACTGTGGCCACCGTCCCGTCGAGGGGACCCCAGGCCTGGCACGAGGAGGGGGCTGGAGCTGGAGCCCAGGGCGCACAAGGGCAGCTGCAGGGCAGCCCCGGTGCCCGAGGGGCAGCCTTTCTCTCTGGCAAGCAAAATGGCCGCCCGGAACGGGGCATCATGGGCCACCACACCAGCCACCCTAACTGCCGCTGGTGACCTCACCAGCCTTCCGGCACAGAAGCTGGCACCCCTGCGGCCGGCCCACAGCTCGCTGAGCAGCTACAGACTCTGACACCACGCGTGCTTGGTAGAGGAGGACCCGGCGAAGCGAGGCGAGAGCCCGCGCTCAGGGGCAAGACAGAGGAGAGGTTCTCGGAACCATTCAGCATGCCTCCGCAGCCCAAAAAACGCAAGCAGGCTGACGGGAGGAGCAGCACCCACGGCAGGCGAGTCGAGCCCACGGAGGTCGACCTGCCGCACAATGGCGACGAGCCCGGGGAGGTGGGCCCACCTCCACAGGAGGAAGAACCAATGGAGGTGGACCCACCTCGCGCAGGGCCGATGGGGCACCACACCGCCATGCCCGGGGTTCCTCCAGCAGCATGCTGCCCGAAGCGCCGCAGGACCGCCGGGGGCTCTCCGGGACCCTCCAAGCAGCCAGCTCCCAACAAGCGGCGCCAGCCCTAAGCGGGCCATTGACAGCGACGTCCGCTGGGCAGGCTCATCAGGAAGATCACCCAGCTTGACAGCCGCAGATGAGCCCTGCCTGCCCACCCCCCACCGCCGCCCCTCATCAAGGGGGGCCATCTCCTCCGCCCTCAGCCCTGGGGAAGAGGCGAGGAGAGGGGCTGCCATCTTCTGGCCGGCAGCACCACTGCACCAGGAGGAGTCCCTTGGAGCCCACTGGAGACTGCCGGACGCCACTGCAGACCGCCGGAGACCGTCGGATGGAGGGAGACCGACCGCCGGAGACCGCTGGCCGAGCACCGCTGGACATCGCTGGACGAGCCTCCTGGGCTCCCCTGGAGCGCCACCCAGGTTATTGGGGCCTGGACGTGGCATTTGGTCACTCTGAGGGTGACAAAGCCACTGGGGGGTGGCTGTCCTCAGCTAGCTCTTGCCTCAGCTACCAAATGGGTGGGTGAAGATGAAGCCAGACCCACCCTGGCTGGCACTGCGCAGAGGATAGCAAAAGAGGGTCACCAAAGAAGGTAGATGCCCCATCCCTGCAAACATTCAAGACGGACAGTCAGCGCTTTAGAGAAGCGCAAGCCTCAGTTCTGACCGGAAGAAGTTTTGACAAGATTGGGCAATAAACAATTAAAAAACCCAATAAAAAACAATAAAGCCCAATTAAAAAACAATACGCCCCAATAAAAGCCAGTTTAAAACCCCAAACAACGCTCTCCTCTCTTACTCGGCACTTTGGAGAGTGTACGCGGACTCCCGTGTCCCGTTCTGATCTCCCCAGGACAGGAAAGACACTGACAAACGTGGTGCGGGCCCAGCCCAGTGCCTTCGAGATGGTGAGGGGCCGGGGCACATGGCACACCAGGGCAGGCGGAGGGAACTGCCACTGTGCAGCGGGGAGAAGAGAAGGCTCAGGGCTGGGTCTGACTGCTCATCTTTCACAACACTGCAAAGCAATTGCTTTCCTGACCCAATACCACATAGACAACCATCCTGTTTATCTCCCACACGCACTTCACTTACGCTAGTTTTGGTACCCAGAACAGCAAAGGCCTCGTGTAAAAATAAATAAATAAATAAATAAATAAAAGAGAGAGAGCTCGATTTCCCCCCGCTTGCATCCCTACTCTCTTTGGTAGGGTACAAGCCACGGGCTCATCTCTCCTACCTGCTTGATCAAACAAGAAGTATGAGAGCACTCAAATGCGAGTGTCGTTTGCCAACACGCACGGAAGCGGCCTCGCATCTCTAGTTCACGAGACAGGTGAGAAAAAAGCTTCACCTCAACGCTAAGAGTAAAACACGGAAGTGGAGCTTTGCCATGAAAACTGGTTCTACAGGAAAAAATACCTCTGGGAGCTCCTGAGCTCCTCTGGCTTTAAGGTCTTTAACCCCACAGCCAGCAGGGAGCAAGCTGTGCTGTCAACTACCTTTTTACACCTTGGTTTCCACTCAACAGCACTGATTGCTTTGCTCCCACGTGGAGCCATGGAGCGGACTGGCAGGTATCCAGCACAGGTTACTGGAGCCCAGGGCTTGCTGCAAACCAGGGAACACACAAAACTGACAGTCCTGGTGCACCTCAGGGACTTCATATCCAGTTTGCTCTGTACATAGGTGAAAACATTGGGGCGGTGGGGTTTGGTTTGGTGTGGTTTACGAGAGGGTTTTGGTTTTGGTTTTGGTTTTCTTTTTAGCTGCTACATCATGTCTCTCCCTCTTAGAGCAAAAAAAAGGCAAACTATTCCATCGCTTACTCCTGTATTTTCATGCCCTTCCAGTTGTCTCTTTTTTAACACTTGCCTAGCTTTATTGCGCTCCCAGACAGAATAGGAAACCCCATTCAGCACCCTGGCAAGAGTGGCTAGAATGAAACAGCACTCATTCATTCACAGATGAGTTGCAGCTAAATTACTAACAGACCCGAGAAGCAGCAAGGTGGGAAAAGGCAGTTCTGAACATACACAGGCAGGAGGGCTGTTTCCATCCAGTCCCTTTTCAGAGCCGAGTAGCCCGAAGTGAAAACTGCCCTTTTTCAACGGTTTCAGGAGAAAAAGGGGATCCATTTGCTCACCATTATAATGCAATTCGCGTTACTCAACGCTTTATTATTCTTACTGACTACAGCCTTCAGTGCATTTTCATTAACTAAGGGCCCTAAAAGCACCAGGGACCAATTTAGGATCTCACGGGAGGGTTTGAGTATGCATCTGTAGTAGTTGCAAATTCGACCTAATTCCTATTTACTTCAGACACAATCAGGAGCAACTGACACACCTTTGGTCAGAATCGGGCAGTCTGGGTCAGGTCTCGAGACAGACAGGGCCTGACTCCTTCCAGATATGTCTTTGGTAAACATTGCAATCCACAGGGGCAGTCTACATTCAACACAGCAGACTGGGGACATGTTTACAGCAGGCACTGGAGCACGTTACTCCTCTGGGAAGAGCATCCAGGTCTGCCTTCAGAATTGAAAGCAACATGACTGTGGCAATCAAGGGACCGTATGCACAAAAGGTTGCTCCGGAGCGCAAGCCAGTTCAGCCGGCTTTGCTGTAGAGTCTGGATAGAGAGCAGCATCTCCAGGGCATGGCTCTCGTCATCCTCAGGTAAGTGGAATGAATTGTCCTTCGGAGGTACTGCCTTGCTCCCGTAAGTAAGAAGAAAGCTTAGACAATTTGCTTCTTCACATGAGGTGAAATGAATTCCAACAAAAGTGAGTTGGCACAATCACCCAGCAGATCTATGGCAGAGTGAAAAACGGAGCTTGGGTTTCTCATTTGTCCTCTTTTAGATCACAGTTAAAAGATTTAATATCTTCACCTACCTTCTATTTCTAAATAATCCTAAGTCTCTACTTTCATTAGCACAGCCATAGCAAATGAAGTTTGTCTACAGTGCAAACGAGTTCTACTGTGGATAATCATAATCTCCTTACTGTGCAGGAACTGTTGTAATCTCATTATACATTCAGGATGCCAACTCTTGTACTTACCGCTACGCCTGTCTTGAAAAGGAGGTAATGGACAGTCTGTGTCACATCTGCAGCATGCATTAGGTTGTGATATGGGTTTTTGTGCTTGCTGTAGCCAACCTCCAGAGCTTCCACAAAGGACACCAGGGCAGAAATGGGGATCTGAGTAAAGCAGACAAAATTAAAAACAAAATTATCACCTTTAATGGCTATCATTCAGAGGAGAGCATTTTGATAAGAGGTCCCAAAGACCAGTTTGTACTTCACAGATAAATAACACACTGAAACATCTGAAACAGGCACGAGAGAGAGAGAGAGAGAGAGTGAATCCAGGTTACTTCCTCAAACTGGCTTTCCCATCCCTAATTACATTATGGATGAATCATTCCCACACAGAAACACACAAAAGTATGTATACTATGAAATGCCATCTGGAAGACACATGCAGTATGAAAAGTAACAGAGAGAACTTGATTGATTCCCCGTGGAGAAATATTTCTAATTAGGCCACAAGCATCTGTCTGTTCCCCTGACAACCCACTGGAATATATCTCTGCTTTACTATTGACATTCAAGATTTTCTAATGACACACATCATATAGCAAGTCTGAGATACTCTAAGAGAAGTATCATTTATCAGACCTCTGGCTTTTCATGGCAAAATCCAGCCTGCCCATCCTATGGGCTTGCCATGCTTTTCTGACTTCAAGAGTAGAACTGCACACACTCAAGAACATGCAGTTTAGGGGATTTCTAGAGAGGAGACTACGCAGGTGGTGTCAGCTGCAACATATGCAACTGGCAACATGGGTTCTCCAGTTTCATCTGCTTATACGGCAAATACCCTAACCGCTCATATTTCCATAGTTAGAGGAGCATTGTTGTTCTCCTCTTGGGTACATATCAGGGGAGGATGCAGTTCTGACCAGTTACCTTCTTCAAACATTTCTAATCCGGTACAGGCAGCTCCTGAAGAAGTACAGGAGCCAGAGATCTGTAAAATCCTTTCCAGCCAAAGTGAGTGGGGACACCCAGGGAGTGGAAGTGTCAATGGAAGAAGGGACAGCAAAATATTTGTGTGGGGAGAATGGTCAAGATCTGAGAGCAACGCTTTTGCTATCCAAATTTAAGCCTGTTCAAAGCTGGAGGAAAAGATATGTCACATTTGTATCTGCAAACCTCTGTAACAATTCTAGAATTATAGGATAGTTTGGGTTGGAAGGGACCTTTAAAGGTCATCTAGTCCAACCCCTCCTGCAATGAGCAGAGACATCTTCAACTAGATCAGGTTGCTCAGAGCCCTGTCTAACCTGACCTTGTAGGTTTCCAGGGATGGGGCATCCACCACCTCTCTGGACAACCAGTTCCAGTATTTCACCACCCTCACCGTAAAAAATTTCTGCCTTATATCTAGTCTAAATCTACCCTCTTTTAGTTTAAAACCACTACCTCTTGTCCTATTGCAACAAGCCCTACTAAAAAGTTTGTCCCCATCTTTCTTATAAGCCCCCTTTAAGCACTGAAACGCCACAACAAGGTCTCCCTGGAGCCTTCTCTTCTCCAGGTTGAACAACCCCAACTCTCTCAGCCTTTCTTCACAGGAGAGGTGTTCCATCCCTCTGACCATTTTTGTGGCTCTCCTATGGACGTATTGGAGTGGGTCCATGTCTTTTCTGTACTGAGGACCCCAGAGCTGGACGCAGTACTCCAGGTGGGGTGTCACCAGAGCAGAGTAGAAGGGCAGAATCACCTCCCTTGACCTGCTGGCCATGCTTCTTTGGATGAATTTGAATTTGAATTCAAGCTCTCCTTTTTTGCCTGCACACTTGAGAGTCCTATGAATCTCAGGAGAATGACACCATTGTTCCCACAGGATCAAATGTAGTATTTCCCATGGATTCCATGGGAAAGCCTGTTTGGAAGCCCGTCTACTTCATGGTGTCCCATTGCAATCAGAAGTACTACTTAAATAACATTTGGTCTTGCTTACTGGGGAAAATGCAGAGTCCACGAAGCCTTCGAATAGCGCTACAATTGCATTCTGAATGGAACAAAGCACGATGAAAGGGAAGTTGAACAAAATCCAAGATGGAAGAGACCTATCTTCTAACTACTGACCTTGAAACGGTTGATCAGATCATAGCGTGTGAGAAGTTCATAGAAAATGAATTTCAGTGCATGATCCCCACTGGCATCATTTAGTGCAAATACATCGAAGGACCACTTGTCTACATTCTGCAAGAGTGGGTAGAAAAGACAGTTAATACGGTCATCCCTTTTACAATGATAGTTCAATTTCTATCACATTACATCTACAAATGGAGGATTAGAGTGGTAATATAAGTGTATAGCTTTTTTTTTTTAACTTCTTCAATTTCATTTAACCAATGTAGTCTAACTTACTCATCAGTATTGTATGACTTGTGTTTAAGAAACTTCCATTAAGAACACATATGCTGTTTGTTTATTCTAAACATAGCAATTCTCCACACCAGAATTTAATCAGCAAAGGCTGAATCCAAACCCGTAAGAATCCTGCTTTGCTTTAGTACCTGAAACGTTGGGATGGCCCTGTTGTGACTGATTTACCCTTCTCTGTCCCCTACCCACGTGCTATGTCTATGAAAAAGAATATTAAATTTGAAGGAAACAGGAATCATGAAGATATGCTTTTTAATGACATTAAAGCCTCTGGATTTTGCTGTCCCTATAGAGTTCTTATGACTTTGTATTATAAGCAAAGCACTCCAATGCTTCACTCATGCTTAAAACAGAGTAAGGTGGCATGCTTTTTGCAGTAAAAAAATCCCAGGCACCTGTGGTCATATTTTTACAACTTACTGTTCAATCAACCAAAATAATAACTAACTAGAAGAACTATCTAATATTAATCCTGAATTGTGATTATTGCAGCTTAAATTGCCCAAAGACAGCATGATCCTAATTTTCCTTATTTTTTTTTTTAAAGATAAGTGAGTCCACTGGGGCATTCAGAAAACTACAGAGCAAGAGAAAATCACAGTAATGTTACACTAAGTTCTAACAATGATGCAAAAAACAACCTTTATAACAGAAGAGTAAATATCTAATTCCAGTTGGGAAAGTTCCAGTCAGCTGTAAATGATATATTAATGCTGCAGGGTGGTCAGTCAAGAGACTGAGGAGGGAAAGTTCACTTCCCAGCTCATAAAGCTAAAGTACAAGGTATAAACCTTCTTGCAGAAGGTTGAGTTCAAATCTCAACTCTTAGGGAAGGCCGTGGGAGCTGACAGCACTCATTTTCTAGCAAGAGAAAGCTCCTTGATCTCAGAGTTGGATGTTCCTGAAACCCTATGAACCCTTCTCTCCTCCTCCTAGCAACAAAGAGGAAAGGTGCAGAAGGAGTTATAGCTAGAAGAATGATACACAGATCAACCACGCAGATGCACCTGGCACAGGACCAGCTCTCAATCTCTCTTGACTGCTGAGAACTTTGATGTACTTCCCACAGGGATTTATCCAAATGACTCTCCTTAAACTGCATATTAAAGATTGACATCTGTACACTGAAGTTTCCCTCCACTTTCAAACTCTGTTGCAGGTTACCTTTGCGTTTCCTTGTGGTGCTTTCATCAAGAAAGAAAGATGACTACATATCACATACATATGTGCACAGTCGCTCTCAGTGCAAGAAATGGTGTTTGGCTAGACATAATGTTGAATATTGCTAAGGATTAGAGTCTAAAAATCTGCCATCTCTTTTAGCAATACTAAATATCCTAAATTACAATTATCTACTGAGCTCTTAAAGCCCAATCCACCTTTGTTTGTTGTCATGGTCATGTTCCAGGTAAGGACCTGACTTCAAGTCAAATGCAAAGGACGGTGACCTTTAACCGCCTTGTGGGCGGTCACCCATACATCAGCATAGCTACAGGACTTCTTACGTTCTGAACAAGACCAACGTATTTTGGTACTGGTCTTCTCCAGCATAGGCTGATCCTGACAACCTTGCTACTTGCATAGTGTTGATTACACAGAGCTGAGTATGCCTCTTGTGGAAGAACAGTCCACAGAAAGATTAATTAATGAGTGAATATCAAGGATGCTGAAGATTCAGCTCTGCTTTCACCTATCCCAGTAAATCACTTGCTTGCTGAGCAGTTGATATTACAAGCTGTGTGGAGCCCACACATTGAAGGCAGGGTCAAGCTTCTCCAGAGATGATTTGTGGCCCAAGTCACAGAAGAGCAATCATAAATTGCAGCTTTTCAACACTTTCAGTAGGCATTGGAGAGGAAAAACAACCAAGAGAGGGAAAATTTCCACCAAGAAAACATGTTTTGAAGCCCTTGAACAAACTTAGAAAATGGGCAAAAATAATGCCCAAAGCATCCACTGAGTCAATTTTATGTATTTTCCTGGTTTTTGAGTGTTTTTATTTTGTAATCACTTATCTCAGTCAAGGAAGCAAATTAATTTAACACTTGCATGTATATAATAATTTATTTTTGGGTCCTATAGCATTGAAAATAATGTCTCAGCTATGCTGAAATTTAATTCACTGTAAGGCAATCTTATCTTGTAGAAATAAAAAAGTTTTGTTCCTCTATATGTTTTTCCTACAGTTCATGTTGTGCTCTTGCAGCAGATAAAATTTACCAAATTGTGAAATTGCAGAATAGTACATCAGAATTGTTCTTTTGCATGAAATAATGGTTAACCACATAGACAATAAGTTTCATAGTAGTGATATCTAGATTTTAATGAGGGAGAAATCCTTGCTCTTGTCAAGTTAACAGAAGTTTTGCTATTGACAATGATGACAGCAGCATTTTACCCTGAATAACTAGGGGGAAAAATCCTCTTAACAGAAGCATGAAAGTGTCACAGATGGCTTAGAGGCTTGCAGCAACGCCAGTTACACTTTGAAAATTAGTGGATTTTATGACCTTAAAAAATAATTTAACACAGAAGTAATCCCTATAATGGGGAGAGATCTAAAGGGAGGCAGAACTTCACAGATGTCTTGTGAAGGAGGAGAAAAACAGTTTCTTCTCCCTAAGGAGAGCAGGAGAAGCAAGGGATGGGAAACTTTCTGCGCTACAGATCTCTAGGTCACAGGCCCCTTAGCCTCAGCTGAAATGTCATAAGCTGCTCTAATGCCACATATACCCACTGTGGTGTAACTGCAAATAGATCCAAGGTGTCTTACTTCTCAGTTCTGTGTCCATATTACTTGGCCATTGCTCCACTGCTTGGGGGAACCTAGAGATGAAGTGAAACACCAGTTCTTCCTAAATGCTCAGTTTTCTGCCTTTCTGTCTGTCCTTAACCTTGGAGACTTGGTTTGTTTTATAAGCCAACAAGCAGATTCAGGGATAGGTGTTACTCTGCTCAACACTACTGGAAGGCCTGACACTTTTGTAGCCACAGACAAGCAGAATTCTATGCTGCAGACATTGTAAATGACTACAGGTTCTGTGTTCATTACTTGTACATTAGCTAGCCCAGAAAATATTGCCCTGGCAGCATGGGCATCAGAAAAAGCTGAGAAATTCACTTCTAAAGCAGGTAACTACTTCAGCAACTAGTTAATGTGAAGTTCTGTCTCTAGCACTACACTGCTGAACAGCAGATCACCACAACTTACTGGGTAAATTAACATACTTATTCAAACATGTCTGTATGAATGGTATGTATGGCCACTATTCAAAAGAGAGACAAGGCTGATCATCCCTTTTGTGGCAACAGATCTTACATCACCACACCCATATCATGCAGAAAGGCAACAGGCTACTGCAGTAGAAAAATCAGTATCCAATATATAGATATAGAGAGAGATGTTGTGCAATCAATTTAAAAAATTGCCTAGCTTCTCATGCACTGAAAAAGTGAGAGAGATTATACAACTAGGACTTGCACTGCTACCACTCCATCTGCATTTTTTACAGAAGCTGCACTATTTCACTGTTTTATTAAAACCAACTTCATTTTGCCAAGCTGATTCCACAGCTTTGGGTTACTCAGTGCAGACGTCCTGTTGGCCATGGCAGCAAAAAGGAGAGCACATAGTTCAAAAATAAGCTAGTTTTGACTCCATGTCATCTCAGTCCTTGTCCTTATTAGCATGACTCTGAGGGGAATGTTGATTATGGCAATCCAGAACAGCTGAAGAGATGTGTGTGGTACACTCCTACACCCTTTTGCATGCTTAAACCATCAGCTCGTTTTACAGAGCACACCAAGCAGTCGGGTGGTTGTAAGGTTTTTTTACATGGCTTTACTGGACTGAAGCAAGCATCAAAATGTGCCATTTTCCATTAAGGAGATGGGACTGAGAAATCCAAGATGAAGTATTATTTCAAAGACAGAAGACTTCTTCAAAACAAGTAACTCCTATTTCAACCACATCCACTACCAAACCCAAGGCCATCCAGGCAAAGACATGTTCTCAAAATAGTTTTGGAAGAAAATACATCCTAGAGTGCACAGTGGCCAAGCAGCAGTTATTTCACCGTGAGCAAAATTAGTCAATGCCTTTGTTGTTATTGATGTGTCTTAACTTACTCTAGGTGATTAGTCCTCTTTATGACCCATAATCATTTAAAAACATAGAAAGAGGAGAGGGTTTCTGTAAGGTGTAAGTTAGCTGAGAGCAGCTGATGGCTCTTGAATTGTCTTGTTACTGCTGAGGAGCTCAGGAGAAGAGGTACCATTATAGATATGTCTCATAAGCTGGTTATGGGGTGTAGTTCTAAAAGAACAAAGACTTTAGATCCAATTTGCAGGAGTGAAGCTAACACTTGTCAACCTGCAGTTGGAAAAAGGTGTGGATAGATGCTTTGATTCTGTATGTGAAAGGCATGTTTGATCATTCTTCTTGCATTCAGTGGACCTTCTGTAATTCCTACACATCTTTTGATGAGCTGTATTATCCAAACCAAAAAGGATTCAGTACCCTTACTGCAGGTCTTTCCGGTGTGGAGTAGAGCAGCAGGATTGCTTCATGAGCTTTACACATAATGCCCCTGTGTACTGCCCCACTGTATCACCTTTTTTTACCGTTGCATGGCATGGATGAACCACATGCAACATGTAATCTGCAAAGCTGCTGTGTACGCAGTTGGTTGCTAACTTGTGTTTGTAGTCTTGATAATTCTTGCCTAAGTCAAGAACTTTGCAATTGTCCCATGGATTAAACCTTTTTTTTTTTTTTTCCAGACTACTTCTGACTAATCAGTTTTTCTCTGAAACCTCAAAACTCATGAAAGGGTCATTATTCCTAAACTGATTGTCACCTTGAAGACCTGAAGTTGAGCAACGCAAGAAATTCACTTCTCTCACAGCAACTGATCCTTTTCCTTCTCTACCTCTCTCCATCTGTGTTTCCTTTCTTCCCCATGGGAGGTTGTGGTTGATTCCACCATGTTACTAAGTCCTCAGTTTAATCACCGTAATTTACAACAGAGCTGTAATCTTCACAACCTGAAAATGGCCACAGCCTTGAATTCTATTCTTTCCTTTATTTAAAGGATATTCCCTTAGGTCAGTAAACAATTAATGTATGTGAACTAAACTAAATGTCAGAGAGAAGGGCAAGTACCAAGACCCCCTTACCAAGTCAAATATCATAGTGTTATCTTGATGCTTTGCACAGAACCCGCCCCAACACCTTTTTATTGGGATTACCTTTAGCACTCCAATTACAGCTGGTGGGTAGCTCAAACCGACCATATTTGAAGTCCGTCTGTACATTCTACAAAGATAAAATAGATAAGGCAATGCATAAATAGAATTAAACAAAACAAACCAACCAACCAACCAAAAATCGTAAAGCAACAGACCATTACATGAGACCTTACTTAGCCCACAAAACCCTAACTGCAACTTTGTTTTTTTTCTTCCTTCTTGTTCCTAACTTGCACAACGTTCTCTATACCATTCTTATTGTATAGCCTAACCTGAGACTATACACTCCCCAGTGTCTCATAGCTTGACTACCTGGCAGGACATCACAGAGAATCTGCCAATATCAGGTCTTCATCAGAGGGAAAGGCTACACTCAAATAAACAAGATGTTCCCCATTTTCCACTGCAGATGACCATACTGCTTTTTCATTTCCCTTAGTCCTCACTGGTCCACATGCAAGCTAATTCTAAATGCACTTCAGAAATCATTTGTTGTCTGCAATGAATCAACTCTAGCTTGGTACAGCTGTTACTTTTGTCTGCCTTTTTTTAAGACTGATATAAAATCTTTGGGGTGTTCGCTGTGTGTGTGTGTTTGAGGGAGAGAGAGAAAGCATAAGGCAATAATCAACATCTTCAACCATACTAAACAAAGCACTGAAGTATGTACCAGATTTTAAACTTGTTTTCAGGCTACACTGTGTTTAACAGGCTTGGTGAATGCAGAAACATTGTCATAGCTAAAATGCCTTTCTGCAGGTCACCCGTTTTTGCACTTAAGCAACATAGGACTAAAAGGAGGTGATGGAAAGCTCTCCTCTCCCATCTGAAATGATGCTGTGTGAAGTCTTCTTTCACTTCCCTTTTTCTTTGTCATGTTCTGTACTCAGACCTGAAAAAAGTCATCCCCCTTTGGAGAATTAAATTCACCCATTCCCCAAATTACAGAATTTCTTACCCCCTCCTCCCTCCAGTCAGGAGCCCCATAGCCTTCTCTTAAGTGACAATTCAGGCAGAGCCCCTCTCCCTTAGCTCAGAAGAGCCACAGCCCTCCTCTGCTGCCATATCATATCTGAACACTTCCTCCTTTGGGCCAGGGTGATTCAGATCAGCTGGAAAACAGCCTCCTGCAGCCAGCTCTCTGCAGTTCATTTACTTCCTTGTTGAGCAAGCCCCCGCACTGAGAGTGAGGGTTAATTCACAAATAGCCTGTCAAACCTAGGAGAAACCCATTCCAAGGAGAAATGACAGGTCTAGTCTTATCACAATTTGCTGCCACTCTTAACACATGTACAGTAACTTTGGTACACAGATAAAAAAATCGGCTATAGACATGCCAGAGGAGGTTTCTGTGTGTCTGTGTGGTTTGTGGTCCGCTGATATGCCCAGCCTCCTGCACAGAGGGCTGCTAGGCTGCCACTGCGATTCTGATGAACAGTGAAAGGCACTCTGCTCTTCCATTCCTGACTTGAGTTTTGCTCTAGAGACCTGGGACCTGCTGTCTTTCATGCTGCCTAAAGTCTGCTGACAGTTTCATGTGCACCAGCCCTCCTTCTAGCTTGAAGGAGGAATGTCAGCGCAGAGTGGTTACTCGATAAGAAGAAGTAAGATTGGAAGTCAGTCCAAACTGAAATGACTAAATGTTTCAAAGGGTTCAGAAAGTAAAATCAGTTTTAGCAGTAGGTTCTGACGCAAATCACAACAGAGAAAGAAGGCTGAGAGGACTCAATGGGTTTTTTTATATCTGCCCTGGGCTCCAAAGTTTTCACATCTGTCTTGGTCTATAGTTCATACCAGTAATACTATGATACAGGATTTTCTTCTGTTTCTTAGCAGTTCTTCATAAATAAAACTAGACCCAGAAGTAAACAGAGGTAAGGGAGGGCTTGGTCTGGGCTGACCGAATTTTAAAAGCTGTCACTGTTGACCTAGGGCTATGCAGAGGTGCATATTCTCTGTCAAAACTATCCCAACTGTGCTATTACATCTGTATTATGCCAAGAACAGATCAGTATGTGTTGTTTCAAGCTGCAATCTATTACTTAATCCCAGGTTTCGAGGTGCTATCCAGATCTGTGTAGAACTCATTAGAAGTATATTAAAGTATTCTTCATTCAATAGAGTCATCTTCTAGTTCTCTGAGGTCTTTTGGCCTAAGGTACTCTCCTCCATCTCCTGTCATTGTGCCATCACATACCACAGGTGCAATCTGCCGTACCTGGGCAGCTACTAGAACAAAGTAATTACATGCTCTGTTACCTTTCCACAAATATCCCAGCTTGAACTGCATGGACAATACTCCTGAACCGGGGTTTTTCCTCCGTCCTTTTGAGCATCATTCCCATTTGCCGTGTGAAGGTAGAAGCCAACCAGTCCCGGACCTCCGAGGGCACAGAGTCAGACTGGATGTCACTGAGCTCATCTTCTGTGTCCAGTAAACGCCTAGAAGGGGGAGGGAAAACATGGGTAAACAGACTTCCTTGGAGAGCATTGCAACATTATTAACAAAAAAGAAACTCACATATATTCTAATTAAAGCAGTTGTTAAATGTCTTTGGTTCGTCTGCCCTAATGGAACACGCTTGTACAAGTCTTCAACAGATTGCTTATCCTCTTGTATAGTTAAATGTCAGATTGTGAAACTCACTACTAGGCCAACAAACAAGAAGTATCAGCCTTCCGAAGCACAACTACATAATCACCCACTGACTTATCTTCAGCTCGTCAGTATTCCTGACCCTTCTGCCCTTCAGAGCTCATTTACAGTCATGTCTAACTTCACAGTTAGTATCATACAGTCTTCTCCTTTTCCATTCTGGTCACATGAAGTGACTCTACAAGTGCATTTAGCACTGGTGAAATGGCATATAACAGAAAGGGGAACTCCTCTGCAATGTCTTACCAGTCCACCTCTATCATGACCTGGAGTAAAAATTTTTTTAATTTCAAAGACTTGATACAAGTGAAAAGATTTAACACTATTCAAAAGGAATAGAGGTGTAGGAATTTAGAAACTTTCAGAAAAAGCAGGACAAAATTATTATGAAAACATTTCTCCAAGAGAATATGTATTAAATTTATGATTGCTTTTGATCTCCTCCCCTGCCCCAGAAAACTTAAAGAAGCTTTTAGACCAAGGATTGAAGATCTGCTCTACACAGAATACAGTATTTTAATGATTAAAAACATATTATCTGTGAGTAATAAATCTTGGCTAAAACAACTTTCCCAACTGACGTGTAAATTACAATTTTGCGTTGTTAGTACTAGATATAAGAAGAATGCTGATGTCTGTAGTTAACTCACCTAGTTTCATCAATGTATACTGACTCAAGAACAGTCGCGGCATATTCCAAATTTTTCTTTAGGTCTACAACTGAAGCTTCCCCTCTCTCTAACTGCTTTACCAAAGACCGCAATCTAGAGGAAAGGAAAACAGAAACCTGATTAGTACAAACAGAAATTGGTTTGAGAGTGAGCATCAGTTCAAAACTGGATCCGTCATGAGACCTAGCATACATGATTGGCAGGTGAAAACTTTTGGAAGTCTACAAGGTTCCTTAAGCCATATATAAGAAATCAACAAAAATCACTTTTCAAAGATCAGTCACAATGATGTCAGGCAAACGTCACATTATATTTAGGCTCAAATAAGTCAGCGAGTTATGACCGTCCCCTACTCATACTGAAATAAGTTAAAATAGAAATCACGTAGAATTTAACACAGTAGCTAGGAGAGGGAAATTTCATTCCAGCCATAAGAAAGGAAGTAACTTCTTGAGTAGTATCTGTTGACAAATGTCAGCCATTTATGATGATTGGTGCACACATACGCAAAATTGTGTTAGAGTATATTTAGAAATACCATTGCAGAAATACTGTACAAGGTTAGGAAATGCTATGATTTTCTTTAGATCAAGAGGCCACCTTTAGACTATACCATCTATATTAAACAGAACTCATGGAAGTTTTTTTATAAGGTTATTATTATTATTGGCGGGGTGAACAGACTTTCTGAAAACAAAAATTTGTGCAGAAAATGTCTCCTGTGTCAAAGACAATATATTTGTGCAATTTTCTTTTGTCTTTTCCTCTCCTTCAGTCTACTTTCTGTGGCAAATTAGAAAAACAAAAAAGGGAAGAAAGAGGAGAAGAAAATGTAAAAGTAAAGAGTAAAATTAAATATTTTAAACAAGGCAAGAATATACATGCTTACAATTAGAAGAAAATTATCATTCCTTTAAAAGGACAATAGGATAAAGATTTGACATGTTAAAACATTTTTGTGACTGTCTTCATCCTTGTTAAACAGCAGTTAAATAAACATTCAAATATATATTTAACAGTGTAGCAGAAATAAGAAGTTGTTAATTTGCCCTGTTCAAGATGCAAAAATGTAGAGGAGTAGTCATGTCACCTAAAATTTGTCTTTGACTTAGGAGACTACTCTTCCTCAGCTTTTTCCATAGTCCATGGAAAAAAATAAACTTTTCCACAAGGTAATTCAGAGGTAGAGCCCAATATAGGTGCCTGCTCTCTCACTTTATTAACCGTAGTGGAAGTCCAACCTCCTACAGTAGACATGTGCATGAAGGTCTTAAAATGAAGTTAGTATCTGTATTCCCTTGCTATCACAATGCCCCTGTGGCATGAGTGCCTTCAGAAGAAATCAAGTCTCCATGGGGCTGTATTTCATGGCAGAGCTGAGGAGCAGTCAGTCTACCCATGTGCACTGCACTAATAGCTCTTTGCAGCTGGGTTTCCTTCCCCCCCTCCTTTCCTCACATAAACGGTGAGGCTGTGGAGAACAAAAAATCTTAAAAAGTATCTATTGTTCCTCTGCCTAGGTCACATAAGTGCCACTCCTACTGACAGTGGTACTGCTGACACACAGCTACATATTTAGCTAATTTACAAAGAATCTTGAGCAAGAAGTGGACCCTCCATCTCCAGGAGGATTAACTCATGCGCTTGTTGGCAGTCGAAAAACAGAAGTATTGTTCAATACTTCATTCCCAATGTGAGAATGGAGATGGGAAGGTCAGTGATGTACAAATACACTGAACACAACTCTTCCCATCTCTGTAAACCAGGTGGAGAGCATTCAACTATGCCAGCACATTTCCCTCCAACCTTGGAACCCAGCTCGGAGAATCCATAGAGCAACCCCAGCCCCACAGAAGCAGCAGCACGGCTTGGTGCTCCCATACCCCTCTTTTGTGTAACTGCACCACCAGGTGTGAGCAGCGACACGTTCTGTTTGATGAGCAGAGCTAGGAAGGGTGCTCCCCCACCTTTCAGGTTGATTCCAGCCCCAGGCAGTACACATAGAAGATGAATTCACATCCTCCCTAGAGCCAAACCATTGATCTCTCCTACCCATTCCCAGCTTTTTTTGCCAATGCAGGAGGGGAGGAAGAGGAAAAAGAGAAAAAAACAAAACAACTTCCACATCCAAACAGTAAGCATTGGTTCATATGCCTCCTCCTTCCTTGATCCCGTGTATTGGCAGTCCAGAGATGTGACCCCTTAACTAGTTACCAGAAACATTGTTTGTACACAAGCCACAGGAGTCAATATTGCAGGAGGAACATTATCTTTGGCTCTTCCTGACTTTTATGTCATTGAATTAAGTACCCACAGCTCTATGCCACAAGTCATTCAAAATTCATGTTCAATAACAGCACGGTGAGTAACGGTTGCTTCATGGCACCAACATTCATCATCAAAGAAGATTATGCAGACTACAGCGCGCATCAATCATTTGGAAAAACAGAAGTACAGTTGTTATAATAAAACCTTGTCACACGATCAGCCGCTCTCAGGTGAAAAAAAATTACATTGTCTTTGTCTTACCATCCATTATCTATAACTATTTCTGATTCATTGAGTCACAGCAGCTGCTGCCAGTTACCTTTACTAAATAAGAGCCTGGTGATAGTTTGTCTTTAATGCATTTCATGTATCTCCATTTTTTTGAAATAGTCCTAAATGCAATCGTAAAGTTAAGGCCAGGCTGTCCCACTGAAGGGCATCCAGGCAAATTTATTAGCTGAAAAATTCTGTTTCAGGGTGGCTGAAGTAATTCTGGAATTCAATCAAATTCACCAAACCATTTTGACTGAAATAAAAACATTACCACAAACTTTCAACATGTTTCATTTTTAGGAGCTTGTATTAAAGCAATGGAAGCAGAGGGCAAGATGCTGACTTCCTATCTTTACCCCATAGACTAGTCATTGCAGCGAGTAGGGTTCAGTCACATACACTGTTTCACAGGAAAATGCCGAGTCTGACAGGCTACTGACTAAAAGAAACATACTGATATAATTATCATAATCAATTTGAGAAACCCAGTTCATCATTTACTTTGCTTTTATTGTAACTGTTTTGAGTGAACAAAATACTGTTTTCAACCAAAGAATGTTTTGTTCTGTTCTGTTTAAAAAAGTTCATTATAGACTGATCAAAACCTAAATTTCCATTGTTTCTTTTCTTTTTTTCTCCTTTTCCTTTCAAGTTCAGAACTAAAAATTTGCAGAGCTCTACCAGTTCTAGTTCCACTGAACCCCTGGAGCTAGTTGTAGGAGAAGCAGCCAATTCCTGTGCATTAGGAGATCCCAGGCCAGAAGGGAGTTGTTAACCATTTCTAATATTAAGCTGTCTTAAGACCATGACATGTGCCACAAGTGAGCCAGGCTGTAGGTCAGCCAAAAGTTTCTCAGATTACGGTCATCAGCACAGCAATTACAAAGAACTGGTTAGTCACACAATATTAGCTCTAAATCTAGTTGTTTAATTATATTACGATACAGCTAATGCCTTTCTTAATGAGATTTCCAAGGGAAGCTATTCCTCCAGTTTGCAAATTCTCTGTGAACATGTGCCAAATATTATGGAAAAAGTCTGAAAGCCTTTGTTCTACTCACAGTTATTCACATTTTAGTCCTCAGAATAACCCCTTAACTGCCCAAAAGAAAAGCCTAGTCCTGGGCAACATTATGCATTTTAACTTCCTGTTACCTCACAGGGAGCTCAAGTAGGTGTAAAATCTTGGAAAAGGGCCAATTCCAGAATACAGCCTCCCACACTGCCCTTCCAAGGAAAATACCTGTATGCACCCACCGTAAAAACCCCTGAGAGGATCTGCAAATAAACCGACTAAATTCAGCAGAGCAATACATTTGTGTAAAGCAGCCGGGTTGGGCCCTCAGTGAAGGTGAGAGGTTATCCAAAGCATATGCTGTTCCACAGCCCCGCTCCCGCTCTTTTTAACGTTTCCCTAAAGTACTAGCTATCATAAGATTCAAGGAGCTACAAAGCAAAAGACTAGAAACTGGGCAGCTGAACTCAGTTCAAGAAAGTTACACAGCTCAAAGACCCAAAGCCACTCTAGATCCAAACTGAGTAACAGGAAAAAGTGAAGCTGTTTTCAGCATGTTCTTGAAATGTAAAATTTCTGAGTAACTGCTCCAAGCATTCTCCTCTCTGTTATAAATAAAACAGTATCTGTGTACAAATATTTATCTCCTTAGCTAGAGGGCTTGCTTTTTATGCTGTTGATTTTTTTTTAAAAATAGCATTACATATCACTGCAGAGAAGATTAACACCACTGCAGTCTGAATACCAGTCAGCTTCAATTAACATGCAAGGCACACGTATTGTCTGAATACTTGGGGCAAGTTCCTTTAACTGGTGTAAAGTCTGCAAAGCTGCGTGGCTAGTCTCCACCTTTATTTTCAAAGCTTTATGACTGTGATTTGCCACACATTTTCAACAGTACAACTCAATCTTTTCCTCTGAGAATCATTCTCATACCATTGGGCTGGCTGAGGAAAAAACTACTTTGAATGCACATTAAAAATAAAAATTGAAATAAAAATGATCTAGTATCATTACAGATTACCAAGGATGGAATATTTATCCCTGTTTTAGTCTTGATATTAACAGCTAAACAGTTTGATATTGACAGCTGAATCCGATTAATATGTTGTTTCAACCGTGACAGCCTAGTACCTGACAGGTGAGGTCTGTAAAAAGCAGAGCAATTTTTTACTATAGCTGGGAAAAGAGGGCAAGCTATTGAACACAGCACTGCTAGAGCTGGTTAAGTACTCTCTTGAGACAACATTCTTTCATCAATTGTCACTAATTCTTTGAGATCAAAAGCTATTCACAAGCCTCTGCTAAGTCTGATACAACTTTCATTAAGAATGCCTGCATTGGAATTTCATATCAAAACTGAGCCCTGCCCATGTGGTGAAGGTCCTCAGCAGAGAGGGGAAGCCTGGGCTGAAGTGACTGCCACTTGGCCCCTTTTAACACATACTGAAATTGGAGACCCCAGAGCTCAGGTGATAGACTGAGGGAATCATCTTTGATCCGTCAGTCCTAAAGAACAGGCCGGTGGGAGAAAGGACTTATACCCTAGACCAGAAAACCCTCATAAACGGATGGATTATTTGCCTGGGTTGTGAGTTCAAAAGTTTGCTACAGATATGGGTTGGAAGAAATTATTCAGTTTCCTGTCTCCCATCTGAGGAGGAGGAGCGGAAGATAGATGTAGTCCACACCACACCAAAAAAGGTTTTTGATTTAACTTTCTGCAAAATATGAAAATGTTCTGAAAAACTTCAAGAGATTTGAGCAACATTAGAACTTCTCCCACCCTTGCTAATAGTGACACAGCTAGCTAAAATGAGTTACTGGCTTCCTGCTGCAACAACCCCAGAAAATATGTGTCATTCTTACTTCCTTTCAAAGATATACGTAGTTCATGTGCACAAATAGAGAAAAACTTTTCGTAACACTAAATCATTCCACAGCTACAGCTGACATACAGAAGAATGTCCCTTCTCAATTCTTTTGTGAGAGTTTTTACTGATGTACCAGGTTTTACTGATGTACCAAGATCACATGGTACAAGAAAGTTTTGTACAGAGAATCAAATTTTATGGATGCCTGACAAAAATGGGTGTATGTAGCAACAAAACATCACGTTTCATATCCTGAACTCTGGTTTCATATCCCAGGAAAGAATCTGTTCTTGCTATTCCTCAAGTTTCCAAAGCTTTGGAATCAATTTTCAATATTTAAGTCAAAGTTTCCTTAAGCAGACAATATCCCATTGCATTTAGTGTAATTCTGACACCGCGCTCCACGAACAAACAGTTTGGGGCTTCCCTGTAAACATAAAGGATCCTTTAACACATTCTGTGAGAAATCAGGTTTGCTCTCACAGCCTCCCCCTACTCTTGTGAAGTAACTTTGTGCTGTTCAGTCATCTTCTTCAGTCTCAAATGTCACCAACTTTCAGTGGAAGTGGGGATACTTGTGAAGGGTGTTGCAATTGCATATTGGATAAGAATGCAAGCTACTACATCCATGTAAGAAACCATTTCTAATAGTCGTGCCATGACTAATGGTAAGATACACAAAATTTTCCCCCAAATATTGTCAGCATTAACTTCACTACGGGACACTCTATTCGCAGTCCTGTTCATCACAGAAGTTCATAAGCAAAAACTGGCACACAGTAAGATTGATCCCAGTTATAATAAGGTCCTTCATGAGTTTTCTGCAGACAAAAAGAACGTCATTACAATTAGACACTAGTGAGGAATGCTTTCAGCTTCAGCAAATCCTTGTCACTCTGACTCTGGGGGCATGAATAAGAGGCACCTTCTGCTATCAGTCTGTGTTTATGTGGCTTTTGTTAGTCAAATTAACCTTACGTAATGAAAACCCAAGAGAATGATTTCAAAGACAACTCCTTTGTGATAACATTCTTTTGATAGCCAGCTCAAATTGCTTTTCCAAAAAAATAATAAAAAAAATAGAATCAACCATAATCTTTAGAAATTAACAAAATAATAATCAGAAGCAGACCTGATTGTATAAAGGCCATCTTCAGTTTACACACAGAAAAAGACCTGTTCCTACAGGCTGGAAAGACAAACATCTGCTGAACTGAAAGAAAACCCTGCCTTCTGATCTACAGTACATTCCTTACCCTTCTGTGGAAAACCACCATAATTACTAGTAGGAAATTCATGAATAAGTTTGAGAAACAGATGTTCACTGTGCAGTGAACTATATTTCTACTCAAGAATTGCTACACAGAAATAGCTGTGCATCTGCTATCTCACTATAATGTACGAACTCAATAAATCTGATATTCTGGGGACGTATCAGAGTTAGACAGTGCGTGCAGACCAGCTAAGCAGTGAGCACATAAAAGGTCTGTCAGATGCCCTGTGACAGTATCCGTCTGCCTCCTAGGGTGTAACGAAACTGCAAAGCAAATGCACAGGATATTTAACACCCCCCAAAGTATCCAGAGCAGACTGCATGTGATTACGTGGCATAATGCACGTGTGCAGTAGTTTTAGTCAGCTGGGTGGACAGCTGCCTCCACAGTTTGCGTAGCAGACCCTTTGATGCTGCATTCAAAGAGTGGGTTGGTGGGAGGGCTACAGCACACACAGGAAGTAACCCAGGAGCTCACCATGTCTTTTCACAAGAGTCAGCCGGTATGATTCATTCCACTGTCTGACACATCGGAGTCTAAGGCTCTGCATATACCCCATGTGTGAACCACTGAGGAAAAGACAAACCTAGAAAGTCAGCTCCAGCAGTAATCCTCAAAACACAACTGAAAACAGAGGAACTGGTAGCCTGTGACCCTGGACAGTTATCTTCTGTCACTGCTTTTGTATAGAAAAATGCAAGTGACAACATCCAGAGAAGAAAAAACATGTGTTTGCAAGGAGCAATCACTGAAACACAGAGCATTGCTACACTGGCATTTTTCATCAGAAGAAATTACAAGCAATTTCCCAAGTAATTGTTTTGCCTTCCTCATGTTTCCTGAAATATCCTTCTTCCTTTGAATAAAAAAAAAAATTAAAACATTGAAATAAACAAGTAATTTTGTATTATTTAGAAGCATGAAAATGCAACAATGATAAGTTCAGTGGCCTCGGCAGGATGGTGAATGGCTTGTTTCAAGTCACCTTAAGTTAAATAAGCTTTTGACCACATTAGCCAAATGTAAGTGAAATCATATATAGTTTATATTTTCACTTCACCATCATAAATTCCTTCATGCCTATTACAGGAAGGGAAGTTCTGTGCCCAAAACATTAGCAAACTTTGGCTTACTGGAGGATTTTCAGCGAAACAAAAGCCTAAGCAATTCATCAGCACCAAGTTCTTTGAATTACCATTGTCTCCACCTCCTGCTACTGAAAACTTCTAAAGGGTGTGCTCTCCTCTCATGTGCAAACACCTTCCCCATTCTTGCGTTCTGAACTTTGGGAACTGAGTCAGAAAATATAAGCAGTAAAAAGCCTTAATGTGGGTAAAATTTTGATGTCAGAGTCTTTGGTGATGAGATCATTAGAAGTCTTGGTCATGGGTCTTTTTTCATTCAAGTCAACTACCTCACCTAGCACTAACCTTTTATAGAAATCAGGCACACAGATGCTCATGGAAGTCACTGGAGATGGATAGCCAGGATAAACCACCTTCAAAAGCTGCCTGTCATATATTTCCTCAGGAAAGGGTACACTGCCTTTCTGACGTGCCTTCCTTCCCCGACTAATGACAGAAATGAGCTAAAAGATGAGCTTAGGCAGTCATTGTGGTTTCAGACAGCTAAGATGCAGCGAGATGACTCTTTCCACTGAATAAATTGAGAGCTGAATGAGGGTAAATTTCAGATGTGGGAGAGAAAGAAAGGCTGCTATATTGTCTTTTAACAACTAGCCATCTTCTAACTGGTTTCCCAAAGTAAGCTTTCCTTTTGGCGGACTACTTTTTGGGACGCTATTGTGAATTAAATTTGGGGGGAAACGACAGGATCACTGAATTTGTTGAAAATGAGATCCAAAGACAGCAAATGAAGTCTTCTGGAGTTAAGCCCTTCCAAATCACTGGTGCCTTTTATAAAAAACGACCTCAGTTATAACATGTCAGCCACAAATCTAACAATTTTTAATTTGCATCTTTAAAAATAGGTACCTGAAATGAACCATCTAAATTTGCATTTGAGGCAACTAACACATACTATCAGTTTAGTATTGATGCATCCAAGGACGCATTCCCCTTTGTTTTACACAGACAAAATCTTTTTCTTTGAAACCACAATTATCACATTTCTGGGTCCTTGAACAAGGGTATTCTTCCAAATAATGCTAGCAGATTGCTTTGTGCAGATCTGAATGTCAGAGCTCCATGCTTACTCTTTACTTAATGCTCACTGCAGAGATCAGGGAGAAGTTCAACAGATAATTTCAAAATATGTCATTGTAACCTTAGTTCTCCCCCATCTGTTACCATTAAAATATCCACAGGCAGAAAATCTGCAATTATCTCATTCTTTCCAGTTCCTAAAATCAATTACTTTCCAGAGCAGCTTTTAGGAACCCACAGGGCAGTTAGGCAAGTGCAGATCAGAGTCCACATGCAGTGTGAAGTTCAGGCAGGAATATGTCCCTGCCTGGTCTTCAGAAATGCCCAGTAAGCAAAGGCAGAAGAAGTCGTTCCCATTCTGCTTCCTTTCAGACCACCTTCAGCCATCAGCACTTCCCAAGACCCAGACGAAGACTACCTCTCACTTATATCCATCCCATCAGCTACGGCAAGAGACAGGTACAGATCAATGGCAAATTCCCATATGACCTCAGTGCTCTTTGCTGGGTTTGGCAAACTTCTGCATACTCTAATGGAGCCCTAAGTTTCTCTAGATCCCTAAGGCAGCTGCATGCTCTTGAAGTCATCATCACTGACCCCACTTAGAGACAGGCCAGCTGATATTAGCCAAAGATTTTGTGCTATATATAAATCTGGACTTATAAAGCATTTTCTCATGAACAATACATTTTACACAGCTGCTAACTTAATTTTTTCTGTTATCAGAGGTAACTCATCGATAAAACATTTCAGATTTTGTTTTATTCTAAATTGGCATAAATGGCAAATACTCAGATTTCTGGTTAAAAACTTCAACTATTTCCTTTCTATTTAAAGGCTTATACGCTTCCTTCGTAGATTTTGGATACTCAGGCACTGAGGCTTTTAGGCATGTTTAAGATGTGGATCCTCACTTTTCTGCCTCTAATTTCCATTCAGGACAACATACTTACCAGGAATATCACAGAACTAATTGATTGACATTATTTACGCAGCTGATTCGCTAGTCTAAAAATCAGAAAAAATGAGCTGAGTCAGTACTAAAATTTTACTTATCATCATATTAAAGCTCTGCTATGCACTTTTTGTAGCCTGAAGAAATCACTCTAAAAGTTCAGGAGTTCACCACACTTCTCTGGTAATACTAGCATGTGCATTTGTTAGCTCAGATACTTGATATGCCTTTTCTCAATACACAATTTACTCTTTCAACAAATATTGTTAAAAACAAGCTGTTGTTCTGCTAAAGCCCACAAAGTTTGCATTAAACTGCAAAATCATTTCCCTCTTGACAGCTGCAAGTTGGCCAGTTGGCCACTTCTACAAAACAAGCCCATTCTTGCTACCCTTAATTATCTTTATTTTGAGGGAAGCATTCCCAAAGTCAGTAGTAACCATTACCTCGTCTTTCGCTAAAGGCTGGAAAACCAAGGCCATTGCCAATTTTTAGCTACACATGATGAAGGTGTTGAGCTAGATATTTGCCATGCCAGGAATTTTTAACAACCTGAGCACTATCAGGAGAACCATAGTCTTTGCAGAGAAATGGCAAGAAGAGGCAATTACAAAATTAAAGCTGGAGGTTGCCAAGCCACAAATTGCAACAAAAAATAGTTCAGATAGGGTCCCAGTCATGTTTTTTTGCAATGCAAATTATTTGGAATAGTTCTCCACACAGTGGTCTTTATTGATATCCTGGTAGTTTGGACTTTGCACTGCAGACTGCTTCCTTGTCCACTTTAATTACCAGCCTGGCTAATAGATCCAGGTGTACCATGGCTAATCACTACTAGCCTTTCAAACCTATATGTTTGCTCATATGCACAGGGACTGGACTTACCCAAAACCACAATCTGACCACTGTAGCACTGATGGTTAAAGTAAGTTTAGGTAAAAGCAAATTTCTGAGCCATGCTCATTTCTCCAAGACTACATGTCCTATTTGGAGATGAACTCAAAAAGGCTATGCAAGCATCCCAAGAAGTCTATCCTAAAAGTACATAATGCACTTTTGCTTGGTGGAATCTTACCTCCTTGTTTTAATTGCAATAACTCACCTGTCCTTAGCTGAGCCATAAAAGAGGAGTAAGAATGCCTGCTCCTGCTGGTACAAATTACCAATTGCAAATGTTGTGGAAAAACCTCAAGAATCCATGAAACACATATTCAGCAACCTGATGGGTCAAAAGTGCAATTAGCCAAATTTGGAGAGCATGATTGGGAAATAATGTCTTGGGGGAAAAGAAACTTTTGAAATCGATGGCTTGTTCATTGTACTACAAAACAGATTAGCAGGTAGAAATGAAGCAATGAGAAGTTTGCACGAAAAATTGTGAAAAGAAAGTTGCGTGCAGCTGACAAAATGGTAAATTGTAGGAAACACTTTTTATTCATGGCTGTTCATGAAAGAAGAATTTAAAAAATCACCTGAGATTTCCTGCACACACTCAGTGGAATACAAACAAAGCACTTCAAAAACATCTGTTTGAAATAACCCAAGGTTGGAAAGAGGAGCAGCACTAAAAATGTCTTTGAATAGTGATAATGAGAAAAAGATGCAACAAAGAACAACAGGAAACTTGTAAAGATCATTTAATAAAATCAACTTCTTATGCATATTATTATCGTGTTTACAAGAGCATATGTCTTCCATCTCCATTCCCTGCAAGCACTGTTGGATTCCACATGCCATGCAGGAGTGTCATCGGGTTGCAGATATCTGTGGACCAATTAGCTTTGCTCTCCTGCTGTAGAGGCACTGAACACCTCAGCTGTACTCACTACTGCAATACCCAAATACCCTCCTGCCTCAGGCTCTGACTGAAGGAAGTATTAGCTCCCAAATGATCCTTTTGCAGATAAATGTTTTCGTATTTTTCTTGGTGAATTTCCATCCCTCAAATATTGCCAAACAGGCACAATAAATATGGATTAGCTTAAAGTCTTGGCACTGGTACTATCTTGTTTCTGCCTATCCTTCCCTTTCCATGCTATTTTCCTCCTTCACCCTCAGTTTCAGCTCCACCATGACTAGTTGAAATTTCACTAGCAGCATCTCAGTGATTTGCTTTGCTTGACCTTCCTGAGGCCTATTTATGCATTATGTCAATAAGATTGCACAACAACATCAATAATGCAAAATGGGACAAACAGATACTGAAGCTGTCCAAAGCTGTTTTATTTTGCCATCCACTTCCTTAGATGATATAGCACTTAGATGGCCACAACACGGATACTGAGAGGTGCCCTCTAGCTAAAAAGCTTCTGAGGATCTTCTGTCCAGTAAGGAAGAGTGAAAGCTTCACAAATACTGTGTCAAATGGCAACAGTGTGGTAGCATCAGAGGAAAGAAAAAGGAAAGGGAAGGGATGTGTACTGGGACAGGCAGTTGTTTCAAAACAATCATGCTGAGCATTACAGTGAATAAGAAATTTGTGCAAGGTACTGAATTATCAAAGATCATTTTAATCTTCATCTAACAGACCAAAACTTTTGAAGGCATATCCAGCCTGCCTTTTCCCAGTTTTGTCCAATTTATGCTACTAGTGGTCATCATTCCAACCTTCCCTGCCACACCACATGCTAAGCACAGTGACTCATAAACACCTCAAATCAGAGGTGGCAATGGCAGATCTGAACAGGACCCATGCTCTTATGGTTTTTCAGTAAGGTTTGGATGAGCATCTGGAATGATGTTTACAAATTCTGCCCCAGCGTAAAACACAAAGGTAGGGCTCAAGCTATATAGAGTCTGTCTGTATTTGTTTTACACAATAAACTCCTCCGACTAAATGTGAACACTGAAAATCTCTCGTCTCCATTTTTGGCAAACCAGAACAGAAGACACCGTAATTAAGTCACCGCTTACCTCAGTGAGGATAAAATAGTTTAGTCAAGCACTGGTTAAATGCAGCGATACTGATACGAATCACTGCAAGTGAAGAATTATTCTAAGATGCAAAGAAAAGAACTTAAGAAAAGTTAAAGCTTAAGTTTTAAGAACTTAAAAATGCATTTTGAACCTGGAATGGAAGCGGGGGAAACGCACATCATTATCACATGGCCTTATGCCTACAAAGGCATTTTTGCAACAATGAGTTAGCATGAGCTGGGTTCTAGGCTGTAGCAGTCCTGTCAGGAGAAGATGCTGGTCTGTGACCCGAACAGGAAGGCTTTGTAGGTTTGAGGTATGAAAACCCTCAGGTTTCCCAGCAGACTTCACTCATCCCTCAAAAATCCTTAACCTTAACAGTAGAGTAATATTCTTGTATGCAATTAACTGGATCTAAAAGGATCCAAAATAAACATTCATGTTTGATTTCCCCTTGAGACAGCAATTCTGGCTAACTAGTGAATTCACAGAATAATCAAACGCCTTTTGAGGGAAGAATAACAATAAAGCAAAAAAAAATTATTAGTTTTAGCCTAAATGATATCCTTTAAACAGCAGTTGCTGAGGAAAATGAGGCTGATTCAAACTGTCTGTCCATCTCTAGAGACCAATGAAACGATCAGCCAATTTCAAATGATGTCAAAGAGTTTTCTAAAACATTATTTGTACACATTGCATGACAATAAATGGCCAGTGTACATGACTCAACCTCCATTGAGGAAATCACAGCAGTGTAACCTCTCCACTATTACTAGACAACAAAGAATCTAAAGAGAGCCTCAGCTCCAACACAGAAGAAACCAGGCTTCAAAAGTGCCACACTTGCAACATTAAAAAGCTCACTGAGAGTACAGTATAATCAGCCTCTCCATCCCTCTCTACAGCTATGTAAAACCAGACTACCCAGCTGAACATATATGCCAGACTCAACCATTTGAAAAAAAGAAAAAGAAGGAACAGTAGATAACTTTCTCCCATATTTGGAAATTTGCTTTGAAAAGCTGCCTCTAAAATTGCCATTGACAAGGAGAAAGGCTGGAAAAACTCAGAAAATGCCAACAAAAGTTCTGCTGTCAGAAAAATTGCCTACAAAATTCACATTCATGGATTAAAACTGAAGGGGGGGGGGAATCTGGTTTTGGACATTTTGTTCTTTTGACTTAGGATTTACACAGGTCTAGTCATAACGGATGCTCTGGAAGTACACCAAAAATATTCAATTTCATATGGTATTCCTCAACTTCAACCAACACTAAATGAACAATACAAGCTCCTGTGGTTTCTTTCCTATGTAAACATTGCTCCTTTTTCAAATTATAGAAGTACGAATTTACATTTGCAATGTTTTCCAGTCTTTGACACTTCTTCTACAAATGCATAAGGAGAGACACACAGGAATTCAAACACTGAAGTAGAGAGAGCGCTATCTCCGTAATCATTTACATTAAATAACTGTTGAGGAGAAAAAACGGAAAAAAGTGAATAAAAAGAAAGTAACAAACTTTAGCAAATTTAAACAAACTCCTAATACTTCTCTACCCTTTGCAGTGTTGAACCACTTGTGTAAAATAAAAAACGTGATAATGTTTTAGGAGATAACTAGTTAAGAAAAAGCTTTTTTGTAAATAATTAGCCTTACACTGTTGTCAGCATCAGGGAAGTGTGAAAAGTGAGGTCCTGGGAAAACTTTACATCAGGTTCAAAAGAAGAGGGCTAAAGAGGCCTCTCTCAAGTGCTGCTGGGAAGAAAGAGGCTAAAACTGTACTTGTGCTCTTCCCAGAACAATATGAAAAGGGGCAGCAAATCTACACGCGGAAGCCCAGAATTAATTGATAAATTTACAAGCTAGATGCAAATCCCAATTTCTTTACTTACAAAAGCACTCTGAAAAGAGTTTTCTCCCCTAGCTTTAGCATCCCTTTGCATGAGCTCTTTCATAACTGGTTCTTACACACAGAAAAGTCCATCTACAATATTTTACTTCAATTTACCAAAGGCCCTTGTGGGACTGCTGAATTTGTATGGGGCATAGGCTGACACTGATATGTAAGCACTTGTGATACTTGCAACACAGCTTGCTTGGGATTCAGACTCACTATCAGTGTTGTCCCATTGACTTACGGATTACAGTCAGGATAAATTTTTCCCTGAATATAAAACATAAATTTTCAAGGGAGAAAGTGTTGGGTTGTGCTCAGCAAAACTAGGACTTTATCTTCCAAAACCGGGGTGCAACCCTTGTCTTTATTTCACCATGTTAAGTTAGTGTAACCTGATCATCTTTAGTGAAAAACTCCCCTTTTTCCTGCCAGGAGTGCAACAGTACTGAAAATCACAATATAGAGGCTCCTGTGTAGGTACTAGCACAGACAGATTACACAACTCATCTCAGCCTCGCAGCTACAGGCTAAGAGAATCACCAGCTGCTAATAAATATTTAAGTTAATAATTTGCAGTCCAGTAGGGAGCAGCCTGAAGCATGCTAAGGTAGTGTTTCAAATTCCGAATTCTGAACAAAACCTATGTGAAATCACATTCTAGGATGCTTTCTTTTGCATTTTTGTGCCACTGTAGACCCTACTGCAATACTGATTTTTTCATCAGGGCCTGCTTCCTTTCTATGCATCACTGGGCAGGGAATTTGTTTTGAACATCATTTACATCTTGCTGCATTGATTGTATAGAGTTTGAATGCATTGGTAATGTAAAGAAAATGAAGAAATAGGGGAAACATTTGATGGTGATACTTGCAGAAAGTCTGCTTGCTCACTGCCCTGATTAACAATACAGGATAGCATTCTCCAGTGCCAGATGGGTTCAGCTGTACCAGGACTCTGCTGAGCCCTCAGAGCACACCATCTGCTTCCTCAAAGGTGGGTTGGTAAAAGCAATGTTAGAGATCATTTTTGAAATGCACACGTTCTGTGAAGAAGCACAGGTTTTTAAACAGAAGTCAGAGGTATTGATTCAGGGAATGCCACAGATAAAACAGGCAGAGGTGGAAGCTGCAGGGTAGCTGCCTCTTCTGGGAGTTGAGACAATGTAAAATTACTTCAGAGAGGTTCAATGTAGCTGAAGGGACACTGCAGAAGGGAAAGAAGCATGAAGATACATACATATTCTGTATGTTAAACCTAGGAGGGGATAGGCAGCAATCTGGCAAATCTTTAAGCATAAAGCTTTATACCTTGATGTAAAGATAGAATTTTAAAACACTGCACTGCCTAAAGAAGTACAAATCCCTCTTTTCTCCTATTGATTCCTTACAAGTGCATTTTCTTCAGCTTGAGGATAAGTGAGATTCCCGCTGGTCTCTTCCACTACTTGTTGCCACCTGAATCAATAGCCTTGAGGCAGTGCATCTGGACTGGGATCTTGTAATTTTTCTTCTCAGTCTTCACTTCTTCTTTAGTTCCTCTTCCACTGTATCATCTGCTCTATAGCATCACAGAGCAGAAATTATCAAAAGTCCAATAGTTCATACACCCTGTCTGGCTCCTGCAGCATACGCTTAAGAAGTACGAGCCAAATATGAGGCCAAGAAGCCTTGAATGGAGAGAAACGTGAAAACCAGAGTGTGTGCACCATCCTGTGGGAGCTTCATGGTGCTGTCACCGTTTCAGTGTCCCAGCACATTCTCCCAGTAGATCAAAATGCCTCAGGACAGGGTCAAACATTTTTTCCACATGTTGAGTGTTCTTGTGCCTAAGGAGAGAGCTACAACATAGCCTGATGACTGGCTGTGTGACTCAAGTCAGCAGTGCCTCAACAGAACCCTGCTTGGGTCTACAGGCCAAAAAAGTCCTGCCACTATCTACAAAGAGAGGACAAAGGCAAAGGTGGGCATGAGCAGCCACCTGGACTCAATTTTTCACCGCTGCCAATGTCAACCATCTGAATCTGTGGCCCACGGCCATGAAATATTTTTGCTGGGTCGGTATTTTGAATCATTGTCTTCCACCTTTGGCACTTGGCAAGGTGGACGTTTAACTTCTCCAAATTCTGTATCCAAACCTATGTATACCAGACACCTAGGAATAGCAGGACAGAGCAATGCACGGAACTGAGAAAATATCAGGTTGAAAAAGAAAGACAAAAATACCACTGAAAGATTGGCCATGAGGAGGGGAAAAAAAAGGGCATTAAGACAAGAAGCTTCTGATACAGCTGTGGAACTTGTGGGTGATCTTTTCTCCAGCTTTTCTAGGGCTTGTGGGTTGTTTGTTTTCCCCTTCTTATTTCCAGGAAATAAACTGTCATGAGAATGAAAGTCTGCATTGATTAATATTTGCTGTATTAACTTTGTAGTGTTGCTCTGTCTTATGAATATAAAAGCTGAAGAGATAACAATAATACGTAATGTGATTGATTTTATAATTATTGTGGCAATGAAAAGAGTTGATATGTTTTCCCATCATCTTTACAAAGGAAGTGTAATAATCTCTCAAACGCTTTTTCTTCAATAATCACTGAATGTACAATGAGAAGCGGAAACGTCACTATACACTTAAGTCTAGACTTAGGTAAGTTTGCACAGTTTGGAAATTTCCAAATCATAGTATTTGTCCATTGTTAACATTCATGGATCGATTTCTGTATGCTGCAAAGTGCCTGGATGTTATTCAGTTGTCCTGGTTTCGGCTGGGATAGAGTTAATTTTCTTTCTAGTAGCTGGTATAGTGCTATGTCTTGGATTCAGTATGAGAAGAATGTTGGTAACACACTAATGTTTTCAGTCATTGCTAAGTAGTGTTTAGACTAAGTCAAGGATTTTTCAGCTTCTCATGCCCAGCCAGCGAGAAGGCTGGAGGGGCACAAGGAGTTGGGAGTGGACACAGCCAGGGCAGCTGACCCAAACTGGCCAAAGGGGTTCCATACCATGTGACATCATGCCCAGTATATAAAATGGGGGGGAGTTGGCCTGGTAGGGATCGCTGCTTGGAAACTAACTGGGCACTGGTCGGTGAGTGGTGAGCAATTGTATTGTGCATCACTTGTTTTGTATATTCCAATCATTTTATTATTATTATTGTAATTTTATTATTATTATCATTATTAATTTCTTCCTTTCTGTTCTATTAAACTGTTCTTATCTCAACCCATGAGTTTTACTTTTTTTTTTCCCTGATTCTTTCCCCCATTGCACTGGGGGGGGGTTGGGGGGGATGGGGGGGGGGGAGAGTTAGTGAGAGGCTGCATAGTGCTTAGTTACCAGCTAGGGTTAAACTACAACATTTAGCTACCTTAAAAAGATACAGTATAGGCTGATATGCCAGCAAGAACAGGATAGGCAGCATTTCCATCTACCAGCACACTGTTTTTATTTTTCCTGGGTTAAACAGTCTGAGCAAGGAAAGGTTCTATGTGCTACAATCAGTCTAAAAAGAAAATGTTCAATTTCAAACCTGAGAGCTTTTTATCCAGGCCAAAAAAGAATTCCCTGCAGTTGTCAAGTAGGCATCACATGCACAACCAACCCAATTGTTTCAAAGATGCAAAGTTATCTATAGTATTGGGGTGTGTGGAAAGCCACATAGTTGGGAAAGGGCACTTAAGGAAGCCAGCAATGGGGGACACAGCAGAGTGTTCTAGTTATCAAACACACCAGATATAAGTACAACTAAGTTAGTAACAATTCACAGTATGATACTTCCCAGTGAAAATTCAGTAAGTAGCCTAGCTGCATCATTGATTAACTTAACCTAGAATCCTACTGCCACGTACAATGAACGGGTTTAAAGAAAATAGCCAGAGTTAGCTAACACAAATCATGTGACCTGCAGCTTTTTCCTCACCTTGAGCACTGTGATACTTACCACCTCAATTTAGCTGGCTACTGTTAGGAAACCCTGGCTTACTTTACACCTACTTTACCATGTTAAAATGCCTCCACAGACCATTACAGCGTGCTCATTAGCACTGTAGCACTTCTAATGAAGGCAGGACCCAGGTGTCCTCCAAACTCTGAGGGTCACTAGATACTTCCACTTTTCCACTGATCTGAAAGACAGATGGCAATCCTGTCCTAAATGAGGTTACGTACAGCTTTTTCAAAACACCAGGAATACACTGATTTCTGAAGGCTAGAAACGATCGTTAGAGGCCTGCATAAGGTGCATCCTCCACTTCAGTGCTGCCAAGATCACTGCTATATGGAAAGCATGTTCAGAGACCTTGCCACCTCTCCTGGTTGCAGGTGTCCCCTACCTCATTCTGACAACAGGCTTGATCTTTCAGGAGTCTTCCTTCATATCACACCACACAAACCATAGATCTTATTCAACCATTAATAAAGGAAGTGTGAGGTGGTACAGGGGAGTATACGCATTTTACAGAAAACACTCATCAACCAAAACAGCTCAGTGGATAGAAAAGAGTACTGAAAATATAATGTCTCCTGCAACATGTCCCCATTTTTGCCTCTCTATACACATGCTATTTTCTTAATTAAAGAGTGAAGGTTGAAGAATAAGTCTGCTTACACAGAACCTCTAAGGCTTAAATTAGTACAACTACTCTAAGGGCTTGAGAAGGCATATCAATAATCAACCGATCTGAGGTATTTTCAGTGATGCAATAGCACTGTGGTTTATTCAAGGTAAAAGCATATACTGATAAATATTTATGAAACCAGTCAGCCATTTCTGAATGTTAGATATATGAGGAAAGGTTATGTCTTAAATCCTTTACATCTATTTATCTGGACCAACGAGTCTAAATGAACTTCTATGCAGTGTTTATACAACACTAGGCACAACTAAAGAAACAACCACAAGTAACCACTAGAAATTATTTAAGAGGTTTTAAAGAAACATATATTCTCCAAGTTTAGATTGCCTCGGTCAAACAATCTCACAAAAGGTTAGACTTAAATGAAGTTGTCTTCCCCAAATTTGCACAATACAATTGAATTAAATCCTTCCCATTAAGACCAAAGCAGAGACTAAATAGATGTTTGACCCATCTCAGAGGTCTGGAATTCATTGAATATGGTGTCCAAACGTCCTAAAAGCAGACAGCCACATCTATAGTGTCTGTGTGTGATGAGAAGAGGGAGTCACACAACTGGAAGTGTCTTCTGCTTGGGGAGAGACCAGTACAATGGGTACATAGAATCATAGAATCGTTTAGGTTGGAAAAGACCTTTAATATCATCGATTCTATAAGCTTCAGCAGAAGGCTGCAAGCAATATTAATTCCTTAATCAATATTAATAATAAGGATAAGTATACCCCATTTTACTTTCTTAAAATGAATGAGACTACCTCATTTCTGCTGCTTACGTGGGCTTCCATCTTGTTTCTTTTAGAATAGAATAGAGTAGTTCAGTTGGAAGGGACCTACAACAATCATCTAGTACAACTGCCTGATCACTTCAGGGCAATCAATTCCCATCTTTAGACTGCAAGGTGTCGTTTGTGAAGGAAAAAAACACAAAGAGGCACCCCACAGCTTTGATAACCATTTTCCAGGCTCTGACAGTGCAGAGGCAAATTTCAACTATTATTTTCATAGGAAAAAAATTATTTCTGAATCATAGAAATACATGACATCATTTGTCTCTGCTTTCAGAGTCCAAACGTAAGCAATGATATTCTTAAAATACACTGAAAATTATTTTTTCTTCTTCTTCTTCTTCTTTTTTTTTTTTTTTTTTTTTTACTAGGAAGAGCTGAGAAAAATCTGACCAATTCTTTGAGAATAATTTTCTTTTCCAGGATTTTTCCTGTCCTTCATTACAGTGCTGTGATGAATGATACTATGAAATTCAGCTGTATAAGTTCACCTCAATCCTCCTTGAAGAAGACCTATCTGAATCAGATGGGCTCAGACTACACTGAGTCTATCAAGAGAACAGGCACACACTTTAGCTAGACCTTGTTGTGCTCATGGGCAAAAAGTCTGACTCAAAAATCAATTATAATTAAAATGCCTTGGTGTTGTCCCTTTCCTTTCCTGTAACCCTACCTTGTAATATTAGGTTTTTTAAGATGAATAGAGGTTGGACAAGAGAGGTTTTGATGTTGATCTCTCAAATCAAGACGACCTTTAGTACACCTTAATTTAAGGGAAGCTGCAGTATTTTGCAAGGTCAGGCACCCCAAGAGAATTCACATATTGAATTCAAGTTTTTATTAACTCAACACTAATCCCTTTGACCACGTTTCCAAACCTGGAAGCCTAATCCTCCCTGAGGGCTTAGACAGTGATGAGAGGTTTAAGATCAGCTCCCTGCCAGGCAGGTGACTTGACTGGAATGCCACAGTCAAGATTTCTCTGCTCACTTTCCATCCCACTTCTAAGCCAATGAAACATGATACTTCACCTGTGGTAGATGACTTAATTCCCCAATAGAGCCAATTCACATTTAGGTCCTCAAATTCCTGCTTTTAAGTATCCCTGAAACAAGACAGGATATTTTGACTGGCAACTTTAGATTACAGGATAAAAAACGGAGTGCAGCACTATCTGTTGGTTGACACAGCTGCAAACGTACAGATTTGTCCAGCCTTGTTGCAAAAGATTACCATTTTCCTAAACAGGTGGGTAAAATGTATAAACAAAGTATCAAGCTGGGACTTGGCATCCAGAAATCCTCCTTTCAACACTAACCACTAGGATTTCCTCTTGCTTTTTTCCCATGTGGCCTCATAAATATGTCATTTCTTCGGGTTGGAGACCTCCCAACCCTGGCACCTCAGTTAGCCTGGGAAGTGGAGTTCAAGGCAATCTCCTGGCAACTTGATGTAAATCCCCTTTTGAGGAGGAGGGCCTTGCAGCCAAAATCTTGGCATTGCCTATGCCAGTGCTCTAACTACTAGGCCATGATGTAAAAAGGAAGCAAAAATGTTTGGTTTGGGTTTTTTTAGAGTGCTGAGTTCTTTGGATGTTATAGGAACTTAGCCTCTAAAAAAGCCCCATGAACTTACCTCCATGCGCTGGTCTCCAGCTAGGAGCCAGGCTCCTGGCAGCTAGGCACTGTGGTGCCTGACCTGCTGGTTCCTATAGCCTTAAAAAATACACTGTGTGATGATGCTTGCTGGCTACACCATGAAAAAACAGAAAAGCTGCTTCAGCTATAGGAGCTTTAAACTAATTTATTGGGATGATTTCTAATAGACGTTCTGTAAAAGTGCCTTGAGATTAATTTTGCAGAGCAGAAGGAGCTATTAAAATTCCTAAAAATAACTTGTCCACATCTAAAAATACCACGCTATGGTAGTCCAATAACTCAAGCCCTTTTATGGTTGGTAAGTAACAGAAGCACTAATAAAATGACCATCTCCTTCTTTCCAGTGAGTGAAAAAAATGTCACATTTTTAACTGTTGTCGTGGTTTAACCCCAGCCAGCAACTAAGCACCATGCAGCCGCTCACTCACTTCCCCCCCACCCAGTGGGATGGGGGAGAAAATCAGGAAAAGAAGTAAAACTCATGGGTTTAGATAAGGATGGTTTAATAGAACAGAAAAGAAGAAACTAATAATGATAATGATAACACTAATAAAATGACAGCAGTAATAATAAAAGGATTGGAATATACAAATGATGCACAGTGCGATTGCTCACCACCCGCCGATCAACGCCCAGCAACTCCTCGCGCAGCGATCCCCCCGCCCCCACTCCCCCCAGTTTATACACTGGGCATGACGTCACACGGTATGGAATACCCCGTTGGCCAGTTTGGGTCAGCTGCCCTGGCTGTGTCCCCTCCCAACTTCTTGTGCCCCTCCAGCCTCCTCGCTGGCTGGGCATGAGAAGGTGAAAAATCCTTGACTTTAGACTAAACATTACTTAGCAACAACTGAAAACATCAGTGTTCTCAACATTCTTCTCATACTGAACCCAAAACACAGCACTATACCAGCTACTAGGAAGAAAGTTAACTCTATCCCAGCTGAAACCAGGACAACTGTACAGTACCATGATGAACTGGCTTTTGTGTTTTCGCTCTTTTTTCCATGAAGGATAAAGCTGATTCTTCCTGTGCTTGGTGACTGGTAAGTTTGGGGAAGAAAAAGTTAAAAGAGAAAAAACAGGCTTCCAAGCAATGCTTATGCAAAAATTCATAAATGTGGATCCATGTGTATTCATTGGTCCAGTGTGGGATACTGTTCCTTCTTTTTAATCTTGTATTTTAAATTTCCATACATTAATCCATTTATATAAAGGTGCTTTTTACTCTTCTTTTACATCCTTAAAACAGAAGAACTTGTGTTCCACACTGTTAGCTAGAACTGCATGAAATAACGAATGACACAGTTTAAAACATTGACAATACCTGACCAAGCATTTTCATGCTTTAATGACTTTTAAGGGCTCCAGTTACAATATTCAGCAATGTAAATAATCTTGACATTAAACTTCTCTGCAGCTCGATAAACCATTTTTATATGGCTTGAAGACACAAGAGGACTGAAAAAGACAGCCTCCTGTCCCATTTCAAACTTAAAAATGTACAATTTCATGAAATTATTTTAAGGAAATGTATGGTTTTTAACAGAAATGTTGTATTTGTTGGCAGCAAATCTTAAAGAACAGGGTGAATATCATATATCTACATAGGTTTGAAAAAAAATGATGTATCTCTTTCTGACAGCTAGTATTTAATTTTTTTTTTAAATTAAATCTAGCACTGAGTTTTCTTATTCTTCAGAATAAAATTAAGTAGTAAGAAAGTCAATACCCAGGCAAGCACACTAAACCACATTCCCTTAGGAGGCACATTAGTCGGACTGAAGAACAGTTAGTTTAATTGGAAGCTATTGTTCAGGTAATACTGGATTTAACAGAATAAAAAGGAAGACCAAAGGCTATATTTAGACACAGTTGAAAGTATTAATGTTTCTCTGTATATAAATTTCTGGAGGCATATCAGCACCATAACACTTTCTCAGTAAATATGAGAGCAGTTAGTAATATCTTCTTAAAATTTTACCTACTTTCTGCACAACAGCCTAGGTGATATAACTCACCTGCTCTCCTTCTGCACACCCTCATATAAAAATATATTGGATATACACAAATAAAAGCAAAGAAAAGATGTAGATCTATATCTTTAACCTCCTGTCGTGTCTCATAAGTCCAAGTGTCATACAGGTGAACAAAACAGCCCAATTTGAAGGAATTAACTGCACTCTCTCACACACCCCTTCTAATTACTTTACTATCTTTTGACATTTGATTACACTCATGAGAGACAAACCTGGTTGCCAGCTGAAGACCCTTGACTTGGGCCAGAGTCCCAGTAAGGGGCAAAGACCAATACCCAAGCATTCATCATTCAGAAATCTTACAGCAGGGGTGATTGTATTTCAGAGATGCTCGCTCATGAGAGTCAGTGTCTCGCTGAGATGACTGCCTGTAGGTACATACTGTATTGCATCAGTCAAACCCTGCAACATTTATCCACGTAAGCAAACTGAACCACTGAACCATAGGTTTGATGAAAAAAACTCCAAGATGTGTGTCTTATATTTTCCAGCACACCCATCCCAGAAACTCGTAGGAAGGATGGCAGCTTGATGTCACTAGATAAGCTCTCCACAAACCTAACCTCCTGGTTCCTGAACAAGGAGAAATGTGGTGACCCACCCTTACAGTCTCACTCACTTTGCCACTGCAGCAGCTGCATGCACTCCTTTCTCTGCTCATTCCCCAAGCACAGCCAACAATCAAATTGGGATTCACTCCAGTGACTTTGAGCTGCTGTATTTTACCTCGGGGCAGATGTTCCACCAATTTCAACCAAACCTGCAGATCTTTCGTTTGACTTTTTATGTTAGTTTTTTTCAGTCTTCTGTAAAGTGCATGAAAGCTGGGTCACTCCTGCTCACTTTTTTGCCAGTGACTCCACATGGGAACAAGGGGGAACAAGAATCTTTCTGGTTACATTTCATGGACAAGTAATACAGTCTAATAGCCACCAACAAAAACAACAAAGCTTTGGTGTGAATGCACTTCACTAAGCTAAAATTATTAACATTACGTAAACTTGGTTTATAGATCCTTCAGATAACTGAGACCATTTTCACAAAACATGTGGGTCACCTTACACAATAAGCAATTTTACCTCAAATCTGCAGTGTTGTAATCTTTCACTGTATCAGATTCAGTTTCAGGAATTAACAACTCCTGGTAACTTCCATTTTATCCTCATTTCATTCAGCTTCTTTAGTCTCTGAGTTAGTAATTAGTAACCTACCCAATAGCTCATGCTGCTTCTCACTATAATCTCTGAAAGAACAGAAGATTCATATGTTCTGAAATATCTGTGCTCATTGCCACAGCATCCTGTCCCCTCTAGGGTTGGAAAGGAAGAAATTAAGAAACCGTAACTATGTTGTCAGTGAGGGTTCATGAACAGAGAGTGGGATACTGAAAGCTTCTGGAAACAAATTGGGAGCACAGCAGAACTAGTGAACAATTCAGTTACAGAATGGTAAAGCAAATGTAATCAGTGGAAGCACTAAATGGCTAAGACCCAGAATTCCTTTAAAAATATTCCTTGAAAAGTAATAAAAAAGCAGACTTGAACTATTCTTAAAGTGAGAGGGAAATAATAATAATTAAAAAAAATGCCTAAAGGACTGATTTACAAGATTGCTTCACTAGTTCCCACTGACCTCAGTATTCATAGGCTCTTCCAGTATATCCCAGGACTACAAAATAGTTCACTTCCTTCTCTTGGACTTGAAGAAAAAAATCTTACTTACTGGTTTAAAATAATAAATATATTTTAAAAAGTAAAATCACTATTCTTACACTGCAGTACACAGCAGTATCATAACATTTTATAGACTGGTAAGTGAACTTCATTGTCATGAACTTGGTAACATGTCCCTTACATGAAAATTATTTTAAAATTACTAATGTAGGGCATCACATATCTATCCAATAATCATTAAAAATAGTTACGGCTTGACTCATGATATTTAAACCTAAAACACACTGACCATATTGTGATTACAGTTCTTATCCTAACCATTTCCATATTTCTCTTCCTCTCCAGACAGTATTTTGATTTCAAGCTCCTCTTCTGCAAATTAAAAATTAGAAGTTGTAACTTCAGTAAGATTCATGTGTGCTTCCTTAAAAACATACATAAAAATGTGCTTATTACCATGACAGGTAAAGCATTGATCTGATAGCTAGAAGCAAGAGATTTGACCATTCACCCTGGATAAGCGACATGATTCTGGAGCATGTACTACCCCATCTACATCTAATGCATGCCTACAGGGGTCACAGGCCTCTCTGTCTGTATTACAATATGTTGTGCGCACATTCTGAAGGAACCTGCACCATTTTGATTTGATAGCTTCAGCACATTTCAGTGTATCAGCAAACTACAAAAAAAACATTTCATATGTCTTCAGAAAAATCCACAACCCTGCCTTGTTCACTGAACATTTTTCAACAATGCTATTAACATTTTATAAGCAATGTGATATAGGAACAATTATGTGAAAAATTAATCAATCATGCAGTTACATTAGACAGTGTTATGGTTCACTAAAATATTTGAGACTTCAGCTAAATGGCTAATTGCTTTGTGTAATAAAAATTATTATTCGTTTCAGAAAGGAGAAAGCAAAATTTTGGAATTGGCCAAAGATGCAAAAGCACGCTGCCAGAGGGCCCAGTGTGCCAGGCAAACCTGAGTGACATCACCTATGTGACAGCCTGAGTCTTAGTTCTGGCTTCCCCAAAAAGGGAAAAACTTTTTTCTGTGTTGAGAGCTGGCCTAATTCTGCCACCAGGGAAGCCAAAGAACTTTTCTCTGACTTCAGAAAAACATAGGTAGTGTATTAGAGTCCATCCCACCAGCCTAGCATGAAAGCTGTAACATGCCTGACCCCTACTCTCCAACTTCTGCTACTAGTGCTGACTCAGGTAGAAGTTGGACTTAATTTTATAAAACAAGTCAAAAAGGGTCAGGTTCAAACTGAGACATAGTTGGGGCTGGATTGATTCTTGTTTGCCATTGCTTCCTTTTCTTTCAAATTGTCCATGATAATGCAAGAGGATAGGAGAAGTAGAAACCCCTCGAGCAAAAGAAATGCTTTAGAAACAAAACTATCACATTTATCAAGGACACTTAGCAATGGCTCATTTTGTCAGTAATATTCACCATTATCCTTTATGTAGGCAAAGCTTTTGAGCCTCACTAATTAAGCCTACAACCACAACAGCATACTAAGGGGTATGCATTCCAAAGGAGTGAATCTATCCTAACCATTTAAGGCCAGGTGTAAAAGATGTACCTACAGAAATTAGGCTTTCAAATAATACCGGAGAAGGAAAAGAGTAAGCGTGTATTCTGCATGTACTAACAAATAGTCCACTTCTCTGTCTAGAGGAATGAATACGCACTCTAGATTACCAGTGTAAGTGAACAGACATACAACACAACTGTAATTTTCTAAGCTGCAGTGTACAAAGAATACTAAAGAGAGTCTATGCAATAGCTGTATGATTGAGAGCACAATCTTTAAATGGTCAGCTTTTGGGAAGAATGTCCCTTTGATCCATCTGGTTTTCTATTCCAGCATCATGAGCACAAGCCTCTTTCACTATCAGACAGGTTGTCATATGGTCTAAACATCAGTGAGCAGAAATTGCTCTGCTAATGAAACCTAACACAAGCAAAAGGCAGGGCATTTATGTGAAGGACAGTGGTAGCACGACTCTGGTCCCCTCTCAGGGTTGACATTTTCCACCCAGTGATGCCAATTTCTTCTGAAATTCAACACTCTGACTTTCCTCCCAGAAGAATAAGAACTCATACCAAATATTGTTAATACTTTAGGGCATGAAATACATTGAAAAAGTTATTATAAAAGAAATCTTACAAGGTCTGTAGAAGTCAGTGCGGACAAAAGCATTAACTCACTGCTAGAGTCATCAAGGAGGATAAACGCAATAGGCAATCAGCTATGTGTGAGCAGAGCATGAATCTAATTTTAAACATGTTCCTAACTTACTAATGCACAGTCAAGGAATTTGAAGGGCAGTGTTGACAGAAACTGTCATTATAGATAGCTATGAGCTTTAATCATCAAAAATGATACAAATTTTGTGTAGAAGAATCAGCATGAGAAAGATCAAGGAAGAAGGTAAGCAAGCATAATGACAACTTGGAGAGGCAAAGCAAAGAAATGTACCTATTGAAGGGGTATATTTCTTCTTAGCCACACAGCAGATGCCTCACATACCGGTTAGCAGAACAATTAGATGCCAAGCAGGCCTCTGTAAGCAGTGGGAAGGACACTCACCAGTAAAGAGGTTTACTCCTTTTTGTGCTGGAAAATGGTCTTATGTTATTTATTCATTTTCCTACACCAATCTGAGTGTAATCACTGCTGCTGCAGACATTAGGCTTTAAGGCTACAAAACACAAAGCTCACAGTGAGAGGAAGCATATTTTATTTGATCATCTAAAAGGGATGAAGAAAAAAAAAAAGGTATGCTATTAACCTTAAAAAAGACTCAGTTCTCAAATGTTCTGCCTTTTCTCCAAATGGTCTATTAAAGATACTATCCTTTTCCTTTTAAAACACAGATGCTCATACACAGGTGATATGTGATCATCCCCCTGAATAAATTCTCAAACAATTAGACAATTTCAACCAAGTTGGAATCTTTATTATACTGTTTTGAGTAGTAGCTGTATACCAAAAGAGACAGAGAGAGGTGTCAGTACTAGCACAACCTTTACCAGACCTCAGGGCTTCCAAGTAGGGGTCACACTGTGAATGCTCCAAAGACATAAAAAAGCCTGCATGGTTTTGAATGCTATATCTGTCTAACAACAGGCCACAAAACCACATGAAACCAGTTTTTATTGGGTGTAATGTTCATCGCCGTACCTGTTTACTACTGGAAAGACAACAGCAGTAACCTGCTGCAATCTCAGACATCCCTTGGTGGCAAAGAGGCATTCAATTGACTCAGGAATGACACAGTTACCTTCACACAGGTTTTAAGAAATGAAGTTCTCCTTTGTACTGTGCCTCTAAGAGTGGGTATTGGGTTGTTGTTGTACTCCCAAACATGAGGCCTTTATCACTGCATCTTCCCAGCATCGTTCCACTACACTTGTTCTTTCATCCCATGAGCAGGTCCCTTTCAGCCATTTTAACAGCTTGTTTTTATGATTTGAGAAGGCAAATAGTAGAGTTGGTCAAAACCAGGATAAACTCCTCATGAAAAGTCAAAATAAAAATTCTGAATAGTTTTAGCCATGAAATATGAACCCTTGGCAGGAAAAACTCCAAATGTCAAACACTTCTATTTCTATTGAAATGAGTCTAAAAGCTATGGAAGTTCCCTTTAGCACCCAGTTTCTTCTTAAGTCCTTGGGGCTGAGTGTATAGTACAGACACTGGGACTAACAAAGAAGACAATGACAGGCAATTGTTAGCATGCCTTTTATGCCTTTGCAACATCTGAAGCCCAAGGTTATGGTTAATTGTCACAAAATTGAAGCTGGAGTTAAAGACAGGAGAAACCTGAGCCATCACTCAGCTGACACCCCTTGAGGTGGAATATTTACAATTGCACTTTGTCTCCAGCCTCCCCTCCTGCTGACAAAGCCTGCAAGTTAAAACAGTAACAGACCCACAGCTAATAATTAACCTTCTCTGAACTAACGTTTGACTTTTTCCAGGGGACATAAATTTTCTTTTCTATCACATATAGAAAGACTGATGATTTTGAGTTGGAAAAGACACATTTTGTATAGGTTGAAGAAAACCCCATTCCAAGATACATTTCATTATCAGTGACTTAGAAAAATATTTCTTGTTTTCTCGAACAGAAACGACAAGAGCAAAATAAAAGAGAATTCAAAAAGTATTTTCCATAGTAAACTGACAAAGTAATCTTCTAAGTAATCTTTCCTTTATTTTCTCTAGCATATTTCCAGAGTCCAAGATTCAGAAAAATAAATATATTTTCCTACCCTGCCAGGACAGACCTACCTGTCATGAAACTCTCCCATTAAGTAACTTGGTTGAACACATTTCTGCAGGTTTATAACTGCTTTAAAGTCCATACAAAAACCCAACATTGTTGCCTTTGCATTACATAAAATAGCATAGAGGTCATTATAGTTCTGGTATAACAATTACTGCAACTTTTAAAAATGTTAGTGATATGCTGCTGGAAAGCACTTAGATACTTTTGTAGAAGGGCTTTGTAAGAGCCTATAAAGACAAGAATATTTTCAGGAAGTGTCTAACTAAGGCTATGAAACCTTTGAGTTAAGTGACTTAATTTTCCAAAGTATTAGCACCTACTAGAAATTTTTAAATTCCCTGAGAACAGCTGAATCCTCAGTACTTGGACAACTTTGTTAGAAAGCCTATCTTCTAATTTTCAAGATATTTAATCTGTCTTGCTTCCCAACTTCTTACACAACCAATCAAAGCAGCTCTTCTGGCAAAGTGTATTCTCAAATACACTACTCTTTTAAAGATGCAGTAAAAAACATATTGACTACATATCACATCAATTTTTAAACTCATTTCTGAGGAATATTTTGTAGTAGTATATCCATACTATAAACAGCTCATAACTTTATTCAGGCATATATGTCTCCTAGACCTCAATAATAACTATTTAGAAAGTGAATTGATGGCAATTTGACACTCTGTAAGGAAAATTATTCCATCATAGTAAGTTTAAATGAAATGCAGTCCAAAGTGTAATTACTATGTTTAATATTTAAAATCATTGATCCATTGAATGGCAATATTGACATTAAAATATACATTACTAAAAATTGCAAACAAGCTCATTAGATGCAATTTTACATTTCCTACAACACGAGCAAATAATCCTTTCCCTCTAACAACTCTATTAAAAATATAATGCATGTTTGATCAGAACAGAGAGAATAGAAATTTCTGCTTCATACTAGAATTAGTGTTTCTTATAAGGTCATTAAACCACTACATATTAGTTGGGACCTAAAGCATTAATTCACCATCTTCCCTTAGAAGAATGGGCCTTTGAGTGAAAGGTAATTTTATACTATGCATGCACATATGTGTAACTGAAGAGCCAGACACTCTGCAAAGGGTGCAGACGTGGGCAAGGCGCCGCAGCAGTACAGACTGAAAGCAATGTTAACACAGGGGCTGCTGCCCTTTTCACTCTGTCCCTCTCCCCCACGTAAACATCTCCATAAATTTGCACAATTCCTCAAGTTTCACACAATGGGCGTGGGGCTTCAGTCCACTCCCTCACAGCCCACCCGGGCTTGCCACCACTAGAGGATGAGTGAAAATGCTTTCATGATCCAGTTGCTTTCTTAGGCTTCCACCTTAGATCAGCATTCAGAAACTTAAAACACAGGTGGGCTTCAGTAGTGACTTGAGTGACTTTACAATTCATACAATGGTGCAAGGCAGCAGAAAAGAAAGTTCATTTGATAAATATAGAAAAAAATAATGATTGAGGTAAAATATTGACTTCATTATATACATATGCCTGAGAATTAATTGCCTGAAAAATCTACCACACTAACGGACCTGGAGTACAAGGTGTCCTCTCTAGCCAGAGAAGGCACAAAATGAGTGAATAATATTGCTCCTCTGGTAAATTAGATAATAAGCTCTATTACCGTGGCCAGTCTGTTCTTAAATTTCTCAGGAGAGACTTAGCTTCATTAATTCAAGGAGAGAGATTGCTCCTATTCCCTACAGAAATATAACCGGAGCAGGGCACAACAAGAAATGTGTGACGTTTACAATTCCATATAAATACAGGGAAGCAGCAGAAAGGAGACCATTTCAAGTGCTAGCAGCAAATTCAATACCCATCACTGGTAAAAGCATCAAGGTTTCAAATCTGAAATGGGTCACTGCGTCAAGTCCTTTGCTATCAGACACAGTTATATCATCACTTTTACAATCAGACAAATATGCATCTTGGGCTCAAGGGGACGCTTTCTCCTCCCACAAATCCCACCAGAGCACTGTTCCAGAACATCACTGAAGTCATACGATTTCCTATCTAAATTTATTCATGACCAGTTTATACGCACTGTTCTTGTTCCAACTAAAGGAAAAACTGTTTATAGTGAGAGTGGTTAAGCCCTGTATCAGCTGTGGAATGTCCATTTTTGGAGACTTTTGAAAGCCAGCAGCATGGGACCCTGAGCAAGCTGGCCTAACTCTGGTTAGCCCTACGCTCAGCAGGAGGATGGACAAACTGACCCCAGAGGTCCCTTCCAGCCTGAATTATTCTTTCATTACATGATTATCCTTTTTTATCAGAACTGTGCAGGAACTGTGCCTCTTGATGGTAGTCTGTTGGTGTACAATAGAGAATCCTACAGCTGTGCTACAGCTAATAGTAAAAACTTAGAAACTAGTTAATTGTGTAAGTTTTTATTTTCATAGAACAAGTTTTACAGAACCATACCAGTTTCATCACTGGTAAATTACACCTTGCCTCATGTTTTCAGAAGTGTTAGAGAGTGCATGTGTGTATATGTGTGCGCACGCACCCATGTGCGCTTTTAGGCATCTCCATGGATGGCTTTTGATTCCACCTAGGAAGACTTCAATAGCTGAATGCTCCAGAATCAAAGCGTACTGCAGCTAAATCAAAAAGACCATTAAACCTAAATCACTGTTATAACAACTCAATATACCATCTTAAAATCTGAAGGAAAACAAAATGATTGATAAATCAAGACAAGAAAAAAATGTAAATAATATTACCTTAATGTATTTCATGTGAGTGGTTTAGGCATTTCATTTGGAAGCTTATACAATGACACCATAAGCTTGTTAATGCATAAACTTTACAAGATTTGATTCACGTCCACCACAGGCAACAGGGCAAATACCAATGAGCCTGGGAAGCGCTGCTGAGCACGTTCCTTTTTACCTCTCCTGAAAACCCACGAGAAGAGGTCACTCAGGGAAGTGAGGTGAAGGCACGAGGCCATGCAAAGAGGTGTTTCAGCCGACAGGGAGCAGGGGTAGGACTGAGGGCCCTAAACGCTTGACAGTGGGTGTGTGATGATAAATAGGGAAATAAGAGACGGGATGCTTGGGGGAAACCTCATGCTTTATTGGTTTGGCCAAGTTCTTTCAATAAACTAATCAATCACCACTTACTGCATTCCTGAGAAGAAATTTACCATGCTGCTAAAACAATGATTATTTTGAACTATGTCTGCCCCGATCTTGTAATATCCAAAATTCCATACAATCAGATCAGAACTTCTGTGCAGGCTCACCACAAAGGAATTTTATGGCCAGACCAGCCCAATTCCACTGCAATTAGACAATTAAGCATATAAGCTCCAGGTCAAAATGTATCACGGAGCGAAACTTCTCACCTCCACTTTCTCCCTTCTCCAGAGCTACTGCTTATGGTCCACCCTAACTAACCACACATTTGGCTCAGCACTCTAGCCTTCAGTCCCAAAATAAACCTGTTGGCTCAGTTTACCAGTTTATCTCTGCACATTTTAGCCTAGCATGAATTATTTTTCTGGATCTTAAGACAAAGCAGCCTGCAGATGCAATGTAACAGTTGGCCAAACAGTTTTAACAAGGCATCACTAACAACCAAAACTTCATTGCAACTACTGTATGGGATAATTGCATGTCTCAGCTAGAGCACTTATTAAAGATACACCACCACTGAAGATAATTAAAAATTATGCTTCAGAGAAAGGATGCTTTTAATAATTCATATCAACAGAATAAATATTCAAATACCTTATCAAAAGGCTTAATTGCATTGTTTTAAAAATAATCACAATGATTTCATGGAAAGCAAGAGGGTTTTAAAAAAACCAACCAAACAAACAATGAAGTATGATCCATTAGAGGCAGTCTTGGCTGCTTAATGTAAATGAGCACATCATTATAGTTATATTAATGACCTTTTTTTTTCCCTAAGCCTGACATATTTGTGTAAACACTCAATCAAAACAATTTGGTGAAAAGGATTTTTACTTAGTATATACTCATTATTCTTTAGATCAAGAAAGAACTTGAAGTTATTTGGTTACCAATTTTGTCAAATGGGGTTGGAGGGGACTAGTAAATCTGCCTGTCATCAGTGATGACAGTTCAGAACAAGAAGTTCATTTTAGGCCAAGAGATGATGAAACAGGATTGCTCTCAGTTTAGTTTTTACCTGAACAGGCTATGAATTGCAAGTTTTCTTTTACTGTTTGGGTTGGCCTACAACATCAGAAATTGGTCTACGTAAAAATGCTAGAAGCTGGTCCAATGATGGGAGCGAGCATTTTTGTTTCTGGTGGAGCTAAGGTTCAGTCACACAACACTCTAGACTCGGTGTCTGGCAGTGTTTGTAGGAACTGGCGGTAACTCTCAACTTGATCTAACAATGGAAACAATTTTATTTTCCAGAGCACGAGAGAAAATGACTGTTCAAGAAAGTCCACATGTTATTTTTGGCAGACAAAACATTGTTTATCCATCTAAATGCAATCAGCTGCACTACATGAAAAGAAATTTCTAACTAAAATTGGTATGTGTCTCTCCGAGGTGGGAAGAAGGAACAGAGTTAAATACATTCGGGCCTGTAGCTTTTGTAACACTAAGTTATCCAAGGACATGGCATAAGTTTGAAAAATTCAGCCACAAGTAACAAGCTTAAGATGGCAAATACAAAAACCTATGAGGGATTTTGCTTTGACTGGAACATAAACTGATTACAGACCTTCTGCCCAAAGAAAATACACTACCTAGAGGTATTAAAATGCACAGCTTATACAAACTTTTTTTTATCGAAGCCCTTCAATAGCCTTCATCACCTTTAGATATGAGGACCTCAAATAAACATTGGTGGATTTTTTATTTCTATCCTATGATGAGGTCATTAAAGTAATTTTAAATACGGAGAGCTGGGATTCAAGACTAGACTGACTGTTCTTGGTCTACATGAAAGAGGAAAACCCTGGATGAAATGGGAATTGAATAGAGTTGTCATCACTCCAGGCCTTATTCATTAGTCTGACCATACTTCTAAACTACTGGTTTTGAAAACTGAAGCAGTGCACACACACCCCTCTAACATACCTAATTCTAAATGGTCTAGGGTTATAAGTTGCAGATTTGGGTTTATTTGAATACTAGATCACATATTTACCATGCCACATTGTTATTGTAAGGTCTTGTTTTCTTTTCTTTCATGCTAAGCATCAGGACAGGTGTCTATGAATGTGGTACCCATGAGGGGGCATGTTTTATATTGCTTTAATGACATAAACCGCAACTGTACTGACATATTTTTCTCCTGATGTGCTTAAGATTTCCCTATGTCCCTGTCAGGAGAAGCAACAGGTTGTTCAGAAATCTTTGCCAGAAGTTTTCTTATGAAGCTGAACACACGCTGAAGCACTGAGAGCAGAGCTGTAGGGAACACCGTTCGGAAGATCTCGCGATGTCACGGAAAGGTAGAAGGCTAGTTGTCGCCTCCCTATGACATATCAGTAATCCCACCTACCGTTGTTAGTATAAAAGGAATTAACTGCGCAATAAAGGACGGAGTTGGCACTCACACCATGTGTGTTATCTGTCTCTTCCCTGGTCCAGGCCGACCAGTGATCTAATCGCGGCACCTTGATATGTAGCACTGCTACATAGTGGTGACCCCGACGTGATCGGCCGCACAGGCGACGATGGGGCTTGCGCAAGCGATTAAGGTATTAAAGGTGTTAGCTTATGAGGTGGGTGCCCGCGGTTCGATTAGGAGGGGCCCCACGGGCAAATGCATCCAATGGATGCTGCGCCGGGGGGACATTGAGTTTCCTAGATAAGTTTTGAGCCCCCCAAATTGGGGAGAGATTCGGGAGTCCTTGCTCCGATCCGAGCGCGGAGCTGCTGAACGATCGCAGAGTTGGGGGAAGGTGGAGCAGGTGGTCGCGGCGGGACGGGAGGCTGAGGCGTGCTGGCTGGCGGCGCGAGCTGCTGCGTCTGCGGGTGCAGCGTCGCCTCGGGAGCAGCGGGGACAGCGCCCTCGGGGACAGCGGGTCGGACTCGGACGGAGCGGGCGGCCGTGGAGAGGGGCTCACAGAGTGGTCCGTCTTTGATCGCGGACATGGGCACGGAGGGTGCGGCGGAGACGGAGGTTTTTTCTGCAGAGGCGGCACCAGCGGGACCTGATGCGCCCCCCCCCCCCCCCCCCAGTATCCATGAGAGGAGTAGCGGCGGGTGCTTCGGCAGCTCATGGGGAGGGACGGTTTGCAACGCCTCAGGCACAGGCACAAGGCATACGCGGGCGTGACTTTACGGCACTTGCAACAACTGCCTTGGCCGCACTTGGGCGTGTCGCGGCCATGGATAGAGCGGACCCCCCTTGGGTGAAAGTTCCGCAGGGGATTGCCGAGAGGTTTACTGCCTTTTTAGATCGGCTTCAGCTTGCTGTGTAGGCGGCAAACCTCCCGGAGGCGGCTAAAGAGGCGATTGTGCTTGAATGTGCTAGGGCTCAAGCTAACCCACAGAGCGCAGCGCTTGTCTCTCATTTGCCAGCGGGTTCGTCCCTAGGTAACATGATACGCCATGTACTGGAGAGAGACCAACAACGGGAAGCGCGTCCGATAGTGGCGGCCTTGCAACAAGTTTTGCAGGCGGGTACAGCCTGATACTGCTTTTGAGGAGGCAGTCTGTAAGCAGGCCGCTAACGAGCAGCATTCTGATTCCGATAATAATTCTTTTGTATCAGGCAGGGTGGACTCTGAAAAAGAGCCGGATTTATATCCCTCATTACCTCCACCGCTGCCTGCCGCGGCCATCCCCCCGCTGCCTCCCACGGCCTCTGCGCGGCTGCGGCCGCTGCCGTGCCGCCGCCGGCCCCCGCCCCCCCCACCCCAATCGCCTGGTACTCCCTCTCCAGGGTTTGCAGAACTTAAAACAGAACCTGACTTTACTACACTACCTGTATCTCCTTCTCCTGCTAATCCCTCTAACTCTGTGCCTCTGTCTAATCCATGACGATTCACTTAATGATTTGGGAAAAAATACACATAGTTTGATGCAACGCTGTCGAGGAAAAGCTCTACAGCAAGGAGATACCATGTTTACTTTTCCTGTTGTATGCACACCTGCCTCAAGAAATGCAAGAACCTCAAGAGTTAGAGTTCTTAGGATCAGTCATCATGAATCCCTGTGTGATGTTTAATTACACCCATAACACCACTGGAAAGGGTCAGAATATAAATGCTATTTTGTCTGTATATAGAAATGCTACAGCTTGGTGTAACTATATCTATTCCAGAATATCACACTCTTTTTTCTATTCCAGCTGCTTTACCTACGCGGATGTTTTTAATTTGTGGGAATAGAGCGTGGGAGAGGAATTCCATCGAAACTTAACAGGAGGCCATGTAGCCTTGGACAACTTACGTTACTAACACCCGATATTAATATGATTCACAGTAAAAGGCTCACGATAACTGACACAGGTTTAACTGGATGGCTAACAAGTTTGGGAATTACGGGATGGTTGAAAGATTTGCTTATGCATGGCTTAGTTATTTTAATTGTAATATTAGCAGTTGTAATGATTGTACCACGTATCTTAAAATAGTTGAACGTATGATTGCAAAAGCATTTCATGTAACTTGGCTTGCATAAAAATAATTTAAAAAAAAAAAAAGAGAGAGAGAGAGGAAGAGACAGAAAGAAAAAAAAATTAATGAAAACAAACAGCTGGAGAGGGGGAAGAGAGATGCGGTTGCAGAACACACAGACATGGCAGCTGAAGAGTGAGAACATGTAAGACAAACAACCCTGCAGACACCAAGGTCAGTGCAGAAGGAGGGGGAGGAGATGCTCCAGGCGCTGGAGCAGAGATTCCCCTGCAGCCCGTGGTGAAGACCATGGTGAGACGGGTCGTTCCCCTGCGGTCTATGGAGGTCCACGGTGGAGCAGTGTGCTCCTGAAGGACTGCACGCCGTGGAGGGGACCCATGCTGAAGATCTTCATGGAGGACTGTCTCCCGTGGGAGAGATCCCACACTGGAACAGGGGAAGAGTGTGATGAGTGCTGCCACTGAGGAGGATGAAGTGACAGAGACAATGTGTGATGAACTAATCGCAAAATCTCATTTCCCGTTCCCCTGTCCAGCTGTGGAGGAGAGAGTGATAGGATAGCTATGGTAGGTAACTGGTGTTCAGCCAGGATCAACCCATCACATAGACAAAATGCATTATAAAATAGAATGAAATTACATTGCAATTGGGAATTTCAAAAACAAGGACTCTGTGTAACTCCTTTACAAGTGAATGAAAGTGTATGTGATTGGAATTAGGTGAAGGCACATTTGCAAGGTGCATTTGCTACTAATATTGCAGGAGAGACCTAAGACCTTGCACAGATATTACAAGATCAAATGGGAAATATACGAAATTAGCAGAATAAGGTGTTTTTCAAAGAATTGTCTAATACTGTTGAATGCTTAAATCCAAAAACATGATTTGAAGGTTTAAATTTGTATATCTGAATTTATATTGCTATTGGAGAATTATTAATCATTTGTGTGTTTGCAGCAATCAGAATCACCTGAGGAGCAGTACGAGGATTGCGTCAGTTTGAAGCTAGAGTCCTCGCTGCCTTCCTCGTGAATCTGATGTTCCTAAACAAAAAAGGGGGCGATGTGGGAGCAGCTCGGAACACCTGGCATTTGTTTTCAAGAGTGACCTTTAGAATTTGTTGTGCTGCATGTTTGCCAAGCCTTGAAGAACTAGTTTTACAAGGTCAGGTTGGAGGATGGCCTTGTGTAGGCCTGGGAAGATGTGGCTGAAGACAGTCACGAGTATGTCTATGGAATGTTTTTATCTTTAACTGTTCTGAGGACTGGCAAACATCCCAGCTGGGTCAGATATGCCCTCCTGTGCTAGTAGTATTGGCTGTGAGTCGTTAGTACTTTCTGGATCTTTGTTGAAACATATATAAGTTGGATTCTTTTGTGAAATAAAGGGAATCTTGCACGGAAAAAAAAAAAAAAAAAAAGAAAAAAGGGAAATTGTGGGAGATTTCATAGAAAATGGGGGAACATTTCTTTGAGCCTGATTATTTAGAGTTAGCATAAGTAGCCCGCAGTCAACATGAGTGGACCGGAGTACGCTCCCTTTAAGCCACTACAGTATTTGCATGTTACCATAGACACCTATAGTAAATATATTCTTGCTACAGCGCACAGGAAGCAGAATAGCTTGGTGGTTGTACAACACTGGCGTGCTTGCATAGCCCAACTGGGGATTCCACGACAGATCAAGATGGATAATGGTACAGCTTATACTGCGGAAAAGGTGAAACGATTTTGTGCAATCTGGGGTATAGCCCTTGTACATGGCACACCTTATAACAGCACCGGCCAGGCCATTGTAGAACGAGCACATCGAACCTTAAAGACCCTGCTAGATCGGCTTAGGGAGGGGGACCAGGCGGAGCCCTCCTGCTTACGGGATAATTCACCTGTTCTCCGTGCACTGCGTCTCCTGTTAACTGCGTTAACTTCATTAAATCAGACAATTCAGGGGGACCTGGACCAGATGACGGCGCAACGACATTTTACGAGTACGGAAGAGAAAGGCCCCTACCCGTTGGTCCGTGTGCGTGATCCCCAGACACGCCAATGGGACGGACCGTTTGAGCTGCGTTGCCTCAGGCGGGGGTACGCCTGTGTACAGATACCTGAAGGGCTACTGAAATGGGTCCCTAGTCGCATGGTTCGTCCTGTCCTAACCTCATAGTGTTTTGAGTGTTTTTTCTTTACAGATTGCTGTTATCCTTTCCTGGCTTGTGATGTCTTGGGTATCTGCTACGAATTTCTGACGCTGGAGCAATTAATAAACAAGATAACAGAACTGCAGAAGCAAGAAGGCGCTGCAAGACCTTTATAGCAATTAAGAAAAATGTCATTTTGGCTTGGAGCATTTAGCTGCGGGATGGGGACTTAGGAGTTGGTTTGTATCTTTGTTAAAAATCGGGGTTTCTTTTATTCTTGTGTATTTTATTAGGTATAATGTTGCTTTTACTGTGTTTAATTAATTGTGTTCATATATCTTGTAGGTCACCTTAGCCAACATAACAGGTCAAGATTCTCTGTGCACTACAACCACATCACTAAGCCCGTGAACCAATAGACAGGATGGCTATGACTCGTGCGGCACGTCTGGCCAGCGACCGCATGTGCCATAGGCTCCCTATGTTTCAACTGAGGCGAATTTTAGCACCCGCTGGCCACGTGTGCTGAAATCTGTTCCTCTGCAAATGTACAAATACCGGGATTTTCCGAAGAGCATCGGGCTGGTGTACGGCAAGGCCATCGTTGCCTCTGTGGGGACGCCCACGTAAAGCTGGCACCTACCGATTGCTGGGCTGAGTTCGCGGATGGTGGTGACTAGATCTGCTAATACTCTTCTAATAGAAAAAGGGAGGGGGAATTGTTGTGGGAACATATTTAGCTAACGGTCACAAGAGCATTCCAGACGCCTTTAGAAGGCCTTGAACAGAATAAACAAGAAGACAAAAATAAGAAAGATACCAATTAGAAAAACACAGGTGCATATTCCACGATAAAGAGAACTTGGCACAAACAACCTCAATTCGGCAGTTTATCTTGACCAATTAGACTGAGATAAGTCTCGTATGTTTAGTTAGTATGACCAATTATATTTTATGTTTATGTGCGTGTGCAGTGTTGATGCAGCCAATCATTGAGTGCAACTGGACGCGTGGACAGTGCATGAATAGTGTGTGTAACCAATGGGAGCTAGTTGGACATGAGGAGGGGGAGATGTAGGGAACACCGTTCGGAAGATCTCGCGATGTCACGGAAAGGTAGAAGGCTAGTCGTCGCCTCCCTATGACATATCAGTAATCCCACCTACCGTTGTTAGTATAAAAGGAATTAACTGCGCAATAAAGGACGGAGTTGGCACTCACACCATGTGTGTTATCTGTCTCTTCCCTGGTCCAGGCCGACCAGTGATCTAATCGCGGCACCTTGATATGTAGCACTGCTACACAGAGCAATGGGAAAAGTACCTCTGTGGGCACAGAAATCTAATGTGACTGTGCCAGAGGAAATCTGCTCTTAATCCCCACGATTGTCATGGTCCTCTGAGGATTGACCCTGCTGAATAAAATTAAAAACTGGTAGAGATAAACTCCTGCCTGCTTTTCCTATCACACAGTTCCCTTAAGGACATCATCACACAGGGAAAACGGTTGTAAACTGTTCACTTATGGTATGCACACATTAACTCCTTTACAAGGCCTAGGAAACAGGTGTTGTCTCTCTTTCATTCCATAAAAGCTTCAATACAATGAAAAATTTATATGCAAGATCTTTGCCCCCCTCTTCCCAGCATACTCTTGCTCCTCAGCCTCTTTGAAACAGAATTCCTCTAGTTTGAAACAAAAATCACTTCTTAGTTTGCTTTTAGACTTCTCTGTCAGTAGTGCCCACCAAGCCATTCCAGATGGTTTTAGAGTACCTTGGGGAAGAGAAACTAGAAACCTGTGGAAAGTTACCCTGTTCAGAGGACAAGTAAGGATGTGGCACATGCCTGTGATCCAAAAATTAAAAAAATATAAGAAAAATAATTTTTATTTGAAACAATGGTTTGCACTGAAATAATGTTATGGCCTCACCTCACACAAAACTCATGTTGTCCTGTCACCCATTCCTGATTAATGTTCTTAAAACGTGGCCACTGGAAGCCACTCAACACTTATCATATTGCCCTCTCTTCTGCAATGACAGTAAGATGTAACACCTCTGCAAGCACACACTTTAATCAATCTCCTTTACACCCCGCAAGGAAATTCAGTAAAGTCAAGCGCTGGCTCTTATAAAGTCACATATACTAATTTTGCTATGCCTATATTGCCTGTTAAAGGCAGGTCCACTGTAAAAAACCTTTGTTTTGTCCACGTACTGTGCCTCCTTCAGTTTGGCGCACCAGCCAGGAAAGGGATTTATTCTGCCATGGCAGAATACCTGCAGAGGAAACAACGTCACCAGGGCTTGGCTGTTAGCTTCTGGCCAAATGCCTGATGGCAGCCCAAGGAGATGGCGCTGGGGCCTTTGCACACTCCCTAGGCCACGTGTTGTGGCAACCAAATATATTAAATGTGACCGGAATATGCTTTCAACTTCCAAAATTTGCTTGGTGGGACTGACTCATCAACTGACTAACAGTTGTAAGGAGAGGCTTAAAGAGTTACTAGGTAATTCCTGGTTTCTCAGGAAAATGAGTTAATGTGGTTTTGCTACAGTGAAATACTTGGTCCCTTTTAGGATTCTTGCTCCTCCTCCTCTACAGCCCTCCCACAGCACCTGTAAGTGTGTGTGTGTGTGGGGGGGGGGGGGGGGGGGAGCAAACAACAAACCAGTGTTGACTGAAGGAGATGAAAAAAGACATGTACATCTTTCAAAACTTTACTTTCAGATTTAATCCACTGACACCAACCGTGGGGTAGCTTATTTATTTCCAATTTTCAAGGACTCCCTAAAAACTTCCACACAAAATCTTTATTCCTTCTAAGCAAGTTGCCCACATTTTTAAAAATCCCAGTATATAAAACAAATTATAATCTCATTGTCAGGAAGGGATTAGGATTTTGAGCGCCTCCATTTTTTGGAGGGTTTAATCAATAAAGTGCTTTGAAAGGACAGGGTGCTGAACCTTCTAATTGGGAGATCGCTTTAAGCCCTCTGAAGATATGTGGCACAAAACCTGAGGCTAAGCACTTCTAGAGGAAGAAATATTACTCTTCAGCTGGGCCAAAAAATGCTACTCAATTTAATCACTGCTGTAGCAAAGAGTCAACATTTTTGCAGCACAGAATTCCCACCAATGGGGCTGCTAAAGGACATGCTTAAAGCACCCAAAGAAAATGCATTTCAGTTTGATTCTGCCTATCACTTTATCTGGTGCAATTTCCAGATACCTCTGGGCTGGGTAATTGAGAGCAATATTTCACTGCAAGCATGCAATATATCAACATTTGCCAGAGGAAGCAAGGTAAGTTATTCCTTCAAGAAGGCAAGAAGAAAATTCCCAACTTAGAGCTATATATGTTAAAAATGGTCACATGTACCACTTTGCCCTTCTTGCTTTTATTAGGTTTGTGTTTAGATCTGGCCAAAGTTACTATGCAGGAAGACCTGGAAATTGGCACTATGTTTATACATAGAACACATACAAAATGAGCAGAAAGAACGAGACTTGTGGGCAGCTAATATGCCATACACTAATAAAAGACTGTCTCTGGAAGTAAATTTGTGGTCCTTTCTCTCATAAGATCACTCATTGAATTGCCAATTCATAGTGCATGGTAAGACTAACTGAAGAAGTGAGAACATTTTTATCCAAGACCCAGCTGAAATCAGGATAAGGTAGGAGTCTCATCATAAAACCTACATATATAGATATTGCAGATATTCAGATGAAAGATGTCAGGCTAAGGATAGGATAAAGAAATTTAGCCAAAACAAAGCCAAAAATCTCATTAATTCTTTCTGTACTTCCAGTATACAGCAGCTTCTTTCCATGTTAATTCAATATATATCTTTTAATAATAAGTGGAAATTAGGCCTTAATATCAGGGGAATTTCTTTTCTTTTTTATGCTTCGGATATAGTTTTACATAAACTCATAATTTTTTCCTATCCACAAAAAGGAAATTATAGAAAAATTGAAAGTTTTCACTTCAAATTCAGCTGTACCACCAGTTAACAGAATGAGGGAGGACTATGACAAAGATTTTAAGTTCTTGTCAGCATGCAACTGAAAATAATAATGGACACATACAAGAAGGCAAAAAATAAAATTGCACAGAAAAATACAGCTGGCATTCCCAGTTTCTCAGTGCTTGGCTCTACAAAAAGACTTTCAGCAGTATTGTTCTATGTATTGTCCTAGACTTTTTTTGTCTTAAAATACCAAGCTGAAAACAAACTTCCGTGCAACATCTTTTCTCTCCCTTCTCTTCTAAAACAATTTTGGAGAACTCCAGCCTACGCGTTTCCTTGGCGAAGGGCGAAGAAAAGATGTAGTGAAATGCTGATTCTGACATGTGCCGATGAGACCAAGTATGAAGCCTCCTTTTATTCTTCTATCTTATATTCTCTGTGGTCAAAACCCCTAGACAATCCCAATTCCATATATGTGATGGCCAGGGATGACCTCTCAGGAGAATTTACGGGTCTTCATATTATTCCAGCATTTTTTCTTGAAAAACATGTGAAAGAGAAGAAGAATACTTTTTTTTCTCCAGGCACAGAAGCAAGTCAGACTTTTCTGTGACAAAGAAAAGGCCATTTCTGGATCTCAGGAACAATCCATAGTTGATAACAAAGTTTTTCCACAAACCAGAAAGGTGTCAGCTTCTCCAGTGATTATAATAAATAATCACAAGATTGTTTTATGACACAAAGTCTTAAATTACTTTCAAGTGCAGAGGCCTAAACCAGGCCTGTATTGAAAACATAACCAGAAACATTATTCTCAACCTGGAAGGATCCTTCAGTATGAAAGCTTTGGGATACACTGAAAAACTTCCTTGCTTCCTATATGAAGTATTAGAAAGGGTAACAACTTTTGACGCCAGCATTACTGAGGTACTGTTTTTAATGAGATCCATAAAATCACACTAAAATAGGCCTGGTTCTCCTCTTCTCATCACAAGCTTTATTTGTGTCATTTCACTGACTGCCATGAAGTTATTCCTCCTCCACTTAGGAGTGAGAGATGACTACATGGTACATTGAATGCTCCCAAGGTGTCTGGACATGGCTATAAAGGTTCTTCAGTTGTTTAACAGAGAGGAGCACCCTCTGTATGGAGCATTTTGTGAACTCTACAGCTAAATTGCTATAAAAGGAGATTTTGCAAATCATGTAGTTGTAGACATCAGTATAAGCTATGGTGTTATATTCACTGTTCACCTTCTTATGGCTATGTCTGTGCCTTCTGTTTTCAATGTAATAACATTTTATCCACTGCCATGAGCAGTTATATCACTCCTCTAGTTTGGTGTGCATTTCTAAAGGTTTACTAGAAAGCAAAGAGCAAAAGGGTCCACTTAACAGTATTATAGAAATTTCTACTTCTGAATGCCCTGACTTTTGCAGCAACAGAGGGACTGCTGTTTCACAGCTAACACAAGTAGTTCTCATGTCTTTCATGCTGTAATTTCACTGGTACTTGTAAAATTCATTAAAAAAATCTCCATCCTTGAAGATATTCAAAAGTCATATGAACATAGTCCTGGGCAGCCTGCTCTAGATGGCCCTGCCTGAGCAGGGTGTTGGACCAGATGATCTCCAGAAGTCCCTTCCAACCTCAACCATTCTGTGACTCTCTGGAAAGCAAACACGTCCACTTGTGCAAATGCAGAAGATGAACAAGCTTGTAAGACTATATAACTACTTCCATACTAGCCAAGGCATGTATAATATAGAAACATGTATAGTCGATTCTTTCATTGACAATTAGAGAATAAAATGCATGTGAGGGAAGTTGCTTCCTAACTCCATTCATCAAGAGTTTTATGTCTTCTGCATTTTTTAATGCTCCCTAATACAACTGTGGATGTTTTCATTATTGAGCTAAGTGGATAATCCTTTTTTTTGGATCCCATCAAGCTTATGGCTTCTCAATTTCTTAACCTCACGACAGCATTAACAATCAGCTCTTAAATACAACTAACAACTAACATTTGCCCACAGTGAAGTCACCATACATTTCAATTTGGATCAAAAAGCTTTAACTACAATTCTAACTAATAAGGGGTCACTTTATTTCATAAAGACACAGGAAATTTCGTATGTCTTGGTTTCAGTGTATCTGCAAAACTGCACCTTTCCAGAGAGGTTTCATCAGCTCCATACACCTTGCTGTGCACTTTGTTGCCCACTGACATGTCTCAAGGTTGTGCTCTTCAGCACCACACAAAACTTCACACAACCTTCAAACTCATAATGCATTTGCAAACACTAAGCTTAAAACACTCTCAGACAGTCTTAGAATTATCTCACTGCTGTCAAAGCTAAGGAGCGGGTAGATTGAAGATGTGCTTCAGCGCTGAAGGGCGACTGTATAAAAAACATCTTCCCTCTGAGCCATCTCCATGATAGTGTCTGTCTTCACAGATCTAGGATATGAGTAACAGCAACACTTGAATTGACTTTGGCCAGGGCAGAACGCAACCCATTGCTTTTCACATACACATATAGCTACAGTTTTCCTGTAATTTCTACAGTCAAACAAATGAAAGAGAAAAGACACACAGTCCTTCTCTCTTCTCTGTTATCTTGGATGCTTACAGTCATTACCTGTATACAAAAGTCTTTGCAAACGGTGTGGGTGCAGTGGTGTGAATAAGAGTTCAAATCATCCCACAGAAGCTTAACTACCAGTGACAAGTCAGATCCCGCTTGAATTTCAGAACCGAGGTTGACTTTACAGGATTGACAGATAAACTACTTTCTCTATTTGATAGGACATATGGTACATAAATCTTTGAGACAACCATAGATTTGACAGCACTGTTTTTAGAGATACTTTCCAGAGAAAAGCAACTTGCCTAAGGTCACCTAGCAGATCAATGGCAAAACTGATGTCAAGCTCTGGATATTCCCTCCACCAGTCTCCCATTCTAAAACACTCCATTGTCACTATCATGTTTCAAAAACCAATCTGACACAAATTGATTTTGATTTTTAAAAATGAAGAAAGGCTCTCTTATAATGGAGTGAACGCTCATTAATTGACTTTCTGACCAGATTGTCTGAGACTGTTTGGACAAACAAGAACACAAATTCCTAACAGATTTGATTAAGTTAGTAACTACAGCAAGCTTTTGCTAATAACTAGGTTTAATAGAGCACATTATTTAATATCTTATTTGCACAGCCTAATGAAACAAACATTAATGTACTTTCTAATCCCATCAACACCACTGCCAGTGGAGATGAAAACATGATAATTTCAAGGTCCCAAAGAAGTAAGGAAAAATTCTCACTAGAAAGAAGATGAAAGGAGAGTGGGAAAGAAGAGGTATTTGTAATTATCCAGTGGGCCCTAACTCCCAACTAAGTTAAGCCTGCTGCATTTGATGTGGCCGATGCCACTTCACCCATCTCTATGGGCCATATTCCTCCTACATAACTTAGGATGTTACAGAGTCTCCTGAATTGTGAGCCTGGTTACTTTAACACTCCCTCTGTAAGCAATGGAGAAAGATTTTAAGCCCATGGAGCATTTTGTGTAGCTAAAATAGGACTGAGAAGCCACCTCTACAAGTGCCTCTCTTCATCAGCTGTCAAGACATCCCTGGCTCTCTGCCATTCAGTAGACAATAAAACTCAGATCAGCCACGCTGGCATTGCTACTGTGGTTATAATGATGTAGGGTGATGCCTGCACAATCTAGTCCTGACATCAGTGTCCCTATAACCACTGTGACAGAGAACTCATCTTTTAAAACATACTGGAAAACCTGCCCAAGTATTTGTTCAGTTTCTTTGGGTTTCAAGCCTGGTGAGAAACGGTTTATGTATCTCTGTACTACATTAAAATCACACCAGCGGGTTCTGTGTGAACACACTCAGAAGTTTGAATATGGCAGCCTCTGCTGTAAAGATTTAATGAGGTGATATTGTAAAACCACGGACACTTTGCAAAAGCTAGGTATAGGATTTACGTATTTGAGCTTGCCAATCTGACTGTAAGTAGCTTGAAGGAGTTTGAGTTCATGAAAACATTTTAGATTCACTAATACAGCTTTTTAAAAACAAGTGTTTCGTGTCATTCTGGCTCTCATACATACATTTCAGAGAAATACCAGCCCAATACAACAACATATGTGTAAGTACCAGCTAATGATATAACAAAATGTTATTTCAGTTCTACTTAGCGTTATTTGAGGAAGTAAAAAAACCCAACATCTATTGGTTCTGCTGCTTAATAAAGCCAAATGAAAAGGCTTTAAATTTTTAGCTCTTTGCTACAGTAAGAATAAAAAAATATCATGCCAGCCAACTAATGGGTCAGTTTTCTTAAATCCACAGATGACCAATACATGGCTGAGAAGATCAAGGTCCTTTTCATTAACCAGGAAAATAATATACATACAGGGAAAATCTTCACTGTACATATCCATATATCCTTTAATTTTATGTTTATGTATTCTTAAAAAGCATGCTTATATATTCTTACTCTCACTGTCGCTCTCTGTCTCTAAATATATATTAGTTATGCATATGTCAGATGAAGAACATAGGCAATGCTATCATAATTTTTCATCCAGCACCTGGTAGACAACCCTGACAGCCTGAACAGCACACCAGACTAAATGTCTCAGCAGTTCATGTCCTAGCTGTGGCTTTAAAGTACTCCATAAAGAAAAAGCTCCTCTTCTAGGCTCTGAGCAGCTCACAGGATTAGATGTGCTTTATGTTTTTAACAACTTGCTTTCCAGATGTTAAATGGCTCTAAGGATTAGATGCATTTTATTAAAACCAGCATGTCCCAGCTTTGAGCTGGAGTTATCCACAACATGAAACACTGTTATTCCACAAATCATCAGAGAACAGAAGGACACCACCAAAATCACCGGATTAAGGCAAGTGTGAGCACAGATTTAACCTAACATTTCTTTTTCTTTCTCTAAATTCCATAGAAGTATCTCCCTTAGAGAGATACCTATTTTTATATTTCCCATTCAGTTTTGAAGTGTTGGACAAAAATCAACAATTCATTTAAAAACAAGGAAAAAAAAAAGTACAGGTGGAAAAAAAATCTTCTCCATATACACTGCTGTTAGATGTATTTTATGTCAAGCCAATAGCTTCGTCGTTTTGATCATGTGGTAGAGCAGATTTATCACTGACTGGCCCCCAATTGCTTCCTGTTGCAATTCCCTTGGCTGATGAATGAATCCTTTCACCTTCCAAGGCTGTTTGGTCCCTGCTGACTCCCATCCAGGAGGGTGCATCAGCATGGAAACGTGAGGCAGCCACTGACCTCAATGAGATGGTGCTGGTGAGTCAATCTTCCACAGAGTGGAGGGTACGCAAGTGACTTTCCTGGGTCAAGGAGCAGGTCCCAGGATTAAAAATGAATCCCCAAATACATTTTTTCACCTCTTTCAGAGACTTTTTAGCAAACAGTCTTTCAGTGGGAAATATGTGAATGAAAAAACAAGCAAAAAACTATGAAGTTCCTGTATTTTAAAAGAAATCTCTGCACCTCCCTAAGCAGGGAACATGACAGAAAAATGCAGTACAAAGGTGATTTTAATCATCTTAGAAATACAGAAGGGGGATCCAGGTTCTCATCCCCTCAGCTGCAGAGAGAGACCAGACTTTATTAGCATTACTAAGGAATTAGCTGTCTCAGGGTGACGTTATTAACTCCTTGCTATGTTTGGTTGGGCTTTTTTAATTAAAAAAGTGCTTGAGCAGAAGTTGAGTAGTAATCTAGCCTGTGACAGCACCAGCAACCATTAAGTGTAAACCCTTACTTACGCAACTTGTAATACCTAACTCTTACTATGCACTCCAGTAACCTATGCTTCCTCAAGAATTAAGGGACATAAATTTCATGTCAAGTGAACAATAGTATATATGTGGCTCATACTGTAATCCCCAGTGACAAGGCAGTTGTAACACAAAAGCCATTGTGACTGATACCAAGTTCATTAGCTCTCAGAAGAACGAATTCCCTCCACTGTGATATTGAACACTGATTCAGTTTTACACCATGACTCCATCTTTACTTTAAAAAAGACTTATTACACAGAGATGACTGCAGCAAGATATAAAACACTGGTATTAGTAACCTGAGGGTGCCTTGCCTTGAACGTTATGAGCTGTATAGAATAAAGCTGGTCAGTTACTGAGAGTTGAAACCCCTTCAATACCTCAATACCTGTAGCTCCAGCCAGTTGATGGTCCAGTCCACAGACAAGTCAGCATGTATTCTGTTGACTGGCAACTTACAGGTTGATACCTGACAGACCAACCTGACAGTGCAGAGGGAACAATAGACCTGTCTAAAAATCTTCAAAAAAGCAGCCAGAGAGGAAGAGCAGGCTCTGAGTTTTGGACATTTGGAAATATCTTCATGTCCCTCTTTGATCCTTCTCGAAGGGAAATCAGAACAAACCAACCTAACAAGATCTTCAGCAATGAGTAAGAATTAATTATGAAAATACACAAGAACTGATTACAAAAGGTGTAACTAATGTGTTTGATAGGCAACTGATTGGAGCTCAAAAATCTCTCCCTTTATATAATTAGATGCAGAGCTACTGCAATTTTCCCACTGGGATCTACACCGCCCACTGTTTTCACAGTCGGCTATATAATGAGCCTGTTCTCCCAGAACTGCTGCTAGTAAAACACCTGGATCATTGGTCACGTCAATAAAAAGATGGCAGGTTTGGCACTGTGCTTGAAACTTCAAGGTTTCCTTCTTGAGCTCCTTGTATCACTCAGATCCCAAGGTAACGCTGGTGGAGGAGAGGCACGGCTAGTGCTTAACACTGTGCGAATGTCATATGACAGAAAAATCTACTGCTTCAAGTATCTCTGACAGTCACCACGGTTACCAACATCCCACATTTTTCAGCCAGTTCTCCTCTAGTTCATACCATTGCAGCTCACTGGTGCTGGTGCATAAAACACCAGCCTGCCCAAATCCCTCTTCCTCACAGTCACTTGACTTCTCACAAAACCCCTCACTCTCACGAACTCAAAGCACTCACACACCACCAAAGAGTAAAATTGAGCAGGGAAGGGCTAATGAGGTTTTTATAGCAGTTTCACTCTCTGCTTAGATTTAACTTTTTCCCTGAAAGCACCAGGAGCTGAGACCTCTTGGACTCTCTGGCCCCAAAGACAAGACTGCCATTCCCACCACCCGTGGGCAGGAAGGGTGAGAGACCAGCAGCTGCTTAGGCCTGTGCCACTTCCCTCGGCTACTCCCTGTCCTGATCCCCGCCGCTAGCTGGGACCCCTGAGACTGAGGAAGAACCTTCCTCTGGTGGCATGAAAGCTGGCATGAAAAAAGTTCATTCTTTTTCACCTGAGCCTCCCCCTTATGCAAAATAGGAAATGCTGCTTTGAGTGACATTTACTAGATTAAAGCTGCAGCCAAAGGCAGGGTTTGGATTTGCAGTTTGCCCTGCTTGTAAAAAAGGAAATTTTATCATTTTAACTTCAGCAGCCTCCTTCCAGAACACTTTTTAAAGCGCTGCCATACTCAAGCTTACACTGTGGTGAGCCCTTCTAGACCCCTGCATCAGTTGGAAACCAAAGGCTCTCAAGTTCAGCAGATGCCTGCTGAAATAGAAAATAAATCCTTCAACAGAAGACTGGGAGAAATGGGAGGCATATTTCACTTGCTGAGAGAAATGACTCACTTCTGCTTTTCAGCAGACCTCATTCTCTATGGTGCTGCTGGGAGCCAGGGAAGGAGGGAGAGGGAGAAGTGGGAAGTGCAAAAGTAAAACTGCAAGAGCAAAGCTTTTACCATTTTCAGAACAGCCCCTGATTAATTGCAGCTTGCAGGGACTAGTGGAAATAAAAGACTTTCATTTTCAAAGCTCTCTTAATAGCATGATGACTGGCACTGCATGAAGCACACACATCAGCTAATGAGCAGTCAGCTATACCAGTGCATATTGGTCAATGCCTCTGGGCCTACAGCAAAGCAATTGTGAAGGACAGCCTAAGGAGAAATCCCCAGGAATGCTCAACAAAAGGGAAATCACTAAAATTCCCTCCCCCGTGGCACAGTGAGAAGTGATGCATTGGTAAACTGTGAGTAGTGGGCTAATAGAAGCAGATATGAGTATATTACAGCAAGGAACAAAAAGTAGTGCCTTTTGGTAACCTGTTTTTGACACTATTTCCAATGTTAACTCCCAGGAAAATGAAATAAAAGGAAGGAGGCACAGCATCTCTTAAAGAAAGGACTTAGAAATTAATTAATATAATTGCTCTAGAAAAATTAATCTTGACAATGTTTTTATAATAAGGTAAGTGGACATATTAGGAACATCCCTGTGACTATAAAAATGGGGGGGGCGCAGAAGACATGGAAATTAAGTGACTTGTGAAGTAGCCAAGACAACAAATCATATGAAAATCAACATTTTAATTAAAATTTTAAATAACTGAATTTAATTGCTGTATCACAACTTTCTCCAGCTTCAAAAATCTATTTCCTTAGGCTTTAATTCACATCTCACTCATAATTGTGTAAATCAGGAATAATTCTGCAGATGTCAATGAAGTACATAAAACTAATTTGAGAAAAGAAACAGACAATTAGTATCTGAGGAAGATGTAAAATGTGCTATTTGCTGTTGTTTCTAATGACAGAAGAAATAGAAAGAAAGTTTCTCAGAAAAATGCACAGAAATATTCCTGTGAACATAAGAATAGACTTTGACAGATTTTCTCAAACAGCAAGAGAATATGTTTATCTGTCTAATAATTGCTTGCTAAAGGGAAAATAATCCTTGTTAACAAGAGAAGGCAAAAGCATCAAGCCTGTAGACCTTTTTTTTTTCCCCCATTTTTATTTGCTAAATAGATCTCTAGGTGAGAATGTGCTTTCTTTTCTCAGCAATTTGTCTTTGCCTTGAAATGAAAGCTACAAGCTATTTGATAAAGGTATCAAAATAGCCTCCCATCCTCCACCCCCAGTGGAGCTATCTGTGAAGTACCCTTTACTCCTTGCATAAAATACCATTTGGTAATAACTTACTAGCACAAGGCAAGCACTGCAAAACCAAATAAGTTTTTTTAAAAGAAATCATGAACCGTTGTTGAAACAGATAATATTTCTGAACTCTTTTCAGTTCTGATGCACATCTATGAAGAAAAAAGTGCTTGTTCCCTAGGATATTTGCAAAAAAAAAGGGAAATAAAGGAAAAAGCACTGAAGTGGTGGTATGTGCACATGAGTACTTGAATATGAGGAGAGAAAAGGATCATCTGGAAAGATGTGGAAGTCCTCCAGTCCTGGAATGAAAAAAACAACATCATGTCCTTCATGAGCCAGAAGAAATAGCCCATTATTAGCAGTGAACACCTCTCCAAGCAGTAATTTTGGTGAGTCATTCAGAAGCAAATCCACAGACTGGTATCCTCATATAAACCATTCAACTAATTATTATAAATAATGAACAAACAGGCACAAATCACACTCTGTTCACTAACCATTCAAGAACCAGGAGAAAAAGGGTCAAAACCATCTAATAAATTATCTCCTAAGAACTGTTGTCCTCTGCTTTATTTCCACCTTCACACCAGCAGATGCTGCTTGCTTCTCCCTGGTCTTGTCGCAGCAGCAACGTGGGGCTGAAAACACACTGGGGGCCCCACAGCTAGTGTTTTGGCAGTGCTCTGTCCTCCCCTCTCCTCTCTGCCTCCACCAGGGCCTGACCTGGAGCAACCCAGATGGAAAATAGACTACACACCTCCAAGCGTAGAGTACGGTTCACTTCAACTCCATGGCTAGGTTCTACCTTTTAATCCAATGTAGCTCAAGCAAAGACAGCACAAGACCAGCTGGGTGACACCCTCAGTGGCAGCGTTGCCTCTCCCTGTGGCGCAACATCTGAGTGGCATTTTAAGGCCCCTGATGGACATAAATAAGAGCTCTGAAAAGGGGAGGCAGGTGATTCCCCCAAGCCCACATATCCGAGTCCATATGTTATACAGCAATGTAAAGAAGGCCAGCACATTTTGTCTAAGAGAGCATTTTTCCCACCTAATCTAATCACTAGAACCATCAACCTTCTGAAAACAGACTAGAAAGGATGCCTGTATTCAGCTGAATAAGCTGTATTTCACTCCCCACCCCTCCACCTAGACTTACAGATGTTCATCACATCAGAAGTCAGACATGTAATTGAACACAATATAAAACAGTATTTTTAATTCACTCTTCACAGCATCATTGCTGAGTCCATCTTCTTCCTCAAAATTTATCTTTTCACTATTTTATTAATTATGATAGCCAACAAAATTGCACAACTTGGGTTCTGACAACTTTCGTAAGTTCTCACTGTTACTGCCTCCAGACAAGCTTTCTGTTTGCTTCATTTCAACTTGCCTGGCCTTTCAATTATTCTAGCCAACAATCCCAACTTAGCCCCTAAACCCACTCACATACAAAGTTCTGTAATTCAGTAATTTGGAAGATAGTGTACATACAGTCCCATTCCTATTTTATTTAGGAATCACTGTTTCTTGCACATGTACGTGTCTTGCCACAGGCTGGAGACTAGATGAATACCCACCTCTGCCCTTCCGCTGAATTCATTGACACATCTCTTCATCTTGACATGACCTTGTGCTAACAAGCAAGAGGCAGCATAAACTCAGCTTAAAAATTTATTTAACGAAGAAAAGAAAAAAATCTCTTACTGTGTGCATTTTTGAAGTGTTGTAGTATTTTCCTTTCTCTGTATTTTTCACCACAATTATTCCATTTTGTGGAAAATCTAGCTCATTCTTTCAAAAGTATCTATGCTGTGGTCAACAGTAGACATGCTGGTACTTGCATATATACCATTGCTAAGACTTCTATGGTGGGTCAGCCTTGAATTTTACTGAAAGGTATATTGGACCCACTCAAAAAATATAAGTCTGATTCTGGAGGCTTTCCTTGTTTTAAATAGAGGAAATATCTCTGAATCTATAATCTCTCTAAAACTAGAATAAATGTAATTGTATTGACAATAAAGGAAACTATATAAAGTTAATCACAGTAATCAAATAGCAAAATACAACAGAAGCACAACAGACTTTTACAAGCAGACCCTTTCTCCTACTCCCCCAGAAGTAATTTCCAGTACAACTGATCAAGACGGCTTGAGCCAGGAGCACAAGGAGCAAGCAGACAGCTCCTCCTATGGGAATAAGATCAGGATCAGATGAAATTATCACTGACACAAAGCACAGATCAGGTAAACCACATGAACCGTTTAAATTTTGACCTGAGCGATTACACAAAGCCTAACCAAGTTAAAAAAAAAACCCAAACAACTGCTAACTTTCCACCCTCTTCCCCTTAGTTTTGCATTTAAAGAAAATGGACAGAGAGCTGTAAAGACAGCTCTTCATGCGGTATTTTCAGCCTGAAAACCAGAAGGAAGTGCCAAAATTCTCAGGTCAGGGCTTCAATGTCCTTCGACTCAGATCAAATTCACACAACTTCAAGATCAAGTTTTTGTGAGTAAAAAAGTAATTTCATATTGTTTCAACAACCCAGCCTACAGAAACACTGACTGGAAACGAAGCACTGGATTTTTTTTTCTTGTTCACGCTGAGTCTACGCATTACCCTCACCACATTACTCTTGTATCCTGCCTTCCTCTCTAACACATCTTATCTGAGTAAAGTCAAAGTAACAGTACAAATACAATGGTGCTATTTCATCACAATGAAAAAGATAACCCAACACCTTAGACTTTAACCCAAGCACATGAAACCTGAGATTGAATCCTTGTTCTGATACATTTTTCTGTGTCACTGTAGGCTAGAACTGTACAGTCATTTAAACATTTTTTGCAGCTTCTGCCACCTAAATTGCTTTATTCGCAGTAACTATGTGTAAAATAGGAATGAAAACACCCACCTCCTAGCAATAACACCTACTTCACCTACTTCTCTGGAATAGGCACTAAAGACAAGACTGCAGACTGCCTGGATATCACAGTAGTGGAAATGAAAGAAGTTGAAAGAGAGCCATGCAATTTTAGAAGTCCTTTCTCAGGTCTTGCACTTTAATTTCAATTACAGATTTTTTTTCAGAGCATTATGGAAGAGTAAACATTCAAACACATGGGCTGAAACATGGAATTTTATCAAGAAGCACAAGTATCGTTGGGTATCTCTTGCCCTTTTTTCATTCTGCTAACCAAGTTGTTTATTTTCATGTACTCCAGAGTCTTTGCAATTTGCACCCCAAATTATCTCCCAGTCATAGTGGCAAGGAAACAGGAGGAGTCAGCTGAAGGAAAGCAAAGAAGTTGCCCACCCAACCAGTGATCCAGACGTGCTATCTCAAGAAGACTCCAGGTTATAAATCTGCAGTTTAGAAATGAACACATTGTAAGGATCTGTAGAAAATCATTAGTAAAAAGAAATAAACAAAGCAAGTAGAGAGTGAAGCAATTATACTGTTATAGTACAATTTTGAGAGGAAGAGTTGGGAAGAATGGTAAGAAAGAAGGATGGGACTATATAGAAAACTTGAAGAAAACTAAAGAGAAAATACCAAAAGTCTTATGAGAAAAATAGTGAAATGAAACCAGAACAAGTAAAGTGAATTTTCCCAAGAGGAATGCCAAGGGTATTTTTAATGGCCATAGAGAAACCTCTCTTTCCCCTCCCCCCCACCTTGATATTCTGCAATGCTGTTGAAGTATAGAAAACAAGCAGTGGCAGATACAATGCAAGGAAATGAACACCACATCACATTCAGCACAAAAAAAAAAAGGCGGGGGCGGGGGCATGATGGGAGTAGAACAGAAATGCCAAGAGATGCCTTTATTTCTCAAATCTGTTATATTAAAATATATACTTTCATTATCACATTGTTCTGAAGATTGGAAGTCATCTTCAGAGGACCCAAACAAAGTGGCCCTATACACAACAGAAACTACTGCTGTTTCTGTGGAGTACAGCAGGAGCTAAAAACAGAGTGTCTCTGAAAGCCTCATTTCTTTTATTAAATACACAACAGGGAGTGTATGGTGCAATCACTATCAAAATCTGAAATGGAAACAATTTCCATTCTCTATCTCTTTCACCCCTGCAAGAAATAAATAAATACATAAGGAATGTATGCCTTCAGATCTGAAAAAGATCTTGTTTGAGAAAAGCTTTTCCTAAACAGGTACCTATGGGGGAAGTCAAGTCTTCAAGTATTTGTCAAATAAATGTGCTATATGGATAAAGCTTCAATTCATTTCATTCCAGTACATAAGCCAAGTGCTCTTTTGTTAGAACAGGGGTAAACGGTAGTCTCCACCATATAGTCACATCATGGGTATTAGGACCTGCAAGTATCGAATCTTTTTGTTCTTATGAATAAAGATGTAACAGAAGCTTGAAATCTCAAGTACTGAACGTAATTATACTAAATAAATGTGATAAAGAGAAGATATCTGTGTTACTAAGTATCACAAAAGTAATAAGCACTTTTTGCTTATTCATTTTCATTAAACTCCATGCTGATGCTTTTTCCTGAGTGATATTCAAAAGAAATCTCCAAAGAGACAGAAGCTAATGTGAGAAATACAGGTTTCTATTTAACATTTCATTAATAAAAAGAAATTAGACAATATAGCAATGCAGATAAACAACAACTAAAATATTTTGACAAACATGAAGATGTCAGAGACCCCAGGACCCGTCTTGCAATGTCATAAACATTAGAGTGACCAGCTAATATTTCATCAACATTATGTGGGTCAGTTACCTTGATTCATTTGCAGAAGATACACCATTTCCCTTTATTATCACAATCCCCCATTAGTGAGTAGCATCATGCTTTAAAAAAAATTGTCAATTAAAACAGTTTTCAAGACTGGCTAACAATAAGCAACACTGGAGGAGAAGAAGTGTGGAGTGGAAAGTTGAGAGGGGGGCTGAGAAAGGGGCAAATGGTCCAAATAGGGATTAGCTGGCAACCACAAATGCTGCAGCTCTGGACTAGAGGGTTTTTCTTCAGAGTTTCTGGTTTTAATTGAGCCATGACAACCCAGGCAGAACTGTCTGTCTCAGGGCCTTTTGATTTTCTGCTTCTGCTTGAGCAGACATTTGAAGAACACACAAATAAAAAAAAAAATTAAAGAAAATGAATCACTCCATTTCACGGAAAATAAATTTTGTTTCTGGGCAGTTCTTTAATCCCATTTGCTTCCCCCTCCCAGCGATAAAGTAGATTCCCTTTGTCTATATCCACATCTGAAGCTAGGTACACCATCTGTCAACTCTGACTATTTTCCAGAACCCTGACAAGAATTTTTTTGATTTCTTGTCAGGACAAACCTCCTCATTCTGTATAAACATACTGAAGAATGGGATTTAGAGGTTTATTTTCCTCAGTGTTTTACTTGTGGTCTCACAACATGTGAAGATAACATCTACTTGCATAGCTGCTCTACGTGCACAGATGGTGCTTTCTGAATTGATTCAAGTATTGCTTACCCAAAGTATTTGAAAATAAGGACCACTCAGCTCCCTCCCACTGAAAAAATAGCCACGTGCATGACCAAAATATTTTAAGGAAACTAAAAAAACCCAAAAAATAAAATATGTAATTCATTTTAATTGCCTTTTGACTCCTGAGATCCCCAGATAATCAAGTCTTCTGTATCTATGAGGACTAAAAATCTCAAATTTTTGTTTCCTTCTTAAAAATAGAAAAAGAAGCTCATGGAAAAAATTGTGAAAACTGGCAACAGCACATCTTCTTTGGAGAGTAAAAGTCACTTTGCAAACTGAGTGCATGTAAAGGTGTTGCAGAAAGTAAGGTTAAAAATATCCCTTGGAGAAAGCTAAATAGCAAAAGAATCTCTTTTTGGCAAGTCAAGTGCGAATGGGACCACAGACGAGATCAAATCCATGCACTGAAGAGATCACATAAAGTTCCACTCGCATTTTATAGGCTGGGGAGTGATCAGAGGGTTTATGATTCCCTTTCACACTTCAGAATAAAGGAACGAGAAGTGCCATTCATGAAATTGAAGGTTTGGAGAAGATATCTCAAGTACAACATTAATCGAAACTAAACAACATGCAAGGTGAAATTCAGCTATTCTTTCTCATGGTAATTGGCAATAAAAAAAACAATTCAGAAAATAATGTTCATTTACTCAGGGTAAACAAAGAGTGACAGTATCTGGCACCTGTACCTGCAGTATGTGCAGACACTAATCTGTCACCAGGATGCATCCATCTAGATTATTATATCCTGGATAACAAAGCTCTGCAAAGTCTCTTCACACAAGACAGGATATCTCTATCCTTTCACAGTGCCCATCCTACCAGTCACTAGTCCTTACTTATTGCCCCCCCATCCACACCCTCCATCTCAGCTCTTGGATATACCCAGCATCCCTCAGGGAAATCCCAGCATAGAACAACTTCTTCCAGTGAACACTAGCCATGTCCTCCTTCTGGCCTGCCATGTTCTACAGTAAATAACTCCATTTCTCCAGTGTAATTGAACTCGAGGCCTGTAATCACAGCTACCTTTTTCACTGCCTCTCTCTTCGAGTCATCTTCTCCTCTTGCTCCAGTATCATTCCCACAGATTTCAGTGGTTTCCCCAGAAAGAACATCTTCAAAATGATCCGACCCTTCCCTGTCGTCCATCTCCTTCCCCCCAAGTCTCCCATCTTTCTTCTCTGCCACAAAAGCTGACAATTGACCTCTGCTATCTTCCTCTGCCTTTTCCGCTTGCCTGGTTCCTCACGTTCCTTCTCTTGGTCTCCTGCAGACCCACTCTTTTCTCTCCATTCCCTTCCCCTCCTCTTCCTGAACCTTCGTAATACAAACATACTTCAGACTCCTCTGCACTTAAATCCACAATAGAACAAACCAAAAAGCTTTCCCACTCCTCCATTTGGGTCTCTGACTACATTATTTTGCCTTGAAGATGAAATGATTTGCCATTTTCAGGACCTGCCTAGAACTGTCCTCTAGTCCTACCATAAAGCCTTATCAGCAAATTATTATCTATCACAATGCAGTAATGCACTCTTATCCTTCCCAACTAATCAACCACCTTCCACCTCGGGGAAGGCAGCTTCTCCCCACTCATCATTCATTTGCTGCTCAGATAATAAATTCCTGTATCCCAGTTTCTCTTCAGCATCCCATAACCAAGTGTGCCAAGTACCATCTATTTAGCCCAAAGATTTAAATTCCCCAGATTCCTTACATTACACCATGCAGTTAAGTTTTCTGATCTTCACATCCCAACCCCATGGGCACTTTGTTACTGACTTACCTACTCACTCTGCACTATTTCATCTGTGACAGTCACCACTATAACTAGATAAAATTTTCAGATAGATTCTTTTTCCAAAATGGCCATTCAAATCAAAATTATTTAGAGGAAGATGGGACTAGCAAGAAATGTGCAGTCATATAGCTTACTCCTCTGCTATCATAGGCAACTTCATCATATAAACCTGCATAGAAATTTAGTGACTGCACCTTAAAATTTATCTTATTTTTTATTTTGTCTCTATTGCTCCAATCGGAAAAGCTGCTCCTGACATTCATTCTTTTGGGAGTTACAAACCATTCTCTAAATTCCAGCCTAAATCAGTTAACAGTTTCCTTATTCTTATTTGTACTTAGGCCAGATCTCGTTTAGCTTAAATGTTTTACTCTCTCTTGGTTTTATGTCCCTGATTGCTTTCAGTTGCATCTTGTCTCAGTCTTCACTCCTTACACTTAAAAAAGTCAAACTCTTCTCTTCTCCTCTTACATGACAGATGCTCAATCCTCTGTTGTCCTGTGGCCTTTTTCTTCACCAGCTTGAGCTCATTCTTCTTGAGCTTCCATGGATTTGTGTCAAATTATACTTGCAGTCAAAAAAAAAAATGGTGAAGGGGAAATAATGGGGGAAAATTTCCTCTCAACTTGCTCAGAATGAAATCATTAATTGCAACAAAATGTTTCTTGAGGAAACAAGCCAAACAAAACCTTTTCCTTTCAGGGGAATGCATTTTACCTTCCTCTTTCCTTTGGTCCATCCATTGAATCATAAAAGTCAATTTGTCACAGAGCTCTAATAACCACCCAAGAAACTGCAAGGAACTTGGCAACTCCAATAGAAATTACTATTCAATCCAACAATCTCACCTCACAATAAAAAACTAATGAGAGCACTAGGAGGGATGCTGCACATGCAACTCTCCTGTAAATAGTACGGGTTTTTAAGAGAACCTGCATTCTTCCATTTCACTGTAAGGACAAAGCTGCCTGCCCTCAGACTCAGAGCAATCCTGTGGCTTCCAGATAGAGCGATTACACAGGGATTACTGAATGGAAGTATTCCAATTTTGAAAAAACTAGGTTTTAATGTTCCCTAGTCAAAATATTTTTGAAAGGAAATATAATGCTTCAAGTGACTGCTATTTATTTCACCAGCCAGTGTGAAATCACAATCTGTAACCTCAGAGAGATGGTAGCCTTTGTGCAAAAACACCCTTCATTCTGTACTCATCTTTAAACATTACCAGCAGCATGAAACACAAAGTAAGCATGTTACTAAGTGAGGCCAATTTCAAACCAAGAAGGTGCATTAGAAAAAGACCTATAGACAGCACACAATTTGCTCTCATTCACTGTATTTTCAACACGATGCAGCAAGGGATACATTATCTTCTTGACATGTAGGCTGAACGCCACTGTACTTATAATAGGATTACGCAAACACAGCTATGGTCAAAGAACAAACAGTTATCTGTTAAGCACGTCAGAGAATTTGTAATCTGGCTGTACAGACAGATGCTTAAACACAGAACCCAGTAAAAAACCATGAGTTTTCTCACAGAAACAGAAATTTTGTTCAACTGAAGTCACAGCATCAATTCAAATGGTATTTAACTGGAAATTGGCTCGTGATGACGTGTTCTTCTGTTGAAGTTCTCTCAAATGAGTCATTAATTTCTGACTGTGATGCCTCAGAGATTATGAAGTTTATTGAAATAGCCCTATTTCATTGTCTTCTGAAGTTTTAAATTGCAAGACAATAGCTGCTATAGCAAAGAATTAGGATTTTATAGTATAATGCTCTTGTATGAAAACATTAAGTTTAAACGGAGAATGGCACTTCTCCCTAAAGATGGGAAAGCATGCTGGAAGCAATAGCATCCACTTCAGGGGGCAAAAGCCTGTATGATATACCCACGGGTGCCAACACACAAATGGGTAAGACGGACAGGATTTCGAAACAATCTCTGCCCACACAGATTCCAGCAGGTATAATCATTTGTTTATCTCCCATCACTGAAAATGTTGTGGCCATAATGAAGAATGTCAAACACATTTTCCTTCTTGCTAGTCATTACTATTGTATTCCCAATAAGGGGAGATGACAGTACACAAAACCACTCTGTCTCCACTTCATCCCCCCACTGGGGAATTATAAAATCATCATTAGGTTGTGAAAATATTTTTACAGCTGTGAAGTAGTACCAGTGTCTGTGAGAGTGCTTTCCCACTTCTAACCACTTTCTAAATCAGATACATCACTGTAGATATAGAACAGAAAGAAATCACTGAGCTGAAAACAGTCAGCCACTGGCAAAAGCAATCATATCATTTCTTAAATATCAAATCTGATACCAGATTGTCTCTCTCAAACATGTCAAGCCCATCTGAAAACTAGTTGTGTGTCTGGCCCTCCATTATCTTCTGAGAAATCATTTCCTGAACGTCCTTGCTGTGATGGTTAACAACATCCCTTCTCCAGTCAAAACTTATTCCTGGCCAGGTAAAACCCTTTATTTCAGCAACATTGTTCATCACCTCAAATGGCTCTTCTTCTCTTACATTTACTTCCCTGATGTATTTACTGGCCACAATCACATTCACTCTAAGCTTTCGTTTTGGGATAATGAGCTCGGACCTTCTAGTCCCCACTCAACCTACCTGTTCTTCTCTGCCTTTGTTCAAAATTTCTTTAATATGAATGGTGTAGCACTCTACACGGGGATTTGAGCCGTGGCTTCTTCAAAATCTTGCCTCTAAAATGCCTTGCCTGACATTTCCTAGGATGACAATTGCCCACTACTACTCATTTCATGTGAATGAACAGAAGGCCTGAGACTTTCTCTTCTTCTGTCACTGCCCCATTACACAATTATTAAATATTTTCTTGTTATTAAACAGACAGATATCCAACTTCACACTTACATTGCTAAATTTCATCCCATTGTAGTTACTCCATCCATCAGTCATTAAGTGTTTTTCCTGTATTGTCCTACACTCTTCTGCACTGATGGGACTTTCTAAATGTTTGTAATTATTATTTTTTTGTTCTTCCTATTCTACTTGCTGAATTTGCTAGTATCAGCCCCAAGACTGTGAGGAACTCCCATAGAAAGCTCCTGTAACTCCTGTTGTTGCCTCTCCATCCACCCATTCCCTATGCCACCTTCCTTTTCCGGTTTTGGTCCCCATCTCCTCCACGTTAAAATATAATTTCTCAAAAACCATGATTTCACAAAGTCTAACTGGATTAAAACTTTCATTCCTCATTTTTCTAAAATATTAGTTATATAGCCAAGAAAATTGTCACGTAGTCTGATCGAGTCTACCACTGGCAGGCATATACTGAATTCCATCCCTTTCTGCCATTTACCTCTGTGTCTTCAACTATTTTTTCTTTCAAAAATCATTCTAAAACCTGTATATTTCCAAAAACAAATAAGTATTTATTCTGTAGGCTATTTTTACCCCTTTTTCAAATACAGATATAGTGTACACTATAAATAACCCAGTCACAGAATTCTGCCCTAACACAGCAGCCCGATCATAAATCAGTCACTGGATTTGGGATTTCAGCTTTCTGAAAAGAGAGTCAGAACTTCAATTCTCCAAGTATTCTGATATGGAAAATATCCAGTCCTTGCAAAACAAGTGGATTAAGTTCAAACTGAGCAGATTAAATTAATTTTGGTATTTCCCTGGTAGCGATAATTTCCCATTTCATACCTTCTTTTGTAGTTCTGCCTTTTCACTCTGCCCTCCAACCTACGACCCACAGCCTATGTTCAACTTACATGGACAGTTCCTGAAGCCCATGAACCTCTCCTGGCCATCCTTCCCCAGAGGGCTTCACAGCCACAGAAGAGGAAAAACTGTGGGCCAGATAACAAAGAAAATCTCTTCCAGCTGTGCTTCTTTCTGGCTCCTCAAATGGCAAGGGAAAGAAAACACTTACTGTGCATGGGCTAGGTCAGTAAATCTTGTCAGTCCCAGACTTTGCTGTTTATGTGCATGCTGAAACAATCAATGCTTCACATGCATGCACAATCATTTGGCCCACCAGAGCAGTGGCCTGCTACAGTGGAAAATAAAATACATTGCTCACCAACACCATAACCCTTATGAAATGTAAGGTAAAGTCTCAAAATAATTTATAGGCCAGACCCAGATTTTCTGCAACATCCTCTTCACTGTACAGCAGTCCCACTCCTCTTTTATTTATACAGATAAAGAATGGTTTAGTATTGGTTTTAACTTCCTTAGCAAAGCCTAACTCTGCTCAACTGTAGGGCATGCTGCTGTTTAGGTGAAAGCATTAAAATTCCATTTGAGTGAGCACTCACACCTTGCTCTTCTCCCACAGCATTGGCTTCTCCAGCTAAATAAAGGAGTTTATTTGGGCAATTCAGAGGTTTGGGGAGCAGAAGTCAGTAACAAAACTACCATTATTTCTCATCTTTGTGTGTAAGGTGCAGGCTATCTTCACAGCCTGTACAATGGTATAATATTGTACAAATAGCCTTACCCTGACAGAATGATAATTTTCCATTACATATCAATGGAGTTCATCTGCTTTGAATTAACAGAATCAGGCTAAAACTTTGGAATCAAAACTGTAATAAGCCAGACCAGGAACAAAAAGTATAACTGAAAAACTCTTTTCTGTGGCTTTAATGTTTGCCAAAAGTGGCAGAAGTTTAGAAGACATGGGGCATAGAAGCTAGAGCTGGTATATGTGAACACACAGCACCAGTGCTGGAGGGTTCAGAAGAGAAGGGTAATGCTCCTTCTCCAGCACACAGCACTGAACTCGGGATTCCCAACAAGCAAACGCTACATCTTGCAGGTAAGCAAAAATATGCACACATTTGTTTGTGTGTTTGCAGCACTGGGGCTCATCACTGATAGTGCCAACAGTGAGGTGACAGGAAAAGCAGGGCCTAAGCATTGGGATGCAGTTACGATCCTGTGAAGAGTCTTGAATATTTGGGTTCAGACTTGAGTAAAACGTTTCTAAATCAGGTATTTTTTTCTTTGACTATTCTCAGGACAAAGGTAGAAACACTGTCATTCAAAAACCCTTTGAATACTTGGAGTGTCTGCAAGACTAAGCTTTCTTTCTACACAGTACAAACAAAAGCTATTTTTAATTGCAGCATAGACAAAGGTTCCTCCTTTCTTCATTTGATCAGTTGTCATTTCAACTCTGCCACATGCTGGAAATGTAATTAAAATATTTTTCCACATGCACCCACTCTCTGGCAGGAGTGACAAGTCAACATACAAAATTATGCCATTGCTGAGTAATGACAGGATACCGAGTGATTGATATTGGTGCCTGGGACTTCAAGGTAACTGTAATGTGTATCCTAATGCCGTACATTTCAGCATAACAAGCCCTTTCAAGATTATTAATGACTGCAGGATTTTTTTAATGATGGCTGCTAAATAATGGATGGCATAAAGGGCTGAATAATATTTTCTATTACAGCTAACAAATTTATTGATGGCTTCCCTGCCATTGCAATGGAAATACAGAGAGAAAACAAATACATTTAAATATTCACCCCATCAATTATATGAATTGATACTTTCACAAAATAGTCTTGCAGAGTTAACAGCACAACCGACTGCCGGGCGTGGGGGGGGTGTCAGAAAATAATGTTTTTATGCTATGTCTTTGATTTCTTAAAGAATAAAATAATGTTCCTAAGGAAAATTCAAGTTCCTTTTGGGCAAATATGTGTACCCTGAGGGATTCTCACAATTCAGAAAGGGCTAACAGAGTTCTCCTCAGTAACAGCAGCTGAAACATGCAAACTCTGAGGCAAGAACCACAAGAAACAACACACCAAGAACCAGAGAACTTTGATCCACAGATTGTAATGGGCCCTTCTGCCGACAGAGTTATGCCTAACTCAAGCACAAGGTCCACGGAAATGATGTACAAAGCAGCTCTACTGCTCAGAGATCAACTTCTCTGAGCAGACTGGAAATGATACAGGTGTTTAGCACGCAGCTAAGCCTGAAATAATGATATACTTTACCAGCGACATGTAGGACTATGCTAAGCTATGCAGCTTCCATTTCAGAGATGATTCATGTCATGTTGATGATAAGTAAACAGCGAGCATGTAGCTGTGGACATGCCCTGCTGGCTTGCTGTGGTGGAGAGGGTTCTGGGTTTTCTTCTCCATGTTGAGTCCTGCAAGCACAAGGACTGAGATGACATCTTGACTCTGTTCAGCTGCACAGATAGAGGAGATCCTACCTGGAATATTAGACAAACACAAGACTAAGCCATCTATCTGATTAAGATAATGGGTTTAGACTTTTGGTGGTGGTGGTTTTCATTTTTTGGTGAGTAATTTAAATGCAGAGATGCTTCAAGGAAGTACAAAGAATTTAACAAAATCTAAGGTAACCCCAGTCTCCAGCAACACTCCTAATAAAATTCTGCAATGACAGAAGCTCTCAGTATAATTTATTCTCTAAGCACATCCCCATGTTCAGTTGTTCTGGACAGAACTCACAGGCAGAAAGCACTTTTTCTTATCAAATGGAGCTGTACTCAAAACCAGCCATCTATTTTTAAGCTCGATGGGTACTAAATAAGAATGGGATAAATACAGGGAGGGGAAAAAAGCACCGTTTAGCTCAGGAGAGCAGTTGTTCAACACTGGTGTTATGGAAGTGAGACCCAAAAAAATCCCAATCCTAGAGAAGTTGGTGGAGTACAGATCTTGCCACCCTTGTCAGCCCTGGAGGAACTACATATTGCAACATAAATGCCCAAAGATCTCAGAAAAATGGGCCACATACTTGTCCATAAATATCTGGAGAAAGGACACAAAATGCTTCTGCTAACCCTGACTGCATCACACAGACCTTCTCAACTCCTTTCCTCTCCATTCCTTACATTCCTTTTTTGCCTGCTGTCTTGTCTTATTCTCTCCTGTTTGCCTCTAGTCTAGTATTCTTTCCTTCAGTGAACTTAAAAAAGATAGACCAATACCTAACTTGACTTTAATAAGTGAGTTCCATTACTCTATAAAACGGACAACACTATTGATCTAGATACCAAGCTTTACGTTGTACAAAATTCCGAACATTTTAAATACAGTTAAGGGATATAACAGATTAATGGCAAATTATAAATGGTGGATGTATTATAAAAAAATTGCATATAGACTTCCTTCTCTTTTTATCTCAATATATTCTTGAAGCTAACAAGAATAATAAGTTAATCAGAAGAAATGCAAAAACATTTGTACATTTTTAGAATTATGCAGTAAATTATAGTTCAAAAGTAGTGGGTTTTGTCAGTTCATTTGTATATAATGGATAAGCTGAAATAAAATGGCCTTAAACATACCTCAGCCTTATACCACAAAAGAAAGGTGAGTGGAGTCACACTTTTTGATGCCAACCAAGCAGAGCTTCTGCCATCCCCTGGGACGGTTATGTGGTTGCCTGTCTGGCCCCACCTCCATCCCAAGCTCCTGCAGAGCTTTCAGACGTCCTGTACCAAACATTTAACTTAAAATCAGCAGTTCCCACTTCCAGTTCTACTCATCTCCTGGGTTTTATTACACCACTAACATAACTCCTAGAAACCTGAGAGCTCCCGGTGAGACAAATTAAAGTGAACAGCAAGACAGAACCGTCATTCCTTGCAGATGGTTTAGCAGCACAACACACCCCTAAATGAAGGGATCACTCTGTGTATTCATGACGTACAGACACAATTCTGTGAGGAGCCAAGCGAGGTTTGGTGGAGTTACTGGTGCCTCCAAAAGCCATGGGAGCACCCACGGAGCATGGCAAGTCTTTAGCAGTTACCCTGCACTGGTCCCAATTCCAGCATGTGCATGGTTAATGTCTTTCAGCTCTCCCACATTCCTCACCTATCTAAAGAAAGTCTGTTCCTTTTATAGTGTGATATTTGAGGAAGCAGGCTTCAACAGAAGTGTCGTGATTCTGCTTCTGATCTTTCCCGAAGAAGAGACTCCATAAACACTTTGTTAGACAGTACAATAACGTAACACTACAAAAGACAGTCACAAAGGCAATAGCAGGAGGTACGTTCTTACGGAGATATGCAAAGTCAACAAGTATTTTGTGGCAGGAATTCAGTACACCCTGCCAGAAATACAGGCAATGGTATTTTTTACTTTTATATTTACATCAGATCTTTACCAAATTAAACATACTGGGGTTAACCCATCTTATCCTCCATTCCTAGCCTTCAGATGTCTTTTACTTGAAAAGATATTGGAAAGACTTGGAGAGGGACACACACTTCATTTCTGCACTTACCCTCTCCACAAATCCATCAGAAGGTACAAATATTTGAGAATTTTCCAACATCAGGTATGTGCCGCTTTAGCTAACTGCATTCTGAAGTGGTAGATAAAACAGATTTGAAGCAATACCTACCACCTTTCCGATTTTGGTAACACCACGTATTTCTGAGAAAAAGGCTGTACTTGTGTCAGGTAAGTAATGGCAGAATAACCAGCAACGGAGCATACCTATCATGGGGGTGGGATGGTACCTTTCATCAGAACCAGAGCAAGACATTTTGTCACATGAGACAACCCCCATCAAAGCCTCATGGGTTGGCTGAATGCCCCCAGAAGTTAGACAAGCATGTTGAGAAGACATGACCCGCAGTTGGCAGGTTTTTTCAGACGACAGTCTCATCTGCCCCCCCACCCTGGCTTTCAGGCCCTTGCACTGTGCACAGCAGTATCCCCTACTTTGGGCATCCTGGGAGCAGCCCCACCTCTGCCACGAGCAGAGGCGCCTGCTCTAGATCAGGGCTTAACACGGAAAAAGCTCATCCATGGAAACAGGGGCTGAAATGTTCCCAGCTCCCACGTTTAGGGCTCCCAACAGTCCCTAGGTTTGGCGTCACCTACATCTTGCTGTGACTCTCCTCTCCATTCTTAGGCAGCTGGCTCAAATCCAGATACACCTAAGGTTACTAAAGGCAATAATTCAGCAAGGTGTTAGAGCCGATCCTTGTCACACTCACTTTTTTTGGTTTGCATCTCACTAATCTATGCCTAAGTGTTCACTTGAATGTGGATGGATGTAAGAACATGCTTACTCTTCAAAGCCTGTTATTACTCACTGACTTTTCATGAATCCATTAATTTTCCTCTTGTTCACTTACAAAACTGTAGGTTTTAACTGGTCCCCAGGGGTACAGGAAAACTGAAGGTGTCAAACAAGAAACTATCTTGTATATTTGCATGCCTGAAATCTCAACAGCTAAGTCTTTGCACCAGCTTATTCTGAGGATAGTAAGACAGACAGTAGAAGGCCAAAAAAACAGAGTTTGATCAATAGAAAATCTTTCAACTTACACATGGAATGGTTCTGATAAGGAAGACACTGACAGCGAACAAATAAGGAAAAACTATGATGTCATTTCAGAGTCCCTTTCCTGATCATAAGCTCTTATTATGAAATGTCCTCACAAAGCACTGTATAATTTACTCAGCCAAATTAAAAAGAGGGAGCACATCATGGAAAATTAGAAAGCCAAGTAATTAAATTAGAAAATGGAATATGTAAGTAATAAATGCCCAGAAACTATTAGAGAGCTAACACAAGATGAGAAAGGAAGAAATTTTTCTATTTAGTTCCAAACAATAAGATTTATGACTAAAGTTATGGAAGAAGCTAGATTATGGCTTGGTTAATAAAAAAGAAAGAGGTCACTAAATCAATACCTGACTAAGAGCTGAAATGACAGGTTGTCATAACATTAGAAAGATCTATAAATTTCCTTTCTCAGTTAAATACACCACTGTACTAAAATAGGTCTAATTAGAAAGACTGCCTAGTAACATAAAAAGAAGGAAGCTAAATGAAAGAAAGGAAAATATTAAGAGGACAAAAACACTTTGGAGAATTGCATGCCTCAATATGGAAAAATATTAGGGCATGATAGCAAACCCAGGTGCAGCACATGTAATGACTCCAATAGGAATTCTCTCTTAACAGCTTGCAGAAACAGGTCTGTCTTTGCCAGGAGGAGTCAGTGCTTCACTGGACAATGCTTTCCTTATTCACCTTTGGGTATAACAAATCCAAGGATCTCAGCCCAGGCTCCAGACGACAGGAGCGCTCCTTGCAAAACATCACCAAACAAGAAGTTAGGTGCAGTGAAACACAGGCTGGTCCAGGATGGAGCTGAACGCCCTCTCCCTGCTAGGGATGATGGCTCACATGAGGTCAGCCCGCGACTGGGGATGATGCAGTGCGGGGAGCCTTGCACCACAGCCACACATCTCTCTTCAGCCTGTAGGTGAGAAAGAGGAGACTTTCTGCATCTCTCAGGCTTTTCATCTTCACGGCTACAAAAAATAAAAGGATGGACCAAGAGTGGTCAGAGTAGCTCCTGAGGAGCTGCATGGAGACATTGTGAAGAAAGTGGTGACTGAGTAGGTGAAAGGGGTGAGGAGAAGGCTCCTGTAACCTGTCAGTAGAAGAGCAGGGAAATCCCTTTGAACAGGGAATTAAGTCACTTAATTGCTGCTCCAGAGCAAGAAAACTGATGTGAAATTCCAGTCAATTTGAAATATGCAAATATATAACCAAAAACTTCTGACAAGTCAAAACCAGCTTATTTCTAAAGCAAAACATTTTCATGTCCATTTAAAAATAAGTCCACTGTACTTTTGGAAGAGCAAAACAGGTCCAGAAGCAAAGTGTTTGTTTTTGAGTTAAGCAAAACGTTTCATTTGGCACCACAAATTATTTTCCCCCAAAATATTTCTCTTCAGCAATGGAATTAAAAAAGCAAAACAAAAATAGCCTAATTATTCACACAACTTCAACCAGAAAGAAAGGATTGCAAATGTGTCAGCAGCAGCAGATGAGAGCTGAATTCAAAGCAATAAGGAGAGGTGGGGATGTGGAATTAATGTGAAGAAGAGCTAGCTTTGCCATGATTCACATCATCTCATTAGAAAGTCATATTCCTTTACCAAAACTTTGTTTACTTCTGTTTTGTACTTGTTGTCAGGTTAGAGTCTGTGACATTTGGTGGTCTCCCCCGTATGTGTAGCACATAATGACCAAATGATTTACTAAAGACATGAAAGCCTGTCATTCAGACTTAAATATTCTTATTTACACTAAGTCATTCAAAAGATTTTGTTCAGAAAGAAATAATAATTATAGTGCCTAGGTGATGGAACAAGAGATTTGAAAACAGGTCCGCAGCACATATGAACGCATGCTGGCTTTTCATGGACAGGACAAATGAGAAATGTTTTATATAATTTACGTTCCTGTTAGTTTTAAAATCGCTCTCACAGCTTGACAAGACCAGCCTTCAAAAGCTTCCCACTGTGTAATGGTGAGAGAAATACTGGTTTGACATCTCTGTTAAAGCAGAAGAGTAATTCTGTAATGATCTTGAGTCCAATCCTTACAACAAGTGAACAAGCACTAATGAGTGCTATTTGCCCAGTAAGACATGATTAGAAGAGCAGAAAGAGGGATATTTAAATAATAACCATTCCATAGAAATACATAAATGGAGAGAATGAACTATGTAAAGGGGAGGGGAATAACACCTTTCTTTGTTACAGGGCTGCATCTAACCTCTCAAGAAACACTATGGGAGCACACATGTAAGCTTCAGCTTCTAGAAAAGCCTCATTTTTCCTTGCCGTTGTTGGAGTCGTAGTAGCTCCACAGTCCAAAGCTGTCTCAGACAGCTGCATTTATTGACAGCACTGAGGTTACTTGCATGAGTAAGCCTCTGAAAAAAATCACTTCTGTCAAGCAACTCCTAAAATATCATCACTTTCAGAAAAGGTTACTTTCAAACACTGCAGAGGGGACACTTGTATTGGCCCCATTAAAAGGCTGTTGTGTCTGACAGCTATCATTGAAAGACATGGTCAGCAAGGTCAGTGGTTACTTGGTGTTAGAAATGCTTACAAAAACACCCAACTTGATGTACTACGTCTTCAAAACCCCAGAGGATTTCATTTGTGCACCTTCCCCATGCACAAAGCGATAGATGGGCCCAGGGCGCATGTATCCAAGAACCAAAACATCTGACTAGAAAACACTATAATGAGCAACAGATGCAGAAGCCTAACAGGAAATTAAGATGTTCTTTGGGAACGTGGGAATAAATGGGGCTTTACGCAATAAATAATCATAATACAACCACTTATTTATACACAACAGCCTTCAATTATCAAACATTTAAGTAAGAGGCAAACAGCTCAGAGAAAAGCAAAAATCAACATGGCCTGACAAAGAGGGGATCCACTGAAGGAACAAGGAGCCCGTGCCTTCTCTTGCTGCAACCCAGCCAGTCCGGTAACAGAGCTGCGGTAATTGTCCATCATGAAGGCCAGGGGTGGACTCACAAAGGCTAGCTTTGGTATAATGAGCATAATCATCCATAATCAGCAGGAAGGAGAAGGCTCCTCCAGAGGGCAAATTGGAGCAGGAGGAGAAACTTACTGTAGCTCTTCAAAGCATCCTCTATAAGAGCTCTTCTCTCTCTCCCCTCACTGATTTTAGATGGAGACTAGGAAGACTTGTCTGTCCTTCATAATTCACCAAACAGCTCATAATAGCTTCAGATTTTTATTTAATCTCAGGCTAAATTTTGCTGCAACTTTTAAGTGAATCACAGAAAAAGTTCCTCAATAACCACACTCTGAACATGGAGGCAAGCAAAGAACAAAGCATGTTCAGCAACTTTTTCTGTCGGAAACCCTTTTCAGCACAAAGCTCTGCAATCATAAGGCTGAGTCTACTGAGTTCCCTTAGGTGAGACCTAGGGTCCACTGACAGAGATTGTATTTCACAGATTGCATCCCCCGCCAATGTTTCCATTTTCCTCTTCCTGCCCCTCAAAGTCATCCAGAAACAGCTTTCACCTAACCTGGATTCCTCTCCTGTAACACTGAGAGCAGCAAGAAATCCCCAAACTTCCCCTAGATCCTCTCCCTCCCCCTATAAATATAAATACAAGTAACTTGGTCTCCTTAAAACTGGGCGGTATCCAACGGCAGACGACAAAAAAGCAACTCAGAAGGAGAAAGAATGCAAGTGGAGATTGCTCAGAAACATACCCGCATGTCTCAGGAAAGCACCATGTTTTTCTAGTTGCTGTGCATGAACCCTCAGCTCCCTCTGGCTGTGTTCATGCTGCTGCAGATCTACGTGAACTACCTTTAAATTTGGACTGGTCACAGTCTAGCTGCAACAATACACTTCTCCCAAAACAGGCTATAAATTCACTCAAGAGGTAGGAGAAATTAGCCCACTCTCAGTGCTGCAAACATGGCTAGACCCAAGACACCAAGAGCATGGTGGTGGTGATGCTATTGAAGATCCTTATCAGTGACTTGGATTATTAGATGCAACCATCCTTTCTAAGTTTGTGGATTACATCAAATTTGGGGGAGCAGGAGATACAGCAGGAGCTTGGAATACATAGCTTGCAGATGTTCCTTTCAACCTAAATATTTCTATGATTCCGGGACACATAGACCAACACAGAGTTAAGAGCTTCCACTTCTGGTTGTGGTAGACACCATCAGCATAGCTGTTTTTTCCTGGCAAACTGAAAGTTGGCTGGACAAGCCAGGTCTACCCTCTGACTCTTCTTTGCTACATTGCAATCCCATTTCACGTAAGTACACTAATTGCATGATCTGGGCATGTGGGAAACACTAGTTCTGTGCCTAATGACACTGAGATAATTGGCTGGCATATGGCACCATAAAGGCTGATCCCAGCAGCATCAAAGTGCTATTTGTTACCTCCCAGAACTGGGTGTTGGCAGAGTAGCAGTGATTGCTTTCAGAGTACCATTTGTCTAAACAGGAAGCCTTAGGACTCTTCTGGGCATGAAATATCCACAGCTGCACAACATTTATTCAGTAGGAACACTTTCATCTTTCGCAGCCTCTGTTAGACTGAACTATTTGGTACAGATAGTTAAGAAGAGGTGAGCAATAGCAACACAGCCTGTAAAGGTGAAGAAACAGATCTGTAGTCAAAATACTGTTTTATTGGGAGAAAGGAGGGTTCAAGAAATGTAATAAACGTAACTCAGCAAAAGCATTGTTGATCTGTTGGAGTTATATGCTGCAGTGAATCCTCCCAGAGCATATTTGTTGCTCAGAAAATAAGAAGAAATAAATTTAAGGGAAACAATCGCTGTAGTGAAATATGCTAAGAGACTAGTGTAAAATCATCTAGTCTGAATACAGCACAGAAGAATGTGACACAGTGTTGACAAAGCATTATATAAACAACTCACCTAAAGTAAACGCGTGTTAATTTGTGGGATATACTTACTGTACCATTTACAAACAATTTGTCCAAAAAAATCTGTTTCTTTTGCTACATTACATTCCAGGAGTTACGAGAAAAGAAAGAGAAGAGAGGCAAAAACATGGATTCAGTCTTGCTACAATAGAAATATGCCATTTGAATGTGTAGTGCAGAATACATGCTAAGCATATTCAGAGGCTTTTCAACATCCTATTTTTTCCCCAAACAATATAGACAGACAAGCAAGTTTAGAACAACAGCATATATTGCTTTGCATGATGATTCAGAATGCAGAAAGACTAAGCTCATCTTCAAAACTATTATCTTTTTTTCTCAGGGAGCATTATTTTTACAACTCCAGAAAGCACTATCTATTAAGCCCTCTGCTTATCAGTATTGTTAATTCATTGCATGAATAATGAATATGCATTCTTGTCTGAAAGCAAAACTGAGAAAGATAGGTGATTAAATTATGGAAGGAAAATTGTGTACCTAAGGTGACGTGAGCCTGCCACCACTCTGATCCCAGGCAGTCTCCTTCCCTCCTCTCCTTGGGTCTCTAGGGCAGGATCCGCACTGGAAAGCACCTAGCACTTTTGCAGTGCTACTGCTGGTTATAAGCCCTGTTGTAGTTATTACCCCAGCTGCAACAACTTCTATGATCCATGGTTAAGCCGCCCGAACAACAGCCAACTACCTCAAGTGCTTTGTGCAATACTAGAGACCAGGGGGCGAAGACGCACAGAGATGACAAACTTTTAGGTAAACTGTAGGCAAAAAAGACCCTCACAACAGAGTAATTTTTCACCCCCCTCCCGGTCAGCAGGGCTACTCTTGAATAAACGTGACTGGTGCTCAGCTAGGTTTCCAAGCTGCACGTATTTACACCCATCTGTCAGAAGGATGTGCTGCCATCAGGCATGATGGGAGGATTCTGGGCATAAAATGCCGATGCCAAGGAGAGAACGGTGGGCTGCGGTCCTAACCTTCCCAGTGACGTCTGCTCTGCATGACGCTCCTGCTCTGTGCCAGCTCTGCAATGCCATATGTCTATTTATACTTAACACCATGCACCTATTGGCACGTGCACGGCCGATGCATGGGGTGCTGGCATGGAAGTCAGAGAGGCCTGTGGTCTCCTGACCAGCTTTTTGATCTTCAGCATGTCACTTTATTTTCCCCATGCTGCCAGATACCTTCCTAAAGCCCATGAGAGCCAAAACCAACATATTTGCCTTCCTCCAGACCTTTCCCACACTTGCTTTAAATCTCTACATAAAGTTGAAATATATTTTCTAGAATTTCCTGAGAGATTCTGGAGTTCAGCCTTTTCTTATATACAGCCCCTCCCTCACCCACTGGGGGCAGGAGGAGCTCTAGCTCTCTCTGAGAACACCCACCCCTCCCCAACTAGCTTTCCCTTGCTCTTACCTGATGAAAGGACTCCCTCTGCTCAGTACAGGGCTTTCTGCAGCTGCATTCAGAAACAGGACTTTGATGACTACAAATTAGACAAGAGTTTCAAGTCATCTCTTTTGAAGAGATGAATTTTATACAAGAAAAAACTATTCACTGCTACAGTATTTGGGACCAGACAAATGACATTCACTGCACGTTGACCTTTTTTGGCCAGAGCGATGTTCGTCTCCCTCTCAATGACAAACCGAAAGCTTCATTGCTTCACTGTAACAAAGAATCCCTCAAGAGAGAGAATCGTTCTGTCCAGGAACAGCATACCTGCAGACGGCAGTGCTCCTCATCCCCCAACTTGGATAGATTGAGCCTGCATTAGTTCTGCGCATGCATATTTATGTTTTGTCAGTGGAAAGATAGAGGGGATATAAAAAGAAGAGCTTCATATAAGAAAAAGCCACCTGCCTCCTTTGTCCATGATGTGGTCATTTGTCATTCACCAGATATTACCTGCTGCCCAAGGAAAAATATGTCATAAATATGGGAAATTTTCAAACCAAATGTTTGATGCACTTGGATAGAAAGCGAGGATGAAAATAAACCATATGTGTCCATTAAAAATGCACACATCACATTATAAAGAATGGTGAAAAATAATCATGAATTGTCATCTCAGTAACATACCATTATTGCGCCTTCAGAGCATGCCCAGTAGCACAGGTTGCATCTCTATTTTGACATCCATAACTGAAGATATTTCCCAGCAGAAGCAGTAGGACAGAGGACTCATGAGAAACTTGACGGTTTTCTCCTGAACATTTTTAAGGAAAAAGGAACTGATTTTTTTCTTCTTCTTTATTTGGTAAATATTGTTTTAGGGCTCTCATGAGTTTTTTCTGTCGCCTAATTTTAATGATTACCTGTTTTGAGGGGGGAATTAAAAGGCACTACTTCTGTCAGAGAGCATGCTTGACTTTTACCTTAACTGAAAAGGTATATTGATATGACTTTGACAGATATTGGTTATATATGATGATTATTGCATTAGCATCATTTTTATATCCATGAAATAAATAATAAACATGTCCCCATGACTCAACATTTGCCATCTGAAATGGATAACTAGTATAAAAGCTTAACAGTAAAATAAGAAACAAATGGCACAAGGTAGAAAAAAGCCAAGCAGCTACACAAACAGCTATGAATTAAAAAGTTTACCACCATAGCCTGTGCAAATCAGATAAACTATAACCATTCAACTAGATTAATGGTAGTTTTTTCAATTTACTTGATTAAAACTAGCAGACATGAGTCATATTGATATTTACTGGGTGAAAAAAAGGCAGTGGTCAGGCCTGAGTCCCGGCTGGGTTCACAAATTACAGACGTTTCCAGGAGGGTTCGTCGTGTGTCTTACTAGAACATACAGTTCAGCCACTAAATGTAAACTCCACTGGTAGAGATGACTCCTTCCAATATTTCAAGTCTCTGGGTGGTATGCAGCTATTCCTGGTAGCAGTGAATTCCCTTTTCCTAGCGATCAGTGACTGCATTTACAGCGGCAGTTTTATCTGTAGTGTTTTGCACTCTCAAAACCAAAACTCTAAAACCTGTTTCCATCAAAAAGCTGGAATAGCCATAAGGCAGTGCCTAATGCATAATTAGTACAATGTAAAATGTCTGAGACTAAATTCTCAGCCGATATAAAATAGGTATTTACTGAGATATTTTGTCCATTTATAGAAGCAAAGGATCTGGAACATCACACCAATTTCTTCTTGTTTGACTGAAGCTACTCACTTTCAGCTCTGTCAACTACCTTCAAATATTTTGATTAAGGTTTTTCTAAGTGTGGAGGAATGGATGGGTGAGGGAGCTGAGTAAATTATGGATTGTCATTTGGTTTCTGCCAACTTAAATCTGGTTCAGTTCACATGGAGGAGGTTGTTTTGATGGTTTCCTAACAGCCCTTCATAAGCCTTAGAAAATAACCATTCATTTTTTCACTCCTGATTCTTCTTCTTCAAGACAGGGTCTGTGCTGGAGGGCGAGAAGCCATATACTGTATCTCAGGACTACACACCTAAAACCAGGACTGCATTGGAACGCCAAGTGGCATTCCACTTTTCTCTTGGTGTTGCCCAGGCAAACCACATCTGCCAAATGAACCTAAGAAAAATGATGGCATATTTAGCTCATAGCCACTCTGCAATCAAGATGCAGTTGATATGCAAATGTGCCATGGTTACATTTACGTACACAGTTCTGCATACTGTTGTTATGCGAATGAACTGTGCAGTAATCCTTGAGGACTCAAATAAAGAGAACCCAAGTGTGCCTCCACACTCACCTGCCACAGTCCTGCCAGAGCTTATGCAGGTTAAGTATGGTGTAACTACTAAATGTAGAGCAGTTTCCCTGATTTAAATGACGCCACTAGCACTGGGCATAATAAACAGTATGAAGCTCCTCTGTATTTAGGGTCTGCTGAGTGGTCCTAGCAGGGAAAATCCTCGAGCTTTCTTCTTCTACTAGGGAAGGAGCTAAGAAGGGATACATTTCAGAACACATTATTAAAAAAAAGGAAAAGCCTACACACCAGCTTGTGAGTGAGTGCAAATTTCCTCCACTGATTAAAGCAGGTCTACCACGTCAGCACCGCTGAGTCAGAGCACCAGATTAATTCTAGAAATGCTCTGTGTAACAGCCAGCAGCAACGAGGAAGGTCACAGCCAAAGTTACTGTGTCACTCCTTCACGACAGGGCTCTTAAATAAACCATGAGGATCGTTTGTATCTGTTCTTAATATATACTTCCTTTCTGTTCACCTCCAAGCCTGCTGGACAGGGTGTGGGGGAGGGAAGGCATTCATTAATAGAGGTGGAAATTTGAATTTGTCAGCCAGCTGTATCAAAACCAAAAATGAGGTGTAGTTTTTATACCTGGACCCTTTGCTCCTGTAATCCTGGAGTGAAACGAGCAGCCACCAAGCTCACACTGCATCCTTAAAAGATTGCTCTGCGCACCCTGTCAAAGGTAATGAAGGGTAGAAACTCTGTCCTTTTTCCAGAGAGGACATAATTCTCTGTACAGGTGCAGAGAAGGCCAGTAACACCAGCCAGGAAGCTTGAGAGACACAGGAGGAGGAAAGGGGCACCGATGAAGATACCTGCCCTCTAGCACCTCTCCAGGACAAAGCAGTCCCATCAGCTAGCCCGTCAAAGACCCTCCCATGGAAATGTGAGACACAAGGCAGCAGACAGCCTCCCCTTTGCCCCTCTCTGACACACGGACTTTTCTAAACCTGCAGCCAGGAGCCTCCGTGCTAAGCATGCCTAAAGCCCTTTCCACCCAAAATCACCCTTATGTGGCCAGGATCCAAATGAGACCCACTGTCTGGAAGCCCTTCCACCCTTCAAAAACCATGAGTGTGTTTTATGACACCAGCCACTGCTTTTTATCATTAGAATTCTAATTTCTTTTTCAAACATTTGCTTTAGGTTTTAAGCTTTTTGAGACTTGCATTTTGTTTGGGGTTTTTTTCACAAGTAGGTGCTAAAATCTTTGTGTTTCTCAGGGACTTCTCTCATAACTACAACATGGAGGGTGCTGGGGTTTTGGGACAAACCCAATTATTTTGAAAGTTCCAACAAGACACATGAGTTTATAATCAATGATGATATCAAATGTACGTATTAAACTGTGTATGAACATTTACCTCACAGTGTTACACATATACACTCCAAGAATGATTTCACATAACCAGTGACTCTAAACAAATCATAAACCACTCATCACCAGTTATTAACAAGAGGGACTCTGAGTGGCAGTGAACAAGCTATTCATCAGACATACTCACTACAAATCTTACAGTAGTTACCTATCCAACATCGTAAAGGAGAAATTTGCCTATGTATACATGTAAGCATACCAAACACTATGCATAAATGGAAGTTAAACCAGATGACTGAAAAGTTACAGAAATGCTCCAATCTCCAAAGACATGCTTTTCTTGTGGTGCATGTGACAGCTAATATTTGAAGGAGTGAAATGAATGATGATGCTACTACTGACCTGTTTCAGTACCTTTTGGCTGGTCTTGGTTTTGCTAATGCGTGTGACAGCCCATGCCCCAAAAGTCAAGAGCAGGATGTAGAGAAATAACACAGACTATGTGAGTCTAATCAGCCGGAGAAACTCAGACTAGAAGAGTTATGAGGTCTCACATACTGCCAGACTGATGCACACCATAGCTGCTAGAAAATACCTTCTGGTCCACACCAAAGTGCCCTTCGCGGGGAAGCCCAGGCACGAGGGGAAGGACAGCATGCAAGTCTTACCTTTACATGAAACAGGACTTGGCTGAGGTGCACACCCAGAGCTCTGAGGCAGAAAGCATTCTCAAGCTCCTGAGGGTCAACATGGCCTTCTTTATACTAAGTGCTATCAAGAACGTGGCTGTCTGAATATGGAAGTATCAAGAAAAAAAAAAAACAACCCACAAAATTTTACTATTCCAGAATGAAGACAGACATAAAAAAGCAAATCAACTCCTTTTGTGGGTGATCAAAAGTTCAGGAGTTCAACAAAGATGGTACATTTGGACGTATTATGACTGAGGACCATAAGAAATTACTGATAGAAGCTGTATCAGGATTTTAGCTGATTAGCAGTATATACAGTTTTAATACAAAAAACAGAAATCCATTCCAGTGAATGTATAAGGCACTTTGGTCTTAAACACAGTATTATGTAACTAACTGAAATGATTAATAATATTACTAATTTTATTTCTTCTTGTTACACAACAAGCAATAACAAATATTTTATCAATAAAAATGCAGGTGGATAAGAAAGATCGCGAGGTTTTGTTTTGGTTTTTTAAGGAATGCGTTTTCATTTTATTGAAGGTAAAAAAAGAAATTATTCCCCAGTTTTCTGTGAGTGGAGACTTCGTTAATTTTACTACTAGCAAGCCCTGTGATTTTCTGTAGGCAAATTTCACAAGCAGCAATGTGAATTCACACAGAGTGGGCAGTATGAGCCTGTCAGTTCATAAAAATAAGTTCTGCTCTGGTTTTATGATGGTTCCTATAAACTCCACAAAGTTGGACTGACAGCATGTGCTTAATAGTTAGACTAGCTGACTAGTAATCAGGAGTTGTGCATTCTTGAGTCTCTTACTAACTCATCACATGAATGCGATAACATCATATGGCTCTCCCATACAGCAGTCTCTCTGACTTCAGGATGACTCTCCACCATCAGTGACCTATAAAGAGGACTCTGAGGCTGTCAGATGGGGTTTATGGTGCTCTTTGAGGCTTCTAGGTGAAAGGTGCTGCCATCAATGTTTTTCAACTGTAGGCCCTCAAAATGCAGTGCTCACATCAGTGTGTGCTCTGTTGCTCAAATCAATAAAAATTAATAATTAAAGGAAGTTCATTTATATATATACAAATATTTGGTGACAAATATTGGGGTTCTGTTAATATCGATCTTTAGGGTCGTGCCATGAATGAACCAAAGAACAGATTTGAGGATAGAGCAGTGAAACCCAGATGTTGTGGCTCTTAGCTCTATACCTTATTCACCTGACCACCCTGCCCCCCTGAAAATGACGTATTTTATTTATCTGTGAAGAAAACCCTGAAAATATATGTATTCATTTTCCAATACATCCTGCAACTATACCTTCTGTGTGCATGATCCCTAAAGACAGTGGGTAAAGACAAGAAGGTATGTCGCAATAATACCAAAAACGAAGAAGCTTATTTAGCATCTTTTAACACCAGCCTCATTTCAGAATCTCAAAGCTTGGTATTTTCACAAAAGAGCTTTGAGGAGTCTGTGAGCTTTTTGTCCTGTGAATCTGATATTAGCAAAGATTTATAGCAAGGATAAGACAATATTATGCAAAGCAAAGCAATTGTTATTAGCCTCTCAATCTTTTCTTTATTCATGAAAGAATTCTGTGGTTAAAGCAAAAAGCAAATGCCAATATACCTTTCCAGAGCAGTCTATTCAATTTTAACTCTAAGTGCCATTCATCACAGAGTTAGTTGCTTCCTTGCTATGCCTGCAGCAAGTTCCAATTCAAGTACATTAAGCAACTGGCCTTTTGATAATGCAATGAATTGATGGCACTGCAACTTTATTATAGCTGGCTTGCTTATCAAATAACACTTGTGGAAGTCTTTATCTTCAAATAGGAAGTAAGAGTAAGGTAGAAGCAGGAGTAAAGGGAATTCACAGGAATTAAGTGTTGTATTCTACATAAAACTTTTTGAAGTTTGTTCGTTTGGGTTTTTTTAAGCTCTGCCTAGGACACATATGTTCAACATTTATGGCATACAGGCTTTTAAAAATGACTTTTTAATAATGCTGTAAAAGGACAGAGGAGAAAAGCTGGAAAGCTGGTTTTGTATGATGAGACTGCATTGTAAATTCATCAGGAAAGGAACAGTACACATTGGTACACATTGTTGCAGTTTTGGCACTGTGCATCCCTGATTTTAATTGGGACCCCCAGACACTGCTAAGTTAAAAAAAAAAAGAGCAGCTCTAGTAATATTGAAAAACGATCCAAATCTGGAAATCTCGGCTATCAACTCAGAAGAACATTCTGGCCTAAATCTTTGGGCAGTTGTTCTTTTGTTTTGTTGGGGTGGTGGTGGGGGTGGTTTTTTGTTTGTTTTTTTTTTATTTCCACAGCAAATTGACATTTTTGTGAAAATATATTTAGCCCCAAATCCAGTTTTCTATTGAAAAAGAGATTAAAACACAAAATTCAGCTAGCCCTACCCCTACCTTGCTATTAATAACGAAGGAAGAATATTAAATGTAGAAGACTGAAATCTCAACAGAAGTTGTAGGACTAAAAGACATGTCTATAAACCACCTTTAAAAGAATGGAGGCAACTTAAAAGTACATTTGTGGCAATTCTCAAAATGTGCAAAATTCACATAAGATACATAGGACTATGGATATGATGTCATCAGTAGCTTTGATCTGTCCTTAAGCTTCTGTATACTGGCCATAAGCAATAGCTTAAACACTTAACATAATGTAGCTAACTACAAGAGGGAATTCGTACATCAATGGGAAGAGAACAGTTTTTAAATGCAAACTCTACCTTTTTATTACTCTGTTTCAAATAAAATTCTCCATGGAGAGTAAACAATTTAAAAAAAAAAAAAAAAAAAAGAAGTTAACCTTTGCAGTTTGGAAGATCTACTTTCAATGTAAATGGTTGTTTCCAAGTTGAGTGCCTGCTTGGCCACTTGACTAGTCAAGCATTTAAAAAGAGGGAAAGTCAAATGCAAGATAGCAGCACTAAGAGATTTTCTATAAATATAAAAAAATTATATGTTGTGCAGATCTGTGTGATATTAATTCATGGGCATTCTAATTACCAAAGTAATGCTGGGCCTTTTAATAAAAATATCTATTCTAAGCATCACCTTTTATCTCCTAATTGATCCTAAGCATTTAAGAGCTATTTTGTTGCATGAGAAGACTAAAACTTTCCCGTTACAACTCATTATAAACTACAATTTCTTGTTGGTATAAAGGAAGTCCTCACTCACCCAGTTTGCTTTTGTATTGCACCAGAATTGCCTCTCTCCAGTTGCCACAAAGGAAAATAAGAACTGCCATCCTAATATAGGTCAATATCTAAATCTATCCAAAATCCCTCTTCAAAGGTAGTCAATAGCAGATGTCCACATGTATAAAACTCCCCTAATGGCTATTTATGCCATAAAACACTATTTTTAAGCCCACACAAATCAATTTATCTCCAGTCAAGATGTAACACTGAAGAAGAATGAGGTATGGTGTGTCTCCAGATTTCACCTTACTGAGCATCAACATGAAACTACAACATCTGTATACACGGCAGGCTCACTGAGTGGCCTGAAACCTGCACACATGCAGCCATTTCTATTACCCTTCCCCCCCACTTTTCCTCAGCCACTCTCTCATTTGTCTTGTCCAGCTGTGGCATTGCTGGACAAGCTGGACAGGCTTTAGAACATCATTTTTAAACAGCATCTAGCACAACAGAGCACAAACTGGATGTTGAGCATAGAGGCTTCAGTCAACCCTAAAATGAGTCATGTGCATGTTTTGTAAAACTGACTTAAGAGAAGAAAAATTATTTCTTTCCTTTTCCCTTTCTCTCTGCAACATGCTCTTATTTTCTCCCCACAAAGTGTATGGAAGTTAAAAAAACAACAAAAAAAATCCATCTTGTCTAGTACATACATGAAAAACAACATTTTAAAATTCTTTTCTTTGAAACATTTAAAAGTTAACTTATTGAAAAATTTCAGCATCTGAGGAAGAAAAAATAAAAACCAAACTTAGCCCGACAAGTTTTCAAGAGTGGAAGTGTGAAAATAGCACATACTGGTCTGTGCACCACATGGCTCCCAATAGGTCATTCCCTACAAGCAAACACTGAGTTTACTTAACAGCAACTCATCTCCAGTTTTCAGAAGAAGATGAGCACAGCAGAGGGGGTTCAGTTCATAGGTGACAGATGAGCTTTTCATAGAGTTAGGAGCTGAAAATCCCAGCCCTGTACCCAATCGTCTTAAACGTGCGCAGACTTTCCCTAGACAGCTTAATTTAGATGGGTTCCCTACAACATGTAGGCAGTCATGGAAAAAGCGAACAACGTTTGGAGATAAAGAATCCGTGTCCCTCAAAAAAGGCTGAAATGTTTTCCCAGCCCATTCCTTCAGCTGCCCATCTGTTATCACACGCTGTATGTCAAACTTGATCTCAGAACCATCCGCACAAAAGGACATGACAGACTCAAGTGGGTGACATGAATAAGGAGTGACATTTGCAACATTAATAGTGCAAGCTGGAGAGATTAATCAGCGGCTCCAACCCCTGCCACTCTACCCAGTAACTATTTCCATGCCAAAAAGAAGTGGTCTACCCCTCTACTACCTTATTACTCCGGATTGTGGAAGTAATGTTTTTGCAGCTGTGATAGATGGAGGAAGAGGCAGAGTAGTGTAGAGATATGTACATGAAGGTAGGCTTGTTTGTCTAAAGGCTTCTTAATTTTCTGTCACATTTTGGTCCAACAGAATATACCACCCCTCCCTCCAGACTCTGTCTATTACTGCACGGGACATTAATATTGCAATTACATATGGTATTCTGTCTAGATCAGTACAATAAAATATCACTTAAAGACTTCTAGTTTAGCAGTCACCTCTCTCCAACACATCAGGACTGTTTGTCAGGTAAATATTTCATTTGATACATCCCTAAGCAGGAAATTAATAGACCATCCGCATACCATCATCCATTCACTGTGCCAAATTCCTCTTCGTACGCCCCCTTTCAAAGCCAATGCAATCTGATTACAAGCATCTCATGACAGTTTATCCCCAAAATAGGTTGAATAACAATTCCTCTTCTCTTCCCAAAGTCTGTGCCATGACATAATTTGGATTGGAGGCAATGAGCCCATTACAAAATTATGCATCAAAACCCTAAACAGAAGTCAATGCATGTTTCAGTAAAAGGCAAGGGCCAGGTTCTGCCATTCTGCTCTGGATGCATAATGCCCCACGCTGAGTGAAGCCCCCTTTATAGTGTTAGGGCTAGACAAATATTAAGGAGCCAGGGAGCCTGAATGAGAGGAACTCAGTCTGACTCAAAGCCAAAGCGTATTAGAAACGTAACGAGTGATTTCCACGGTCATTTTCTGGAAAGAGTGACTAGCTTTGAAATTTCAGAGCGTTTTGCAATACAATCCAATCAACCCCAAATTAAGTAATTCATCTGAAATGTCAAAAAATCTACTGCCCAACAGAAAAATGAGTTAAACATTCAAACACGTGCACTTTTCCTTTTCTTCTTGCCTAAAACCTCTTCTCCCCTTGGTCTCGGTTTGCTCTCTTTTCATTTCATCCTTGTGCCATCCAGTATTAGCTAATGAGATACACAAGGCTTTCAAATCTTTGAGACTGCTACTTTCTTTCTAAAAAGTTTTAATGAAAAAAGTTTGCAGGCACTTACAATTAAATCAATATAATGTAGGATCACTTGTGATTTTCAACAAGCTGTGAGCCTTTTTTCTCATCACTTTTTCTCCCTTTCTCCAATTAAAAAAAAAGTATTTTTTAGATCAATCTGCAGAAATACATTTTGTTTTGGAATTCACGCACGTGTTCTTTAAAAATCAGTCAGCTGAATCAAATTCATATCTGCATGACAACGAACGATTACACAGTTATTGAAGAGGAGTTCATTTTCTCTAATCATCCTGTATACTGAAAAGGAAAAAAATACAAAAAATGTCTTTTACTCTAACAGAGAGATTTAAAAAAAAAAAAAAGAAATATACTCTGAAAAAAAATGTGCAGAATATTAATAGAGTCTCCATCATCATCTTAAAAGGTTTTAACAATCCCTAGGGTTGCATTCTCACACTGTGGTTCTGGATACCTTAATGTAAAATTAACATTGGTACAATATTATCTTGCTGTTCCTCATTCACTTCTCTACTAACTTGGCTTTCTTATAGCACTTTCAGACACAGATTTAAGAAGAACATTTGATTGCTGAACTACTTAGCAGTCTCTGTAACTGGGCACATCTTGCCCTTCAGATAGGAGCATATCTACAAACTGTGGCAAAAACTGCTTATGAAGTACAGAGTCCATCAGTAAGATGATGAACAGACTTTATGGCCTTCTGAAAAGACTTCTTATATATAAATTAGCTGCAAATAGTCTCATTCTTTGTAGAAGCAGCGAGCACCACTGTGAATTCTAATGAACTTTTTGCCTTGCAAATACACAGCTTGATAGGACACAGTTACATTTATCAAATTGAAAGAATTGCCTCTCAATTACTTTCCTCCCCTCTGGTCGTTATACTACAGGAAAAGCTAATGCCTGCTCTATCTCAGTGGTTGTTTCTAGAACACCAAAATATCCACTCTGATTTATCACATCTTTAAATAAATTTTCCTCCATCTTTCTAATCTTTCCTCACGCAGAAGCCTCATCATTTTTGCCACCAGACTGTGGAATCCTCTTCTCTCTGCTCTACTTTTTACATCACAGAGTTACCATGAAATGCAATACTCACAGGGCAGGAGGCCCATCATTTCCCAGAAGTGCTCTTCAATCTTTTGAATATTATGTCCCATCATCCATTTGCTTTCTGACTACCTTTGCACACTAAGCCAAGCTCGTCCTTCCAGGAATTCTGTCCAGAGTCAACATCCCCATGCAAAAGGGGACAAAAGGCAAGGCACCAATTAAGAGGCCTTTAACCTATGAACTACTTGCAAGATATATACTGTTACGAGATATATACAGCTCTAATGCCAATCTGAAAAGGCTATTTCACCCCATTTATTGGTATCAATGTGTGGCAAAAGCCTGGCTAGGCACTGGCACAATGTATCCTTGATACTAGGTGTCTGCGAAAGCCTAGAGCATTCATTAAAAAGTATTTGCTAGCTAGTGATTTGAAAACTTCCTTGCAAAAGCGACTTCAATATTTCTGCCAGTGTAAGTGGACATCCAGGTGGTTTTGATCCTTATTGCCTCCATTATATACCAGTTATTGCCACTGCACTCTAGAAGAAATTACACTGCACACATCTGAAGAATATTAATAGTCTGTATCTCAGACTGATACATATATGATGCAACCATTTTGTACCAGAACTAGCTTATCATGGACTGAGCTGTTTAGAAAACAAGAATACTGACTCAAGAAAGAAAAACAAAAAAGAAAATCAAGGCTTCAGGAGTTTACTTATAATGCCAACAAGGAATGAAATCGAGTTCTCTTCAACATGTTGTGAAAGCAAAATGGCAACCTAGTGCAGATGCTTGAACTTGAGTTTCTTCTATGTCAGCTGAGTAACTTAACCACCCAGCCAGTGTTGTCCAACTTACCTTTTTTTTTTTCCTGACAGAAGTTCAATTTTAACCAATGTGATTCTGGAAAACAGTTCTGTATCATTTAATAGAAATATTCAAGTACTCCATCAGTCTAGTCAGAGGCGATAAACTAGAAACAGGCTGTAGCTGAAGTGGGAGGAAAATTTTGAAAACAACATTGTGTGTTGTTTCTGCTGCTGCGAAGTTGTTCTGAATGATGGTGGACTACTGCAAAATGATAAACATACATTCACGCATACCACAGACTTAGGGCAAAGGCAAAGGTGTTAATAACGACATTTGCAAGAATTCAGGAACAGGGAAGAGTCTATGCTATCCTAGAACGGGATGCAACTGAAACTTAAAAAATGCTATAAAACTCTTACACTATAAATGTCTAGAAGCAATATAGGGATGTTAATTTTGAAGATTATGGGCAGTCTGGCTCTCCTTGATTTGCTAACTTTTGGAGGAAGATCTATTTAGATGCAATACATCAGATCCACTCCCTCCTGCCAAAGGCAGACGCTGAGAAGTGCTGCACACTGCAATATCTGTTCATCTTTGTAACACCACTGGAGGAACCACAGTTAAATAATATTAAAGTAGATTAACTGCAGCAAAAATTACAATGGACCAAAGCTGAAAGTCCCAATTGGTCAAGTCAAAGGCTGTAAGAGACTGCATTGCTCAAGGCAGTGGGAGAATCAAGGTCTCAGATATGGAATATGGAAATACCCAGCCATGAGCACTACATGAACACTTCCTTTTTGTATCCATCATCTTGAAATACAGTACTCACAAAACTGTATCATCTCTTCACTACTTGCCAGTGATAATGCAGTATGGCTCATTATAAATAGCTTTTGATATAAGCATGAAGAATAGGGGGGGGTGGGGTAGGAGATTCCACTCTTTGCACCTATCTAACTACTTATTTTTGCATTCAAGATAGTTTCCATGATAGAAGAGAATATTTGCAAATGTGCAGAGGCAGCTAACAAACCTGTAGCAATTTCCAGACTACTTCTTCAGCGAAACTCTTCAGGAAATATCTGGTGACTTGCTGTTGTTGAGGGTTAACTTTGCAGTCTGCTATATGCTTTTTGCCTCTGCCAGCTCTGTCAGCCTTTGCTGGTTGCTTTCTGACTTAGGAGTACCCATAGCTTTTGACTACAACAGACTGCTGATCAAAGACTGCCAAGCACCTATTGTTACCATTGCTTGACAGGAGCTATATGACCAATAGGCAAAGCGCTGCTAACGGTGTCCCAGCAGTTGTTGCAGCAGGAGTGCAAAGGAGCCCAGAACCTCTGCTGAGGACTGTGCACTAACAGTGGTGATGTGCCATGTGGTCTCCAACACCAGCTGGAGCAAGTGGCCTTGGCACACGAGGGGCCTTGACCCAAACAGCACTACTGAGCAAGGATGCCACTGTTCAGGTCTCAGGCTGCAAGAAGTGACTGGTGAGGTTGGGAACAGTGGTTTCCTCCCCTGTGGGAAGTATGCTGTGGTTGTGGCACTCAACTGCCAGGTGAAGGAGATATAAGAAGAGGTGAGCATGCACACCATCAGGGAGGATGAACAGGAGATCAGTTTGGCCTTTGCAGAGACCTTGTAGAGCTAAGAATCCAAGACCTCTATTGCAAGGCAGGAGGGAAATCTAGAGACTACCTCAAGGGATCAAAACACCCAAGATGGGGGAAGACTGAAATTTGTCATTTCTAGTAAGACAACTGGGGCTTCTTCTCCACTTCTAGTTCTGGAAACAGGGGAGAAAGGTCACCTTGCATCAGGGGAGGCATCAAAGCCAGGTAAGCTTCAACCAAGTGTCTGTATAAAGAAGAAAATGGGAGTGATCGCTGTTGGAGACTCCTTCCTGCAAGGGAGAGAGGAATCCTTCTGTCGGTTTGATCTGTTGTCTCAGGTTTGCTGCTTATCTGGGATGTGGTAAAGAAATTGTTGAGTTTTTTTGAGCCTTCAGGCTATTAACCTCCACTGCTCATCCATGTGAGCATCATAAACAAACTGGAGGAACTAAAGCTCCACATGCAGTCACAGAACTGCGGCACGGTTGGAGTAACAGGCATGGTAGGATGGCTTGCACAACTGGCATGCTGTGATGGACAGGTATATATGCACTCTTCAGGAAAGGTAGGCAGGGAAAACAAAGAGCAGGGTTGGCCCTCTATTTGAAGGAGCAGCTCAAATGGCAACATGGCTGGACTCAGGCCATCCAGGATATTTCTGGGTGGTGTCATGGATAACCTCTTGATTTGAGCACTAGAGGGCCAACCAGGGGTGAAGAGCTTTTTCTCCCTGAGGACAGCCAACCAGCAGAACAGAGGGTTTGTGCAGGATCCATCCTTGGAGATTTTCCAGACCCATCTGGATACATCCCCATGCAACCTAGTCTGAGCTCATTGCTGAGCCTGTCTTGAGCAGGAGAGTGGAGTAAGGACCTCCTGAGGGCCCCTCCAACCTGAGTGACTCTGAAACTCTGGGGAAAAACATCCTCTAATTCAGTGGCAATCACAGATCTGCCTGCAAGGAAAAGGTGGCAGTCAGAGGTAGATAAATTTATCCATGTGCATAGAATTACAGACGTTTTTTCCTTCTTAGTAAAAATCACATGCATTTACATGAGACAGAGGTGTTAAAGAGGCTTATATTTAAGACAAACAAGCACAAAAGTAAACTCCAGATAATCTACCATTAACTAAACTAGGATAACACTCCTACGCTTAAGTTATTCCACAAAAAAGTTCCCTAATAAATGTACGACATGCCTTATGAGATATAAGGCTCAGGTTCATAGTCCTGATTCCACAGCCTGTGCTAATTTATTTTTATTGATAGATATATATATATATGCCTGTAGAACTGAGCAGGGCAAAGCAGGGCTGGAGTCACATCGCCTAACACTGGCCATCTAAATAGATGTTTACTCTTTTCTCCAAGGTTTTCTCCTTAAGCTCCCTCACAGTCCCTTGCCGAAAAGTCACCTTCCACTAAATCTCCCCGTGGCAGACAAATACAATTAGGCAAGATGAATTCCACCCTTAACAAGACCTGTTAACAAAATCAACTAAGCACTTAAAGCCAAACACTAGAGTGAAAACAACTGTCCCTAATAATACTAAATAGGCTGTAACTGAACTCATAGCAAGTACATGGTAAGCAATAATTCTTCCAGTTCCTCTCATTTATTCCTCAGGGTCTCCCAGCGTGACTTCCTGTTTTAGACCTGTCTTGCTTGGACTGTTAATTCTCTTCAGGGCTGGGCACTGTTCATATTACTTATCTAACTCAGGACTTGTGCCACAGTTTAATCTCAAACACTTGCATTACTTGCATATAACTCCACCCTGAAAGCCACTCTACCTTTCAGCAATTATCTCTGTGAGATAATTAACTCAGTACATACACCGAGTTAACTGAAGACAGAGAGAGAAGACATCTGAAGTGTGAGACAGGCTGTACACAGAAAAGTTGAGACTGTGAGAGTAACCAAAGACAGTATTTCTAAGACAGGCAGGCTTTTGTGGTAGTCTCTCAGCTCAGTCCCAACTCCAGCCTTAGCTCCATCCCCACACCTCAGCACCCCAGCCTTCATTTGCACCTCTGTTTCGTGATTCTGATGTAAAATATCCTTTTATTTGGAGGTTTATTTTGCAAACAGGATCCAGCACAAGGCCAGAATGAGGGCCTAAGATACAACTTTTCTACTGAGAATCTTGGCATTTGAGTTGTCATGTACATGGTACAGGAGCTCACGTCCTCACAGTCGTCCTGTCCAGTCCTAATTATAGCCTATGGGAGGTGGGGGCCAGGGGGAGGACAGAAAGAAAAGGATGAGAAGAGACCTCCAGTCTCTAAAAGCCTAGCCTAAGAGAGCTGGTTGTACACGTTTAACATGAATTAGGCATTTAGCAATCACCTCAAAAGCCTAAATAAGAAATGTTGCTTAAACTGAAATCAGTGGAAATTTTTTATAAGATCCAGAGTTTCATCCTGCCTATTTATTTCCTTCTCTGTAAAGGCACATAAACAGGCTCTTATCAAAAACCTACACAGAAGTTTTGCTGTCCTGCCTTTGCCTGCCCCGCTACACTCCACACCCACACACGCACACAGTGACTGACCGTACGTGAATGATCAGACTGTGGAGTCGCTCAAATGTGACGACTGTTTCCCATAACAAGCTCCTGAAATAAAGAAAGTTCGTCAGCTCTCCAGCATTTATGATGGTACCTTTCTATAGGGTAAGAAAAGAGTCTGAACTCTGAATGCTTTTATAAAAGCTAGAACAGCATATGTTGTACTTTTCAAGATAGAAGATGTAACTCCTAACAAGTTGAATGCTGACTGTTAGATGCCCTTGTGCAGGGGAAAAAATGAACAAAGTCTTTTAAGCCCCTTGTGAAGTTTCAGTGAGGGTTTGACTGATGACCCTTAACATTTTAAAAATCCTTCTTTAAAATATGAAGGAAGTCTACTATTTCTTTCCACAAATAACACCTTTCAAAGTTTCATTCATTCCTGGAATGGATTCAGTATTTTAAGTGAAGTAAACATTGTTTCATAATCTGAGGAGTGCCAAACAACAAAATATTTCCCCTCTAATTTATTTCTGTTACATAACATTGTAAACTAATATAACAGGCAAGTGGAAAACATCAGGCAGACTAATTTTTATGACATCTTACTAGATTAGCAGTAGATACAGGGCATTTAAAAGTATATGTTTGAATCTGAGATAAGGAAAGATTAATTAAATCATTTTAATTGTTAAAAAGGAACAAAAAATGGTGGTAAAAAGTGACCTATCAAATTTAATAAACTCTTGAGCTAAAATTTAGAGATACTCTGAACTAGCACTAAAAGTGAACCACAGGTCATTTGAAAAAGCTCCCACACATCTGCAAACCTGCTGCTGATTATCCCCAAACTAACAAATAGGAGGACTGGAATGTTAAACATATCAAACAAAGCAAAGGGGAAATAAGACTTTCAGGCAAGGTCATGCTACCTAAACCACAATACTTCCTTGCAAATGCATTTTTCCAGAAAGGGCCAACATAACTTCCCTTCTGCAAGGTCTGTAGCTTATTATTCTCTGTGATGATTCACACTGTACGATAACATTCCTATTTGAAAAACAGAACCAGTGCAACTTTAAAACAAGTACATATTTCCATTCAGGACACTGTAAGTTTAAGTTGATGAGCTGTTTGATCCTTTGAAGACCTATATAGTCACTCTATTTGATGATATACCCAGTTGCCTAGGTTGTTTTTCCACTTTTATTACAGCTGTATCCTTTGGATAGGATACTGGCATCATACCACTGAATCCTTACAAGACTCTCCACGTGGCCTGTGGTATATGTTAAGTCAAAAAGTAGGTAATAAAAAATATTACTGGAACTATTCAGCAGCACTGGCAAAGTTTCAAGCCTAAGGTTTCCGAACAGTACAGCTTGGGAAGTGTTGATAAGACCCAGGCAGTAAACAGACGCTGAACAAATGTCTCAGGAATGGCAACGTGAGGTGACAATTCAAACTAACTTACCACAATGAGATTATTTTATCTCTCTGTACTGTGAAAAATAATACGTCACCGCTGTTCTTAGTAAGTGACAGAATGAGGTGCTACAGTCCCATGCAAGAGTAAGTAGTTCACAGGGAGGGGAAAAATGCTACGTAGGACACAGTCTTTGCATGGGTTTCTTCCATTTCTCACCAAGGATAATTTTAATCAGTTAGAGGTTTTGAGTAGCCACCAAGCTGTATCCACACACTACAAAACAGGCTGTGTGCTGTCTACAAAGCGTGCTTTAGTGTAGCTTAGAAACAGTCAGTATGAAGGAAGACAGTGAACTTATTCAAAGGGCAAGAGGCAAAACAGCTTTATGGTATCATCAGTCACAACCATTAGTTTCAGTGATGACTGTAAATGTGTAATGAGAACGTTTCTGAGAAGATGATCTCCCAGAAGCTTTCTCACCATGCACACGCTTAGTGTGCGAGGAAACTGCCGCATGACCTCTGCGCATTGATACAGTCACAGAGCAGCATTTAGACCTGAGCAATTATCTACTGTACAGTTCTCCTCCTAAAAGCTCTGCTTCAAAAACATCAGCTTTTAAAAATGAATCACTCCTAGCCGCAATAGTGTTTAATCAACATTCACTTATTTGCTTGGTCATTCTTTCACTTTGTGAGAAGGTGGTGGTCGTTATAATTGCATAAAAGGTATTCTTGGAGATGAAAGTTTCTTGCCTTTCCCAGAAAATTTTGTGCCAATGTCCTCTCACACTAGCTTGGAAGAGCCCTGTTTTAAAATCCATGTCCAACATAGCCTGAAAACAGATAGTAATGCTACATATAATTTGGGATAAAATAATTTTCAAAAAACAGAATGAATATATATATATATATTAGCTAACAAGTTTTAAACCTTTGGAGCAGATAGAGCACATTGAGTCTCCATGGGTTAGCCAGCCAAGAGAATTCTGTGTTTCTCCTTGCATGGGAGGGTCCTCCTACAGACTTTTAAACACACCCACTAAGATAAGGTATACGATGCATTAAACCCATCCTTTTCTCATCTAGACTAGGCATCATAGCTTGGTACTGCTTGCGTGATATGGATACGTTTGGGGAAAACCACTTAAGTCATCACACGGATTTCCTGTAAACCATTTAGCAGCCTCGACTGCAACCTGGACTGGTTTTTGTATCATGCAACAAAGCTGAACAGCCCTATAATCCACCCTTGCTTTCCCAGTATTGCCCACTCATTTCCTCCTTCCCTTCTTTGCCTAAAAATATGTATTCACACACAGATCACATTTCCTATTACTATTACTTTTCCAATATGACGTATCATTTTGATACTACAGTAACAGCAAAACATTTAAATAATACGTTTGTCCTGATACTGACCTAAGGTGTCTCTATAGCATCAACAAGAAGGGCTGGAAGGAAGATCCAGGGAATTACAGGCCTGTCAGTCTGACCTCGGTGCCAGGGAAGGTCATGGAGCAGATCATCTTGAGTACCATCATGTGGCACGTACAGGACAACCAGGCGATCAGGCCCAGTCAGCACGGGTTTATGAAAGGCAGGTCCTGCTTGACTAACCTGATCTCCTTCTACGACAAGGTGACCTGCTAAGTGGACGAGGGAAAAGCTATGGATGTAGTCTACCTGGACTTTAGTAAAACCTTTGACACTGTTTCCCACGGCATTCTCCTGGAGAAACTGGCTGCTCATAGCTTGGACAGGTATACTGTTTGCTGGGTAAAAAACCAGCTGGACGGCCAGGCCCAAAGAGTTGTGGTGCATGGAGTCAAATCCAGTTGGCAGCTGGTCACAAGTGGTGTTCCCCAGGGCTCACAATTGGGGCCAGTTTTGTTTAATATCTTTATCGGTGATCTGGACGAGGGGATTGAGTGCACCCTCAGTAAGTTTGCAGATGACACCGAGTTGAGCAGGAGTGTTGATCTGCTTGAGGGTAGCAGACAGGCCCTACAGAGGAATCGGGACAGGCTGGATCAATGGGCCGAGGCCAATTGTATGAGGTTCAACAAAGCTCAGTGCTGGGTCCTGCACTTGGCTTGCAACAACCCCACGCAATGCTACAGGCTTGGGGAAGAGCGGCTGGAAAGCTGCCTGGCAGAAAAGGACCTGGGGGTGTAGGTCGACAGCCAGCTGAATATGAGCAGCGTGCCCAGGTGGCCAAGAAGGCCAACGGCATCCTGGCCTGTATCAGAAATAGTGTGGCCAGCAGGAACAGGGAGGTGATTGTCCCCCTGAACTCAGCACTGGTGAGGCCACAGGTCAAATACTGTGTTCAGTTTTGGGCCCCTCACTACAACAAAGACATTGAGGTGCTGGAGCATGTCCAAAGAAGAGCAACGAAGCTGGTGGAGGGTCTAGAGAACAAGCCTTATGAGGAACGGCTGAGGGAACTGGGGTTGTTTAGTCTGGAGAAAAAGAGGCTGAGGGGAGACCTTATTGCCTTCTACAACTACCTGAAAGGAGGTTGTAGCAAAGTGGGTGTCGGTCTCTTCTCCCAAGTAACAAGTGATAGGAACCAGCCTCAAGTTGCACCAGGAGAGGTTTAGATTGGGTATTAGGAAAAACTTATTCACAGAAAGGGTTGTCAAGCATTGGAACAGGCTGCCCAGGGAAGTGGTTGAGTCACCAGTCCTGGAAGTATTTAAAAGACATGTAGATGTGGCACTTAGGGACATGGTTTAGTGGTGGACTTGGCAGTGCTAGGTTAACAGTTGGACTCGATGATCTTAAAAGGTCTTTTCCAACCTAAACGATTCTATGATTCTAAGAAGTCTGGTTGTTCAGCAAAGCCCAATCTGCAATTTTATTTCAGCCTCAATTTACACAGTGACAAGGGTGATGATCAGACACCTAAACAAACTTATGTCAGGACATTTGAAGTACCCTCAGCATCCAAAGCATCTGCAGTGGGCTGGCACACGAGACATATGGAAGACCCATACCCTTTTGAAGCCAGAGGCCACGTGGGTTTGTGAAACAACATAGGATGTCTATGGGTCAGCAATTAAATCCTCTGAGATTAAATTTGTGGGAGTTTAACTGACAGAGCTGGAAGACATGCTTCCAGACTTACTAATCCTTCTTCAGATCTGAGAGACAGCTAACACCTAATAACTGTGATACCTATTTTTCTGATCAAATAAGAAGCTTTCTACTTTTCAGTGAGCTGAGCAACAACTCCATTTCAGAAGAACACCAGTAAGCTATATTCATTCAAGAGAAATACTCCTCAGATGGGGAAACACTGCTGAACTGAAACACAGAATTATTAAAAGCTGTATTACATAGTTACAGCTGTTCAAGTGCCTTCTTATTAACAATATTTGTTAGACATCTTTCTTACAGAAGAGTAATGCCTAACAGTATACTTAAACTAACTTAATTTGGTGTCTTTCTGTTCTCCCTTGATACAAATCTAGCAAGAATTGAAAGACTCCTCTGTGTATTCCTGACCAAAATACGGATGTCATTTATTAATCCACTGAAAATGCATGTCATTTCTGAACATTAATAGTTGTAGTTCAACACAAAAATATTACATTTTTGTGTGTCCTATTGAGTTCATGCTTTTCTTAATGTTCTATGTCTGTTCCTCAAGCTGAAATCCTTCCACAGAGACAAACCCATCATATGCTCATAAAACCTGATGCTTGGGGTAGCACATACCTAATTCAGATTGAAAGCTTTTGCTGAATCTGCATGCATATGATGCTTTGAAGAAACATGCTCTCCTAATTACATCCTTTCAACAAACATCTGGAAGAGTAAGCAGCTGAATGCTGTAAAGTCTGCTCTTATTATAACAAAACAGTTTTCCAGATTGAGAATGGGCAGTTACCTATATGCAGACATCACAAAGTCAGCATCAGAAAAAGTCAGTCTTGTCTTTGCTTACCCTGTCTTCCCCATTTTCTGCAGCACATAGAACTTTACCAGTTGATTCACCAAGCAAGTCCCTCATCCACTCTCAATATATGGCAATCCAGATGTTAATCACAGCCCTACCAAAGTGTTATGCTAGAGGACAAGACAGTTTAATATGGTTTAGCTTGTGTTATTCCTGCTTCTGCTTCTCAACTTCTAACACCTCCTTTCAGGTGAAGAGACTGAAGAAGTTTGTCATCTTTTCTTCCATCTACACTTTTTGCAGCCACAACTCTATGTGCAGGTCCGTAGACAGTGTGCAAGGTTTCTCAGAGCCATGTTTCCACCACTGGATTAACAAGAGCAACTCACAACTTTCGAGCTGCACATGGCAGAGGAAAGTGCTTTTGCTAGTGATGCAACAAACTCCCTGCAGGTTTCAAACACCTGCGAGATTCTGAACCACCTTCTGTCATTTTTTTAACTGTCCTGAATTGGCCCCAGACCACCTGAGACAGAAGCCCTGTCTCCAAGTCTAACCACTGCGCAACTCTTATTAATGCATTAGTATTAACTGAAGCATTAAAGGATAATAAAGATGTAATTTAGAAATATCTTTACATCTATTCTTTAAATTCCTCCCAAGTGAAGGCTACTGGACAAGTGATGAGGCAAATCCAGCTTTAATGATACTTTCCTTCCAAGATGTTTCAGTTCTGAATTCATATGAGAGCACAGCGTCAAGGCTATGCTGATAAGTGAAGGCTGAACATTGCCTTCTAGAGATAAAAAAGGTGAGAGTTGGTGTTGATTGCCACTGGTCTCTCACTGTTTCTCAAGGACACTGACAAAAAGTGTAGCATCAGCCTACCCATAGGGTCCCACAGACAGAATAACTGGGATGCTGCACTCCCAGCATTCAGACCATCCTGCTGAATAACTGGGATGAAATGAAACTGAACTACATCACATGTATTGGGAATGGTCATTTAGAAAGCCCCAAGAGATTTGGGAAAGGCTGTTTCTGCCATCACCAAACTTCTTCAGATTTGGTCCCAAGAGTCAAAACCTTCAGGTACTTAGGATTTTCAGGTACTTAGGATTTTCCTCACACAAATGCTCTGCTGGGAACTGTTGGGGCCTCCAGCTAATTCACATCTCACTTTAAAAACACGACAGACACATATATTCCATGTATCCTTTTATCTCCACACTGATATTCACTGCTTCCAGGTGTGCCATGTAAGGTAGCTGTGACAATCTTTCCAGACCCTGACATGGAATGATCTGCAGCACTGCCCTCCTCTAGGTGACTGCTGTGTGTGCTGAGGGCAGAGTCCTTCAGGCTCTGGGGATAAAGCTCTCGCCTCTACAAGCTGCAGTGCTTGTCAGCCTTGCAGCCCCTCGCCTTGGCAAGCTTTAGGACAGGACTGAAGATAAATTAATTTGGTCCAGCTTTTACAGTTTTCTTTCAAACAGCCATCAAAACACAGCATTGCTTGAGATAGCAACAAGGTTGCTGATTAATGATGCCTACTGTCACTTCAGTCCTTGGTGTCTTTAAGCTCCGTCAATAAACAGATTGGTGCTCAAGTTCTTTGTGCCTCCTGAGTCATTAAAATTGGAGCTATAACATGAAATAGAGCAAGTTGTTGTCACCATTGTTTATTAGTGCAGAAACTCCCAGAAGGAGCGTTTGTCATCACAATCTGAAAACATTCACAGTATTGCCAGGGGAAGAAAAAAAAAATTTAAAAAAAATCACAACTGCAATCTGTAAGAAAGCTGAAGTACAACCGTTCCTATGGCTTACCCAGTCGAAAGAAAAAGCAGCAACAAGCTGATTGCTTCTCAGAGCATGAACAACATATTTTTATGACAGTCCTGTTTTTCTCTTCTAAGCAAATCTACTCCTGGCAAAAGGTGTTGGACTGGCTGCCTAGGAGATCAAAATCACTTATTTATCCATATGCAATACAGTTAGCATTCACAGTCCAAATTTTTATTTCATTGCTATGCTTTAATCATGACCTATAGGAGCACGGTTCAGCAGCAGTTGGACAGTAGTTTAGTCTCTGTGCTTGCTCATTCCTTGAGCATTCTCATGAGAATCAATATGTTGTTTCATTTTGGAGGGACTTAATCAGATGCTCCAATGCCTATAACTTATGTCACAAAACCATGAGATGTAAATCACAGGACCGTTGCTGTTCTGGAGCATGGATCCCACCAGCTCCTGCAGTGGGTAGTGGATAAGTATTTCTGTCTTGACTACAAGACAAAACTGGAGAAGTCCTTAGTCAGTAATCATTAAGTACTGCTGGAATTTGTTGAAATGTTATTAGGTAGCTGAAAAAAACCTCCAATAGCAAAATTACCAGCTCATGTGGAACTAAGTTATAGTACTATCTGTTTTGATAGGACAAGGAGAAAAAAAAACCCTAGAATTTAAAAACATCTTTTATCAGACAAACAAAACAGAATAAACAGCTTCTACGTACAGAAGTGGTTCACTTGAAATGCTGTCAGCATGTCTCACTTTCTTTAAAATTTTACTCTTTTTTTGATTTAAAAAAAAAAAAGATAAAGAAAGTGCTATCTGCTGTGAATTTTCCCAGGAGGAACAAGCAAGAACTGAAGAGCAAACCACTTCCATCCTATCCACACATTACTATTAACATCCCAGACTCTGAAAAGCAACCCGATGAGACAATGGTCTACAAGCCTAGAATAACTGTGTATCACTGATCAGCAAGTCCAGAGAGCGCTTTTTGCACTGCATGAAGCATTGTTTCTGACAACAAACTTAAGAGAACAGAAGTAATTTTCCCCCTTTTAAAAATAGCTGGTCCTAATCAAGACAATAATTAAAAATAAGCTGAAAACATGTTTTATGTAAATATTAGTCAAGAAAGGTTCAAAAGCTATGAACATTAATTACATGCACCACCAAATCTGAATGTGTTGCACAGGAGCACAGAAATAAGATACTTGCACATGTTAAGAGCAATAACTTCAGAAAGAAATCATGATTTAACTATAGCACTTCTATTATGTTCAGACAATTGTTATTTCTTCTCTCTGAAGGTATGGTTGTAGCTAGGTAAGGGGGAACGTGGATTTAAGTACTCTATGAATCAGAAGGAAGGTTAGGAATAAGCAGCTGTACTGAAAAAAGCACAAACTTAAAAAAAGGTTTTCTGACCAGGCATTGGAGGCCCAGATGTCCAAAGTCCTGCCCCTACATGTTGTGAGAAAAGAAAGTACTTCTCTACTGTAATTGTTCCCAAAATCTAGCTGAGGAAAAAAAACTAAAAACAACACAACACAAAAAAACCACAACACAGGTTTGGAAATGATTGTGCCAAACTTTACTCTTGAGAGCTTGGGATCAGTCTTATTAAGCTGGATGCATCTGATGTACCTGTCGTGCACGTACCCGCTCACACATCCGCACAATCAGGCACTTTAGTATCTCTGAGTATGGTCAAACAACAAATTCACAATATAAATACCTCAGATATTTTACAAAGCCCTTGTGAAGCATAGTATGTGCAGGTAAGTACATAACAACTGGATGTTTCTACTCAAGAACCTCTTCCCCAGCAGGAGAACAATTGTTCTTCTGCATGATGACAGTCTAACATCATCATCCACTGGAGCATAACATTAATTCAAACCCTGAAAAAGTACACATGAAATTCTGTAACAGGGTCTCCATCTCTTCTCACTCATCAGCAGATGGATGGGATTGAGGGAAGGAGATACACCAGCCCAAAACTACAGTAAATTGCTTCTTAATCTTCTCTGTAGTGGTGCTCATTGAAGCATGTATTAAGCACATTAATGCGTGATACCTTTTTAAACTAATGCATACACAAAGGAAGCCCAAGTCCTTTGCTTCTACTTAAGGCTTATTTTCCATTTTTGGTGTCAACACTTGGAAGCCAGCTTGTCAAAATACATTACTAGCTGTGCTCCCCTGTGCCTATGGAGATGGCATAGCACTCAGCAAGGATCTGCCAATGTTTTCACAAGAGACTCTCACAGATGTTTTCACCTTAATGTGCATAAATCCTTTGGCCCAGAGAGAGTGCAGTGTCCATGTAAATATGACATAAAGATCTGGAGGACTTCTTCACCTGTCATCTAATTAAAGTTATATGCCATCCCCAAGTTATTATCTCAAAATAGGCAGGAAAACAGGGCAAACAAAATGTATTTCTTGGTGGGAAAAAAATTATTCACAATACTTGGATAGTCTATTGAGAATGTGGTAAACCAAACACAGAGCTTAATCAGTAGAAATCAAACAGAGAGACTCTCTGATGTGGCAATGAGGAAAGAGGGTTTATATCTTTCCCAGATTTTATAAGACTTGTTAGTGGCTCCAGTGTAATACACATTAAAAGTGAGAAATTTCTCTTGAGAAAAAGTCACACTGCCAGGAGACAGCTGATTCTCTCCTGGGGCAAATTACCTCAGCAACGATGCCTCATCCCTTGCATTTGATAGACTTGTAACAAAATGCCTTAGGATTCCCTCTTCATCATTTGCAAGGGAGACACACGTTTAGGAAGTGAGAGATTTTGAAGGCTGGAAGCTTATACAGGACTTCAATTATATCGCCCTCCCCCAGAGGAGGTCCCCAAGTAAAAGCTCATTCCCACATTAACTGCCAAAATGATGTCAGTCGCTAATAATTTTTTTCTTTCTCCCTCTCTCTTCCTTACCCCCGCCCACCAATGTTGTTCTTTGGTCTGATTGCTAAATCAAAGAGAGCGATTAAAACAACTCATTATGAATTCAAATTAAATTTGAGACACAGCTAAAATATAGGAGTTCTGAATTAGTCATGGAAATGCTGCATCTTAGGGTAATTTAAATGACCAGCTTTTTGTAACTACCCAGCGTACCGAAAATTGCCTAGAAATTGCTATATCTCATACACTAGAAATGCTTGATGGGAAAAATCAATGGACTACCTATCTGCTACATGAAGCGCCGGTTCAGAGGGGTCAACTCATTAGCAGCTGTTGGGATTATCCGTTTGAGCAGATGCAATTTAGCATTCAGTTAAAAAAAAAAAAAATCCATTTAAGTTCTTTTGTTTTCTTCCTTCTTTTGGTGTTTTATTCCCCAGGAACTTCTGGATGCTCAGCTGAACAGTAGAGTGATACAGCCTAGGAGCAGCAAGTGGCAGTGGGATCCCAAATCTTAGGGATTCCCACTTATTTCTTGAGGTTTCCCTTGGAGGGAAAGCTTTTCAACAGACAAGACTCTGCTTCTGTGTGTACTGTGTGTTAGTGGAAGACCGGTGGGATACAGAGAGTCAAGACCAACACCTGTCTTCCTTATGCTGTGGATTAGAAAAATTCACATACAGTTAGGACAGAGGTATGAGGAGGAACAAGGGAATCGGAAATGGCAGCTGGGGAAGGAAGGACTGGAGGCAGATGTCTTAACATTTGTGTTAACACTTATTTTCAGGAAATAAAGCCAGATTTTTTTTTCAGATACTTATGCAGATCTTCTGTGAACATTGAGACATTATCAAGAAATTGCACTGCAAAGAAGAGGAAAAGGACAAAAAGAGAAGTTCAATAGAGCAGCCTCTGCCTGTGCTGACAGTTACATTAAGCTCCAACAAAAGAAGGCCCCTTACTAGTGGTGTAAGATGTTTTCCTCCAGACTTAGGAAATGAACAGTATGATCATCCATAGAGGGATTGCAGGAATAGCAACCATCTTAGCTTCCTCCTTCTTACATTACCAACATGTCCATCAACGTTAATGTCATTTTCACTAAGGAAGTTTCACTGGGTTGCATGCATCGAATCTGAGTAATTGACTTCTCAGGGGCAAAACAAAAAAAAAAGGATTAAAAAAAATCAATAGTATTTTACAGGAAGATCATGTCTAATAGGCAATAATATAGAGCTTACCTGAATTCTTCATTAAGTTTTATTATGCTTCTTATACACATTAGGTGTAAATCATGGGAGAAGAACTCCCTGTTACATCCCGTCACCAAATCCTAATCTAATTCTCCAAACATGTTCAGTAAAGGATCTCAGATTAACTGAAATGGAAATGAACACTTACTGGTACCTGTGCACCCACAAGCAGAATTATATTCCACACCTGTAAGGAATGAAAACTGCAAAACCCCAAAGAAAAAAGCAAGCCACTTCAATTTAGCTAAAAATAAGGCAGTGAAAAGAGCACTGGATGTCACTGAAAGAAGCCAAACTAACCCAATGGGAAGGTGTCAGGAGACTGGGTTTATTCTTCTCCATGCAGCTTTCCAGATTCACACATGCACTACTTTGGTTCCAACTGGTGGAAACAGAAGTGCCAAAATATCATAAGGCTATAGAGTGTTTAATCTATATCACTTATTTTTAGTGTTAACCACCCAGGTGCATAGCTAGTGAAAAACCTATTCTCCAGCAGCTTTTTTCCAGACAACTTTTCATAACAAAGCCTAGAAAAGTAGGAGGAGGCACAAGGCAACTTCAGCTCTGCACTCTCCCCAAGATGAGAATCAGAAAAACTTGTCAGGCACTAAGAACTTTCAAAAAGAAAGCATCTATACTTCACAAAGTCATTTTGGTTAGAATGGCTGATACCAAACAATGTTTGATACCAGTTTATCTTCATTAAAGTCTACAACTTTTGAATGTAATTTTCATTTCACACCGATCTTACTCTAGCAAAAAGGGAATGAATCTTGCAAATCTAGGGGCTACAAATAACTTCTAACAAACTGACACAAACAGTATCCGTAAAATCTGAATCTAGATGATATCATGATTACATTTTGAAAACCAGTGTCATGTACAGACAGAGGTCCAATGCAAAAGCAGGAGTGTGTTATCAGTTCTGCTGAAATGATATTGAAGTTTATGGCCGAATTTCACCTAAACATGAACGCTTTATGAAAAACCTGAACATAACTTTCTTTTGATAGGTAAGGACACTTGTCGCCACAGTATCTGAGTAGCATAAGCTACTTTTTCCATTTTCTAATCTGGCAAAATCCGCTCCTTACCAAGCAAGATGTGTTATTGTTAGAACAAATTCTGCACAACCAGTAATAGTTTAGGTATTGTAAATCAGCTGAAAAACTATGCTCAATATATTCAATATTTTAATAGTCATTAATCATTAAGGACTTGTATTTATTGATAATTATTCAGCACTATATAAGATATGGAATAAAATTAATTTTAGTAAAATAATAGGAATATATATCAGCAAGAAAGATTTTGTCACTATTTAATCATGTTTCATAATTATTTTGAACTTACTCCTGCTCTGGATAAAGAAGGTAAGTCCCATTACTCATGTCAGGAATCTAAAATGTATACCTTTCTCTACCAGAGCCATCATATTAAGAAACGGCTGCCTCCTTTTGGGGTAGAAAAACTGAGCAAGATCTCAAAAGCATGAAAAAAAATAATAACATACATGTGTATCTGTATGGAGTCCAACTTCAGTGCATCTTCCAGCTCTCTTAAACAGAGGGAAATAGGAGAAGGACAGAAAGAGGGAGGGTATGTAAAAGCCTCCATCACTTCCAATGTTTCAATGTTTTCCTCTTACAGAAAATGTCAGGAGAACAAAAGCTGGGATTTTCTGAAAGGCAGGTTTCCTCCTCTCCTCTCAACATGAAGTTTCCCTACACATAGCCAAGCAATATAAACTTTCTCTGTGAATTAAAGCACAAACTCCACTTAGGCTTTGTTAACTTGAACCACAGCCTCTTTTTCAGAGCTGTGCAATGCTGCCAGTATCTGACTGCACTTAAACTACAGTAGAAGATCATTCAGGTTGCAAAGTCAAGCACCCAGAAAGCTAGGAAATATCACATTAAGGTTGTCAATGTCACTTTAATTTTCCCCCTTCACATACAGATTAATTATAAGCTTTACTTATGTGACCACGTTCAATTTTTTCCCAAAGCACCTATGCTTCCGCAGTGCAATGAATACAGAGCACTCAACAAATCAATACCTTTTTTACTGAAATTAAGCGTTCATTAAATTTAACAGAACCAGTTCCACTTGTAATATTATAGAAATAAGCCAGCAGATCTCTTTTTGCTCAATGCCCAGCAGCCTTGAATTGAAAATTTAACATCAGTTTTCCTGAAATGCAGAGTTTCAAGAAGTCCCACTGAAGTTACAGGGAGCTGAGTAGGTCTCAGCACTCAGAAGACTATGCTTTACAAAGAACTTTGACACATCAAGTCATGCACTGTGTGTGCATGCTACTGATTAGGATATCAACCTTTAATGCATCCTATATTGCTGGAGTTGCTCGGATACTATATATAAAGAAAAACTTGAGTTAAGCAGTATTATAATTACTTGCACAGCTTAAGGAATTAGGGGTATTTTTATTATGTGTAATTAAGATAACCTTGCAAACTCAATAGATAAGCTATGGAAATGAAACGGTATCAGAACTAAGGACTAAGCATGTTGCCAAATTAAGTAAATTGATGAATGCCAAGAGTTAGTCAGGGCCCCAGTGATGTTCTCAAGCACCAAAAGAGCTGGAATAGATGACCTCCAGAGGTCCCCTTCAGTTTACACTATTCTATCAATGGCAGTGACAACTACCACCATATATAATGCCCTTACTCAGACAATCAGCTTTGAGAGAGCACTGATGCTTCATTCCAATGAAGATCTCTTTAGTGTGTCCTAACAGCACTAAAGGATGAGATTAATCCCAGCACAGAGTTTTCCTCACAGGATCTGGTCCCGAGTAAACGCCTAACTTAAAGATTACCTAGAATGAGACTTGCAAGGCTATAAATTTACCTGCATTTTGAAATAATCCAGAAGAGACAGTGGATTATTTTAATCTAAAGAGGTATCAGTATGAGTAACCCTGAAGATGACGATCAACTAAAGTTGGGGAAAAAAAATACACTTTTCCACTTATTTTGTACATAACACCATTTGTGCATTTATGGTTTCACCTCTTGTGCCACACAGTAACATAAATACATCACTTTTTTTTTTTTTTTTTTTTAAGGAAGAACATGTTCACATTCAAATTTTCCTCCAAGAGTATATTAACTAAATGCTGGAGCAAACTGGAACTGAGAAGCACAGACACAGGAGAGAAAGAATAGGAAAGTATGGGAAAGGGATGGAAAAGATCTCTGCTTATGAATTTCCTGCCTGATAGTCTGAAGTAGAAACAACAAAACCCTTATGAAAATTAGGGAAAGCTTGATGTTCCAGCCATGTGCTTTGTATCAGATGTCGACCTTTTTTAATCAGAGTACAATCTTTTTTAAAGAAACCACATTAGTATTTTGCAGGGCCCGTTAGGATGCTTCTTTCAGAGTCACAGCCATATTTCAAAGGCACTTTGGTTACATTTCCTTTTCTACTTTGTACTTCATGTATAGCATTAATAGGTACTTAGCGGAAAAAATTCATCCATGCACGATAGATGGATAAAATATCAGGACTCTTTTTACTTGACTTTTATCCAAAATTAGTCCACTGTAAAAGAAGCATTTGTATCTTAATAGAAAATTAAACTGTATAATTAACGAACATGCAGCTAAACTAAAACAGCAACACATGCAATTCTGTGTTACTGGTGGAGAAAAAAAGCATGGCTGTGGATTGTAATGGAGAAAAATTTATGCCACGTAAACGATCACAGATTATTTATCTGACAAATTTTGAGAAGACAAATAGGACTTTAGTGAGTCCTTAGAAGTGCAAAACTGCCTGCACTAGCTGAATGTCACCCAAGCGGCCGAACCTAATCTAGAAGGGGATTGCCAAGGACTACCTGAAAGGCTCATTTCCCTTTTAATCTCCCAGGGAGATAAAGGTGGAGGAAAACACCGGCAGCCCACAGCTGGCTGTCTTCAGGATAACTGGGAGTTTCAACAGTCAAATCAAACATGACTGAGGTCTCAGGTGCTCCAGAAAATTCAAGAGAGCTTTGGCTTCCCATCCAGTTCTCCCTCTTGCAGACTACCTCTCCAGTCACTATTTAATAAGCTATCTACTATTCACTTACCTAAGGGGAACTAGACAGAAGAATGACAGAAGACCCGAGTTCTGATTAAATATCCTGCTTCTCTGGTATTGCTGTGATTAATCTACATCACAGTTCAGTGGTTCAGATGCAATTATCAGGTTGGGACTAATGAAATTAGGGTTGTCTAGACAGCTGTGAAACTTGCAAGTTTATGAGGAAAATCATATCAATATATTATTGTTACAAAAGCATTTTAGCCAACTCAGTTAACAGAATGATCAATGCAAGAGTCAATGTCTGTCATTTCCAATTACAATTTTAGAATGGCTCAGATTTTACTCCGACTCTTTCTCCTCACGTTTTCTTGCATGTACCTCATCTTCCTTCCCAACACGTCTGCACTCAGGGTAAACTGTTTCTTCACACTACAAGGTAGAGGACTGCAGTGTTTCTCCTACATAGCTAAGTGCTGCTTACTATCACCTAGGCATTCGTACGTGATAACACACCCCAAAGAGAAACAAAAGGAAGAAGATGCAAAAGGAAGCAAAAGATCAATTCAGTTCAGCTGCCAGTCACCCTCCAGAGCCTGGTGATTTAAGAACCACCAAGATCGTTTTGAAAAAACATAACAAAGGAAAAAAGAAAACCCCACAACAGACGAATGTGGGAAATGAAGGTGGAGACCTGAGCCAAGTCATCGGTTTATTTTCATTGCTGGAATTACCAACTCAACAGAGAGATGCTACTCAAAACCAGCCTTTAAGTGAACTGCTGTCCTGCCACTTCACTTAGCTGGATGTCACACTTCTGCATCAGATGGCAGTATGTGCAATTTCCCATTTAGCATCATACCTTAATCACACAGCAGGAGGCAAATTCAAGTCAGAAGCTTACTAGACAGCTAATTTGCCCTTGGTGCTGGCAAAGCATGGTTCCCAGCCACAGCAGCTACCCCGCTGCGCTACACAGCCCTCCGGCCACCAGCCAGCACCCGCTGAGCAAGGTTATCAGGAGGTTATCAGCTCAGCAATGGCTATGTGCCGGTCCCTGGAGCAGCCTCTTCCCTCCACAGAGCTCACACCAATTGTTAGACATGAGAGGGCCAAGAAGCCCACCTGCCCAGCTGCTGCAAGGGCACAGACCACCAGTCAGGCAGTAGGCATGGGTAACAGTGAGAGAAAAAAAAGAAAGTTCAAAATCCCTTGGGGCACAAAACTTAACCCTGGAATGGTATGTTTAAACAGACTGACATTCAGTTCTCTGTATGTCGTTGATATAACTGTGTATTCGGCTTGTCGGAGCTTTTAACATACTCCATCTCCCTTCCAAGGCTTACAGAAAGTCTCCCATACAGAAGAAATGCCGAACACAAACCTCTCTGATGCCATGGTTATGTACACAAAACACACCCAGGCAAGACACAGTAGTCCAGACAATGTGAGCAGTGCAGGTGACACATAGAGAGCGATCATTCATTCTGGAAACCATCTCAGCCCCAGAACAAATCCTCTTGCAGCAATTCAAGACCTCTGGCCAGAGACATGTTCCTAATTAATGAACAATCATGGCAGCCGCAAGGGAAATGGGGAGAAAGTAGAGCTGCAAACAGAACTACAGTGTCAGCCCCACATTTAGGAAAACAACTGGGAGCATGGATACCTTCTTCCTGTTCTTGTGTCTCGCACCTCACAATGCCCGCCTGCACAGTTCAGCATAGAAATCTCCAAATCAGTATTTTCCATGTCATAGCTCAAACCCACCTCATCCGTGACTCAAGCCACCACACTTAAGGCTCTTGTGGCTGTGACACACAAGCACACACATAGCCTGTCCTGCCAATGCTGCATTGGAGTGATCATCTTCAGCACAGGGTGACAGCAAACAGGAGGGGTGGCTGTGATGTCTTAGCCCATCACATCATCATGTTGGCTTATCTGCCAGCTCTCTCCATTATCACACAACATTAAAGGGCACATTCAGCAGAGCTGGAGAGTTTAGTCTTTAGAAAGCCTTCTGCAGGAGTCTCAAATCCAGTTAAAGTCAACATGAACTAAAGATGCTCGGCACACCATGAGATTAAGTCACCAATTAATACTCCACATGCAGGGGAGGGGGAGTCAACTCAGCACCAAAAAACTTTGTGCTGCAAAGCGCATGCTCTGAAGCAATCAGGCACAAGGGCTCCACAGAAAGAAAAATGAATCTGTCAAAGACCCCCATTGGGCCTCACCCTCCTGCAAGGAGGCAGTAAGATAACTAGATCAGGTAGCTGTAATAGGGCCTGTTAATCAACAGGATCCCCATTTTCCTTCAGTCTCCTGCAAAGGCACAGATCATTAGCAACACTACAAGCCCACAATCCACTTCCTTATTCCAGCATGAGTAAGCGATAGGAGTTAGAACCAGCAGATCTTGCAGAAGGAACAGAGTGACATTTATTAGGGTTTGACCTTCAAGGATAAATATTTCTGTCCTTACTCAGGGAGAACTACCACTAACGTCAGAGGGGATTTGGAGCAGCACCAGCGCAAGATGGACCTTCAAAGGGGGAAACAATCAGTAGAATGGCATTTCCCTGCAAACAAAACCAATCTGGTAACAGGAAAATCCTCCTTCAAACCCCTAACAAAAAGAGACAGACGACTCACAAATACCTTCCAGTCCTCTGCGATTTACTCTTACCTTTGTGACGTTTTCTTGTATTTTCTCCTGCAGGAAAAGAACAAAATACAACTGAGATAAGAAGGCTCCACTGGTGAGGAGGAGAAAAGGAGAGGGTCAGAAATCAGGAGCAACGAAGTCACTTCTGCCATGAGATTGCCCCAAACCTGATGTAGCCATTCCCTTCTGCTAACCTCAGTGGTGGTTGCCACTAACTTCAGTAGAAAAAGGTGTGTGTTTGTCTGTATGCACATCTTGTCTTTTCTTGTAAGACAGGGTTGCTGCAGTTAGGAAAGAATGAGTTATTACTCTAAATAACTTAACAGGAAGTTCAAGTGGCAGAAACTTACTTCTACTTACTAGTAGTAAAGTAGTTTTTATGTCTCCAACCAGCAGATAAGTATGGCCTTATCTGTGGAGAGCCCACTAAGATGGAGTGGTGGTGATATGATGCATCCAACCACATTGGCTGTGGTCACTCAGTGGAAAACCACAGTGGTTTTACAGCAGCCTTGCTCTAACAAGAAAGTCTAGATCCTACCAAGTTCTGTACTCCACCAAATCCCAGATACCACACCACAGAGCTTCACTTCATTGCACGTATCTTAAGACCTGAGCCCAGGACCAGGAATGGCAAGAGCGGATAAGCATACTGACAGCACCTCTTCTCCTCCCCAACCCTTACACCACATCAATTGCAGCAAAGGCTGTAAACTTCTTATTCCTCTTAGCATGGCGGATTTTGTCTTCTACAGCAGGCAATGGCACAAGTTGCCAATGCTCAGAGTAAGGCAATAATCATGAGCCCTTCTGCATGGTTACTTATGTGGCTATACAGTTAGCTGCAGAGCTGTATCGGCACCATATGTTTTCTCTGAGCTCTTGATCCTATGACAGCCTTTTCCAATGGTTTTGCACAGTGCCCGGCAAAATGGGGCATTGATTTCACTTGAGCTCAGCTCTGCTTTTATGTTTTAAAGTAAAGCTAATGATCTCTAAACTTCACAAGTAATGACGGGAACAAGCCTCAGTGTGGACTGTGATGAGGAGTGCAAGATCAACACCCTGTTGCTTAGCCATACACTAACAGACGTTCCCCACCTTTTCAATGTGTAGGTAATGTTGTTAGAATGGGTCTACTGCTATAAGCATCAAGTTCTGCTTTTTCACCTCTGACACTACTGCACATGGAAAATTGAGGCTAAGGCAGGCCCAGAATATCCAAACAAGGAGTTTTGTTTCGTAAAAATAAGAAGTAACATGGCAAAAAGGAATGTAGTGCTATTTTCTACTTAATAAGAAGCATGAATAATGTCTCCTGGCTGTCAAATGTTTAATCTAATATTACCTTTAGAAATCGTACTCATGCTTGTACCTGCTTCTGTATTCTGACCATGTTATAACCATAAAAATCCTAGATATTTACTTTTAAAGGATTTAAAAATATTTCATTTACACTTTACTGTGTGAAGATTTACTTATTTAAACTTGAATAGATGCGGAGTAAAAGAGCAAACATTCATAGCAGTATCAAGATTCTAGCTTACTGGCATTCAGGACGCTGACACATACAAACAGAAGCCCACTTAGACATATCTGATTCTAAGAGAATTTTTAATTTTAATTTCAGAACGGTGAAAAGTAGAAATTTCATTTTGAAGAGTTTAGATTCAGGAGTTTATATTCTGACAAATACAGAACTTCACTAAACTTTCATGCAAAAAGAAAATTCTGAAAAAAACCCCACCTGATTGGCCATTCCAATCCAGGTTGATTAAAATATCTTATTCCCAAGAAATCCAAATTTGTTTAAATTTCTATTTCTGCTATATAACTTTTTAAATTTTCAAATGAAGTTATTTAGAAGTTAATTCTTTCCCCTGGAAGTGTCTTACGGTACATTCCAGCACCATCAGAAATATTTTTCCCTTTATTGGTTAGTGACTTTCACATCTTTTTATAAAGTGCTTCTCTTTCAGCCATGCTTCACGTTTGAGCAAAGATACCATTCATTAATTCCTGATTAGCTAAAATTTCCTTGTATATGTTAGAGGTGACTCAGCCTTAAGGTGCTCTTTGCATCTGAGTAACAACATCACTTTTCTGATCAGTTACACCTTTAATGCTCCTTTTACTCAAGAATATTTTTACTGCATTAGAAAACCGTGTAGCATCACAGATGACAGTACTAGGAAAAAAACATTTGCCTAGTCATAAGAGTTTTAAAAACATGTATTTTTTAATTATTGTTTATTGTTTCCACACCTGCAGTCCAGTTACAGTCAAGGTTTACATGTACCAAGTTAGTGACTGCATTTACAGGCACTAAATTTGCATGTTACAGTTGAAGAGAATATAACTAAAGAAACCCTTGTTTATAGATTCAGTATCACTACTGCACGCACTTGCTTTAAAAGGAACACCGCTAGTGGATTCTGATATCCAGCAAAAAAATTCCTGTATGCCTGAACTTTCAGCATTCCAAAATCTACCTGCTTCTTGCAAACAGGGAAGTTAGAAGGTGCCTCTTTTAATACCACAGCCAGCATCAGAGGTTGGCTGCAATCAGCAACCATGTGTGAATTAACAAGAGGAAACTGGAGGGTGGGGATTTTGGTTTGCTTGGTTGGGGTTTTTTTGTGGGTTTTTGTTCAGCTGTTTATTTTAAAAAACATGTGGGACAACCTATCCTGGTTTATCTCCCCAGGAAAACTCTAGGCAGAGAGGAACTAGCTGCTAAATTGCCTTTAGCAGATGATCTGGGATAAACCTGGAAACAGACACATCTTCCAGTCAAGCTCAAGGGACACGTGATTTTCTGAGCAAACCCAAGCTATCGCTTTTTCCCAGGAGGGAAAGAATGAGAGAGATGTAAAGGAAGTGGTGTCACAGCTTCCCACACCTGTGGGCCATCCTGTGCTCATGCCTGCAAGAGACTTACTGATATTACCAAATCTGCATAAGTTCAGTTTCCTTTCCTGCTGCACGCGTGCCGTGCTAGAACTGCCACATCCATTCAACTCCTGCTACCTGCTGTGGAATGTATTACTCATAGGTCTACATTTAGCTTACATTAAAAAAAAAATTAGAACAAGGTAGATTTTTGTTTTTCATGCTGAAGAGAATTAGCAGGTGACACACTAGGTAGGCCCTATATTACCACTGTAAACTAGAAATAACTTCACTGAACTTAATGCAATTACACCTGCACGAGTGTAGTATGAAGTGAGACAGTCCTAGTACAAGAAGGCTACGGGAGCTGAATGAAAATAAACCCAGTAAGAGTTTAAAAATTGGTATTTTGTAACAATCAAAACTAAACAAAGTGGTGGGTGGGACAAAATTTTTACTCAATTGAGATGAAGTCAACAAGAGAGTTGGGCCCACTATTTCAGTATCTGCTCTTCTGGGGATGAATGAATCCTTTGTGTGGCCAGAGGAACACCACAATATACTGGTCCAACATAAAATTAGGACAGACTTTTGAAGGTATTTAAGCACCAATAAGATGTAGCTAGCTACAGCTATATGGACACTCAACTCCCATTGAAATGAACAGTCATGAAAAATTTCTCTCTGTGCTTCGATGCCCATCAACTTCTTCAAGGCTAAGTATCTGTTCCCAGGGTTATGTTTCTACCTCTGCCATTTAATTCCAGTGCACCCTCAGGCAAATTGCTTTCTGCCTATATTTCCCCATCAGACCCTTTTCCAGTAGTTTGTTAGCTCTTCAGCGTTGTGGCCTTAGCTATATGGGGGTTTGCATGTCAATTTATGACAGTGGGGCATAACTGGAGCCCAAATAACAGTACTTTTGAGTTGTTGCAAAAAGCGCTCACCCTTCCTGTGCATCTAGAAACCTAGAGATGAAGAGAATTTAAGAGAAACACACAAAAAACATGTCTGAATTTGGTAATGACGTTCTCAGGCCTTAGTCTCCTGAGAGAGGTGAGTGAGTTAATGTGATTGAGTAGGTACGAAGAGGAGTGAGGGTGCAGAGGTTGGGGGAATTAAGTAACTCTGCCAACTGCTCTGTGTTTGCCCCATAATCATATAACTCAGAGTATCAACTACCTAGATGAATTGCTCTTTCAATCCTACACAGCCTCCAAAAAATTAACTAACCACTTAATTTTTTTTACTCATAATAGTGGCTTGGTTAACATGGTATTATTCCACATGGTTTGGTATTAATGGTGTCTTTTCAGTATATGGAGTAAAACTGTGGGTGCTGCAGAAGTAATAGGAGGATGTTTGCCTAACTTCATCTCTGGAAATTTATCCTAAATTCTTAAAGTTAATGAGCATCACGCTCTGCTCACACACTGCTGCTAGAAACTAAGGGTTACATCTGCCCTTGGTAAGGGGGCTTTTAACTTCAGTGCAGTCATCAGCCTTAGGCCACCAGCTGATGGACCTGCGGTTAACAACCTGAGGTACACACACGTGAGTGCAGGTGACACTTCTCAGTGAGTTAATGCTTCCCAGCTCAGGAATGCCAAGTGCCACAAGGATGTCCTTAGCCTGCTGAGATGGTGAAGTGACTCAATTTTCAGCCACTCACAGTGGCTTGATCTAATGCATTTCGTTTTGCTTGGCCATTGCAATGGGTTCAGAGGGCACACACAGTTGGTCAAAGCAGTTTAGCAAGCCAGACAGATCTTATGAAGTTCTTCAAACTCAGTGGCCTGTACTCTCCCCTTTGTACCACCAGCAGCTGACAACACACAAGCCTGGATCTAATGCAGCGTGTGCTTTCAGGCTGGATCTGCGCTTCTTGGTAAAAAAGAGGGCAACAACTTTTTAGGGCACCAAGAGACTAGCTAAAGTGAATCTGCTGCAGGAGTTTAAAAAGATATTGCCCCCAGCCACCTTGTGCACAGCGCCCTGCCACGGGTCAGCACCCTCATAGCACAGCTGGCAAGACACAAGTGCATCCCTGGGCATCAGCTGCTTCAGTGCAAAGTTCAGCCTTTCGGCTTAAACTGCCAAAAATGGTGGTTTTAAGCAAAGATACCAGGTTTTGTACAGCCACAGCTGAGGCACGCTCCTTACTGCCCACTCTGTGGTGGAGGCAGAGAGGAAAAGGAAACTACTGGGACATTAACTCCTCCGGCTAATGCAGCGAGCCTCGACAGAGCTTGCCTGCTGTATCCTTATTTTTGTTGCTGACATTGGTAAACATGATCAGAGCAGAAGAGGGAAACTCCTGCCTGAAGAGGAACATCTTAAAAAAGCAGCAACTTCTTCAGAGGAACCACAATTGTTGAAGAAAACAGTTGTCACAAGCAAATATTTAAAATTAGTTATTCATAGGCTCAAGGAGAAAGAGGGACTTTTCCTATTCTATACTTAGAAGCTTTATAATTAGCATGTTTCAGATGTGAGTGGGAGCTTAATCATCCATTAACTAAAGCACCCAACAACATCTGTCCTTCAGTACTGGAGTCCCACCACGTCCACAGCTCACGCAAGCCAGGGCTATTCATCTCTGCTTCCCTGCAGGGCTCCCCTCACCAGCTCATTTGGAAGCACTGAGAGAAAAAGCCACCTTACTGCGATGAAACATCCACCTCGCAACATGCACGTTCTCGCAGGTCTTTTTCTTTTCTTTCCTTTCTGCCACAGCTGGGCTTCTGATGTTAGAATAGGTGTTAAGATAGCACTACTAAAAGCTTGTTTCATAGTTTAGCAAACCAACAGTGAGATAAGCAATGAAATTTGGCAAAAGAGAAACAAGTCTATCTACAGGTCAAACCTGGAAGATTCTTCCTGCTCTTTTGTTACCCATCAGTGAATCTATGGTTTTACTGAATGATATCCCTCCCCTTTCTTTTTCTGTAAGAGCTGACCACAATTCATGTTTACCACTTTTGTCCCCAAATCCTTCCAGCTCATTGGTCCAGAATCCCCAAGATTTCCCCTTGATGGCCATGTCTAGGCAGGAGGGTTAAGAGCATTTCCCAGATCCCAAGCCCAGGTGCCCTCTCTGGCCGTATCACAGTGGCATAGCAGTTCATACTGGGGGTAGGCACCATCCCCCTGTGCGGCACTCTCAGGGTGAGGTGGCTAGGGGCTCAAATCAAGCTAGATTTTCTGATTGATAGGATCACTTAAATAAACTGAAAATCTTCTCTCCCAGTAGCTCGATATTCTGAATCATGCAATGCATTACCAATTAATCATCATCATCACAGGATTAGTGACGCATTTATGTTACGTTACCAAAGCCTATATTAATAACCATGTATAAATCAATTCACAAAAACCCAATCTCAGAGCACAGACTACAGACTGGCATCTGTCAAAGCTCAGGATCCCGTGAGAGCCCTGACCAGAACTCAGAAATATATTGAGATTGCCAGACTTCAAAGGGTATGATGCCATCAACTCCTGCTGGGTTTTTAATTCCTTAACTGAAACAGGAAGACCAGCTTTCTTGCTTTACTCACTTTCTATTCAATAAAAAAAAAAAAAAAAAAAAAAATCATTTATTTTTTCTTCCACATGGGCTGTTTACCAGAATACTGTGCTAAGTTAAAAACGATACAATCAAAGAGACTACTGACAGCAGAGGAGAAGAAACAGTAAGAAGTGGGTGAGGAAAGAAGGAAAGATTTCAGCTGATACTTGAAATTTGATGGAGAGTTTATGTGGGATTTTTAAAAAACAAGACAAGTGATTTTAAATTGGACCCTGAACTACACGGGGACATAGTGAAACCATGAGAGGATGCGGCAGTCACTTGTCTCATTTTAAGCAGATTAGAAGAGCCCGCATGCTCTCAAGCATGGGCATGTGTGGCACAGGCATACAAAGACAAGAAGCATTCAGAACTTGAAACATGTTATGATGATTTCAGTAGAAATGGAGACAAGACAGTTGAGAGGCACAACAGATTTACAGCCAAAAAAGGAGGGGAAAACATTCATTATCTTGGAAACAAGAAGTACTGCTACAAAGTGGAAATGAAGCTTGGACTCAACTCACAATCAGTAAATAATGTAGGTAAATAATTCAAGGTCAGAAAATGTCCTCACTGATTTTGCCTAAAGAAAATGCTATTTTGATAAATTTTAGCTGATGTGGCCAACCATTGGATTTCACCAGTCTAGCTACTGAGTTTTCTAAACAACTGGGCAAAAAAACCCTTGCAGCTTCATCTCCAAAATGGATTTCAATCATTAGGACATATGAACGATCAGTTGATGTCTCTTGTGCTGCCCCTGCTTTGCTGTCACCTTTTGGCATGATAGGGCTTTTGCCTGGGCCTTAACAACCAGTTTCCCACTTGGTCATTTGGGGTCTAATGTGTTTACCGAGTCCACGTGAAGCATAGCTTGAGAGGCAACGTGTTTAAATTCTCCTTACAGAAAAGCCTCTGTGACAGCACAGGTGGTGAGGAATTTCTTTTGCAGTACAAACCCAAGGTAGCTGCAATCCCTTCTCTACCCATTTAGTAAAGAGTGGACAGAGCCTGGAGGTGTTACAGATGGGTGTTATAGATATGATCTGAGCGGACTGATGTTAACAACAGTATTATACTATATGCTGTCATGAGAGCTGTTGACCTTAAATTGCACTCAAGTCCAAATTCCTTTGTTGTTTACACAGCCAGAGTGCTGGGTACCAATTCCCTAGCAAAGCAGGGATTCAAGTATGGGGAGGGGTAAGGAGGAAAGCAGGGTGGTAAGAAGGGAGTCGCTCTCGGGATTTGCTCCTGCAGATAATGAGGATACAACTGACTGGACCTACTTGGCACTACAAACTCAACCCACAGCTTGATCTCATCTCCCAAGGCTAGTGTAAAAGCAGCCACCTATTGACCATGGGCAAGACCCTATACAGCTATAATAATTTTATTCAAGCAGTAGAAGAGAGGTGTATTAGTTGACGGTATTTTATTTGCCACTGACGTAAAGATGACCTGTGAACAATTGTCATGATTTTGTTTAGCTTCATTTCAACAAAGGGCAATCATGGCTTGCTTAAACTTTGATAAACACCACTGGCTATCAGAAGAGGCAAGGTAACTGCTGTGTGTCTTTCCATGGCACAGTATGTATACCAAATGAGGAGAAAAAGCAGCATAAGAAAAGTTTACTTAATTGATCTGCATTGAATACTGTCTGTATAGGAAGGTTTTGAGCAAGACAGTCTGAGGTACAAGGATCTGCAGGGAGCACTGGGAACACTGCAGGCGCAATTGAGCACTCCAGCTTCATCACCAAACAAGGTTTTCAGTAAGGCCAAATCAGAAGGGCAAACTCAAATTCAGTACTGCAACTGCCCTGTGCTGGGCAACAGACTGGACTGGGATTTTAATGTGTTGGCATCTTAACTACAAAAGAAGTCAGCAAATATTGTTGTAAAAACTTCTAAAACTATGATTTCATTCATGTACATTTTGTACAGAGACAGGACGGTTACTGAAATCTTGAGGTTCTTCCTCTATATTTACTCAGTTTCCCACCACTCCTCATGTAAAAAAAACAAAAACCCAAACCCAACCAAAACCACAAAAAAACAAAAACAACAAAAAAACCCTGCCATTGCAGTTGGTGTGGATTTAGCTGAAGAAAAATATGAAGTAAAAATGGCTCTACTTCTGAAAATCTAACCTTTTGAAAAGAATATGATCTACTGCTCATTTTGCTTTTCCTTAGTACACAACAAGCAAATTCTCTTGTGCTTCACACACATCACATTCTCAAGAAAAGTGCGTGCTCATAAAAATGCAGTTACAGAAAAGTACATTTCAGGAAAATAAAGTCCTGAGGTCTGAAAAGAATATAGAGCAGTTCTTGGTATTCATGCTTAAAAAAAAAAAATGATTGTCAAATCACCATAGTGTATGACCTTCACATATGTACTATTTGAAAAATAGATATATACTTAGTCCGATCGAGTGTTGCTTTCTAGATGGCCACTCCAGATGACTTATGGAAAATTTGGCTCTGAAATTAGTAAAGGTGATGACCTGCAAAGTACAGGATGGGTGGTACTTCAACATGCCTATTCTGTAGCCTCTCCCACTGGAAGAGACTGTGGTACTTAGTGCACAATGGGATCTGAGGGGCCAGGAGGGAAGAATACCTCCCCGCTGCTCTGAGGATAGATGTGCTTCAAATTGTGTTTACACGGCACTGACCTCCGCAAGTGGGATGCCGCTTCCTTGCTAGTACGTCTCAAAAAAGGGAGCATATACGCAATCTTTCCTGTGCGTTCTTCAGCTGTATCCTGTTAGTTTCCCTAAGAAAAGACCTTGTGAAAACGAGTCATATCAACAAGGAGTGTACAAGGGAACAGTTCCTCCTGGAATAAGGCAAAGCAGAATTTTGAAGAGCACATATAGGGGCAATAATGACATATCGTGTATGTTGGAAGCACATAATGCTGTTTAGCAGGAATTCCATTCCCCCCGTGGCAAAAGCTGTTAGACCCTGGAAGAAACAAGCAAGTACAGATTAAAAACTTATTTTAATCACTGCTACTATGTAAAACGAACATATTCAGATTCTGCAGAAGCCAAACAGGCAGCTGTCTAGTTTGTTTCATGCAGGGTGGCTCTGTGATTAGTTACAGCATGCACGATGGAGGTGGGGGGTGGGATCATTCTTCATACCCTGGATTAAATATCAAGACAGGAAACATGGACTGGAATTACATCAGACCAGACCAGACGTGTGTGTGAAGTCACCAAACAGATCTGCATCTTGCCCTAAGCTCTAGTAAATCTATCAGACTGTTACTTGTTGTTGTTCCCCCTCCAACCCTCCTCCCCCCGAACACAACCCACCCCCTCTGTCTGCTAGTAGACAGCTGGTGTGACGCAGAATTTTAAATCTCATGTTTTTGTGCCAGGGCCTCTCCTGACTTCTGGGTTACAGGCTGAAACACTCAGATTACTGTTGAACAAGCCTGAACATGGGGAGAAAAAATTGCTGCACAAAGATGCAGTGTTCCCTTTCCAAAAGAAGGTTCACTTCCCCATCCTCACCTCTCAACAACCCCCTCCTTCAGCACGCTGGTAGTTTTTAAAAATTATTCAAGCCTTTTAGCAACACTACTTTGTGTAGCAAGTCAGGGTTGCTATTGTCCTGACAGTGCCTCCTCATTAATAGACCAATTATTAAATGTCAGTCTTGGGAAAAGGCAACATTTAAACTTCTCATGAAGAGCCAATGCTCTTTTTCTGGTGTTCCCAGCACTCTGTGTTTCTCCAGGAGCAGCGACATTACAGAGAGAAGTCATCTGAACAACGATGGACCTCCAGGATAGCCAGCAGAAGCCTGTTTGCAGAGGAAAAGTGGTCTCACGGAGCCTCCTATCCTCAAAATTGCTGGTTGCAGTGAGGTTCAGCACCTTCAGCAGGCTGTCTGCTACTCTGTCAACACCATTTCTGTATTAACTACAACATTTTTCTCTGCAGAGAGTAAAGAAGGTTGCTCATCTTTCCTTCCTTTACCCCCCACCCAGGCATGAATGACACTGGTGTGATGGCACACATCTGGCTCCACCGAATTAGGCATGAGGGCAGAGGGAAGGAAGAAAGGAAGGAGGAGAGGGAGAGAGGCAGCAATGCCACTGTCTGCAGCTCAGAAACACTGCCCTGCAGTCTTGGTGTGGGAATTCCTTGCTACACAGGGGGAAACTTCAGGAGAGGGAACTGGGACGGATGGGTGGGTGGATGGGAACAGGCACTGAGCATGCACACAGAGAATGGAGGAGGCTGTGTGAGATTTCTATTCCTTAAGGCCCTACTCCATGCTGTCACCAGCTGTCTCACAAGCATTTAGATGCCACAGCAACCATGGGGGGGGGGGGGGAGTGGTGTCTTCAGAAGCCTCAGATATAAAGAGGTATTTAAATAAGCAAGTCCTGTCCTTTCCACATACTAGATGCCTTGGTTGCGACAGCGACTCTAGTTCTTAAAAGTTTGGCTGCTGTCAGGGAGGAGCCAAGTAAGTCCCCCCGCCCCGGCCCAGAAGACAAGCAGACCTGCCTCCATAAGGTAAAGAGCTAATTCAAAATGCAATTTGATGTTTCATAGATTGTGAGGCTAGGTGGGACAATTATGATAATTTACTCCAAGTTATTCAGCAAATTTGCACAACTCAGGAATTTCATTCTTCTCCATTTGCAAGAAGGTATCTTCACTGCAGTCAAGCTAATTAGAAACAGGTCTTCTAGAGATCACTGAGCATTTATACAAAAGCCTTTCTCTGCAAAGCACTTTAAAGATGCTCTCTGTATGACATGAATGACTTCATCTACACATCCAGTCAAACTGCATCCAAATCTGTAGGCTCTCTGTACCTGGAACACTCCCTGGAAGAGGGAGAGGAAAGATGACTGCCCAGACAACATTAATGAGAACACTGGGAGGGAGAATTTTGACTGGTGTTACAACAAGAATGTGGCCAAGATACCAAAGAAAGTTCCCCCACCCTCTAAAGAAACTAAAGCAATCACCTCCTGAAGAAAAGACCCTCATTCGCCTGAACAAAGACATGCTCGGAAACTGACACAGAAGCAGTGTTTTGTGCAGCATTTATAACCAGAGGTGTTGCAGCATCCAGGCTTTCCTTCACTTCAAGGTCTCCCGTTAGCATCCGAGTGAGGCGAAAAATACTGTGCTACAGATTGGGTGGCATATTCAAGTGCCTTTAAAGGCAGCCCTTGTCCCTGTGATTTTCAGCAAAACTCAAACTCCTAAATGACTTGCATGTATGTTGTGCTATGAGCTATTTTCATCTGGAAGTAAATAAATCTAACAAATGTTTACATGTAGGGACCTGAAGAACTCACAGAACTATCTCTCTCCCCAACACCACCTTTTTTTTTTTTTTTTTTAAAGCTTTTAAAGTGCTCTCTGGTTCTCCTCTCCAGCCTTTTTATGAGTCAGTATGCTCTTTTCTAATGATCTCCCAATTCTCCGCTCCCAGCCTCAACCCCCACAGCTTCCTCTCCTTTCTTTTTTCAAGCAAATCTGAAAAAAGAGAGTTCTCCCATCTGACTGTAGCTGTCCCTGCTGCATCAATATGTGTATAGGAGCATATTTAAATTGTGTATTCAGACTCTTTGCTTAGCAGACACCAGTAACTGCTTACTGCTAGTGAATCCCAGAAAACCAGCTGCTCCACAGGAGGCATGGGAGGAAGTGTGATTTGAGCATCGTTTACAGCAACGATCTGAACTGCTCAGCTTTGCAAGGGGGTTTATGCTCCACTTCTGCTCCTTTGCCCTTGGATGCTTGCTGTAGCTTGTACCATGCACTCTGCAGGGACTCCCTGCTTCCCACAGCTGTAGCTCAAGGGCTCTGTACAGTCTTAGCTGTTAAAAATTGCACAGATCTTATGTTTAATTTGTGTTAATCTTGGTGTTGAAATGAGATTTGCGTGAAGCCAGGATTCGTGCTACAGATGGATATTGTGCAACTTTCTGCCTTGGCTAGAAGCTTTGTGCATGAATAGTATCTGTCCCTAGGAGTGTAAGAAATCACTCCTAAAGTGATGACACAGGCCTACTAATAGCCATTCAAAGTGTCACTTTAATAACAAAATGACTCCACAGCTTGACAGATATGGAAGAAAAGCATGGAACTTATCATACATGTCTATATGCATCTTAATAACTAAATTGTCTCCTACATCTCTCTCTCTCTCCAAGAAAGATGATGACAACCCTCTCCCGCTGCATGCCTGAGCTCACATGCACTTCTCTACCCAATGTCACCAATTGCTAGGCGTGGCGGTCCTCCCAAAGAAGGCAAGGCAGATGGCTGTGACATGAATTGGACTCCTTGGCAGAGAGACAGCCCTTCAAACCTCTTCTTGACAGCCATGTAGAGGTATGGCTCTCAGAGAGCTCTGCACTCCCATTCTTGGCCAGGAAAATTAAAAAGCCCTAACATGGACATTACCAATTTTTTAGAGGAATCCTGATTCCACTGAAGTCAACCAGCTGAGTTTATTACAATCAGTTTCACCAGAGTTTGAGCTGCACTCAATCTATTGCAAAATTTTAATTCTGGTTTCTTTGTATTTATAATCACACCTTCAAAATCAATCTGCTTTTCAAATATCCAAGACAACTGCAGACAAATTTTTGCAGAGGCCTGGAGCAGTACTGAGTCTGCTGGAGGAAGGACTATTGCTCAGCTACAATTCAAATTTAAGCACAAAGTTGGCCTTAACACAGTCGGAGAAAATTTTGCACTGTCATGGGGCTAAACAACTTTTCTCAAACCATCAATTACTTGGAAAACCTAGCTTTTCAAAGAAAACAAACAAAAAAAAACCACTCCAAAGACAAGGAACTGGATTCTAACTTCACCGCTGCAAACACATCGGTATCAATGAGGTCGTTCTTTGCAGTATTTACAGCACAGTTCAGGAGATCAAAAACAGCCTTATGAATCCAAACAGGCCCTTCTAGAAAACCTCCGCTTTATCCAAATCCCCAGTGTTTTGAGAGCAATTCACATCTGTAGAGGTATGTTTCACAGCTGCTATAGTGTTTTAATGGGTCAGCCCTAATATGTGAACTTCAATCTTCCCTCATCTACCAGTCATGATCAAAGTCAGACTGTTTCTAGTATTTTGAAGGGGCTAAAGTGATTTTTTGATGGAACAAGAAAAGAGAGTATAGAATGGGAAAATCTCACATGAATTGCAGGAAGAAAAAGAAACACACTAAATAAAAATCCTTTCAAGGGCTGAGTTGGGTTTAATATAGTGTTTGAATCCACCAAAAGCTGGCAGATTAGGAGATGAGCTGGCCTCACAGCCTTTAAAACACACACACACACACGCAGAGTATTTTTCAGTGCTGTCTTCCATCGGGTTTTCTTTCTTTCTCTATGGACTCCTATCCCACTGAGACAGTTTTAAAAAAAGAATTCCAGAAAGAGACTCTTAATTTCCCTTTGACCTGAGGTTTAAATTCATCTTCCCCAAAATAACTTTTTTCATATCCTTGTTTCCTATGCAGGATTGCAAGCTTTATAGCAGTGATATTTAAAAAGCACTGAATTTAGTATTACAAAGGGAGCCCCCTTCTAATACGAGAGACTGTGGTCTTCTTTTTATGACTGCTGAAATAAATAATTGCTTTCTAGGCTGCAAGTATGATTCATTTTTACTACCCCCAGAAGAATAAAAGCTTTTTTATGATTATGGCAAAAACTAGAGAGTGTATATTATTTCTTAGTCAACATTTTAGTATTAAACATGAAGTCTTCTCTCTTTTCTTACCTACAGGACTCCTCTATTGATTTAAGATTCAAATAAAAGTCACTGGGTGGAACAAAGTAACAGAAGGACTGTGGCAAAATATATCAGTTTACTGAATTACTATACCTCCAAACACCGTACTTTTTAATTAACTTTTTCTGAAGTTGCTGTTCTGCTATTTATTAGAATATCTTCTCTCCTCTGTCCATTTGTCAGGCATGAGGTTAGCAGCTGGCAGCACTTCCCCTGTTCCCCTTGCTCCTTCAGGGACTATACTGCAGGAAGTATAAAACAGGCCATTACGGGTTAGTCTAATGGTAAAATTCAGCCCTTCTTCACGCTATGGGAAAAATACTATTATGGATCAACCAGACCCCTACAAACCTTAAAACTAGTTGAGTCATTCATACCCACAGAGTAGCCTACCCAAACTAAGAATCTCTAGGCCACGCTGGAGCACTGCCGCCTCCAGCACATACCCAGCACCCACTCACTAACCAGTGAGACCTTCTTAATCCTTCTAGGAATCGTGACAACCACAGGAAAAGTGAAATTCAGACCTAAAAGGCCTACAGAGAGGTTTTCTGACATGGTTCTCGGACAAATAATCCCTGTCTATGCTCATTAGGAAAGCCAAATAAGAAACAGGGTGGCAGCAGCTGCATTTAAATATGGTTGAAGGTAGCTCAGTTCTGCTCCCAGGGCAACAGGGCTTCCGTTTAAACCTAGATCCTCAGGAGGTTCAGAAGGGCTGAAACCAAGACCAAAGACAGGCCCCGAGTGCCTCTCTCACCATTGGAAACAAATTAGCATATTCATATTTTCCACTTAAAAACTAATTTACACATTTCCTAACAAAGTGGTGCTTTCTGAGGGGCTTTTTAAAACTCTACTATTTGCTGCCAGCTAAAATATTTGGGGACAAAGCCCACTGTGTAGAGCATGCCTCTGGAATTGAAGGGAACTCTCTGTTTTCCTGTTTACAATGGCGACGTAAATGAAAACAAAGCAGGTCAGGATACTGTCACTGGCAGAACCAGCTGTTCTGTATGTGACATTTTTCAACTAAGGAAACCTAAAAATATCGCAGAGCACATACAGATAAGACAGGGAAACAGATAACTGAGCAGTGGCACTCTAACACTTGCCAGATCATCTCAGTCACTGAGGCTCCATGTTTTCCCACTGAAATCGGTTGCTGCTTCACCATTTACCTCAAGAACAAATCTGGATCTTACACAAATGTTTGCCCTGGGACGTCTTCACTGTCGATAGGATGCATGGTGCTTTGCAGAGGAAACTGAAGATATGCCCTAAGTGCTGAAATATTGTTCCAGATCTTCAGCAAAACCATGAAGTTTTCAAAGACACTGATTTAAATGTGTTTCTGTCTTCTTTCCCCATGAGATTTCTTAGACCAATTCTACATTGACAGGTTTGAGCAGGAGAGTCCAAAAAATGAGTTCAAAGTCAAGCATCCCATTTGAGTCGCAGTTCAGAGATTGCTGCTGTTTGTAATGTCATCTTCGGCAGCATGAGGAAGTACTACACAGAGAACGAAGGGATTTATTATGTATTTAGCAATTTAACGTTATAATCCCAGCTACTGGGAAAAAGCTTAAAGTCCATTTTTTCTCCTCTCCTTCTGCAATGCTGTAAGCATTGCAGGGGCACCAGCAGATGCCAGTGATGCTGGTGCTACTGTAATAGCTAGAAACCAAGGTTTTATTTTTATGCATAAAAGCAACCAAAATCAAACTGAAAATATCTCCAAACTGGGTCTTCAGCTGCTGTAAACTAGCACATCTCTACTGAAACTAGCAAAGCTCTTTTTATATATGCCTCTGCATTCTTCAATGCCGTCAAACATGACACCTAATCTTAGTGTTGAAAAGGACTTCAGAGTGCTTTCTCTGTTCTTGAGAAATCAGAAGGTAAGTGAAGCCACTTCATGGAGCTTTAAGAGTCCTAACTAGCAGATGGGAGTTCACAGTCCCACAGCTAGGGTTCCAAGTGCTAAAACAAGAACACCCCAACACAGCCACCACTGCTCATACCTCCCTAAAGAAACCATCAGCTTGAAAAGCAACCGTGCAGTCATATTTTGAAATCAGGTCTCCAAGCTCTGCTTCTAACAGTGCCCTGGAATGGGTCCCACCTGATCTTAACCAATACATTTTGCAGAGCAGAAGATCCCGAGCTTAACAGAGTGGGTTACTAGCAATCATAGGAGAGTGGAGGGCAGACTCATAATGTAACTGCCTCATCTACAGTGTCCAAGCCTGGAGCTGAATAAGGCAAGTCTGAATAAGAGACTGCCTTCTGGACAGGATCCATGCAGCATAGAAGACAGAACACAGCAAGAGACTCAAGACCCTTTTTCTGGTGGAAGCAGCTATTGAGAGCCATAAGCAAACAATCAACACATCCTTAAGAAACACAGTTTCTTATAGGCTGAGCTTGTCAGCCTTTGTGGGTGAGCACTGCTTGGGAATAAGAGGCAACTGTTCAAAGGCAGGCCCCGTGTGAGGAAACAAATGGACATCCCCGTAGCCCAGCAGCAGCCAAGGAACCAAGGAGATCCCCTCCTGAATTAAACACACGCTCAGCAGGAGCACATGTATACACCAGCGGTGTGCAGAGGCAGCTGGCAGCCCATCAGCAGCCAGGGAATGAGAATGCATGTATGCTTGTGGGGAAGGGGAGACATGGGGTGGTGGGGACGCACCACTTGCACCCAGCAGCACTCCTGGGAGGCAGGCAGCCCTCTGGCAGCCAAGAAGGAAACCCCATCCAAGATATCCCTGAAGGGATGTGAAGCTGCTTCAATCTGAGTCATTTATGATGACAACGAAACTCAGAAGTGGGTCTGTTTCTGGGAGGTCCCTGCTGCAGGGAAAGCTGGTGCATTCCTTCCCCAGGAAGACAGGACCCTGATGGCTGCAAGTCCAGTGCACACAGCTGTTTTGCTGGAGTGAGCTCCTACAAGGAGAAATCTGGAGTAAACCTCTCACTGATGTTCTGGCATGACATAAGAAGAAAGGGCAAAATTGTCAGTTCTCAACTTTCAAGATTTTCCCCAGAGAGCTTCATGTACCTCTAATGGTACCTTTGCCCAGGAAACAGCTTATTCAGCAACCTTCCCTGAAAGTTCATTAATAATAAACCACTAAAAGATTCTTTTCTAAGCTGTGATTAAACCTAAATTAATATCTAATAGGTCATGTATAAAAGACACCATTTATTTCATAGCTCCCTGGTTCAAGACACCCAAATATTTTGCCACAGATGACTTACTGCCCAGTAAGGCAATTTATCACGCCCCCTTAAACCTGAGAAAACACTATAGGTCCACTGACTTGATTCTCTTAAATTGCTGCACAGAATCATTAAGCTATGAATATGTGTAGGTCAAGTAAAAACATTCCAGTAATGTTACTGCATTAGTATTTTAGCTCATTCTTAAACTGTAAAAGCAAAAAGAATCTGTATATGGCCTAAGGACCATCGCCTCATACTGCTATGCTTACAAAGCAACCAGGCTGTCCTGACCAAGAAACCACATCTTGGAGAGATACATATGGGAAAGGAGAAGGAATTCCTTCCACTCCACTCCAGAGGCAAATTCAATATCTTGTCTGGCTCTTACAGCAACATACGACTCATGTCGCAACAGACACCTGGCTTCAGCCTCACAAAAACCTGCCCTTTGCACACTGTCCAAAAGACCTCGCTATTCCTTGAAAATACACACCCCATGCCCAAACCTCCAAAGGCCAACCATCCTGCAGGACAGAACTGTACCAAGCACACAGCAGAAAAGCCTTCACCAGACTTGCTCAAGCAGAAAACACACTACATTAGGGGAGTCTGAAAAGAGCCTCAGCTTAACCACCGCTTTGCAGCCTTTGGGTTTCCATTCCCTTCAAACCATGAGATAGGGGAAAATTAAAAGAGCCCCTCTTCCCACCCCCTGGAAAAGCCAGGTATTGCAAGAGGTGATGAATATTGGTTTGTCCACTGAGTCACTGTGAGCAAACACACCAGCTGGCACTGGGGGGGGGGTGAAGACAGGGAGGAAGGTACCAGAGCTGCCACGGTGAAGTCCTACCAAGGAGATGTCCAAACCAATGCTGAGCACCTGAGACTGTTTAAATCATCACAGCCCTTCTGGTTTAAGAAGTGTTGTCAGGATCAAATTACCTACTGGGTATCTGCCTGCTGCAGACTACAACTCCCTGGGAAGCTTCAGCCAGCAGCGTGCTGTCTCTCACTACCTGTGTAACACTGCTCTGGTAGCACTGTTGTGCCTTGTGACTAATTCCTGTGTGCTACGGCTGTAGCAGGGGCAGGGGAGAAAGGCATCTTCTCAAGTAGTATTTGATCTCTCCAGGATGGAGCATCTTATTTGAGAGTTAAGTAAGATGTCTGTGCACATCTAATCATTCTTCTTACACATACAGGCATGCATAAAAACTGACAAGAAAAACCATGAAACATGATGCCAAATCTCAGTTTGCAACCAGTTTGTGTGTGTGTGTATGCACGCACTAAAAGCCACCATAAAACGACTGGAAATGGAAAATCTTCTACAGTCTTTAATTAGACCAGAACACATTTCAGTTTTCATCTTGTGATCAAGAATTCTACAGAAAATCTATCTCCTCTTTAAGCAAAGAAATCTTGAAACTCAGGAGAAAGGATGTGTTTGTTACACACACTGCCAACAGAGGGCTACACTGAAAAACAGCCTGAGGTTTAGTTACTACATATCTAGAATAAGTCTTACGGTTTTGCCAAATTTCCAAAAGGTAGAAGAGACCGGACCTTGACATGTAATATGCAGACAGTGCCTTGTACTAACAGCAGGAGAGATCCTGAACTACAACGCTGCTGAAGAACTGTGTATGAACTTCAGGTGGAATCCGAATCAGCATGCTCCTAAGCTCCTTATTAGATAGAAATTCAAGGACTCCTAATACTACAGCATGGCAGAGACTTGAAAATAAGAGGGTTTGTTTTGTGTGGCTCTTCTACTTGGAAGGCTTACAAGACAGCTGTCATCTACTTTGATTAAGTTCCTTCACAAAACAGGCTTCCTGGAGTGATGCCTTGAAAGAAATACATATTCATGCATGTGTCTTAGACTGCTTAGAGTCCTACAGAAGTTTTGGATATGCTTTACAAAATATGCTGTTGCTGCTCACACAAAATAAAACTCAAAGAGGAACTCAAGTTTAACTTGAACCCATTTGTTTTCAGTTATTAGCCTACTCTTTCTACATTTTCTTGCTTCTGCTGTTTCCCAGCCTCCTTGCTCCCCTCCCTCTCCCCTTTCCCTTGAGGGCTGAAATTTTAATAACTCCAGCATGTGACACTGAAGAAAAAACCCAAACAGTTCTGCATACAGAGAGGGATGGAGCTTAACATGGTAATGCTCCTCTTTGCCTTGGCCAAAAACTGATGGGCAAATAAATGCTTTGCTGCCAGTAATGGATCTTAATGCTGGTAGACAGTATTTTACATACTGAGAATCTGAAAAAGATGCCGGACATTGACTCTAAATAAGCTACGCAAACTCTACGGCCTATAAACTTTTCCTTTTCTGCAGTGCCAAGTTCTTCTTTAAGCACAGGGACTTTTTTTCTACTCGGGAGGCAATGTCCCATCATTTCATGGCAAGTCAGTCTTAATGTATAAATTAGTAAGTACGATCCAATCCATGGAACATGAATTTGCTGCCATTACAAATGATGTTAGAAATGTTTTCCAATTGTGCCTTCTCTGCCTATTTTGTCCTTATTAACCATGCCAGTGCCAGAAATGATGTACATTTACAGGGGAAAAAAGTCTTCTATATGTTGCACCTAAGGGTAAGATTACTGAAAACAGAGGATCCAATTAAGTATCATTCAGGCTATAACAGAACTTTTCTAGTATAGCAGCTAAAGTAATTAGCATCTCAGTAACTGCTTATATCTTACAATACCCTCATTAATGACATTTCTACATTCCCACTGTAACAAGCAGTTCAATTTAAGGAAGAAAATGGATCTTTTGCTAAGATTAAGTCACTGTATTTATGGAGAACAGGTGTGGAAACTCCTGGGAAATTTTGAAGGTACCGGCAAGAAAGGGAAAAGAAAGTGCTACAATAATTTTGACAATGGGAGGAAACAGGAGAAGGATATGAAAAAACGTACTACTTACAAGCCTCGGAGACGAAGCCAGATTTTCTCTATTTGCTCTGGCTGTAGGTATTTCAGAGAGTTGCTCTCAAATTCTTCGATTTCCTTAGTGGGTGACTCCATAGCTGCAGGTTACCGCTTTGGTTAAAGCTCGGCGACGACGGATGCTGCCCCCTACACATGCACACGCTCCACCTTTAACGCTGCCCGGGAGCGGCCAACATTTTTGGCAGCCACTTCTCCCCCCTCCCCGCGAGTGGGGCGCGTGGGCAGCCCGTGAGCGCTCAGGTGTACGCAGGGGGCAGCTGCGCCAGCATGCCACCATCCTCGGGCTGACCGAGGGGATTAGAGGCTCATCTCCAGATTGCAAACCCACACGGATTTTTTCTTTTTTTCCCTTGCGATTTTCGTTTGGGGTTTGGGTTTTTTGTTTGGGTTTTTTGGGGGGAGGGGGTTTAGGGGGGGACGGGGACCGGGGGTACAACAAGCCAGGGATACAATCAGTAATACCAGCTGAGGGATCTTTCTCAACGGAGGAGGGGAGGAAAATCCCTTGCTGACAAGTGAGCTGTCCGCACGGGCAGCTGGGCAGTCGGGCGGCTGCACGGGTCCCAGGGCTGCGCGCTGCCTACGGGGCTGCCCGGCGCTGCACGAGTGGCAGCCCACGGTCCCTCCGGGCTGCTCCCCAGCGAGTCAGCCTTGCTCTCCCCGCCCTGGCATTATTATTTTTTTTTTCCACTTACCAGCAGTGCTGCCGACAGGCTCAAAACCTGACAACTGAGGAAAAAGTCGTCTGTCAGCATAGCCCAGGCACGGCTTCTCTCTCTGCCTCCCTCTCTCCCGCACTCACACAAACACAGGCGCGCGAGGGAGAACAGGCTATTGGAGACAGGCAGGCTGTGATTAAAAACCCAACCAAGCCAAACCTTTTTTTTTTTTTTTTAAAAAGGAAGGGTAAATTACAGAAAGTGAGCGGCTCACTCCTGGCAAACAGCCATCTGCTTCATTGCAGTCAGCCTGCTTTCCTGAGAGCCTGACACACAGCAGGGGCTGTGGCAAAACCCACTTTTAAAAAAAATAAATCAGTAAAGCACAATTGCCTAAACCCCCCAACACACGGCAGGGGAAGTCCATACACTGAAGAGAGATCCAGCCCAACATGTTAGTTACAGATATATCGATGCCTTTCAACAACAACAACAAACAATACATTAAAGGAGAATACATTATTCATAATGCATGAGGCTTGAAACGGGACCTATGGATCAAACTCAAGAGGTTTGCACAGGGGAGGCTAAAACCCAGCTCTGCAACAGGATGCCTGCCTCCGGCTCCCCTGGGTCACCCCCATACTGACCCCAGGCACAGCAAGGACCAAGATAGAGGGCATCCCTCTCTACACCTGCAGGGCTCCTGCCCTGGACAGGAGGAAGGACAGGCATTTCCTTCATTGTATCGACCTGATCAATCACCTCTCCAACTCTGCCAAGATCCCCTGCATGCCTCTCTTTAGTTAAGGTTATTGATGTGGTGCTTTCAGCCGAAGCCACTAGAGCAGAGGGAAAATAACTGTCAAAACGTTGTCCTAGCCTTAACACATTTTGTGACATATTGCAAAAGTTGCCTCTTGAGAAGCAGAGCCTGCAATGGAGGAGTTCACCACGTGAGAGAAGACAAGCTGTGGTGAAAATAGGCTCGCTGGTGATGACTTCCAACTCCAGTTGTTCCAAGTTCACACACAAACACTCTGAGTAGCTTGTGGAAACGTGAAGAATACATTTGATTAGCCTAATCAAGCAAGCCCCTGTTTAAAGGACTTAAATCAGTTCTTAGTCATGTAACTTGACTACTTCAATATCCATCCAGGCAAAGCAAAACCAGACCATCCTGGCCGCACAGAGATTCTCCTACCCCATGGGAAAAAAATAAAATTGCAGATTTATACATCTATACAAAATCAGTGGGGTTTCCGCTTTGGGATCTGTTGTGTGCAAGAGGGCATATAACTGAGCTCAGGCTCTGAAACTGTGCTGCTGATTTGTGCAACAATTTACCAATTCACTCTCTTGTTTCCGCCTATTCAAGAGTGCTTTTCATACACGGGAAAACTAGAAGTCTTGCATCCATTAATGCAAAACGCAGTTTTCACCAGGAGGGGGAAGAGTTAAAAAAGTGTCTTGAGGTAAAACCACAAATCTTTAAACTTTTCTTCCAAAGTAGAAAAAGTGCGAGGGTTCATTTTAATTCTAGGGAGATTAGACACAGCTGTAATGAACGGGTTAACTTTGTTCATGAAATCGCATGTGGAGGTAGGGATATTCTTCACTTATCTAAGACCATGAGTACCGATGATTAGCATATGTAGAGAAACGTTTACAGAGCATGAATGGGACTTGAGTCACCTAAAGAACAGCTGAGGAAGACTTCGGCCTTCATCCCAACAACCACCAGAAGGCAAATTACGACCACTTAACACCTGATGGCACAAGATACCGAAGATACCAGCCAGCCTTCACGTATCAGGGACTAAAAAGACTGTATAAATAAAGAGGCTCTTCCCCTGTTTGGGTGCGAGCTTGTGGCGGAGCACTGTCTCCCCGGCCGCCCAGCGCTGTTTTGCTCTTTTATCGCTTGCTAATAAATTCGATCTTTTATTTAATACAAATTGGCTCCTCCAATTTGTCACGAGCGTCTATACCAAACTTGGTGCCGTGACTCGGATCCAGGTTCTTTGGTGCGGACCCTTGCAAGCAGGGAGGCGCCCTATCCCCGGATAGCCCCGTCTTGAAGAGGTGCCGCAGCCATACCCTGGACCCGTGAACCCCTCTAAATTACGATAACTGAGCAAAAGAACCTGCAGGACCCCTTAAATTTTGTGCACGAAGACCAAGCGAAGACCCAGGAGCGGGTGAGTATATAAAGCGTGAGCCGTTTGGTTGGGGTGGTTATCCCGAGGTGCGACTGTGTGAGAGGTCTCTCTGAGATCACGCGAGTGCGGACCCTCCAGTAGTGCAGTTCTCGTAGCCCGCGAGGGAGCGAGTCACGACCGAGGGGAAGTGAGTGTGTGTGTGGATAAGGGCACCTCGGAAGATGGGACAGAGGAAAAGCAAGCCCTCTGGACCCATGGGGATGGGGAAGGGAAATAAGTTACCAGACATACCCCCGGACAGTCCCCTAAGCCTGATGTTAAGATATTGAGACAGTTCACCAAGGAGAAAGGATAGGTCTAAGGAAAAAGATGATTAGTTATTGTATTGAGATTTGGGGTGGAAAACCTCTCAGCAATCCTCATATACTCTCGCCTGTGTTCGGGTCCTCTGAGGATTGGGTGTGTCAACAATTAAATATATGGGTAAACAATAAGAGACCACCAGCCAGCCCAGAGGAAAGTGAATATGCTGCCTTATGGATTTCCCAATCCTGGGAAATGTCATTCCTCTTTGCCTTAAGAGAAAACAGACCAGATAAACCTCGAAAAGATGATGAGGACCCCCTTTGGCCCCCTTCCTATGCCCCTCAGGCCCCTCCTCCTCAGGACCCACTCCAAGGCCAGGAAATAGCCCAGGCCCAGGAAGGGTCAGATTCGGAACCTAATTCCTCAGCCCCGGCACCCCCTCCCAGAAGGTCTGCACGTAATAAAATAATACGAAGAAAGGAAAGATTGTTCCTTCTTCGGGAAATGTTGGTGCCTGGTGAGGATGAACAGGGGGGACCGGGAACGGGGTATGTGGCAGTTCCCCTTAATACAGGGGATGTAAGAAAATTTAAGAAGGAAATGGGGAATCTGTTAGATGATCCCCTGGGGGTAGCCAAAAGGTTGGATCAATTCTTGGGACTGAATTTGTACACGTGGGATGAATTACAGTCTATCCTGGGCATATTATTTACCGTAGAAGAAAGGGACAAGATTAGGGGGGCTGGGATGAGACTGTGGGACCAGCAACATCAGGCTGGCCCAGCGACGGATCAAAAATGGCCCTTAAATCGGCCAAACTGGAATAATCAGGATCCGGCTCACAGGAAAAAGATGAGACCCCAATGGAATGGCTTGATTGAACCATTTGAGGTGGTTATTAAGAACCCAGAGATTCCAGTGAGAGTTAAACAATATCCCTTATCTAATGAAGGGAGAAGGGGACTAAAACCTGAGATTAAAAGACTATTGGGAAAGGGGGTACTCGAACCCTGCATGTCCCCTTTTAATACCCGGATTTTACCAGTAAAAAAAATCCGATGGTAGCTATCGGTTGGTGCATGACCTAAGGGAAATCAATAAACGGACTGTCAACCGGTTCTCGGTAGTGGCAAACCCACACACCCTGCTGAGTCAATTGGGACCCGAGAACCAATGGTATAGTGTAATAGATCTTAAGGATGCATTCTAGTCATGCCCTCTAAAGGAGGAATGTAGAGATTATTTTGCCTTCGAGGGGGAAGACCCAGACACTCATAGGAGACAGCAGTTAAGGTGGACTGTACTCCCCCAGGAGTTTACAGAATCCCCAAACTTATTTGGACAAGCCCTAGAACGGGTTCTACGGGAATACCAACTGCAGGATGGGGTCGTACTAATACAGTATGTGGATGACTTATTGTTAGCAGGAGAAAATCAAGAAACAGTCAGAAAAGAAAGCATACGGTTGTTAAATTTCTTGGGCCTTCAAGGCCTCAAGGTATCACGGCCAAAACTACAGTTTGTGGAAAAGGAGGTGAAATATTTAGGACACTGGATAAGCAAAGGGACTAAGAAGTTAGACCCCGAACGAGTAAATGGAATTTTATCACTGAAAGCCCCGAGGAGTAAACAACAGATTAGACAATTGTTGGGGCTATTTGGGTATTGTAGGCAGTGGATTGAAAACTTTACTGCGAAAGCACGATTTTTGTATCAAAAGTTAACTATGGATGGGTTGCTTAAATGGACCCCGGAGGATGAAGAGAGATTAGAGAGTCTCAAGGCTGATCTAGTTAACGCCCCTATCTTGAGTCTGCCTGATGTGAGGAGACCCTTTTATTTATTTGTGGCCACTGAGGAGGGGACAGCATACGGAGTTTTAACCCAGGAGCGGGCAGGGAAAAAGAAACCTGTAGGGTATATTTCCAAATTATTAGACCCCGTCAGTAGAGGGTGGCCCACCTGTTTACAAGCAGTTGTTGCTGTAACCCTGATAGTGGAAGAAGCAAATAAGATAACGTTTAGAAGTGAATTAAGGGTGTTCTCCCATAATATTCGAGGAGTTCTCCAACAAAAGGCTGAAAAATGGATCACCGATGCTAGGCTTTTAAAATATAAGGGGATCCTAATCCATTCCCCTAAATTGGAGATCGGAACAACGAACTTAAAAAATCCGGCGCAATTTTTGTATGGGGGTCCTGAAGAAGAATTAACACATAATTGCCTTCAGACCATTGAAGAACAAACAAAAATTAGGCTAGATCTGGAAGAGGTAAAATTGAGAGAGGGAGAAAAGTTATTCGCTGATGGGTCATCTCGAGTAATAACAGGGAAAAGGAAGTCAAGACAAACAATAAGAGGGCCCAAGCGAATAACTGTGGTACATGTTAAGGGACACCAAAGAAAAACAACCCCTGAAATTCAGTAAAGCCAGGTGTTATGGTATTAATAAGAGCCTGGAAAAAATCCTCTCTCACTCCTAGGTGGGAGGGGCCCTTTCTTGTTTTACTTACCACAGAAACTGCTGTCCGAACTACAGAACGAGGATAGACTCATGCAAGCAGGATCAAAGGACCAATTCGGAGTTCTCATTGAGAGGTGACCAAAGACCCTGACAGCTTGAAATCAAGCTCCGAAGAAAAGTGGAGGAGTGAGACTGTCTTTTGTAAAAATCCTCACTGTATATGTTATCTTTATATGTTACAGGTGTAAACTTTGTAGAGAAAAGTGGTGGACACATTGCTCCTATGGGTATTCCCCTAGTGACATTTGCCACGAATGTTATAATTACGAACAGGAATTAATTGAGCAAGCATTATGTATGGGAATATCAACTGGAAAAATTATAAAAGACTCCAAAGAATGGTGGGATATTTTTGCTAAAGGCATAAACCCTGAGAGGTGTTGTCTTTATGTAAATGAGTTATGCCCAGCGAAGACTGAAATAGTGCAAGTATCCCGCAGACGAACAGTGGTCAGAGTGGGGTGGGGAGCTTGGGAAGTGAAGGATACAAACTGGGACGCATATAAGTCAAAGCAAAGTAAATATAAAGGAGGTTCCCCTGAAGAATACGACTGCTGCTGAGAAGATAGTATACCTCGCTGCTCTAAGCAACAGAGTAGGCAGAGAAGAGGGCAGAGACGTACTGCTGTGGGGATTAAGGTTGATGAACTACCTCCAGAGAAGGCTCACGGAGCCTCTTGACTTATTACTCCCAAATAAAACATCCTCAGAGCTTCCCCAAAGTCTCCCATCTCTCACCAGGGATGAAGACAAAAATCAAAATGATTATCAGCACCCTTGGAATACCTGTCGCAAGGGTAAAGGGACACCACTTTTCTCAAACTTGAGATTAAGCACTTGAATGATAGGACTGTTACTAATGCTAATGGAGACAACCCAAGACAAAGGGAACCCCCACCAACCTTACAAATAGACGCTTTATAGGTGGGAGGATCAAAAGATACTACAGCAAGTAATTGCTGCCGGGGGCCCCAAGCTTTAATCAATCCTTATGTCAAATCATACCCAGGAACCCATGTCTACATAACTTAGGCTTTTAGTTTTTGTCCCAGTTCTAACCCTGGAAAGGGGTATTGCAACCATCCCGACTCTTACTATTATGCTTATTGGGGTTGCAAAACTATAGCTTCTGATTGGATTCCTAGGGGAGGTCCAGATAAATTCCTATCTGTAAGGTGGGGGCCTCATGGATGTACACCTGCTTCACATGGTTGGGATGGAAGCCAAACAGGACTATGGAGTGGAAATTGCCCATATGTTTATATTAATGCAACCAACCCGAAAGATCCTGCTTGGTTAACCGAGAGAACATGGGGAGTCAGACTTTGAAAACCAGGCGCAGATTAAGGGGGAATAATTATGATAAGGAAAGAGCTGGTGCCAAATAAACCCTCTGGTGTAAGACCAAATTCAGTCGTAACAGAGGAAGATGATAATAACAATATTGTACAGACTACTACTATCTTACAAGTAACTGTAATACCTAAGCTTATTTACCATCCCGAAGATTTTATTTATAACTATCAAACTACTCAGGCCCATCACATACAAAAAACGTGAGCCCTTGACAGCCCTCACGGTAGCAAACCCTCATAGCAGTCGGAGCTGCTGGAGCTGGTACAGGAATAACCTCCCTCATACAACAAAATCAAGAATTTCAATCCTTAAGAATAGCAGTCGACGAGGATTTGGCTAGGATAGAAAAAGCCATGACAGCCCTAGAACAGTCTGTTAGGTCTTTATCAGAAGTAGTATTACAAAACAGACGGGGCTTAGACCTAATGTTCATGCAGCAGGGGGGGTTATGTGCAGCCCTACGGGACGAGTGTTGTGTATATGTTGACCATACTGGAGTAGTTAGAGATACAATGGCCAAGCTACGGGAGGGGTTAGAAAAACGGAAGAAAGACAGGGAAGCACAACAGAGCTAGTATGAGTCTACGTTTAATTATTCACCCTGGTTAACCACCCTATTGTCAACTGTTACAGGACCCCTTATCTTGTTGATCTTATTTTTGACTTTTGGGCCATGCATTTTTAATAAGTTGATCGCTATTGTTAAAGGGCGCTTAGAAGCTGCACACTTAATGCTGTTACGAAAACAATATGAACAAATAGAGGATGAAGGAATTAATCCTATCCTCGGGCGGACAAAAGAAGTATTAGATCGATTTAATGAACAAAATCAGGATAAAATAGAAAAGGGGGGATTGTAATGAACGGGTTAACTTTGTTCATGAAATCGCATGTGGAGGTAGGGATATTCTTCACTTATCTAAGACCATGAGTACGGATGATTAGCATATGTAGAGAAACATTTACAGAGCATGAATGGGACTTGAGTCACCTAAAGAACAGCTGAGGAAGACTTCGGCCTTCATCCCAACAACCACCAGAAGGCAAATTACGACCACTTAACACCTGATGGCACAAGATACCGAAGATACCAGCCAGCCTTCACGTATCAGGGACTAAAAAGACTGTATAAATAAAGAGGCTCTTCCCCTGTTTGGGTGCGAGCTTGTGGCGGAGCACTGTCTCCCCGGCCGCCCAGCGCTGTTTTGCTCTTTTATCGCTTGCTAATAAATTCGATCTTTTATTTAATACAAATTGGCTCCTCCAATTTGTCACGGGCGTCTATAACAACAGCTCCATAAAAAGTTGTATCGTATTGACAGAAAGAGAACAGCCTGTACTGAATTAAAGCTTACATTATTAGGGTTTTACCAACTTTGTGGCACTTTTGACCTTGTCAGTAAGACAAACCAGTCTTACCGATTCATCAGTAAGACCCAGAAGCTCAGACGCGTGTTTCATAGGTGACTGGTAATCATTTCCCTACTCCTTATGTCAGTATCTCCATCTGAGAACCAGCACAGCATTACCACCTACCTATGGGAAGGAGAGCGAGTTCCACTGATGAGGACAAGACTGTAAGAGCAAGGCATTATTGTCCTTCATTATTTCTGCATCATTTTGCCAACATACTTACAATACGCATTTGGTATCTGACTTTCCAAATGCAACCCATCCCATTTAAGGAAACCCTTTGCAGCTTTTCGTATTCACTCAACACAGAGATGCTGAGATTTCTATTTTGCTGTAGGAGGCAAAGCTCCCTCACCCTTAGCTCCTTAGGTTTTAGATACTAACAAAAAAACACCTCATGTGAAAACCAGAGGCAGGTGTTCAACCCCATGGACACATGGCCTACCACATTTACATAAAGCAGCCAGCAAAAAAAAAATCCCCATTTACACTTTTTTTTTTTCCTGTATACGTCTTTCAATTCTATTGCCTGATGCACAAAATTGCATTTTTCCTGCTCAGCTTTAGTCAGGAGCATTTTCCATGAAGTTTCATTTATTACCAGGAATCAGGTATTACCAACATGACACAACCCATACACTTTTTAAATAACATTTTCCCTTGAAACAATAAACATATCAGGTCCAGCTCAAGAAAAAAATGTAAGTCAACAACAATCTGATGCTGGTGTAACCTGTATGTCTGTACCCTACCTGTATATTATCTATTTAACCAGTGACTCATTCTTTTCCTCAGCAATAACCAGCCAGTTGAGATTAGCAGAACCCAGGTACTTTTAACCTTCACCATGTTATTATTTACTATGCAAAATATGCATTTAAAATACCATATAATGCCAGAAAGAATACATACATACTGACAGAAGAGAAAAAGTTATGAAGGAAAGTAAAAAAAAATAATTTTCAGCTGATACCTAGAAGCAAATACAGAGGGATGAGACTAATAATTAAAGGAAAGTTACTATAGACTGCAGAAATATCAGAAAAATTATGAACTAGTGTCATAGTTATGAAGACAGACACACAGGGAAGAGATACTGGGCAGGCAAAGGTAGCAAGGTGGAGAGAAGAAAAAAGAGAACAATGAAATTCTGTGCCAGGCTAGGACACCTCCACAGATTTGAAGAACTAAACTAATATTGAGTGGATCCTGTTAAAAAGGTGATACAGCAAAACTTCAATATCCATTTGGCCTTCAGTGGCTCATGCCCTTCTGTTTTATTGTATTTTGACCTCCAAGAGCCTTTGAGATTATAAGCTACCAAATAGAAGGACTGTGCATTCTGATAGCTAATTGTAAAAACAAATAAAACCAGGAAGTTGAAATGGGCCAAAACAGGAGAATGCAGACAAAAATGCCATTCCACTCAACTGTTGAGGAAACTGAGGGCTGGACCAATATGATGTCACAGCAATGATATTTATAGGAATTATAGGCAGAGATAGGGCTCGCAATGTTTGTAGGAAACAAGGTGATATGCAGAAGAGGAGAGAGCGTTGGCAAGAGCGACACCTGTATTGGAGCCTGTGGTAGCAAATGGATAGTCTAAGGCAGCCACGGAGGAATCAGGAACATGTCTGAGGATGCTGCTTCTGCCATAGGCAAACATTTTTACAGTCATGACACTCAGCTGATGGAAGTTGAGACAAAGACACCAATTTATCTGCTTACTGAAGGCAGAGATGGCACTGACGAGAGAGTTGCTGAAGACACAAGGTGGCTTCCTGCCCTGTTTGATTTAGTGTTGTGACACAATTTGGGGCTGGGGTAGGAGAGAGGTCCCTAATGAGATCCCACACAGCAGCACCACTGTGCTAACAAAATAAAAGAAGCTATTAGCAAGAGTCTCTCCCCTTCAGTCTCCTTGACCTTTCCATTTGGTTTTGTATAGAAGATGACTAAAAAAAAAGTAATTTGGGTCTTCCTAGAAATAAAGTTTCCTTCCTTCTTTAACAAAATTTTACAGTACAGTAACTCTTTTTTTTCCTCCCATGATAACAGAAACTCCAATAATTAATATAGAGGCAATGAGGAATTCCCAGCAGCTGAAGCAGCATGAGGATCCTACCTGCTACCTGGGTCTGTTGCACCACAGACACTTAGCACCTCAGGCAGTCTGGTCACCTGTGCACTGGAGAAGTTCACCTCGTCCTTGCGATGACATTCAACCAGATGACTGCAGTGCCAGGTCCAGGGGGGCTCTCTGTACTTCATGCTGATTTTCAGAAAGCTGGTTGTTTAATGAACATTATCCTTCCCATTGCTAGATGCTAAATTATACCAGCCGTCGCTTCAAGCAGTTTAAATCCTTGCCTAGGAGTAGTTCTTAAGGAGTTACCCAGGTATAGCACTGCTGCAACTGTTAACCATCTTCAGCTCTCTGCAGTTGAATAAGATCCTCAAATAAAACCAGCAAGCAGCTAAGTCAAGCTGGGACACATTCAAGGAAAAGACACAAGTTATGAGGGGTAAAAGCATGAATAATTCCCCATATGGTCCTCTTTCCTCTTGTGCATTACAAAGGACGATGCAGTATGTTTGCTCTAGGAACCTCTTTTGACTGCTACAAAGAACTGTGCGAGCAGCCATAGTAAGCAGTTTTCTGACAAGAGCGAAGACGCCCATACCAGCTTGGGGCACGCTATCTGCTTACGCTCCTCCCTGCAGTGACAACAGAATACAACACTATTCTTTGCTGCCTGTACTACTTCCCATTACACTGATACCCACTGCTGAACAGGTAGTGTGTTGCACGTGTCACTGCCTTTCGGTGCTGAATAAAGCAGTTACAAAACGCAATGTCTTTCTTTCCACCCATTTGATTTTAAGGTACAGATGGAGTAACAGGGAAAAATAGGAATACAGGGTATTGGTATCACCAAGTTTGAGCACAAGTTTGGGACTCCCTTGCTTGTTTAAGTCCTGTCGGTCTGATTTTGTGATAGATGCCAGCAAGACAGCAAACACCAGGACAGGCACTGTAGTTGTAAAATGTTACAAACTTGTCCCGTAAGTATCTGCCATGAATACATATCATCTTGCTTGCCTTGACCTTAAACTGATGGCTTACCTCATGGTGAGCAAGAGAAGCTTCCAAAAGGATGAAGTTTATAGGCTAAGCAAGCAGCACTGCCTCAGCTCTCACACTTGTGATGCTGCATAGAGGCAACGAGACACAGGCACACAGTGAGTCCAGCTCCAATAGGCAGGAATGGCACCATCTGGTTCATTCCATTTCAACTGCTTGACCACCATGACCATTATTTGACAGACAGAGCAGTAAGCCACCTCCTAACGGATTAGCCATGTCTTCAAAGCAGAGGAGAGCTCAGGTGAGCAAAAGCCCACTTGCCTGTCAGAGACATCTGTTGCCCAGCCTCCGGCAGGTGAAGGCCACGCTGGGAGTGCAGACAAGGCTGTGTATGCAGCACTGCACGCCCCTACAGCTGGAGCAGCACTGCACAAACCTTAATCCACTGTGCTGCTTCCAAGCACCTCCCCAAGCTGTCCCTCAGGAGATGCAAGAGGGATTCAGGACGCTGCTGCTGCCTTCAAACAAGGTCTAGCCCAAGGGAGAGACTGGATTTCCCTCTGCTGCTCTGTTACCTGGCATGAGGTCCAGGGCAAGAGGACTCCTTCCTGAGCCCTGGAAGCAGCTTTCTTGCCTCCTCCACTTGCCTGTGGAAGAGCAGCCAGGACACCCGCCCCAGACAGCTTTTGCATGCTCCCTTCCTAGGGCACTAGGTCAGCTCTGTCAGTAACAGCAAAGGATGAAGAGCAACACAGAGGTCCCAGGCAGGCCAAACAAGCCCTACGTCTGCCTCCTCCTTTATCACAGCACATAGATTTGGGCAAATGGGAGCTTCCCTCTCTTTACCTCCCCTTCCTCAGTCCAGGACCATGCTTGCATTCATGCTGAAAGCCTCCTGATTGAGCCCTGTGCAGGAAGGATCACAGTTACAGGTTATTCTCCTTCCTTACTAAGTGCACTGTTCTGCAGGACTGCTGATGCAGGAGGATGCTGCTGACACACAGCAAAGAGGTGTTAAAAGGCTGCTGAGGAGGGTAGTGTCCACAATGCGCCTCCCTGAGGGCAGGCATCACTGCAAAACAGACAAAATACCAGGTGTGCAGGAGTAGGTCTGCCTTTCTCAGGGTGGTGGTACAGGTATTTCATACATGGTGCATGGCAGAATTGTCAGAGCCACCTCTGACATACCACGTGGCTGTAAACTAGGCTCTGTCCTCAGATTAAACTCCCCAACAACTTTTCTTAAAGGCACCTACAGTTCCTTTCTTGTATTTTTTAAGCAAAGACTAGAAAAAGAGTGGGAAAGTTCAGAGTCCTCCTTGCAGAGTTCACCAGAGCTAACTGGCTATAGCTACAACATTTAAAAGGCCCACTGAAATGCATCCAAAAATGCTTCCAAGGCAGCAGCCTGTCTGACAGAAACAGCACTCCAGTCAGCACGAGCAAACTGGAGCAATAATTTCAAACAGCAAGATTTCTGAAGTCTTTGCTGAACTGCAGCAAAAACAGCTAAGCTACCCCATGCTGAAAGGGGTAGTATGAGGCACTGGAAGCATGCTGAAACGTTGCCTATTGCTATTCCTACATATTGCCTGTGTGAACATGCATTTTCTCCCATCAATTAATCTGATTTGACAGAATGAAAGCCTCAAGCGTTATAACAAGTTCTATAATTAGAATGACTACAATGTATTCATATGTCTGTCCATGCATAAATAATCCAGAATATATTTTATTCTCTTACCACTAATGCCTCCAACCAAAATTGCAGCGGAGTATTTGTCTTTGCTTTCATTATTGCACATCTGAGTCTGGATCTCTGAACTTCAGTTATGGCAAACACTGTGATGAGTCTGCCAGTACTACATTGCAAAATATTATGCTAATACTATATTCAAACAGTTTGTAAAACACTGACACTTCTGCTAATTCTGCTAATGCCAAAATAAACTGGGCAGATTTTGCTCAGTCTTTATCCTAGCAGGAAAAAATTTTCTTGCTCATTTTCAGTTAAGAACAAATTTTGGTTTTTTGTTTGGGAGGAGCTTAGGAGGAGAGAGAGGGGATCAGCTGTATCATTGAATTGCATTTATCCTATTTATTCTTCACATTGAAATATAAGAGAGTGATTGGGAAATATTTAGACATTGCAGCTGACTTGTATGCATTTATGAAAAAAAAACCAGAATTACAGCACTCTGTCCTAAGCAAAACATAACCTCAGAATGTTGAACTCTGAGAAAGGTAACCACTGTGCTAAGTGTATGAAGTTAATAAAAAAAATCATGAAACTCAGTGAATAAATCAGACAATTCATCTAATAGCATAATTAACTCTGTCATACGTCTCTGCAAAATAGACAGTAGTGAAACGGGGAGCCAAAGGAACCTTAGTAGATATAGTAGATATATGGATGTAGATAAGAAGTGTTTAATAATTATCTAGCTTATAATGAAGTCAAAGAAACTTCAATAGAGGTAGAGTGGCCCAAGAGGATGAGAAGTGGTGCTTAACGTTTGCATTGTTGGCGCAAGAGGATGAGAAGTGATGCTTAATGTTTGCATTGTTGGCCCAAGGGGATGAGAAGTGATGCTTAATGTTTGCATTGTTGAGGCTGGCTGGGGCAGGAGATAGTCCCTGATAAGAAGCAGCAGTCCACCCCAAAAACCAGCCAAGACTGGCCTTGTGACTTTTGGAACTAATTTTAATATGAAGCGGGGATAGATCATGCCTATGTATAGGTGTATTGCAAAACTTCATGTATATGTAACACTTGACTGTATAAATTTGAAGCGAACTGCCAAGTCAGGTGCGCACGACTTTGGTGGGACTACCCCCCGTGCTGCCTAGCGCTGAATAAACATACCTACTTTACAATCTCACTGATTGTGGAGTCTGTTTCCGCACGTCAGTAGTGAACAGAATTATTTGTACCTGATTCAGCTTTTGGCTGCTGAAAAAGCATTAATATTCACCTAAATATTAAGCATTTTTGATAGCAAGAAACTGTCATCAAAGCGTAGACGTCTCTGTCCCATTTAGTCAAGAACATTATAAGGTCCTAAGCCTAGTGAATCTGCTCTAAAGAGTCATAATTCAATCGTATATTATTCCAGTGTGAACAAGCAATGTATCTGTTAGCATCTGGAGTTACACTGGTATGAATGAGGTACATTGGTTTCAGGTTTTTGTTGCAATTTCACTTTCTAGTTTTATTAAACTAGATTAAGTACTTCTCAAACTGTAGTTTGCAAGTGAAATTTAATCTCTTTTTTTCTGCCTAAGATTAGATTTTAGGGCCTGATGGTAACTGACTCACACCATAGCTGCGAAGCCATTAATACCACCGTGAGGGTTGGAAGACAAGGCTGCAAGGGTTAAAGCTAGCCAAGGAGTAGCAATCTAAGAGATGCTAACTGCCTTTAATTACAAGCAATCACCCAGTTCCCTCGGGGCTGGGGAACTGTGATTTCTGCTGCATCCAGTAATTATGGATAGTTTTAGCTTCTCTGTCCAGAAGGAACACAGATGCAGCTGACCCAGGGAATGCTGCATTTTCAAAAAGTTTCAAAAACAGTGAACTACATATATCTATATATAGATATACCTAAAGATAATATGTTAACATTACTGGTGCATTCCCTGCATCCTAACAATGTGTTCAGTCTCAGACTGCCACCAGAACTAGGCATACTATGGAGAATTTCAAGCAGGAGTTTTAGGGGAAGGCAAATTTTAGCTTTTCCTCTAAGAAAATGAACAAAAAAAATCTAAAAAAGGGACAGTAAAATCATCAGCACAAAAAAAATGCAACTGATGAAGTTGGTGGAAAAGGTGCTGTTCATTTAAACTTTTCTTGAGTCAAGCAAATCAAGCTGACAGTTTTGATTAAAAGCTCTGGTGACTGGCAAGAAATTCTCTGTCAAATACCATCAACTAATATTGCCACCAAGACAAGTGCATACCTCTCTTGCAGTCTGTCCTTTTTGACCCCGAGTTGTTCAGTTTCTGTGAAGGCAGATTTAAGAAAACTTGCAGAAACCTTCTTCAACTTGGGAGGCTTACCAAAATGAGAAAATTTCCATGCTGATGACACTTGAAGTTATTACTTAAACCATGGCACTGCAATAGCTCCATAAAAATCCCTATTGCACTCACTCAGAGCATTGCAACTTTCACAAAAGCACTGTCACTCTTGAAGGGCATTTTTAAAAGTCTATTTTTCTTTAATGACCTCCACAGTGCTAGAAAGCCTTAAAACCGATATTACTATACATGACAGTTTAGGAAGGAGGCATGAGAGGAGTGATGGTTAAGGGAAGAGGAGCTTTATAAAATGCTTTGCAAAAAAGAATGAGGAGAGCTTGAAAACTCAGCTGTGAAAAGTCTTGGCAAAAGAGGAGAGATGTGAGTAGTAGTCCAAGCAATTAATTACTTAAAAGAAATATCTAATTAGATGATTAAACAAGAACTGGCTTTCTAGTTTTTTCCTTTTTCACCAGCAAACACCCAATGAGGTCAAAGTAGACCATTTTGAGGACCTGAAGCCTCTATACTACTTTCTCAGAGTTTCTTCAGATGCAAGGGGATTGAATAAATACTGAAGTTTATTCAAAACAAGAGCAAAGTTGTCTCAAAGGGCTTTTTTTAATCACTACTTACACATTTGACAGGTGGAAGTGGGAGGTTTTTCGCTTCCCTGTCTCTCATACACAGAGTACACTTTATTACACAGGCCAATGCTGCCCCCTGTACCATGAAAGTGCTACATTTGATCCTATACTCGAGATATACAAATTACAAAGAATGAAGACAGAAATTATTGTGCATCCTATATTATCCCTTGTGGAGTTAGGAAACAAATCTATGACTATCATGGAATATCTGTTTACATACCATTGAATTTTATCAACTTAAAAGAGTATGGAAGTCATTTATAAACCAGACCTCTACTTTTTCCCCCTTTTTGTTTTTTGGGGGTTTAAATCTGCCCAGCTGCTGTACAGAGGGAAGATTCTCCAGGTGCTTTTTTGGACTACCACTGCTTTTTGATGACAGGGAGCCCAAGTGCTATTCCTTCTCTTCTCCTCATCCACTGTCTCCTGGGGGACATAGGTAGTCGCCTCTGATCATTCCACTTGCCTTTGCTGGCAGAGACAGTCAAATCAGGGCTATTTACCTAACCAGCTCTGGCAGACTGCAGTCCAAGTGACAAACATTAGCTTTGGGACCTTATGTAAATCCCTTCCACCCCAAAACCCCCAATTAAATTAATATTTCCCTTATTTATCCATGGATAACATGCATTGGACATGGGTGGAAGTGGAAGCAGAAAGTGGTAACAAAATGCAAAACCATACTGCAAAATGCAAGACCATACTGCTCTGAAACCAGGGAGCCCAGAACATCATCATCAGAGAAATGTCTGCCTGGTAGCAGGGATCTACAACATACAGGGACCTTTTGCTGAAGTGATTCACAGAGTAGAAGCTCATTAGTCTGATCTCAGCAGTGTGCCAGGCGTCACAGCTCAGAAGAAACAATGATTAAAGAAAAGGGAAGTAGAATAAAAAGCAACATCTATTTACCACATTGGATCATGGCTGATTAACCTGGTCTCCTTCCTCCTGAATCCATTTCCTGTGATCACACAAATGTGGTATATCTAACATATTTGGAGTTTACAAAGGTCTCAGTTTCAATGTTTTGAAAAAACGGGCATTGGAACAGAGAATTGCAATGTGAGCAGGGACATGACTAAAAGCAAGATGAGGATGTGGGGTCAATTAGCCTTCACAGGACTCTCCACTGCCAGATAGCCTGTCTCCCGACTTGTCCTTGCTCATGCAAACCCTAAGGGATCAGCTGCTTCAACAGAGCAAAAGGAAGGCTAAAAAGGATTACAATTGCTCTCTGTAGTTACCAGAGGTAAACACCAGGGAAAAAAACCCAACAGACCTTTTAAAGGAACAATCTTGCCACAAGAGTAAATGGAAATAAACTGGCCCTGAATACAACTTTGAAGCTGGAAGATTTCTAACCACCAGAGCACTGAGCCTCTGCAAAAGCCTCTCAACTGGTACAGCACAAATGAAAAATTCCACCTCCCTTATTTGGAGATGAAGGTTCCCCAGCTTATGCAGGGGTCATACACAACACAGCAGGCTAGACCCAGTGACGTATGCTGAATCCTGTGCCCTGCAGATGTTCCTGCTTCTGCACAGAGAGGTCTTGGGCTGACACCCACAGGGGAGGACAACCACCCTCAGGGCAACCCACTCTCCAGAGAGGAAAAAAAAAAAAGGTAACAGGGGGTTTCCTTTGGGAGGAGGAGAGGCAAGAAATTAGTATATTTTTATTCAGTACAAATGGCGCTCTACTTCACAGGAGAGACTGCTCCAAAGCTTTAAAAGTTGTTCCTCAAAGACCACTCTTTCTCAGCTTCAACAGCTGAGCTCCCTTGAACAGCTTAAGGGCTTTGGGGCTTCCTCCCTTCGCAAGTTGTCTTCTACTAGAAAGAGGAAAGGCCTGCCCTCAAAACCTGAAGTACCTTCTCCCTGTGACAAAAATAAGAGTTTTGTGAGCCTGCAGGTAGGTTTAGGCACTTCACTGCAATGACATGCTGCCCATTTCCATAGCTGCAATTAGCTTTTCTGCCACAATCGATTCCTATCATGCTTAAAGCCAGTAATGTTTATAATAAACACAAAAATTACAGAAAAATGTCATAGCAAGAAAATGTATATATATGGATGTAGCTGTGCAGACTCCAGAGACTTCCCAAATAAAGAGGTTCACCACACCAGGGAAACAGTATTGCAGAATGGTTTGTCACAAGAAAGGTTTGAGGTGGCCCCCTTCCCTAGGCAGGTAACTAGCACCCACACCTCAGGATGCACAGGGCAGAAGGTTCAAAGGCAGATCATCCCCTCCCTCCTGCTGCTGTGAAACTAAAGCCTTCTTGTCTGCTGGAAGAGCAGAGAATGGCAGCTCCTTTGACCACAAGGTTTCACAGGCACGTGCCCATTCAAGCAAAATGTGCTAAGGGATTTGATCATCACTGCCAGCTTGTATTCAGAGAGATTACAAAAGGGTTAGTACTGCTGTTCCCTCTTTTCATTATCATGTTGTACAGAAAACTATCCTAAACCAGACCAACTAACATAGATGGTGCAAAGAATATGAATACATATGAAACCCTGAACACTGCAAATCACAAACACAGGAAATAAAAAAACTTTTTTGTTAGCAAGATATTTACAGTCTCCCTTTTCCCTTTCGTTTACCACCTTCTCAATGCTGCAGTCCACATTCTGAAGAGAAACCCACTGACCTGAAGATGAAATCCTTACACTGCTACACTTTCAATGGATGTTTTAAAGTGTGCAGCATTTTTAGCTAAAAATCATAGTGTTCCTCCTGCATCTACAAGGACTGTTTTTCAAACTGACTTTCCAAAGCACTGCTAGAAGAGAGACTTAGCATTCACCACTGCCTTGTGGCATTTCACTGGCAACATCAGAAGTTATCAATAGCTAAAAATCTGCTAAGTGATACTTCAAAATAAATCCTGCACTAGAAGAACACGTGATATTCCTAAAATCCTCACTTAAGCTAATTCCTGCAATTCTCGTTTAAATTCTATCCATTGAACAGCAACATCTTGCTTACACTCTCATCTAACCTGTTTCGCCATTGCCACTGCACATTACCGCAACCTTGGCCAGCAGTGGATGGATTTAAGAACAAATTGAAGTACTGAAGACAGACAACAACAGCACAGCAGGTCAGTGGAATGATTGCCATAACAGTTCCCACATACAGCATCTGACTGGTGCCTGGGAAGGATGAGGGAGCAAATAATCCCCAAGAGAATCACCATCGCTAATCTCCCTCTCATGGCTTGTTGGTAAAGTTTTGATTTGGCAAAGGGTACTGCCCAGACTCCTTCCTTACAGGCCTGCGCTCAACCATTTTTGCTCACTTTCAGTGTCTGTGTCACTCTTCACCTCCATGTCCAAAGCAGTAGAAAATATGTAGAAACCTCTCAGCCAAATCCTATGCAAGAACTTCCAGAACAGCAACTATGAATGACCTCTCCAGACATCTAAGCTTCAGCTTCATCATGCTGGTCTACCACAAGAAAATCGGTGTACTTTCACATATTGACAAAGAGTTATGTCTGCGATGTAGCAGGAACAGGTGAACTTATATAAAGGGAAAAATGGCAGGCCATGTTTTGAAGGGCTCTTGGGTACAATCACTACATCTCTGATATGAAATGATTTTGGAACTTTCCACAAGTGGCTTGTGAAATTACTTATCTAGGTCACACCTGAAAGAAGTTTAAACAGTGCCACAGCATAAAAAAATTACCGTGGAGAGGCATTTTAATAATAAAGACAACCACAATTAAATCACTTCAGAATCAAGAAGCTATTATACTATTGTCCTTTAGGAACAGATCTGTCTTTGCCAGAGCAATGAGTTGTATGCCCTTCCTTCAGATAAATATAATGCAGTGTCATAAGTCCATCAAACTGCATCTTAATACAACCTGCGCAGACCAAAGACATATCTACTAGCTTCATTCATGCCTTTAAGTATTCCCCTATCACCTGCTACCTTGATTTTTAAAAGATATGCTCAGCAGCAGTCAGTTCACTCATCAGTATTTGATTTATATGTATGAAGCATCTGCTACCATAATAACTCAGTCCGGAGCACTTCCTAAAAGAATTATTATTGCTTTTGGATTCCCATGGCTTTAAATGTTTATCAAGTCTCAAATTACCATTTTTCTATATGTCAGTTGTGACCATCTGCACAGAAGCTAAAATTACCTGTGTGCACGCATATGCCTGTGTGTTTGAGTACAAGCTTGAGACTAGACACAAGAATGTAAGGTAAAAAAGGCAAGGACCAAAAGTTTAAAAAGAACCAGTACAAAGAGTGTGCAGACAGCCCTAAGCAACTCTGTTACATGCCAATAATTTGAGAAAACTTTTAGCTGTGTGATTATACCCATTTCCATACTGCACCATACAGACCCCGCGCTGCGTACTGAGGTCTTTTCCTATGGACTCTTCAGGGGTATTCATCTCTTTTCATATTAGACTGCTCAGCTTAGCAACCAGAGCAGAGAAGGTCTATAGCAGTACAAGGCCTGGAAATAAGAGTCTTACAATAATGATTTGGTTTAATTTCCAGACATTTGCTCAGACACACGATACTGGTATCAGGAAAGAGGGAAGCTGGATATGGCATTTCTTTTTCATGCGGCATCCCATTTTCATTATTGTTCCCTCTACCGTGAGGCACTTCTGTCTCCAGCACCAGCATGAAGCAGTATTATTCTCCTGTACTTTGCTCAAATGGTCTTTGTGTTGATATTTGTTGGCTAAATGTGTATTCTGAACAGGGTATTGGGAGCATATTACACACAGACACTGCAAATACTGCATTTTAATGATAAGTGATAAATATGCTGCCATAAGGGAACTGCCACCCCTGAGTATGTAAGTGTGATTTGGGGCCTGTTGTGCAATAAAACAGTGCTTAGATTTGGCTGTCTGTAATGCATCTACTGTAAAACCACAAAATATTAATAAACCTCCTTGTGGACCTTGGCAGAAACTGGATTCAGCATAATTTCATGCTGCATGAAATCTCAGTCTATTTGTAAGTGCTGAACAAATTCTGTGCAGTATTTAAAACCTTAATTCACAAATTGCCCTAATCTGCTCAAAGCCCAATGAATGTATTGCAAACCCATGAAGTGGCTCAGATATGCAGTCAGGATCAGTTGTTGTCACTCATTTCAAAGCAGTACCTTCTCCAGTGACGCTTCCATGGTATTGATTTATAGCTATCCAAAGGCTCCTAGAAGTCATTTCTTGTCTATATGTTTGGCCAGAAAGAAGAGGAAACTCCCTCTTTTCATGAGCTCTGACTTCATTCTAGCAGCTCTACACTCCATTATAATGTGTCCTGAAATGGATGCAGCAAAAGAGTCTGAGCAATTCTAACCCACACGACCTGACAAATTGTGACTCATGCTTTTAATCAGAGCCAAGAAACAACATTTTGCTGCAACATTTCATCTTGCAAGTGTGCTAAGAGAAACAGAGGAAGGGGAAGGCTTTTTCTGCTTTCAGCTGGAAATAGGTTACATAAGCGCGCAGAGGACGAATTGTGTACAAATAATTATTAGTATTGATGGTATCTGCTGTTCTGATTTATTCTGAGATTAGTGTCCGAGTAAATTGTAGAGATCAAAAGTTATGGCTTAAAGAGAGGAAGGGAAGGAGGGAAGGAAAGAAGGGAAGCACAAAGAACTTTGTGAACCCAAAATAGTAAACAGTAGGACATGCCACACCTGACACCAAAAAACCCTCCCAGTTTCTGCAGAAACATGGGAGAATGAGTAGTTTTTTGGTTTATTTGCTAATATTCCGGTGACTGGTTCAAGAAATTTAATGTACTACATTTCAGTTAAGTATTTGCAGGTGTAATTTCCCAATATATATTTGACTGCATTTTCACATGCCAGTGTAAGATTGCTAGCAAAGCAGGTGTTTGTAGTAGGATTGGGCTGGTTATTTCCTCATGTTGGGCCAAACAAATAGGTTTTTTGTCTATGTATTAACAGGCTCAAAATCGTAACAAGGAGCCCAGTTTTGTAAGATGTAAAGTCCCTCTGATTTTAATTACACAATTATGTTAATACAAAAGAAGGCAACAAAATTATTTAACTTAACCTTCGGTTTACCCTTTGCATTTTTTTGCATATTAGTTTTAATCCTACTTCTCAGCTAAGATTCATCATCTTATGACACAGAGCTCTTGGAGGGATTCCATTCTTCTTATTTGTATTGTAGAACAATAAAAACAACCCCACTTAAACATGAACTCAAAAGGCCTATTGACTTTTGTCTACTGAAGAACTTCAGCACATGGCCAGGAAAAGCCACAGCTCCTTGTTCAAATCACAGCTCCCACTCCTCTGCTAGGTCAATTCCACCAGCACTAGGACAGAAAACTTTGCTTACAACATGGGGATTCAGCGGACTCGCATAACTAACAGCCTCAGCAGCTCACTTGCAGGAGGGAAAATCTTTGCCAGTACTCTTGCCTCAAAAGGCGAGGGAGTGGGGATGCCTCTAACAACGCTCCTGAGGTTCAGAGGCATTACCTTACAGAGGTCCTGCTCCTTGGGAAAGAGGGCAGATGTGCCCCCCCGCTCCCTAAGACAACCCTCCAGAGGCAAGTTTTGAACACAAAACCATACAGACCTCCCATACTAGTATACCGGACTGCCTTATATCTGTGAGATATTTAAATTTTACCCCTGAAGTACTTTAGGTCTATTGTTGTTTGCTGGGTTTTTTTAAATGGGCACACTGGTGGCAGGTGTGAGAATTCAGTGGCAGCAATGCAAAATCTCTTGGAGTTGAAAATAATGGTGCGACCAACAAGGCATGCAGGACATTTTACTTGCTGCTCTGTTTGGAATATAACCTAAGACTCCTACAAGTCCTACAAGAACCCTACATCTTAGTCCATTAAAGTCTTGTTTACAGCACCAAAGCTGAGTCCTCCTTGTACGGTATTTTTAATGCATTCTAAACTAGAGCTGAGAAACTAGTGCACAAGCTGACTTTTCAAGTGAACCATACAGAAGCAGATCAGAAGTGCTGTTTCCCCAGCTTTAACCCTCCTCAGCTCTCCCAATTCTCTTTTACGAACTGATAGAATCATAGAATCATACAATAGTTGGGGTTTGAAGGGATCTTTAGAGGTCATCTAGTCCAACCTCTCCTGCAATGAGCAGAGACATTTTCAACTAGATCAGGTTGCTCAGAGCCCCATCCAACATCACCTTGAATGTTTCCAGGGATGGGGCATTTACCACCTCTCTGGGGAACCTGTTCCACTGCCTCACCGCCCCCATCGTAAAAAATTTCTTCCTTATATCTACTCTAAATCTACACTCTTTTAGTTTAAAACCATTACCCCTTGTCCTATCGCAACAAGCCCTACTAAAAAGTTTGTCCACTTTAAGCACTGAAAGGCCGCAGTAAGGTCTCCCTGGAGCCTTCTCTTCTCCAGGCTGAACAACCCCAACTCTCTCAGCCTTTCTTCATAGGAGAGGTGTTCCACCCCTCTGATCATTTTTGTGGCCCTCCTCTGGACCCACTCTTACACATCCATGTCTTTCCTTTGCTGAGGACTCCAGAGCTGAACACAGTACTCCAGGTGGGCTCTCATGAGAGCAGAGTAGAGTGGGAGAATCACCTCCCTTGACCTGCTGGCCATACTTCTTTTGATGCAGCCCAGGATACGGTTGGCTTTCTGGGCAAATCTTGTAATACTCTAGGAAGTCTAATTCTAACAGGATGACAGTGTCTAATTATATACTGAAAACATCTGAAAACAATACCTAGGAGCAAAAACGAAAAGCAAGCCTGCCTGCATGTATCTGTAAACAAGTTCCCAGCTCCCTGGAGTCTATTTGAAGTAGACTATGCAAAACTGTTTACTGTTTAGGAGCTAGTGCAGTGAGTTAGTGGTTTCATACAAAGGCACACAGCAGCAGCTACTAACTTCATCGAAAAGCCTTTCTCTGGAAACACTTATTCATTGAGCACCCTGGAATTAGCCTTCAAGCTTAAACCTAGGTAAGTGTCCACTGTGTGCATTTCATTTCCAAACACCAGTAGCTGACACAGTTGGCTTAGTTCACAGAAAAGTTCCTCCTGATGTCAGACAACTAAGCAGACACTTGAGATCCATACACTGTCCAAACAGACAAGTCTGCTCAGAAACTATCTAAACTTTTTACTCCAAAGATACTTGCAGTACCCCATGGGAACTTGATTCAGAGTCGCTCTCAGTGGCAGTAATGCTGGGTAGAACTGTTGTAAATACTGATCGTGTTTTCGCTTGAATAGTGGTCTATTTGAGCCCAGTGTTGCCAGATGTGGGGTGTCTCCTTAAAAGCATGAAACATTTATCTTCCAAAAAAATCAATCCCCATTGTGGCAGGAAGACCAGGCTCTGGGATTCAGCTGGAAGTAGTCACATGCCTGCATCTCTAGCAGGATGCCTACCTAGCCTGTACTGTTCTCTTGGTGCCAGCTTCTCTCGAGTATTTTCTCCCCAGCAGTATAATATGAAGCCCTTAAGTATTAAATCATAAAACATCACTTTTCCCAAGAACTTAAAAAGGCACAGAAAAAAACATTAAAAGAATTCTTATTCTGAACCAAATAAAATAGGCATATTTTAAAAAATCAGCCATGTCACCATAGTACTAAAATAATACTTAAGGCTCCCTGACTCTAATAATCTTCCTATCCAGGAAGATTTCACTTGTGAATCACTGACATGTGCAGACTGCTGGCAGAATCATATCTATGCCCAAAGTATATGACATAAAATGAGGTAACATAATAAAACCTCAAGCACCTGTGCTGCATGCGCAATACATATGCATGCTTTAAACAAGGGCTAGTAGAAATAACCCACCAACAAGCAGGAACAACAGAAAAGTGATGCATGCAGACTACAGACTAGTAAGGGATTAATAAATTGTTAATAAAGGAAAGGAAAAATAAACCCAGCTGTAAGCTTAGCTCAAGAAAAAAACCACTTGGACACATGGACTGGAACTCTCTTAAAACATTGATTTCTTTCCTCTTCTTTTCTTTAATTGAAGAAGGAATGAGTTAAAGTCCATTTCAAGGTGTGGTTCCAAACCCTGCCTAGCAAAACTACCAGTGCAGAAGTGTAGCTGGCCATCACCCTTGTGATACCGTGAAAGGTGGCTACAAAGCCCCAGCTGAGAGGACAGTGCTGTATAATCCCGTAAAGGTGTGACTGGCTTGCTACTAGCATGAATGTGTTAAAAATGCTAATTTAAACAAAATTAACTTTAGAGCTTTCAGTGATAACAACAGCTACCCTGGGTCTATCAAGCAGTTTCTGACATGAGCATTTGGCTTTTGTTCTCACTTTTGCAGTATGCAACTACAATCTCACAATGTGAGCTTCTACATACATTGAAAAACACACTGCTCCTTCCAAATGCTTCTGGCTGAGAAAACTGTGTCCATGCACTACTAACTCACCTACTCATTTACTTAAGTGGCAGTAGTAAAGCGAGTCAAGATACTCATACATTTCTACATCTGGTAGGATGAGGCACTCAAACGCATCATCTTATACTTGCATGCTCTTCAGCAAAGCACCTATAACTGACACATACTTTAAACAGGTTAATGAAAAAACAGCAGTAGTGAACCATGCACACAAGCTTTAATACAGGAAATTAAAATCACCCAACTGAAAGCTCAGCTCAGCAAGAAGCAAACCTACTACAAATTTGATTAATTAGATGCCTTTAGAGTTGATACACACAAAAATACAGGTGATACACACAAAAATTGCTAAAGCAAGACAAAATGGCATTAAGGGTATCAATTTTACTTTTTAAGATATCAGAAATGTGTCACAAGTATCGGTAGTTCCTCTAGACAAAAATGATCACACCTGCTGCTAGTTGTCATTTACCGTCTTGCACGAAACACAGACATAAACAGGTGGGTTTTAAGCATTCCTCTTCAGCTACCACAAATAATTCCATGATGTCCCATCTGACCACAGGGCTTTCAAGAAGAGTATTGTTACATGCTTTTGGTCAAAAATCAGCCATTTGAAACAGCACACTGTTGAAGGCAATTAGATATGAAAGCAATCAGCAGGTCTCCAGCTTTCAAGGTCACATCAGATGTGTGTTTCTAGAGGACCCCTTTTTTATTTCAGAAACTACTCCACCCCTAGGTCAAATGTAGCAACCTTAAAAGGCCAGCTACAGAAATTAAATCAAAAGGAATGATTTTTCATCCACAAAGAGCCATCTGAAGTCCCCAGCAAGCTGAAGGCTGGCATTCACACTGGTAACCATACTAGCAGACCCCTATTCCATGACTGTTTACAGTTATCAGATGGTCTAATAGATGGGCTAAAATTCAGTGAGTTGACACACAGCAGAGATTTCTCTATGTCAATTTAATTCTAAGGGGAAACATAACACAACCAGGTGCAGTAGTTGAAATTCAAAGTAATCCTTAAAGAGTTTCTAACCTTTGCTTCAAGGAATAAAGTTGCAAAATTTTTAAATCTCAAACATCGGTTACAATTCCAGGTGAAAACACATTGCCACTAACAAAGCAAAATGACAGTGAGATTTGAAAGAGGGTGAAATTATGCCTCATGGAATTAATCAATATATTTATTTCCGATATAGCCCCTGATACTGATAAAAATGTTCACCACAATCTTTAACCTTGCCTACATTCATTAATTGAAGTATTTCAAGTGTTTGGAGGATCAGGACTATAGGACTCTCAACTCCACCGTTACACTGACAGGCATTGACATACTGCATCAGAGGAATAAGTAGCCCAATCATGGAGTGTGGCGTGGGGAAAGAGCAGAGCAATGAAGCAGCCTGAATCCCTTGAGGCACTCAGGTAAATGCGAAACAATATCAACTTGGGGGGAAAAAAAAAGACCTGAAAAATTTAGAGACAAAACAGAAAACAAATACATTAACAAGTCCCCACCTCTTCCTCTGCAAATTTGTAGTATTTTTTTTTTTTACTGCATCTTTTTTTTTTTTTTTTTTTAAGGGAGGAAAAGTTAGTATTACATGCAGTGCTCCCACCTGTTCTGGCAAATGGACAAAGACCTGCGAAGAGCAATAATTCTGACATCTCAAACTTTTCTACCAAAAAGTATCACAGTGCCACTGTGTATGCTATTACCAAAAGCCTGGGAAGGGCTCAACGGGGCTTTGCAATCTGTGGGTAAGGACTAGTCTGGTCTCACTGGAGAAGAAGGGAGCAGTTCCTCCATGGGGATGGCAGGTCATGAAGGCAGAACAGCACCAAGAGCCCCTGTCTTGTCCCTGACCCCCCTAGCACAATCTCAGGTGAAGGATTGCAGGCTGTGGCACAGCAGCTCTCTCCCCTAGCACATCCCCAGGGAGGAGAGAGGGAACAGGGACGGGTGGGAAGGCAAAGCCCAAACTCTCCCCAACTTTTCCCCTCCCTACTTCCAGATGAGCAAAGGGCTGCAAGGCAGAGGTGAGGTAGACGCACGCCAAGAACAGTGGGTGCAAAACAAATTGGGCCACACCAGATAGTACAGGGAACAAGACACAAAGCTAGCATTCACCCTTGGGAGTTTTGGTATCACATCAAGCCTTAAGTTTAAAGTTCCAGTGTTGGGGTGATATTGGTACAACAACCACCACCAATGGGAACCTCAAGCAGGAAGAAGCAGAAAACATGCAGGAAAATTTACACTTGATCCTGAAGTGCATAAGATGGAGTAAATTTTAAAAATGGATGCTACAGTAATGTTCCTGTGAACAGCCTGTGCATCCCAGAGTGTGAACAGCTGGATCTTGATATTACAGAGAAAGGAGCTGGAATGGTCCAAGCGTGAAAAGATTAAAGGACCTACAGTGCGCAGGGATGGTAAAGAGGAACACTGCACATTTTTGCTCAGAGGTACGTGGATTTCTTTTCTTTAGGGTGGCAATATTTTTTAGAGATCACAAGCTATCTTCTGGAACATGTATTCCCACTGCATAATATCACTTACATTAAATTAAACTGTTAGAGGAATAATCTATATAATGATTTTAACATCATGCAGTATTTGGAGGCAGAGCAGTAGAGGCAGATGGAGATGTGATCTATAGATAGAAAATGGTTCTTTATAGGCAAATGATATTCAAGAAGAACTGGTTTTACTGGTAGTATGCTCAATAGCATCCAAACAAAGAAAATAACACTTTCATTTTAAAAGAGTTGTGAGCATCGCTCGGCATCATTCCGGCCAGCACCATCTGCCAGCTCCCAATAACATCACAAATCGTATTTCTTACTTCACATTTATTTATTCCACCATTATCACCTGTTACACCCACGTGTTACTGTGCTTTGCAAGCAACAGGCATAAGCTAGGGCAAAGGCTGCTTGTAGGAAATAATGTCTCTGTCCAGATACCTGCGTTTTTTTGCTGCCTTCCTACCTTCTCACTACAGCCAAATAAAAGTTTGGTTTTTCTGCAAGAGGCACACATTACACAAAAAAACACCTTATGCTTTGCATGACTGCCCAGCATTGTTGATGAGGTGGCAGAAGCGCAGTATTTAGAAGAGAGCTGCTTATCCCAGAACAACTGAGCACAATTCTGTCCAGAAGCCTCCAGGGCTTTTGTACCTGCAGGTACCGCATGGTCCTCATCAACCAAAGGCTCATACCATGTAACAGTGACCACAGAGGACGATGTGAAGACAAATAAGGAACCTTAATGAAGGTGAAGAATCATTGCCTGGGAAGTTATTGATGAATGTAATGCAAAGGGAAAGGCTTTTCTGTGTTAAAAGACACACTAATGGTCATTGCACAGAGATACAGAAATACAAGATACAGAACAGCCTTGTATTGCCTCCAAATGGGAGATTAATACTACACACTAAGTAAAGGGTTTCCCTTAATATAAGGCTCATGGACCCTTGAAGAATTTCAGGGTCCTCTGGAACCCTGGAGGCCCAGCAGAACTAAGATGATCTAGAAGTTCCCATCTTCATCATTTTTTGCTACTGTCAAAATGGTATCATTGTTTGTACTCTTAAAATAAAAAAGAGGTGAGAGGTCCTATCTGTGTGAGCTTCCATGAAAATCTGTAGCTATAGAAAATTTATTTCTTCTTCCTGAACACTGTTGCCAGCTCATTTAAAGGGAACCCAGCTAATAGAAGTGCTTTAAATCCAGCATTTCAACTATGGATCCTTTTATATGTACAATGTAAGTAACAGTGTGCATCAGGTCTCAAAAATATAGAAGAAAAATGAGAACAACTTTTATATCTCCCTAAAATTTTATATTGTGAAGGAGAGTTGTATGTATGCATTGAAGGGAGAATGTGCACCACCCAGGACATTGCAGCTACCCATGCATGTCAGATTGTCACACCAACAAATCAACAGGAATCATAAAATGGAGAATTTCTAGCAAAGTAAATAAATGTTAGAGAACATAGTTCCCTACTCCACCGCACATCAAACAAGGATTCTAAAACAAGACTCATCTTAAATGATCCCTTTACATGTCCAGCAATCACATCCAAAGACTGACTGCAGTTCAAGTACCTTCAGTGAAATAAAAAAAAAAAAAAAAGTCCAGCGACCTTTTCCAACAAAAAGAATCTGGAAAAAGGGGAAGAACCTGAATTAATCGCAACTGACTTCAGGCACTGCAGTGCCAAAGTTAGGACTTAATCATCCTATGCTGTCTGGATAGTCGGCAGTGCAAGATCTTGAGGTGGGCTGAATTTTCCCTTGGGCTACACAGCTGCCTTCCTTGAGAGGGAGCAAAAAATAACTGAAGATTAATCTGAATCCAAATCTCTGAGCCTGTAGCTTTATTCACAGTGTTAAACATGGGGAGAGACTAGTCTTGTTTCCGTCCTGTTTCTCCAGTGAGATAAATCATACATATTAAGAATTCCACTTAGAGATAAGGTATAGGTTTTGACTGAATGATATGCCTGCCAAAAATTTCAGTTACAATCATCCTGATCCCGAGCACACACATGGACTGTGTTCACCATGTACTTTTGTACAGTAAAACAGTTTTTAACAGGGTGGTGGTATCATCATCCTGGTATCCCTGCCTTTTATCTAACAACTCAGCAGTCAGAGCATCCACTCACAATATGTGAAACTCAGGATACTTTATAACCTGTCAGAGGGTCAGCAGCATTTCCGTCCAACATAATCTGTGTGGGCAATGCTCTGGGTGAGTCACAGACCTTCGAGAGGTCTGTAATAAACATGCCCCCAGGCCTTCACTCTTATGAAGCGAAACAAGACAAGGCATCTACATCTACTTTCATTTACATTTTTCAGGCTTCTCAGTTTTAGAGGATACTTACTTACAGAAAAATAGGTGTTTAGAAGATTGTTTTCATCTGTTTAGCAAACAAGAAAATACTAAAAGTTTCTTTGAAAAAATGGGAGAAATCTTGTGAACGTAAGAAATGTCATTCTGGGTCACACAAATGGTCCATCTCCAACAAAACAGTGGTATCTACCAGCAGCAATAAGAGATAGCATTTAGGGACAGCACATGAATCTGGGTATTTCCTACAGGCCGCTCTCCTTGAAATTCCCCAGCGTCCACGCTGTTATGTTAGGGAAGCAGAGCCTACAACCCTGCATTTTTCCTTTCATTCCTCTTTACAGACCTGTTGTCCAAGAATTTGTCTAATCCCTTTTGTACGTGCTCATATTACCTGTCTCCACAACCTCCTGTAAAAACAAATTTGAGAAGTTTATTACCTACCATGGTCAAAAATACTTTGTCTATTTTAAACTGATCCCCTACCAGTTTCAGTGAGCGCTCCCTCATTCTAGTATTGCTGAATATCAGCTCTGCATTCACACTATTCCCTTAACGATACTGTACACCTTGCTCATATCCCTTCACAGCTTTTTGCTCTCCAAACTTAAGAGCCCTTGCCTTTTAATCTGCCCTTGCAGAGCAGATGCGCCAGCCCTTAGATCATTTTACTTGTATACACACACAAATATATTTAGCTCCTTTAGACCTTTCTTGAGACGCAGGGACCAGAACTGCACAAAGGGCTCAAGATGGGGGTGTGCCAAAGTTTTAAACAGCAGCAAAATTATGCCCTCTGGTCTTGTCCCCAGTACCCTTCCTGATGATACCCAATATTTTCCTGGAGTTTTTGGCTGCCTCTGCACTTTAAGCCAATGCTTGCAGACACCTGTCAACAATGACTCCAAGATCCTTCTCCTGAGCTGTAACCATCAGTGTCATGCTCGACATAACACTAACATGTTTTAGACTGTTTTTCCCTACATGCACAACTAAACGGTTGCTCGCACTGAAGCTCACCTGCCACTTTTTTGCCCATGCACTCAGTTTAGTGAGGTGCTTCTGGAGTGCATTGCTCTTGGGGTGGCACTCGACTACCAGCATCATCTACAGACTTTCAGATTTGACTGTGCACTGCCTGCTCAAGGTCTTAAATTCATATAGATTAATCTAATTCATGTAACTGACCTAATACTCTTTTTAAAGGTTTTGTTGGGTTTTTTTCAGCCTGTGACAGGTCACTGAGTTACTGGTGTATTTCTTCATTCCTAAAAACACTTTGATAATTGTGTGACATTACTGAGTGGATGTGGTCATGGTCTATTTAACAATTATCCTGTGTTTCAGAAACTTGGGAGGGAAAGAGAAAGCACCTCAGTTGGTACAGTGACTTATTTTTCATAAGTTTTACATTGAAGCATGTGCCAGGCTCCTTCAAACTGTTTTTCTAGGCTGAGATGGTTTCTGTTTGTAGCCTCTCTCCCTCGCCCCTTGAATTTACAATCTCGGGTTCCCATCCAGCCACTTCTCTCACCAACACAACTGTGTAAAGTGCACTCATGTTCTCCCTCATGCCACATCTCAATGCAAACTCAATTCTGTTTCTGATTTCAGTGAAATCAGTTGAGAAAGTGAGATGGATTTTGGTGGAGAAACAAAGAAATGTAATTTCTCTGTGGAGCTGTAAGTCAATATACTAACAAAACTGCACAAACTGTGGGTGATTCAAGTGATAGACGCAGAATGGCACAAAAGTGGAGCAGGATCCTGCTTCCATTGAATTCAACAGGGAAACTTGTATTTACTTTGGTTAGGTGGACTCAGACTCCTTTGCAGAGGTACAATAGAACAAAGAATAAATAGAAAAGTTTTCTTCTTTTACTTATCCTGTCCACAATAATATACTTTACTGTAAAATTCAATGCAATAATGTGATTCCATACTGTTATTTTGTCTTGAACAGATATCCGCCTCCTCCAAAGAAGAGTTTGGTTGACAATTTTTCAGGAAAAAAAAAAAAAAAGTATCTATTGACAGACTGCAAAATAAGAGGAAAGAATCAAAGAGAGGAGTAAATGCCTGCTGCTAAAACTATTCAGAACTAACGATATGAGAAGTGCAAAAATTAAAACTGGTTCATAAAAATATTGCAAGATTTGACAGGAGTAGTTTTCTAAACATTTGCTGGCCTGCAAAGTGCTAGGCTCAGCAAAATCAGAGGAGCATTGCAGAACAAGGAGCAAAGGGTATTCCTTAGCTTAAAACCTTTCGCTTTGAGTCTTGCCAAGCATCAATACTCTGGTTAGCTGAACAGAATTATGTTTTTGTTCTGCTAAGACACTGACATTCTAACAGTACAAGTACCTTTAGACCTCTGCACAGACTTGTCTTCATCTGTATCTGCCTGCTGACAGATGATGTTCTTTGAGGCTGAGTTGTCTGTTTCAGATAACCACTAGAGATCATTGCCCCCCTTGCAGTACTTCTGAATTCACTGATGTCATTTTATTCCCATCACTCCAGATTTTTTTTAAGTAGGAAAGTATGAATCCACATATTTATAACCTGAACGTGAATTAAAGTTGCAGGCTTTCAGATTTATGTCTTTTTAAATGCTGAAAGACAGTTTCCTCAAATAAAGCAAAACAGAAGTTGATTGTGTACTAGAAGGTCCACTGGAAGAAATAAAACTGAAAATCCAGCCACATACTCAAACGCAGCTATGCCAATTCCTATTAGTTGAGGATCTGGTCTACATTCAGTAATTAAACCGAATGAGACATGCTGCCTATTATGCTAAAACCTTCATTTATTTTATATGCAAAACCAGAATTGATCTTGGAAAACAAATACTGATAAATACTTGGCTGTCTTACTGTTGGAGGACTGTGCTGGCCTTGGCAGCCAGACAGATTCCACACCACTGTGCATAATGCCTTGTCTCCAGGCCCTCCCAGTTCTTCCCCTCTCTTTTTAGACAAAGATGTGTAATTACCCACCTTCTCCTGCCCTTCACAGGGCAGGGAAGGTAGCTTAGTTCTATGACTGAAGCATGCTCAGAGCCAAAAGTACTACAAGCTCTGTAACATTATTAACAGTAACCAGTTAGATAGGAATGCGTCAGGGGTGATCAATAATCCCCTGCAGTCAAAAGTCTCCCCTTCCCACAGCTTCACGTTAAAGAGACCGGTTCAAACTCTATACTGTATAAGCCTGTCCTCTTCCACAGAGCCCCAAGAACCAGCACTGCTATAACTTGTCCTACTTGCTTACAGGGAGTTAGGTCATCCGTAATGTTGGACCATTTTATCTATGAAGTGAAATTGTTTTCCAAGGGCTTTTATCAGCAAGCTGGGAACATGCACAAAATGTCTCTCCTTTCACTCTGTATCTGGACAAGACTTAAATGGTGTCAGAGGAAGTGCTTTCTGTACCCTCTTTGCAAGTGTTTACAACAAAGGCTTCTTCTCTGATGTTTTAAGAATACTTCACCATCCCGTTCCCTTCTTACCTCTTCATTCCACCATTGAACTCTGAGTGTAGTACTGCATGCATACACGTATGTACATTTACAGATGCAGGTAACAGTACAGAGTACTAATTTTGTATTTGAAATGCCAGGCCTATCACGTGTTTTCACATAGCAGACAGAGAAGCTATCCTGGATATTTTTATTTGCAGTAACAAAAGAAACTGATAAAAAAGTGAAAATTTGGCATTTTCTTACAAGGAAAAAAAAAAGAAAAAAGAAAAGAAAATCTAGGAGAACCAGAATAAAAGCTAAGTATTTCAACCCAGATAGCAGCAAGTCCAGGGTTTCAGCTGACTACAAAATGGCTGTTTTCACAATGCTTACTATTTGCCAAATTTGAAGTGACAGCTAACAGAAAAGGATCCCAGCAACAAAGGTTAGGAAATTTTTCAATAAAATGATGAATTACTCACTGGTGAGTCTCCTTAATGACAAGAATAATACACAAATTGGCTTTTCTGTGAGAAGGGCTCAGCTCCCACCTTGTAGAATGCTAGAGGCTTAGGAAAAAAGTAGTCCAAGTTCACAAAGCTAGATTAATAATTTTTAGTGTTATGGTTCGTTGCTGAAACTAGGATGCAGTTTGAGACAAGGCTGCTTCTTGATTTTAGTTTATCATTCTGTCAAACAATATAATGGCATAACATTATTTTTGTAGTAGAAGAGGAAAGTAAAGCCATGAGAATGCAAGGGATGTAAAGGGAATCAACACCAGCTTTTCTTCAGAGGTCAAATGGTATTTCAGAAGTTGGGAGCACAAGTTCCATGATCTTGAATATGACTTTTGACTCATTTTCATAGGGAATTCTGTTACAATGCATCCAGTTTCTCAGCAGAAAATTCAGAAATTCAAACAAAATTATCTTTCATACTGAAAAGATACTTAGTTTCTCCTGACTCCATGGCAAAATCGGATAAGTTCTTGAAAGCCTAAGTGAGGCAAAATTAGAGAGTGGTTTAGAATATGTAAAGCAGAAAAAAATGCATTCCAATAACTGATAGATAACCCTGAGTCACCTAAATAAGCCTGTAAAATGAAATGTGTTAAAATGTAAATGCCTTTGATGTATGTTCTTTCAGCACCTGCGCTTATGTTTCTCTGGGGCATGTAGATGCTCTTTTAGAACAGAATCGCAGTGAAAATGTCATCTATCTGGACTTCTGTAAGGCCTTTGCCACTGTCCCCTACAACATCCTTCTCTCTAAATTGGAGAGATATGGATTTGATGGATGCACTGTTCAGTGGATGAGGAATTGGTTGGATGGTCGCATCCAGCAGGTAGTAGTCAACAGCTCAATGTCCAGATGGAGATCGGTGACAAGTGGTGTCCCTCAGGGGTCCGTATTGGGACCAGTACTGTTTAGTATCTTCATCGGTGACATAGAGAGTGGGACCAAGTGCACCCTCAACAAGTTTGCAGATGACACCAAGCTGAGCTGTGCAGTTGACCTGCCTGAGGGATGGGATGCCATCCAGAGGGACCTGGCAAGGTCTAGAGTGCGCCCATGTAAACCTCATGAAGTTCAACAAGGCCAAGTGCAAGGTCCTGCACCTGGGTTGGGGCAACCACTGGTATCAATACAGGCCGGGGGATGAAGGGATTGAAAACACCCCTGCAGAGAAGGACTTGGGGGTACTGGCAGATGAAAAGCTGGACATAGGCTGGCAATGTGTGCTCACAGCCCAGAAGGCCAAGCGTACCTGGGCTGCATCAAAAGAAGCATGGCCAGCAGGTCAAGGGAAGTGATTCTGCCCCTCTACTCCTCTCTGCTGAGACCCCACCTGGAGTACTGCGTCCAGCTCTGAAGTCCTCAGTACGGGAAAGACACGGACCCGCTCCAATAGGTCCATAGGAGGGCCACAAAAATGATCAGAGGGATGGAGCACCTCTCCTATGAGGAAAGGCTGAGAGAGTTGGGGTTGTTCAGCCTGGAGAAGAAAAAGCTCTGTGGAGACCTTATTGCAGCCTTTCAATACAGAAGGAATCTTAGACGCTTTAAGATAACATGGTCCTACAAAGTAGGGTATTCCTTTTTGTGCATGGCTCACTGGTACAGACCAGAGCAGACACCGCACTTTCAAACACCTAAGCTGTATTCTTCCAACACAACCATGCTTGCTCACAGGCAGGACCCACCCCTATGCCTCATCATCCAAGTACTTCAGCAAAACATGCTTGAGGCTGGCAACATCTCCCATCAACACTGTAACTCTGTGTACCTTTTCACTCCACTAGAAACCTGTCAGTTTTTTTGACACGCATCAAGTCATACTTTGTGGCTGACCTCAAATGCCACAGAAAAAACCAGATGAACACTTTGTCCCATGATTTCTACAGGGAGCAATAACTCACTCTCTTGAATATTGTATGATGGAACCTACTTTATTTGAACTTCAGGAGGATACTGGTTTTTTTATTCCTTCTCAGATTGTGGGTGGGATAGTAGGGGAGACTGTAATCCAGGTTACTTAGTTGTCATGGTAAAAGGGGGAAATAAGAAAACTGATTGCTGAAAGATGACTATTCTTCTGTTTGTGGCAAAGTAGCAAAGGGAACACAACACATCATGCACCAAGTGCTGTACAAACTGAAGTCAAACTGTTTTGCTCAAGTTTTGGAATATTTTTTAAAACAGGAGGATTTGAAGAGTCCACAGCTTGTGGTTAATCAAGAGTTGTGTGATGCTGCATTCCAAGCCTAATTTAAGAGCTGTCTCAGGGATGGCCCAGCAAAGCACTTATTCGACAACAAGTTGGAGAACATTCCTCATTCACCTGAGTGGGACAGTATGCCTGTTTGTAAAATGCCCAGTCCTGTCCATCACCTTGAGATAAGCAACAGAATTAATTTTCATTAACTGGGTTCATATTCACAACAGAAGTGCTGATTGCCATTAATTTTGCCTTCATTCACCTGCCACGTGCATTTCAAAAAGGAATTCAGTTGTTAGTCAGTGCAAACTAATGCGGCCTTAAAAACACAGCCCAAATCCCAAAGCATAAATTCAGTAATACATTTTCTTTTGTCTCTTGTGCGACATCATGTCATAGCTTAGCAAGTCTAGCAGTTTATTAAGAGCTTTTTCATCTCTTGCTCCTAGCATTCCTCTGTCAGATGTGCTTATAGCAGTCGACCTGCCTCCTCTGTGCTGTACAGAATTATACCACCAGCAACCAGACAGCAGTCCACCAGACAGTGGACTTGAGTCCAGGTGCCTCGACAATTATTCTCCAGGATGGAAGCAGCAAGAAGGAAAACAGTATTCTGCAGGTATCTGTAACACCAGGGGGGTTGCAGCTGTCTCTTTCACCTTGCATAGCTTTTTTAACTTTCTGCTGTTATTAATGTTAAGCAATCTGTTCATGAACTCAGGAGAGAGCAGCCCATGTAGAGCTCTCACCATCATCAGGTTGCTTGCTCAGATAGTCCTCCGTGTACTCTGCTGAGCTAAGGTAAGCCCTGCCTTCAAGGAGCTTACAAGAGAAAAAGCCCTTTGTGATGAATTTGGTGGGGCTGTTTGTATGACAGAGGACCACCAGGTGCAAATGGGAAGAAGGCCAAAGGAAAATGTAACATAAATGGCACTTTATGAACAGGTCTTACAGGAGTCATAGTTATCTCTTAGCTTCTTATGTCACAAACCTAAGTATCGCAACCATAACTCAATATTAAGACATGAATGGAGCTTGAGTAGCCTACTACCGTCTTATTCTTCACCCTTTCCAGGGCTGCTTGTAACTGAAAGGCAATCTGACTACACAAGCATCTATGACTCCCTGGCACTGGGTTAGATCTGGCGTTGCTGGTTACACTAGCAGGTCCATGACCATGACTGTGGTACAGTAGTTTGACCTTTTATTTAGTAAGTGACAGTACTGAAGCCCTGTCTACATAGAAACATATTTTTAAAGCTTTTTTTGGAAACTCAGAAAATCAATGCTATAGAAATTTTTAAAATCACTTAAAAGTCACTCTAAAGACACTTAAGAATCAATGCTATAAAAACCAAAATTAATTTTTAAAAGAATAATAGTGTATCCCATTTACTGAAATGATTAGCCAGAATACCGCATCAGCCAGCATTCAGGGAATGGAACATGATGAAATACGTTATTACAGAATTGACAAAACGTTATGGGAAACCATAAAAGAGAGTATATGTACCTATAAAAATGGGTTGCAGCTTGCTACAAATCAGACATAGATAAATATTTTACTTCCAGCAAAACTTCCTTAGCAAACCATTTTAGACTGAGACACTGGAAACAAAAATATTTGAAAGACTCAGAGCTGAGCCCAGACTTATCTTTTCCCTTTTGTAAATTTTTAGAGGCAGTTATTTTTAGCCCTTGTGGGTGTAAAAATTACGTTATACAAGATGCATTGAGATACAGTTTCTTTACTTACTGGAAAAAAGGGTTGCATGTAAAGACTTCACCTCTGGTACAGCCCATCCCAGGTGTCAGAAAGATGTATAGAATGAGTTAGTGTTTCAATACCACTTTCAAATGCTTTAAAGTTATATGTGTTTGTGATGGAGCAAGTCTCTCTCAAGAGCTCTGCCTCTAGCCTCTGTCTTTGACTCTGCTTACAGTAGGTATTCTCAGGACTCACCCTTAAGAAAGGCGACTGGCTGTGACACATAGTGAAAATGTACAAATAGGGATTCATTTTTCTGTGTAAACAAAAGAAATAACATAAGAGGAATACAGAGCATTAAAACAGAATGCAATGTAAGGGCAACAACATTTTAAAAGTTTCAAAATTGCCTGTTTCTTTTCAGTTGCTTGTGCTACTCAGCATGACAAGGAAAGGCTCTTTCTGCTGATGCCTGCTCAACACCTCCAAGGTCTGAAGAGACGCAGGAGTTGCCAAAACTCTGCAAGAATCAAGCTAAAGAAAATGCCATCACTATCTCTTGAGCATCTTTTTTAATTCCTACTAAAAATTGCAATGTTACTATGAAAAAACACTGGTTCCTGGCATCAGGCCCTTATGGTACAAATTCTGGACAGGAATGAAAAACACAGCTAAGCCAAAACCACTGAAAATATATCTAAACCTAGTATGGCACAGTGGGTGAATGCTGACTTTCAGTGACGACTCGTACAGGGAGGTTTCATTGCAGTGCCACAAATTTCCAATTTCTGTTCCAGTACAGCAACGTTCCTGGAATTAAATGACCTCTAGTGCTCTCCTGCCACTGTTCAGCTCCCTCAATTAAGGCACAGCTGCTGAAAAGTGGTCTTGAGCACATTCGTGTACTGAGGTAGAAGATCTAGATGTTTCAAGGGGCAAATAGGAACCTAAATAGCTGTAAGTATCCAGACCTCAGTGGGTGGTAAGAGCTTCAGGAAACAGCACAGCTCCTACTGGAATTCCTGGATCATAATTAACTTCCATTTCCCAGGGAGGTGGCTTGTGGAGTCTAATCTTGCAAATAGAAAACTAGGTGGGAGTGTAAATTCACAGTATAAATAGGCTGATTTAGAAACCAGAATGAGGGAGAACAACATGAATGGTATATCAAACTTGTGTTAACCAGTCTTGTTGTAAGAAATAAAACTGAACTCTTGAAAACAGCCTGCTGGGGTCCTGAGGCCAGGGAGTCCATGTGAGGTGCAGCACGTGAGGGACTGCGCCCATTTACATCCACGTTTTGTTTCCAGGAGTTGGAGTAAAAGGCTGGTTTAGTGCCACACTTCAACGTAACTCCAGCCCAGCCTGCCAAGGAAGCACTGCCAAAGCTACCCTGCCACATTCACAGCAACCATGGTGGGTGGTAGCAGCTCCTGATACCTCCCTTACCCCAGATGTCCTTCCCCCCCAAGCCTAGCTCACCATGATCCTATCATTCTTTAACTTCATTTCCAGTCCAGTTCAGTGCTCTACACTAATCACAAGTGACAGATGGAAGCTGCAGGACATGTCCAGATCATTAACTAAGATGACCTGTATTTCCTGCAGTAATCAGATATTGCTGCAAGATACCTCTGCCTCACCTAAACCAGGGCTGGCAAAAGGACCCTTATGATCATGGAGGTGATTTTGTTTCTTTCTTTCCAAGTTTCAGTTCAAATCAGGAGTACTCATATTTCATCCTTTTGCTACGTCGGAGTGTTAATATTTGGAAAAAAACTGAGAAGCATATATCCTCTAACTGCAATAACATTAAGAGAAAAAAAAAATGGGTGACACCTGTATTTTTCAAGAGTATATTACACACTCTGCATCTACTGTCAGGAAGAAGTAAATGCAAAGACTTAGAGGAATAAGGTGACTTTCAAGAAGAAAGCATTATTAGCAGATGAAGCAGATGGTCTTGCCATTTCGGTGGATTATTTTTTTTCCCCCACAGAAGATCAAGATCACTCGTCTAAGGTTATAAAAGTTTTGCTCAGTTGGAAAACAAATTGGAGGGATTCGTAATTGAAATGAATGTGCAGACTGCAAAACAAGGAAGGAAAAGTTGCTATTATCTATGCTCTTTCCTTGCCTTTCAACCTTGCTGCTGGGGGTGGCAGCTGTTTATTTTGTGCGATGTGGAAGACCTGTTCCCTATTTGTCCTTCCTCACTCCATAGAGGGATTCAAAGAAAGCCTAGCACCTCGAGAAAATGCTCATGCCTTCAGTGACTACCACTGCAGTTGATATGGCAAATATCTTTTCCCTCGGCCTCTTCCATTGCGGTTATTCTGCTTTGCAAGAAATATGTGAATAATCCTTGGAGCAAGGCCCAAAAGCCAGGTGGCTCCGTCTCAGGGATGCGCCTAGACCATCAGCACAAAGACTCATTCTCCCTCGTCTTACTGCAGACTGTTACATCTGCCTGGCTGGTTTGGCAAACCTGGACACATAGAAGGAAGTTAGGGAGGTAAGAAGATGGAGCTGGGTAAGGAAATGGGGGAGAATCAGATGATACTGATATTTAGAAAATGCTTGCTTCATTTTTGCTTTTCCTCATACATATTTGCCCAAACAGTTCAATGAGATTCAAAACCAGATTTGCAAATCGCTTAAGACTGACAAAGTCTGCATCTAAGGGCAGGTTGTTCACCCCAAAAAACCTGTGCAGTCTTCATCCTGAACTTGAATCCCAGCTCTGACATAAAGTCCCCATATGGCCTTTTTTAATCATATGGGCATCTTTAAGGAAACAAGCGCAGATGGACAATTTCACAAGTGGTAGTAAAATAACACTGCATTCATTTCAATGGATTTTATAATTTTTCCTCAGTTTCCTTATCTGTCAAGTAAGCCAAACTCTACTTCCCAGCAGTATAAAGCAAAGCACAGATTGCTCTTACCACTTTACCAATGAGTTTATAACTGACACCTCGGTAAGATTGAATTTCTCTCTTTATCAAAAAAGTAGCTTTCCTACAAATGTATTGTACCAGTAATCATCTTGGATTTGATACACTTCTTGAAGCAATCATTTTCTCATAAATTTTGAGATGCTTTCCATTCTGTGTCACTTTACCATCATACGAGATGTGATCTGGCAGTCCTAAATGTCTTCTAATCAGTTACACAATAAGGAGACAGAAAGGAGGGGGAGGGGGAATCTATTCTGTAACACCAGGAAGATATTACACTATGTATAATGTAATAGATATTATATAGCAGAAATTAAACATTGGGGGAAAAAAACCCAAAACCCTTGCATACTGACTCTAAGCAGCAACAAAAAAGGACACAGGACAAAGCCACCACAGCACACAAGAATTTGCAGACTCTTGGTCTCTCGGTCTCTCCTGTTTACATTCCTGGAAGTAACAGGTGGAAATGAAATTTAGAGATGACTCAGAAGATGACCTAATATTTTTTCTGTAACGGAACCTTAAATCAGAGTAGCCTGGTGCTTGCATGCAGTGCGAAAGGCAGGGAGAACAAGAGCTTGAAAATGAACCGCTCACCTCAATGTCCTACCTACCAGTATCTTGAGCCTGAGCATTTTTTAATCTCTCTCTTCCCCCCTCAATTCCCATCACCACATAGCGCTCCTTGCAAGACTTGTATCACTTTTCAAAGGTGAGAGATGATATTGTCAATGGTACTACAAATGTCAAATAGATCGTGTAACTGATCTCAACTGAGAACAAAGCTAGTTAATCTAGGTATCTAAGTGCAGACACAGTTGCCTAACCCTCAGGTAGACTCCTTTGAAAACAAACCCCAAATCCCAGCCCAGAATATACTGGGCAGGTGCTGCCAGTTACCAAACCATTTTCCATTAATTGCTAAGTTAATAAGCTTTGAAGCTTGAACGCAGCCACAAGGCCCCAGGACTGTAATGTGTCACTAAGTCTTGGGCAGACAGATGGGGTAGCAGATGATTTGCCATGGGGGCCTGGGTGTTAGTGCTGCACCAGTCCCTTGCCCCCAGTAACCATAGTGGTTGGTAAATGCATTAAAATTGTGAAAACAAGCCTGCTTCCTTTGAACAGCATCAGTCCTACAGCATCCCTAGATAGCTGCTTCCAATAAGGAGGCAAAGCAAACCAGTGTAATACAACCAGACCATGCTAACCTGGAACATCTGCCATTGCTTCAGGTACAAAGGAAATGTAAACCAGACTCTGTCTTTGGTTTTCATCCTCTTTCCCTGCAGAAACTTATGACATTCAACCTTTCTCCCATATAAGCCTCTCCTGCTGTGTTCCTATTCCTTACACTTAATGCATACTCTCTTCCAAAGCATAGTATTTTGAAGTTGGACTTTTCATCATCTTATATATGTCTACTACCATAGACATATATATGTGAGGGTGAGACAGGTGAGGGACTAACATCAGCTCTACTGCATGCTGACTATGGCATCTCTGCTCTAGGGTAGTCTCACTACATTTTCCCATTGGTAAGTATTTATGTCACACAGACATAACTCAAGTAGATCAAGTTTATTCATGTTCTAGAAATACAGGCCCTTGGATTACAGACACTGTAGGGCTTATCCACTGGAAAGGGACACAGTGTCCCAGGACAGCCTGCCAGCGTCATGCAGATGAACCGGACTGCCTGAGGCTCTGGTCAGGTGGAGCCAACACCACGGTCATGCATGGCATTCCCATCTAATCTCCTGAGGTGTTTAATGAGGCTCGCTATGGTGGTATCTGGGTGCCCTTTTCACAACAGTCCCTCCACTGCCAAAGCACTGTCACCAGGGCAGGAAGCAATAAGGCAAGCTACAATTTCATCACAAAAGACAGAAAAGCTAAGAGACAAGGTACCTGGTGAGAAGGGAAGGAATAACCAGTCTCTGAGGTATGTACCTAACTGAAGACCCTATGCAGATGCCTACAATTGAGTATGTGACATAAAAAAAGAGGTGGGAGAAGGCTGGACTGACTTATGTATCCCCTACCACTGAGGATGAGGCAGAACCCCAGGAGGTTTTTAGCCCCCTTCACCCTGCAGATGTTTCTGCTGGCTTCATGCATCCTCCATGGGAGTTCATCTAATGTTGCCAGTGCTGCAGTCCCCTGCAGCCTTGCTGCAGGTTCCTTCAGTGGAAAGCAGCTGAGGCTTGGGACAAGAGCTAGCAAGTAGTTTGCATCTCATACAGTGTCCTCAGACCTTTAAAATGCACAGGAAGAGGTTCAGCAGATCACTGGTTTGTCCCAGTCTTTTAGCTGCTTTGAACTTCATTAAAGGAAGTCATTAAGGAAGTCATACTGATGAACTGAAATTTCTGGCCTGCCCTCTGGTCAGTCCCTGTATTTTGAAATTATACAAACATTTATTTATGTATGGCAGCCTATAAGCATTTTTTAATATTGAATTGTAAATGGTGCCAAGCCAAAAATTCAGAGCTAGAAACATCAGCTCGTCTCTTTCAAATGTCCTCCTGGCTTGCATAAGTACTGGAGGAATCTCAGGCAAACACGTGATGCCTCAGACCACATGTTTGTTGTGTTATTTCGGCAAGCTGGCTAGGGAAGATGCTGAGATAGAACAGATCTGTGTTGTATTACACCATCATGAACTCATAGAAAGACACAGAAAAGCAGGTACAGCTGACTGTTGGCATAGCTTTGACCAGCTATAGAACAACTAAGGCACAAGTTCACTTGTTACAAAGTAACAACATGTCATTTAAAAGTGCCTAAGGGAGTGAAGTTTTCCTTTCTTGCATTTTAATCACTATTATATTTATCAGACTGTACCACAAGGTAGTATTCAAAACTGAGACCCTGTGGGTTTAAAAGGATAAATTTAGGCAAATGTTTTTTGTACTGTGATCTCAGGAATGGATCCAGATGCCTTAGGATTCCTCCAGCCATTCTTCCAGCATTCATGTCCCAAAGGCAGAAAACACCTATCATTACCACCCTACTGTTAATGTAGCAAGTGACACCGAAGTAAAAAGGAAGATGCTAACTCAGGTATGCAGGAATATTTCTAATTTTAGCAAATTCAGTCTGCCTATCAGAAAATCAACCCTATAATTTCGGTTGGGCACAGTGATCTTTATCTCCTGCTGTTCATTTATGCTAACATTAAAAGGCTGTATTTAAGAAAAATGCTATTAACTTAGACAAATCTTTAAGTTGAAAGCTTACTTACCTGTATTTAGGAATAAATTAAGTAATCTACGATGATGCTGTTTTAAGAACGTACCTTTGATATTCCTGGGTAAAAAAACATTATATACAAAGACATTCTATGTAAATTTTATTTAAGGGATATATCCTTTCAGCATTTTTTTTAAATACAGTGACACCATTTCTTCAGCTAGAGAAAACGATGAATTATAGTACTACAAGAAATGGATTCCTGAGGATGACAGGAAGGTAAATATTTTGTTAGGGAGTTATTGATGGCTTTATTTGCTTTTTTCTTATTTAATCTAGTGATGACTTTCCCCTTTGCCTGTTCTGAGCCAGGATTCACTCTAACAGCTGGTGACCAGGCAATCACACTCACTCAGTAAATTATCAAATACCAGGGGCCTTCATCTGCATATCCATGTTAATCTGGTTTTCACAGCACATCCTTCGGTTCACTTTTAATAAATAAATCCTACAAAGAAAATAGCAGATAGGAATGAAAGTTGCTGTGCTTCTTTACAAACAAAGCAGTAGCTCAAGGAGCCTCAGAAGGGATGGTTCTGCCCCCTCTACTGAACAGAACAGCATCCTCCTCCACAAGCAGTACTGCTGGTTTCACAAATAGGCCCTCTGAAATAACGTGCTCAGTGTAAGGGTGAAGAAATCAAGCCCAAAATCAGTTTGCTGCTGGGCCAGTTCCTGGCTTTGCATTTCCCATGACAGTCAAAAGGAAAATGGATTCCTGCACTGTAGAGACAAAATTTTTGATTTTCAGGCAAACATTTTTTCTCCTGTACCATCAGACCCTGGAGCCTGATGAACGGTTACACTTTTTCTAACCTTGACACATCACTGCTATTGCAAAAGCTGCAACAAATTCCTTTTGCTCTCTGTTCAAGGAGAGTTTCACCAATCTTCAGGAGAAAACAACAGCCCCAGTTTAAATCCAGCCTGCACTTTCTTTGTGCAGATGGTATGAAAGAAAAAACTAGAGGTGAAATGTAAGCCAAAGTACCACTGGTTTCCTAACCCACTAAGAGCATGAAGACCCCATTCTTGAAACAAAACAGTAAATGACCGCGTGACAACAAACACAATCCCAGGGAGGTCACCATATGCAGAAACACATCCTCCTTTCTCCAGCACCTTTTCCCTTGGCCCGCTCCAAACACTGCCGACACAGGCTCCAGCTGTCACCTACCTCTGAAGCACCTTCTTCCACAGCAGCAATGTTCTTCTGCAGAGTTCGACACCTCTATCACCCCAACCTTATTCATAGAATAAATAAAGGGCCTGAGAAAGTCTACAATGGGTCCATCTTTCTCAGCCTTGTCCTCTTTTTTAAGCTGTAGGGCTCTTTTCTGAATGAAATTTTTGTAAGTACAGCTGGTAGATGAGCATTGGAAATCTCTGCCAGGAGCTGGGGCTGGAAGAGAAGACAGGATTTTTGAGCTGGAAGGCGTGGGAGCCTGGGAGGGGGCAGAAGAGGGTCTCTGCTGCAGGGCAAGGGGCTCTGCAGTGTGGGGCTGCCAAACAGGGGCAGGCACAAAGACACATGTGATGATGACTCACTGGGCAAATCTATATAGTGACTATAGTCTATATTATCACTCCTCTTCCACCTTCGGGAAGGAGCGGGGTGGGAAGATTCCCCCTGTGGGAAGCAGTCTGGGAGAGGATGTGGGGGAGACATGAGGTTTGCAGAAGGGCTCTGAGTGAGCAGCAGAGGCTGCCGAGGTAGTGGTGAGTCAGGAGCCCGGGGCAACAGGGGCAAGGCCTTTCCCTCCATGCTGCGCCCCTACACTTACACCTGGACACCTGTGGCCAGGGCTACACTTTGTGGTGGAGTACGTAGGCAGGAGCCCCACCGCCAGCTCACCCCCTGCTTACACACCTACCCCACACACAGCACTGCTGCTGCCTCCTCCTTACAAAGGAAGGAAGAGCCATAAGCTACCTCTCCAGCACGTGCAAGCACAGCAGTACGCTTTGAAACGCGTTTCCTCTAAAAACATCCCAGACAAAACAGATGCCAAGATCAACAGCGTAATTCTCTGCCTTCAAAGAAGCAGGGTACTGCTGAGACTGTCCACTGCACACAGAGAGAGCGCTTTTCAGCAGCCATACCAACACACCCTCACCAGATATTGCTTGTTGAGTAAGTATTTGTACTAGCAGATCTTCCCCACATTGAGTTTCGGAACATTGGGCCATTATGGGACTTGGATTCCTCCCATTACGAGGCAAGAGCATCTTTTTAAAGAAATAAAAATAGCACTGCTAAATGGGTACAACTACCTTTTATATTACTAGAGTTACCACAGAATGCATCTTCAGTGTAATTCCACTCAGTCTGGTTGACTTACTCTGGTGGATGATTTTTTGAGCCCTTACATCTTACCAGTTCACTAAAAAGGCTTTTTTTTTTTTCTTTTTGGACAAAAGCCCAAATAAAATACTTCGCAGTCCATGTAATTCTGGGCCTTCCTATGTTCCTATATGTCTCTTTCTCTGAAGTGGATAAATAAATCATGCATTTTGTTTTCAAGTAATGTTATCAAATGCCAGACAGACATCATCTGACCTAAGAACTCACTAACTGACCCAAGCTTTGCTCCCCACGAGACCAAATGTTTTAACAGACTCAAGATTTAAATGCATTTTATCAAAACTATAACATACTTACATATGTATATATCTCATCCCTTCTGCTCTAAACAGGACCAGGGAAAAACTGAAAAAGCTTAATTCCAATAATTTACTCTAGAGCTGTCTTGTGGCTCAAGAGGCTGATTCACAGGTCAAAGAAATTCGCAATGACATAGCAGCAGAGCTATTTTCATTCTCCATTTCCCAAAAAAGAGTATTGCAGTTATGTTTGCCAATATTCACTGTTTACACCTATTAACCAAACATCCCTATTATTTATAACTACCGGGGGTAAGATTTCATCACTTTTACACATATGCCCCTCTGCCTCTGACTAGACCCATGGATCCTACTTGAGGTTGCTCACAGGTTACAGTACTATTTCGCCTTAGTACACTTAGAAATATCTTTGTGAATGATATTTCACAGCATGCTCTTGCATGTCCCCTTCAGTTAGCAAAACATCACTGATATGCTTTACGTATTGGCATCAGTATTCCTAAAGTTGTCCTGTTTATGTAAAACTGATTTTAAGTCAAGATGTTATGCAGCCTACATCACAGCTGTTCCATAATTAAATTGGATACCATAAAATCTGATGTAGAAAGTATTACCAGGTTGCAGAAGGTAAATATTCATAGATTAAGCTTGTTCTCTTTAGCTTGAAAAACTATGCAAGTTAAAGATCGTAACTTCTAAAATTAATCAAAACCTTCGCAGATGTATTAACAAGAATAAATCTTAGTGTTTTAAAAAAAATAGTCTGCTTTAGTTCAAGCTCTGCTAAAATTACCTGATGTATAGGTGCCTAATGTGCACCATGTGCAAGAAATTCTATACACACAGAGACCTTTGTTATACACTTTCTTAATTACCTGTATTGCTTATCAATATTCACTCACTTGTTCAGATATGCATGTTCATTTAAAGCAACTTATCTTAGTAGAGCTATTTTCATTACAGCTTGCTTTGAATACCGTCTCATTGTCAACATCAACTGGTCGACCCCTAGGTATACATATGATTCCCATAGGTACCTGCACATATAAAATCTGTTGTGAGACAATGCCTGTGCATACGCTAAAGAGGTGGGTAAAACAGTCTCATTTGGTGCATCCAAGATGGAGGCTGCATCCTCTATCCACAGCATAGACAAACACAGGACTAAGATTTACGTGATACAGTGAATTTACTGTGTGAGAAGGGAGAAAATGGAAGAGGATTTGCCTTCTGAAACTGGACAGTACTCTTTTCAAGAGCAAGAACTACCGCTTTTATTAATGGTTTTCAAAAATCTGCAGCTAAGAGGACTCTTTCGAGCTGAGTATTTAACAGTCCTTCCCCACTTGTACATACTTGACAAATACAAGCGTATTGCCCCTTAAGGTGTGTTTTGGCTTGATTGGCTTTTTGTTTGTTTGTTTTTCTGGAAGAAATTATCAGAATGTAATAAATGCCAACAGCTCTTCAAGTATGCTTGCATGTTTCTGTATGATTTGCAGCCCTGCCTCCAAAGCAAAAACACATGCACACAATTTAGCATTGAAAATACTTCACACTGTGCTGATGGCTTTTTTTTCTTCTGAATCTCAGTTTATAATTGTTGGAAGCAAGTTTTCTAGTCATAAAGTTAGCTGAGCTATTGGAAAAACCTGCTCTATATTATCGTTATACTGCTATCTACCAGCATGGAACTTACTGTCCTGTAACTACTTATCTCAGATTATAAAATACATATGCATGTGTTCATTTCAAATTATCATTTATTTATTTCATAGCTGAAGAAACATATCTCAATGTGAGAAAACAAGTACACACCTACTCGCTCAACTGGGTGTAAGCTTCACTGCAACACACCTTATAGTTTTAGTTTATTTCCAGAGGTGAAGATGACAACAGAAATACTAGAGTCCAATGCTGTTTTCACCTACCCTGAATATTATTTCAAGTCATTGCTCTGTGACTAACACAAAGATTATACAGTTATATGGCTTGAAAGGCTGACCATCTTTCATGCGCTCTGGAGAGAGTGAGATTTTGTACATGAATAATAGAGAAATGTGAATCAGCACAGGTAGATCAGTGATTTGTCTACTTCACACATACAACAAAGTGTTAATAGGTTAATTTGCAATTTGTTTTATTTTCATCCTTACATCTCTATCACTGGTAAGCCAGTTGGGTGAGATCCTTCATTTCTGTAATTCCAACTGTTTTACACTGTACTTAATATTTCCATCTCTAAACATGGGCCCACTCAAAAAAACCAACCAATTTCATGTTTTAAAAACTTTTTTTTAGTTTTAAAACATCTCTAAGTTTTATAGCAGTCCAGTGTACATGCAACTCCAAAACATCCCTCACCTGTAAATCAACCAGTCTGATGCGCATTTACATCACAGGTCTTTCACCAAGCACAATGTTTCTGAGGTGGGTACAATGCAGTATGTGCCAGTGTAGACTCTTTTACATTGCCAGGGAAGTTAAAAAGATGTTTAGTAGGACTGAAAATTCAGGCTGGATGGAAAAACACACAAGTAGAAAATGCTGATTTCAAAAGTGCCAAGGCACATTCTTTCATTGCCCACAATGAAAACCTGTAGACCAGGTATGGTTATGGAGATCTGTTCTTCCATCCCACTATTGCCTAAAAGGACAAGGGGCAGATGTTTCATACTGCTTGGGACAGATGCCTCGCTACACACAAAGATCTCTAATTTGGTATTATGTTTCTGCATGCAGTCTCTGCATCATGCAGGAGGGAAAGAAATGCTCCTGCTGCCTTGCAGCCCTACCACTCCACAACTCCCAGGACACCTCAGAGCTCTGCACATCCACATTGGTTCTCCCTGGGTGGACATTCCCAGAGGAACTGTGCTGCTGTGAGCATGCAAAGCCATGTAATCCAAGCCACTTGAAGGATACACAAAAAAATTGTATATTTTCTCCTTAATAAACAGTCCCTCTGGACACAGAAGTCACAGACTGTCTCTGCTCTGCAGCACAGTGGATAACTGCGCATCAGTAACATCCTACATTTTCTCCATGTTGTTTCTTTCTTTTGCAGCACTTGCAGATACCCACTGGGGAATATGATAATCCCAAAACACTGCTGCCTCCATGCTACAGAGTTTTATCATTCATCAACATTAGTGGTGTTCATGCATTATAAAGTACTGGCTTATTTGTACAGGAAGTAGAGACAAATTAGGAAGTTTGTGTACTAACATTTTATCTGCCCCGGCTTTGACACACTATCCTGTCCTGTTATAGAACTGTAGTACTGAAAAAAAGCTATACAAAAATTACACTCCGCTTCTAGTCCGCTTTCTTTTCCCCACGATCAAATCCCTTTTCAGAGATATGAGAAGACAAGCAATGTAGAAAGCACCTTGAAGGTTACCTTACTGCTTTTCCAGCAAATTATATGGCTGTCTGCCTCTGGAAAAGGTTTGGGGAGCTGCATCAACATGCAAAGAACCTCAAAAGGAGGAGGGAATTTTTGACTGCTCTAATTGTAATTCTGTCCTGAAATTGAGACCTCCAGCACAACAATGACAAAACACCAAACAAAATCAGCAATGAACAACAATTAAGATGGTTTCCCACACAAACCTTAGTCCCACCCTTGGCAAACTGCAGGTAATTTGCTTAGAGGAGAAATTTTCTTAAGCTGTCAACTGGGCAACAAAATTGCCATCAAGGAAAAAAAAAACGCAACAGCATCTCCATGCAGATGAGAAAAAAGAGAGCACTAGATTGTCTCTAGGAGAACCAAGAGAGAGATGCTATAGATTAGGTTCATTCAGTAAAATCACATAACAGCATCTGACTTCTCCTTTATCAGTCTGATACGCATCTACTTATTCCTAAGTTACAGTGGACAGAGTAAAATATGGTTTAAGAATTACTTGTTCTCAAATTTCACTTATATTCTTAAAAGTGGAGGACTTCAGGCATAAATCTGCCACTCATGACATGCCTGTTTCCCCTCTGTATTCAATCTAAAAGCAGTCTTTATTGAAATGATCAGAAATTACACATTGACATTTGGCAGCCAAAACCAGAAACCTACCACAGCCTCATTGCAGCTCTCTGTTGCCACATCTCCATTTCTGTAGCTAAATACACCCAGCGTGGCAAAGCAGCTGCATCATTTACTGTTCATTAAGAGGTAGAAATGATGCAGCAGGTGGATGTCAGGTTTTGTCCGTTACTTCACAGTTACTTGTTCTGAGTATTTAATCCACATTTTGGTAGGTGGAATGAGAACCATTTATCTAAATCAGAATGATTCATCTGAGGATTTTTTTCCCATCCTGCACCTCTTTTATATATATATATATATTCCCCCCCCCCAACCTCATAAAATATTAAATTCTCCTGGACCACCTTATTAGTACTCATCTATTAATAGCAGACTCCAAAACCTCCTCACTCCTCAATTAATATTGCTCAGCCAAACATCCCATGCTTGAAAGGTCTCAGGATGACTACGGAAACTCTCTGTTGCAGGAACTAAAACCCTTAAAAGATACCTTAACGAGGCCAAGAAGATTTCCTGAAGTTTATGAAAAAAAAAAAAAAAATTGTGCTAACTAGTCCAAATGTTTGCATGAATTTGGACCAGTTTCTGTCAAACTTCCCCTCGTTATTGTTTCCCTAGGAGTCACTCTTAGATTTTAACCAAGTTACGTTTGCACACAGAATTTGTTCAGAACTGTAAATTTCCATTAAAATGCAGAAAAATCTTGAAAGCTAAAGTTATTTCCATTTTCCATACAGACTGGTACATTTGTAGAAAAAGCTCCACTGTCCAGAAGGCTGTTGACCACAGCCTTCGTTTGCAGCTTGAACTACAGCCAATCCAGATCACTGAAGATAAGAGGACAAACACTCTGAATTTGACTCAAAACATCATAAAAAGTCAGTGTAGTAAGTCAAGCAGATGACAAATAATTAACTTTTTACATATCTGACTTCACTCTCCACAAGGATGAATCAGCTCAGCAGCAATCTCATACTAGTGGCAAAATATAAGAGTAATACATAGTAGTAGGTATCTTGCAAGTGCCACAAAAATGTGAAACACAAATATAGGCAACTTGCTGTATACAACTGATCACAGATTCTGGCATCTGAATAATGGGAAGGTGAGCTGGAAGCTGTATGTGTTACACCACCCACACAATTCTCCCACCAACAGGGCTCCTCTCTTGCCTGAGAACAATAAATTTAGATTGGGCTACAGCAAAACTATTTCCAAGAATTGAAATGAGAAAAGGTTGGGTTATTTAATTATGAATTTAAAAAAATGCCATCCATTAAATATAAATTGACAAGACTTAATTCTTTCTGTCTCAGTGTTGTTCGTTGACCCCTTCTTTGCTTTCTTGAATAACATCCATGACAAATTTTGGGAAGGGTTCAGAGAAGGTATTGGAAGGACTGTGTAATGTGCCAGAAGCTTTTTTAAAAAAAAAAAAAAAAAAAGCAAACTATGGCAAATGGGAAGAATGACAACTTCAAATCCACAAGCACATAAATGATCAACAAACGCTGGCTGATAGCCTAACGTGGCGAGTAAAGCAATCACAGTACGCCTGCTCCTGCAGTGACAAGGGCCAAATGAGAGAACAACCATCAGTCAGGTGTCATGGGCAAGCCACCACTTCTGCACATTTTAAAAAAATTAATTTTTTAATTAATTTAAAACTAATTTTAAAATAAATAAATAAATAAATAATTTAATTTAAAACACAAAATTAAAGTACAATGAAAACAGGCTGAAGAAAGAGAAATACAGAGAATGACAGTGTGGAAAGATGCCCCTCTGCCTTACCTCAGATGTTCACCTACAGGATGTGAAGGAAGAAAACAACAGACATTATATTCATGATTTCCTGCTGCTGCATGAGTGCCTGAACTGGCATGATAACATCTTCCTCCACGCAGGTGTGCTAGAAAGGGAATGCTGCACACATCAGTTACTGAATTTAATTAAATAGATGCAAGTAATAAGTTAATAAACTGATCTCTAAATCACTGCTATTTTTGTGTCTAGACAAGGTCAGAGTCTCTGTCCCTGTATTTATTTTCATCTACAGGCTTGAAGTCCATTTGACTCTCACTTAAAGTTATTCCTGATTCCATTTTTGAACTGAACAATGGGGAAACAAAAACGGACCTCTTAGATCCTTATCCCCATGGTTACTTGCAACTAATGATAAAAGGATGGCCACAGTGCATGTTTTTAGGGTTTTATCTGTCATTTGACAACACTTCCAGTTACCCACTGGTCAGATAAACACTAAAATTAGACACTGTGTAGAGGTCTGGCTTATCAGAGCTGTCACTCCTCTGTCATTGGGTCCTCTTGACCATAGCTTTTGTAGAGCCACAGCAAAACAGTCCTCTTATCTCCCGTTGCATATACATACTGTGCAGCTACACTCATCAGCTAGTCACAGACCTGTGGCACATGAAAGAGGAGCTGGGCATGACCTTCAGCATCAAAATCACCCGCATCTGTGTTCAGAGTAGTGTGGCAGCCCACCTCCCTCAGTGAGGAGCGAGGCTCTGCAAGCCAACACAGAGAGAGGGGAATGCACTGTCTCCTACCATGGAGGCTACCCTGACACCGTCATCACTTTTAATTGCGATTCTCCTGTAGCAGCATGAACTACTCGTATCAAAAAGGTAATGACAACAACAAAACATTTGAAACCAACTTCCTGTATTCTACATGAGACTGAAAAATATGTGCTTTCCTCCAAACTATGCTTCTTTTTTTTTTTTTTTTTTTATTCCTTCTCTTTTTCCACCCCCCCCCCCCCCTTTTTGCTTAATATTCAGCTGTGGGTTTTGCATCTCCTCAGAGATGAGCACAACATATCTGGTTCCTCACTGGACCCATTCATGACAAACTTCACTGCCAGTTTCTAATGCTGCTTCTAGCAGCTAAGTTTTGTCCCTCAGTATGTTTTCAGGCTTCCCACCTGGCTGAGTTGTTGCAGTGTGTTCACAGGTGTCAACCTATGATATTGCCCTGAAAGGAGCAAAATTTCTACTTGCTGACACTAGAGAGAAAAGCAGGCTTAAGTCTGTGACAGGCCCCAATTCCTCTTCTCCTATCAGGGTAAAAAAAGCAGGTACTTGGTACCACACACCCTACTTTTCCAAGATATGCCACCTTTTTCAGCCTTCTCACAGAAAGAGCACTTGAAGAAGGAAGACAATCCAGGGCTGAGTTATCCTGGAGGACCACCAGCATCTCTCAGCAGGATCCTGGTCTGACATTCATGAAATGGTTCAGGGGTCTCCCTGCCTACACATGCACACACACGGAATACCATCCATCTACTCTCATTCCTCCTTTTCCTTTCCATGGCATTCCCATTTTTGCTGTCACAAACTAGGTATCCCAAGGAGAGTGTTGCAAGGAAGGTCCTTTGCATACTGTTACATACATAACTGTTTGGTAAGGATTATGACAAACCACTAAACAGGGATGTAAAAAACACAAAGCAAATTATTCTGAAAATCATGCATTACCATTTTTCTATGCATTTTTTTCATGCTGCTTTGCAGTATGCATTTTCATATTGTGTTTTAACAGTAAGATTGATTTAATTGGCAATTGTTTATCTAATATTGCTAGTCTCCTACATTATTATTATTTTTAGAGGCATCAGAAAATTCTGATGAAAATGTTTTAAAGTTGAAAGAACACCCATAATAGAAAAAAGTTCCAAAATCGTCTAAGAAATGTCCAGTATTTACTTTCTTCCTCAGAAATACAACAAAATAATAATTATTTTCATTGCAATTTCATTTAACTGAAGTTTATTTTCTACCTTGTGAAATGGGAAATAAGTACAGCATTATTCTCAGTGTTAACATACTACTTTCAATTAGCTGTACCTTTATATTAAGTTTAGCTACGAGACATTTACTTGCATGCTTCTAAATATACAGTTGGGTTATTTAATTTTATAGTCCATGCTGCCTGAAAACTACAGAGCCAGAATTTTTTATTTTTTTCTTAAAGAAGAGTTTTATTTTAAGAATATATGACCAAGAAGAGTGAAGCTGAGAAGAAGAAATTTCAGGAAATAGGTATAAAATGAACTCAGCGATCCTCTCTAAACTCTCCATTGGTTCTATTGAGCCTATCTTCTCAAAGCCACTTTGCAGGCTAAGTTGGCCATATGTCCACACTGCCTAGGCTGCAGCAAGGCACCAGCCTTTGTTCAACAAGCAGTAACGCTTTGAAAATAGTAGCCTTTTGATGCACTTCCCAGTCTGCACTCATATGTAGTTTGGATGCATCTTCTGGATTCAAGCCACCTGAAGCATCACTAGTCAGTGTACACCTGGAGAAGAGGCATAGCCCAAAACACTGTAGTTACATGGCCAGGTCAGCATGATGCTATAGCCAGTGGGACCCAGAAAACTAGATGCAACAATGCCACACAGTAACCAGTCATGATGTCATCTCAACACAGGCACCAAACAAGGATGTTTCTGATCAGATAACTGCCACTGGGCTTCACAAGACTAAACTAACACCTGGGACTTGACTGCTTACAAGTTTGGGCCAGACAAAAGCCCTAAACCACACAGAAATCATAGACTTGATTAGTGACACTAGCATAAATTAAATGCTTATGGCAGTCATCCCAGGAAAATGGTAAGTGCCACACAAATGGACACTATCCTCCAGTAGATGCTACACAACAGGGAACCCGTGGACATTCCCAGCCCAGACAAGTATGGCTTTCTGTCAGAAAGTGACTGTTAGTTTCATTGCTAAGTTGAGCAAAAGCCAGATGGTTGTAGTTCCACACACCTGCACGCTCCAATGCTGACATTGAACAGGCTGGTGGTGCCAAGTAAGGAAGGCCACAGGGTAATGTGAGTTTTGTGCAGAGGATGATGACCACCACCCTCTCCTTCCGGACTGGGCAGCTGGTCCCAGACCTGGCACCATTCCAAACTTTCTGCCAGCTCATTTAGCCCACAGCCCAGTCCTGCAAATCCAGTCCTACCAAGGGATGCTGGTGTCACTCTGCCAGAAACAGCGTGAGGTGACACACCTTAATTCAGTAGGAATCACAAAAAAAATAAAACAGAAACAAAAAAATAATCACACAAAATCCCACACACAACATAAAACCGGCACAGGAGCTAGACCCCTGCATGTGAACCAGCTGGCTATCCACAACCACGAGGAGGTCACCGCAGGTCACCTCAGCTCTCTTACCTGCAGCTCTGGCTGTCCTAAGTCCCTCACAAAACAGCTGAACCCCTCCTGCCTTTCCTGTCTTGCTAGTAACATCACAGTGAAAAATAATCCCTTCATGGTCATTAGAGAACAGCCAAGGAGGACACTGGGCAGAGCTACTTGCAAAGGTAGCAGTGTGGTGGCCCTGGGGTCCGCATGGTTACAGAGAAGTCAGGTATGGCACAAACGCTCGCCAAGACCAGGCAGACCACAGTCAGGTGCTGTGGAATAGCAAGTATCCCTCGTAGCACTCAGCCTTTCTGTACTGGGGATGTCAAACAGCCTGAACAGGGATGCAGTTGTCTAGCCAGAGCTACAGCCGTTGGGGCATACTCTGAAAACTGCACATACTTGGCCCTTAAAAGCCAGCATTTTGTCTCAGAGTTCAACAAAGCCAGTGTTTATCTCAATGTGGTCACATAGCAAGCCTGTTTCTTTCACCTTCTCTCCAGAAAATATCTCCTGTTCAAAAAAAAGACAGAGATGGTTGTTGTTCATGCTACCTGTCTGAAATTTTGAGTCAAGTTAGCTTTTGGTGCTTTGTTTCTATCACCAGATTCCTTGAAATTCCCACGGAAGTATGAAGACACTCAGAGGAGAACAGAGAACTGGTTGATTGATTACCTTTCTCTCCATCTGAATTGCATTCAATTAACTAATGTCATTCAGCTTGTGACATCTCAGTTGCCTTAGGCATATACTGGTGCAGCCCTGCTAAAGGCAGGTACTCTAATAAAACTGCATGGATAAAACTGGCAGAGAATCTGGTCTCACATCTGAGGCCATGCCTGGGCCAACAAAACAAAAATAGAGAATTTTAGAAGCCAGCTACTGAAAATATTTAACAGGTAGTTCCCAATAAAGTGTCTGTGGAGAGATGAGTGTCATTAAGATGGCTTTATCTTTGACAAGACAAAGAAAAAAGTATAATCACATTTTGCACATCAATAGACACACAAATTCAGCAATTGAAAGATTAATGAGGGAATGGGCTTATTTGCTTTCCTATCACTTCACCTTATGTCAGTGCTGGAGGAAATACATTAGAAAATTTCCCATGTAGTATTTTAGGCCAAGTGCTCTGTTGAAATCAACATTAGTAGAGAGTACTGGTTAAAAATAGATGACACCTTAGCCTAGTACCTATGCAAAGATAAATATTTAAGCAATATTTTTTAAGACCTAGAGAAAGCTCAGCAGGATCCCCAGAAATGCTTCTGCAGAAGCAACAAGCAGTAACCTCTGTTACCAGGCTTCAACTCAAAACAGATCAAAGCATTTGGCTGACCCTGGTAATGAACTAATGGTTTCTAAGGCTACAGATAATCTCACTAAGACCATTACCCAACTCATGATGAACTGATAAAAAAGTTTTCACTAGTTCTTTATGGAAGTCGTCTCTGTCATTTGCACTTCTCCTCCCTTCTTAGAGGAAGTTTGTTCAGACAAATTTAAATCACATTTGAGGACCTGTATTAGCATCTTGTGACATGAGTTTCTTCCTTCCTATCTTCTATATGAGCTGTGAATGCAGTGCCACTTTCTTTTGATGACTGGGAGATGAAGCTTGCATTTCAATAAACTTCTCTATGGAAGACTCAATTCACAATACACTCAGTTTACAGAGGAAAAAAAGTTAAAATATGTTATTCTGGTTTGTCTCAAACACAGATGGGGAAAGCCTCCAGAGAAAAATCCCAGCTGCCAATCTGCACTGCAGACCTCTACTTCATACTGACATCAGAGGGAGTTCCATGCAGCGGATGTGTGCAGATGATGCAACAAAAATCTGCAATGCAGATAACAGATCCGCAATGCAGATCAGACACTCGGATTTTAGTCACAGGGTGATAATTCAGCTTCACTCTTCCCACCACAGAATCACTGAAATGCTGAGGCTGGAGGGGGCCTCTGGAGATCATCTAGTCCAACCCCCTTGCTCAAAGCAGTGTCAGCTAAAGCAGGTTGCCCAGGACTGTATCCTGTCATGTTCTGAGTACCTACAAGGATGGAGACTCCACAACGCTGGACAACCTCTGCCACTGTCTGACTACCCCTCACAGTAAATTAAAAAAAAAAACCAAAAAAAAAAAAACACAAACCCAAACTCAACCCAAAAACCATTTAAAAAAAAAAAAAAAGAGCTTTTTCTTATGTTTGAATGGTATTTCCTGTATTTTGGTTTTTGCCCTCTGCCTCTTGTCCTGTCACTGGGCACTACTGAGGAGAGCCTGGCCCCATCTTGTGTGCTTCCTTCCGTCAGGTATTTATATTGATAAGCTTCCCCCAAGCCTTCTCTCCTCCGGGCTGAACAGTCCCAGCTCTCCTGGCTCCCCTTCTATGTCAGACGCTCCAGTCTCTTAATCTTCTCCATGGTCCTTTGCTGGACTCTTTCCAGTACGCCCCTGTCCCTCTTGCACTAGGGAATCCAGAACTGGACCCGGCACTCCACATGTGGCCTCACCAGTGCTGAGCAGAGGGGAAGATGGACCTGCTGGTGACACTCTTCCTAATGCCACCCAGGATGCTGTTGGCCTTCTTTGCTGCAAGGTCATATTGCTGGTTCATGGTTGAAGTTGTTGTCCACCAGGACCCCCAGCTTCTTCTCAGCAAAGCTGCTTTCCAGTCAGTCAGCCCCCAGCACATACTGGTGCATGGGGTTTTTCGCCACCACGGTGCAGGACTTCGTACTTCCTCTTGCTGAACTGCATGAGGTTCCTGTCAGCCCAGTTCTCCAGCCTGTGGATGTCCCTCTGGATGGTGGCACACCCACCTGGTCTACCAACCACACCCCCTGTTTTGGGGGTTTTTCATCTACAAACTTGCTGAGGGTGCACTGTGCCCCATCATCCAGGTCATTAATGTTAAACAGCATAAACCATAGTTGTATAAGCCATAGCACAGCCATGCTGGGGGGGGGGGGGGGGTGGGGTGGTGGTGGGAAATCGATCTGTGTAAAATATATTGAGTCAATTTGTGCTATTATAAAATTTTCATTAATTATTGTACAACTGCTTCAAAAAGAATGACATGTAGAATATGACAAATCTGAGTTTAACCTCACTTCAGTTCAGAAAAAAATGAAATGAGTTTGAAAAAAAGAGAGTAATACGGCTGATATTCTGCTGCAGCACAAAACTAAGAAGCCTGTATTCTGTTGATACCAATCAGTAATTTTTGTAAGAAATTAGGACAGTTTTGCTAGCAAAAGAGCTGATATGTCAGGATAACACAATTATTTATATTATATAATGAATTATAAAGCAAAAAAGCACTAAGTACATTTTTTTTCTGAGAGCCAATGCAATGAGCAAATATGTAAAGCCCAAGCAACATGAATAAAACCTACATGTCAGGTCATGGCTTGCCAACGCCAGCCTCAGATGCTCAGAAAGTGCCTTGGCTACACTAGAATCAGCATTAAAGCAGTGGAGAAAAAAGGGAAACAGTTAAAGGCTGTACTGATTCAAAGTCTGCAAGCTTCATGGAGTTTCTCTGAAAGCCAGTGGGCATTCCTCAGATGGGAATTTGCTGTATCTAGCCCAGGCCACTTTGATTAACATATTATTCAACAGCATCGCTCATGATTCAGCAAAAACACTCTACCAAGTTTATCAGATTTGTAACATTAATCAACATATATGCAAATGTCAGTGCACAAGCACTGTTTTGAAATATCAAGCCACATACTCAGATGCAGTAAATCACTGTAACTCCACAGAAGTCAACTGAGTTTTATGCCAATTTACACCAAATTTGGCCCACTGTATTTACACTACTACACTCTGTAATTCTTTTACTCAAGTACTGCAGACATTGCAGATAATTATGAGCAACTTTAAAAGTTTAGGAAGCCGAGAAACCCTCAAAAGGAGGTACAGTGCCATAAGAGGAATCCAATTTTCTCAAAATCTTCAGAATGAATCTGAATATTACTTTATTATGAATTATACTGTTTGGAATTAGGGCAGACTTAATTGTAACTGCTACAAGCAGCTGGAAGGATAACAAGCATCTTTTTGATTCAGGAGCAGATACTATTGTTGACAATTATATGACAAAAATCAATCTTGAGGTTCTAAGTACTAGAAATAGAAATGTTATCTTCATCTTAGAAACTGCAACTACAGATGCTCGCACTGATCTAAACGCTGCTTGTGCACATCATTTAAGAGGAAGGAAAATAAGCTTCTGATAGTTTTCCTTTTTACAATAAACACTCTTCAGTAGCTCTCATTTAAAAGAAACAGAAATTCAGGTCTAGTCCTTTTTCAGCTGAGCTCAGAGAAAATTTGCTCTGACAAGGAACTGCAAGTGCTCACATGAAAGAAGAGACAGATCAAAGGAACATACATAATGGAAGGAAGCCCTGGGCACAAATGGGGACCCAAAGCCCACATTCCTGGGTCAATTTCCACACCTCAGAATGAAGGCCTTTCCACCAAAAGAAGATACAAGATTGCTTTTTGCCAGAGTAAGAGCAGCACTGACAGCGAATTTAAACTACAGGCCTGGTTTCAAAACAACCTGAGTCAATTTATAAAGTTTAGATCAATTTATAAAGTTCACATGGAAACCAAGTAACACATGATAGTTTTAGCAGTCTTGCTGTGAACACTTCAGTAGATTCAGATCCAAAAATTATTGGAACTAAAAATAAATGTCCCAATCTGCAAACTACAGACACAGTGGCTCTGACATCAGCAAGTGCTGAGTACTCAGATGGATAGTGTGATAATTTCCAAATGAGACCTTTCTATTACATAAAATAGTTTCTCGAAATTGCCAGCAGGCAGCTTAACATGCAAAAACCAGATAAAGAACAGCCATTAGCAAGTTATGTGGGTAAGGGGTGTTGACAGTTCGCAGCAGCTTTACTTACCTAGATGTTGCTATACATCTGCAAAGTCACTGGTAGGCTGGGCTGCGAATTTCTGGCAAAAGAATTTCCAGCAAAATACAGCAGTTACCAAAAATCATTTTGCATGGGGAGGCAAACTGGACAAAACCTTCACCAGAAAGCACAGAGTCAAAAGAAAGATACACACAGCAGGGGGTGCAAACAAGGGACTCCAAGCAACCCATAGCCTGATATTAATAGCATTCCCGTGGGAATCAACAATTCAATCCATTGGATGCGTGACACCTGCAACAGGTATGGGGATTTCCAATGTGTCCCAGGTAAATGTTTAGCATAGACTCTCTCTTGGCTTTCATGAAAAAACTACATCTCAAATTTGTATCTCAATGCATAAACGGCTAGTGTTTTCCCAAGACAGAACACAGTTTTCTCTCCAGATCTGATTGTCATACTCAATTAACTGGAGCTAAGTATCCCTTTTTCCTGCTCCTTCAAAGCTCTTCACATTAAGAAGAAATGCAGGACCTTAGCGAAGATTAAGCTCTTATCCATCAGCCTTAAGATTATTTTGGGTAATTTCATGATTGCTATTGTTGTTATTCACTTCAAAATATTCCTGAACTCCTACTTGCAGGTTTTGTGGTCTCAAAACCAAACCAAACCTGTCCCTGATCGGATTTGATCTGGAGAACGTTTTACCACATCCTTTAGGAAAGCATCACAGTATAACGTACCACTTAACTTCATTGCCATCAGCCAGCCATTTAAAAGGAGATGAAACTGTATAGGAATTTCCTTTGAGTGCCTTTTTAATGCTTCTTGCTTACGCAAATTAAAGAACTCAAGATAAAGCTTCAGCAATTGATTAGTCAAAGACTTTTATCTCAGCTCATCACACTCTCTCTAACTGCCAAGAGTAAGAAAGCCACTATCCCATTTTCTCATTGGGAATGAAAAATATACCGTGACAGTCTTAATTCAATAACAGGATGAGCAACTTATGGCCCACAGGACTTGCACAGGCTGCCAGGACAATAAATCTGTTCCAGAGCCCTCACTCCCCTCCCTTCCTCCCAAGTGCCCTTCAAGGGCAGGCTGCAGGCTGGAGGAATAGGCCAGGTGGCCACCAGACCCTTTCCAGTGCTATTTTGCCTGAAAGCCCAGCTGCTCCTTCCCATTGGGTGACACTCCATGACAGTCAGTTCACGTCAGGAAACCCTGCGTCTCTGCATGGTCACAGAAAGACCAGGCTGGGTGTCACCACAAGGCATGAGGGGAGGGGGTCATGGCATACAATTCACTTAATCTACCAGAATAAGATATGTGGTCCACCCCACCAGGGTGATTAGACATGTTTCATATCATAATAGTAGTGACAATAATACCTTTCGTTAGCATGTTGTAGTACTCAAAGCTGCAGCACAAGCTATGACTGGTTTCTTATGCACTTGTGCTTTACATCTTTCCTACCTTCCCCATAGCAACACATTCTGTTACCTACTGTGTCTCCTGCTGCTCTGCTCTCCTTGGGCTTTTCCTCCAAATATTGCCCTGCCTGCTTGTGTGGTCACATATGGTGCCTCGTTCACAGCTACAGATGTGCTGATTAGCTAGGAAGTATGTTAGCACTGATCAGCCAGACAGCAACTCTCAGAAGTCAGCTTTTCTCTCTCCTATCCATTCCCTTTAGTGGGACCCTTTTTTATCCTACTATCAGTTTTCACAAAATAGATAGGAACTAAATACCTTTGAGAGGTCTACCATTCTGTTAAGTTACTGATCAAGTTCAGCTATGTTTAAGAAGTTAATGGGAAGGCTGACTAAGAGATATACAGCAATTTCCTTAGGAAAAGGATAGCCAGTTTTCCTTAGGAAACCAGGCTAAAAATTATGTCAACAGGAATTGCAAGGCATCCCAGTTTGATATTAGTATGTAGAGGCTATTAATCTCTCATGCTGGAGATAACTAAATAGTGCATTATTAAACGCTTCCTTATCAGAATAAAGGCTATCCCTAAATTAATGTATTTTCCTATACACAACTCCCTGCCCACATACAGTTTCTTCTGTAAACCTGCAAGGAAGACTGGGCTAGCAACTTCAGTAAGCCAAGCAACTAATCACAGCCCCTGGAACAGCCCTGTATACCCACAAGTGCCGCACAGACATTTGAGACTCATATGGTTGTACAGGTATACCACATCTGGATTTAAAAAATATGTTTGTCCTCTGTGTGTGGTGGGGTACCGTAGTCCATGTCAAGGACTGGGGGTGATCTGTATGCTTACAAAGCCAGAACTGGAAGCCTTGCACAGCTGCAAAACAAATGCTCAGAGTTTATTATGGTACAAGATTCAGGTGACATACGTCAGGCAGAGAAGTGTGGTCAAGGACAGGCATTGGGCAGTACTCAAAGCTTCTTTACTACCAGGACCTTGTTTATTCACGGAGCTTCAGCTCAAACTCTCATTCCCATTTTGGAAGTGGATTTGTTCCCTGCCTTTCAGAGGCACAGGTCTGTTAGGACACCCCACAGTCCATCTGAATTTCTCAACTTGGGTCTTTTGATGCATCTGATATTTACCGGGACAGAATCTCTGGCTTTGCTTGTCATCAATAATACATCTATCCCATGAAGAACAAGAAGACTGTGATATCAAAAAAAAAAAAGAAAAACCCCAAAAGAGAGAGAAGTCCATTTCCCTTTCAACTGCCTGAAAAAACACCCTCCTCTTGGACCTGTGTGGATATATGCAAAGAGAGAGAGAATACAGCCTTTGAACAGTAACTGGTATAAATCTTTCTCCTCTGATCATTCCCGCTCTGACTCATAAATCTCAATCTACCAAGAAATGAGTGCATAGCTCTCACAAAGCATTACATGCACCTAGAAGGGAGGCACAGTTAAAAGAAGAGAGAAGAGAGACAAATGATTTGGGGGCCAGTTCCTTAACAAACAGAACACTTTTCACTTCTTATTCGTCATAATGAGTATCAATAAACAACAGGAATAAGCAAGAGGTTTGAATACAACATCGATGAATGTAAGTTTAATGCAAGTAAAGTGCCTTATAGTAAGTCTGGATTGAGAAAGATGTTGAGAAAGGTGGTTTTCAGAGAGACTGCTTATATTTTAATGTTTAGTGAGACCTGAATCTGCAGTAGATGGGTACAAAAACCAATGAGAAAGTGTCTTTTTTTTTTTTTTTTTTTAGATAAGTTAGGGCAAGTGAGATTCATCTTTTTTAAAAAACAAGAAGAAAATCCAAATAAAAAAGGCAATAAACAAATACTGAGACCCGTAAGGAAAGGCGGGCTTTATTCTACCCCACAACTAGCCCTCAACTCCTGTTCTTCTGCGGTCATGGTCACAGCTCTCCCGCACAGCATCACCTCCCTCTCATTTTCAGACCTCACATACTAGCTTAGGTAGCTACAGCCAAGCTTTCGTGCTGCCCAGAGTGTCAAAACATGAGAGGTGGTAAAGGAGTCCTGCAGGTCCCTCTTCACCATGTAACTGGAGATGGGCTCTTGCTATGACTCAGGCAAGGCAGGGGGAAGGCTGGCTTATACCCCTTATTCCCATTGATGCCACCTTGACCCACACAACTGAGGCTCATGGGCTGACTCCCAGCACATGGTGCTGTGACTGAAGTTTTCACATTTGGAGCACTGCAGTATCACTTCCATCCTGTAGATCAAATGGCCAGTAGCTGGCATGAGCAAGAGTTTACATCACTCACAACCAAACCAGAAATACAAGAAGATTAGCTGCCAGTGTGATTTAAGACTTCCAAAGCAGAACAGAAGCAGACAAGGAAAGGAAAGCAAAGCAAACTGTCCTTGGAAAGATAAAGAAACTTTGCAGCTGACATAGGAAAAGCAGCTATTAAGGTAAGCAGGGATGTTACCAGTCTCAAGCTAAAAGCTGGAAGTATTCTGAAAGGTGATGGCAATTAAGAACCCATGCAAGTCTTGAGCTTAAAAACTCTCTGACTTTGAAGGAACTGAATCTGCCTTTCTGGTTGCCAGGACATAGAGCCTTGGTAACAGATGACAGATATCACTTCCTAGTTCAAGTATAGCTACATAGGCATCCAGTAAGGCTTGTCTGGTACAGGACAGAGGGTCTTTGCCACGTCTGCTGACTGTTCAGCTGCCTGCTACCCTGATTGATCACTTTGGAAACACTCCTGCCCCAAGCCCCCACTAGATAGAGCCAGCTGGACTACTCCATGATTCCAGACCAACTTTAACTGTCACACAGGCCCTGGACCAGGATGGGAGGCTGCAGTGAGCATTTTGTCTCAGATGAGCTTCTCCACTCTTCCCTAGATGTCTCAGTCACCTTGTACCATAGGATCTCTCCTGCCACAAGATCAAGCACAGCCATTACATCCCATAAGCACCATCACAGTCATATACCCCAATGCAGTGTCCCAGGTCTCTGGACTCAAAGTTACAGTCCATCTCTCCCGTACATCAAAACCAAACAAGTCTAGGAGAAATGATCTTGGACACATCAAATTTTCAGCTGGAGCAGTGCCACACGGGTGACTTGATTCACTCCAGGCAGCAGTCTGGGGACAAATGCAGCAGTTTCTCTCATATCCTCCAACATAAAGCACTTCCACAAACTTGTCTGTTGTTTCTCTGCTCCCCCTGGTGGGTGCCAGCCCAGCATTATCAAAATGCCTGCTTGGGTAGCACTGCCAGGGAGCAGCACACAGAAGCTAAAGCAGGCTGTAAAGTATTACACAATCTCCTTAATTACCACTGTTAATTCTTACCAATACCAATAGCACCACTGCTCATTACAGGGACCAAGCAGATCAAAAAGCAGATCTAGGAAGAGAGTTTCTGAATTGGAGACTTCAGTGTCAGCAACCACTGACATCTCCAGCCAATAGCCAGATCATGCAGCCCTGACAAGGCCGTACGCCCACCACCTAATATTCCTGGGCATCAATCCACAGCCACTGCCAACAACTGTACATACATGGATGCTGATCCATGCACAGCTATTCAAAAAGAAAGTGATCACAGTTCCTGTAATTGTGAACTTGCATATTTGTGCAAAGAAAGATAGTGGATATATCAGATTTGTTGCATGAATTGTGGGCCAAGAAGCTAATCATTCAGTGTGTCTAATTATATCTTTTCCCTTGTCAAAAGGGGATAATCCACCATTGTCCATATTCCATTGTATTCTCAAATGTAATTCAAACTGGGGCCTCCCCTGCCTTTACTAGACAAATAGACTAAATGCCAGTAAGAATGGATTTTAAATCTATATTTTAAGCACTGGAGTAGTATAACTAGTCAAGACACAAAATTACTTATAACTGCTTGCTCAGTACAATACTGCGAACAAGATGATACTACAAACATGTTCAATTCTCTCTTTAAAAAGGTATTCAGCCTTGTTTAGACCAATCTTGTGCTTGTTCTTGGTATCTTCAGAAAAGAGATAGTAAAATAATTGTATAAGAAAATCAAGCCCCATCAGAACACCTTTTAATTAGGGAGAGATCGTGCACTATACTTATTCGGGGTGTAGAGAAGGGGTTGGTTTCATTTGGTTTTTGCTTTACATCTTACAGATGGATTATTACTGCAGGAAAAGTACAACTGAAATGACTGAAATAATCACATTCCTCCCTTCATGTTTAAATGCATTTCAAGCTCACATCTAGAAGCTGAACAAAATCAAATATAGATCTCTTCCTAATATTCCAAGCTACAGAACAATAAGTACTGCACAGTAGAAAACAAGATCTAATACAAGAGGTGGCAACTGGGATTTCATGCTGCTTGTATGTATTCACATAAAAAGATATGCAATCACAAGCAAGTGTGACTCATTTGACACTGGAGAGACATTTTCTTTTTAACTATGCATGAAAGGGATAGTTTCGCCATACACTGCTCTAACAGGAGTGAATCAGAACTAGTAAAGGAGTCGCTGCATTTTACAGTTTGTAGCAGTCACATTCGAAAACAAGGCCTGGTTTTTCTCTCTAAAATCAGTTCATACAAGCCCAACATCGCCCCACACACCCCCTGAGATTTAGCCACCAGATTCCCAATTAAGACATGCTGGACTGGACAACTTGTAAAGCACATTTCATTCCACAAAAGGCAACAGGGTAGCAAGATCTTCCACTAGTGTCTAATAAACAAGAAACAAGGAAAGCCCATGCTTGCCAGGCAATCACATACACTCAGACACACCAGTCAAACTCTGTCACGGAAGCACTGGAAGATCACAACCCACAGAAGACCTTGATGAATCGAACATGCAACCCATCATACAAAAGATGCTACCGCCCTCCTGAGCCCTAGTTTGCACCATAATATCAACAAGATCCCAAACTGAATAAAAACACCACAGTGTTTTTATTTTTTCATGTCTTCAGACAGTAATTGCAATGTACTCTCTTATCTTCCACTCCCCTGCATAGCTCAAGCACACAGGGGGCTTCCTTTCTTTATGAAACTAGACAATTAAAATTTACTTTGTAACAATAATTTGTTTGGATTTCCATCTATAAAAGCCTCCAAAAATGCCACATCGTACAGTAATTTCTATACTGGTGAAAAACAAAGGTTCTGTAATGTTTATAAAGCCATTTAAACTGCATTAGCAGAACTATTTTGCTAAATTACATTTTCCAACTCATCAGTCCTTATTATGCTATATACAAGCTCACATCTTCCAAGAGTTACCCCTACTCACATAATCAAATCATGCCATTTGAAATGCTGTGACATTATTTTGTCATATAAAATGGTTGAAATTATCTTGACGATGGCAATGTAAGGATTGCAGCTACCCAGAATTTGTTATGAGAAGTGAAAGCTGAAAAAGAGTTCAATCTCTTGAAATTATACATTTTAAATATCACAAACACAAAGACACAAAGTGTTTAAAAGCCATTAAATATTACGGGTCATCATAAAAGGAGGATCCAGGTTCTGAAACACTTGTCCTGAAGAATTTAAATGGAAATACTAAAGAATGAAAATGCACTATGGAATTACAGGATTTATGTATATAGACTGACAAACTCACTTTATGGTACTATGTTTTTAAATGTCAAGCAGTATAAACAAGATATCTGAAATTACCACCTAATATAATGACTTAAATAAGTGCCTTCAAAATAGTGATTATATGAAGACTGAAATAAGTCTGACCGACTGAGGTATAATCAAAAATCACTGTAGTCAAGAGAAATTTATCCAAAGCAAAAACCATTTTATGTTTGCACACATGTATGTTTACTATAAAAGAAAAGTGGAGCATAGTTTTTCAACAAAAACAAAAAAAAATGCTCGAAAAACACTTGGAAAAATCCATTCTGCCACTCACTTCACTTTTGCTGGGCATGCCAATTTTCACATTTTGGTCAAAGATCACATGGCTTCTCTATTTTACCTCACTTTGAGAAAATTATTTTCAGAAAACATGCCTCCAAGAAACATCTGACAACTGTACGTCCACATGATTAAATAAGAGAGAGGAAAACCCAGTAATAGATATATCACACACTTTACAACAGCAGCAATCGCTTGCTTGCAAGCCCCTTGCCAGAATCCTTGTCCTTGATAAAATAAATTAATGCTAGACAGTTCTCAAGACATCACATCAACAGAAAAAGGTTTAGCTCTCTTTTGCATCAACAAAGCACATCATCTGACCTAAAGTGCAAGTCTTCATCACTAAACCACTTTCAAATGAAACAGTACCAACCTTCAAAGACATCTTCATATAATGAGCTGTCTTTGCTGACCACTTTGACTAGATACAGACTTTATATCTGTCTAGTTCATAATCTTTTAGGAAGGCTAATGAGGTCTGCGAAGTAAAAGACAAGTCCAGTCAGTATTATTTATGGACCTCTTTTTTCACTGTTATTCAGTACAGATACGCAGCATTGCAGAATCCTTCAGTATTGATTTCTCCCACCAAACCCACACTGCAGACTTAATCTTAAAAAGATATCCTCTCAAGGATAAACAAAGTAAACTCATATCCATCAGACCTGAAAGACGCTTTCACCAATGCCTCAGGACTGTCCACCGGCGGTAGTTCATCCGCTAAGATTTCTTCAGGAGGTCTAGGGTCACTGATGATGGTCGGCTTTGGCCTTTCCTTGAGATTGCCGGTCAGACCACCGATAATGGTGTTCCACAAGCAGTTTTGTGATTTAGACCCTGCAAAACCAGAGAATAAGGAAAATAAATTCATAGGCCTATTGTTGTCTCTCAGCAGTCTGGAAAACAAAGATGGTCTGTTATCTTTTTACCTCTGCATCACCACCAGTTTGGGATTAAGCCTGAAAACCTGAAATAAAGCTCAAAGTGGAGATAAGCACTAACTTTCAGGTCATTCCAAATCCAAGACCATAATGCTTCCCATAAAAAGACTTGATTACAGAACAGGGAGTTTTCACATCTCAATAAAAACCATCCTCTCCACATTGTACTTAATTTATAGCTTAGCATGTATTGATGTGACTGTATTTTAAGCCAAAGAACTAACCAAAAAACAAAGTACCAAATCAATACAATAACAATCATTGAGTTTCTTAAACTAAAGTTAATAGTGCTTAAATTACAGATTTAAGATATCACTGAAGGACTAGTATCAGGAAACATATTTTTCTGTTGAAATTTCAACTTTTCTCAGTAGACATTCAAATGCCAAAATATTTCTATGGATGATCTTTTTACATTTATCTAGAAGTGTCACCAGGTGCCTCTTGCATGTCATTCAGAGAACCCATCCTCATCTGTAAGTCTAGTTCCACTGACAAAGTACAATTAGCGCCCTTCAATCAGATCTCCTCCCAGCCTTTGAAGAAGAGAATACATGACTTACAGTTCATAAAATTTAAGTATCTGTCTCATATTTTCAAAAATTTCCAAATGGCTTCTGAATAAATTAGGCACTTCTGAAAATCCCAGTGATACTACCATACTGAACACCTGTGTCACATTCTAACTTCAAGTATTACAGAATATACATGGGTGAGTTAGCAGATCCCAAGAAGAGCAGCTAAGTATAGACATACTCATTATTTCAGTTAAGAGACTTCTCACAACAGAGGTGCAGCAAACATTAATCTTACTGGATTCCAAAGTAATAAGACGTACCAACTCTGCTAGTAGTCATTCTCCATGGGCTTTTTATCAATATGCAAAACGAAAAAAAAAAATCTGATAAATGGGTATTTCTGAAGTGAGCAACTGATTTTATAATAGACTGTACAGGTAAGATTTTAAAATATTTTCCCAGCATTCAGACTTAATTATCCAGTAGAGACAATTAAGAAGCAAATAGCAGACCTAACACATGGATTAAGGTTGACTTTTTGTTGCAGTACACAGTAAGTACATAACAGGAAATCAAATAGAAGAGTTGTTATCCCATGTCTCCTGAGAATATATCATGAGAAACTACCCTGTTAGAAGCAGCAATATCTGCTGCTACGGACAGGTGATGGCAGCCTTATTTTGCTGGTTGTCTTAAATGCCTTGTTTTCACACAGCCTAAATGGTGCAAAGACAGAAGATCAGCAAGAATCTTCATCTACCTTCTCCAGTACAAAATAATTTTCAGACTATTTCCTAGCTAATCAGGAAAGCTTCATACTCATAGGCTTCTCTGCTTTTAATTGTCAGCAGCTATTTAACGTACAAGAACTGTATTTACCCAGATGTACAGGTAGCCTTGATGTCCTATGCTGAGTTCTGTGGTACAATAGTTACAAAAATTATTTCTCACACCAGGTAGTCCAAAGCCAAGTACTGTCTACACAATGGCTGCAGAAATAAATGCAACATCAATACATCTTTATAATTCAAGGACTTGCAATGTTATGGCAATACCACTGTTTCTGTTCTTTAGACCACCACCCAAATTTCCCAAAATCTCTTCATTTTACTTGAAAAGGTAAGCATTTGTTTTCCCATTCTGTAAGGGGAAATTTAAAGAATGTAAGAGCTTTAAATTATCTGACCATACAGGCCACCTGTGATAGAGCCAAAAATACTATGATTACCTATTGTCTGTTGAGGACCATTTCTTTTGCAAAAGTATGGCATACTCAGCACAGTTGGAACCAGAAGTTTACCCATCAACAAAGAAAAATAAGTTGCCATCCAGCCATACATGCTGTACACTAAGACAGGAGAGCACGACACCAACACTTGTAGAAAAAAAGTTGCTGTGCACTATTAAAATTATATTTTGTGGAAAAGAGCGTCTCTGAAGCCACTTTTGTAATTTTGAGGTTTTCCCCTGCAATTACTCCAAGGAATCTGCTGAGCTTCCCAAACCACCACCTTCTCCCTATTTCCTCAGCTCTGCTCTTTCTTTTATTCCACAAGCCCTCCAGCTTGTCAGGCACAGGACAACTCCATGGTCCAGGAAAAAGACATATTAGCCTTTTTCTGCACTTACTAGATACAAGTAAGTAGCTCACTGTTTGCACTAGCACTGAAAACCAACAGTGACAGGTTAACTAGTTGCCACTGAAAACCACATAATCACTCAAATCAAACCTTTTTTTTCTTTCTTTTTTTTTTCTTTAAACAAAAACAGTGCAAGAAAAACAAGCACTTATTTCAGCGTATACAGTTTTTCTCCCTATGTTCTCTGCACATACACCCATACCTTTTCCTCCAGCATGGATATCCATCCCATGCAGCTTTCCTCTGTGATTAGATCTAGGCGATAGACCCAGATCTACTTGGCTCTTCTGAAGATCAACAGCAGCAAATCAGCCAACTAACATGAATTAACCAACTTCACTAGAGCAATGAAATGCCATGCCCACCTGTCCTCATCAGCGTTCAGCCTGCCCACAGCTATGCTCTGGTCAAGGGCATTCAGCAAATGATTGTTGTACTTAACAGGCCTGCCTGAGCAAACACCAGTCAGGAGCTTCCAGCTGCCTGAAATGCTGAAAGCTTGATGAATTTAAATCGCCACAAAGACTGATGGTACAGTGGTACTTGTAGCAAGATGACTTAGTGAGATACCAGGCACATTAATGGCTGCTAAAGGCAGGAGTAACCTCTTAAATTCAAAGTCTCCTAAATGGACTGAAATTTGACATTTAAGAGTACAGGAGATCAGGTAGCCCTAGCATTGGAATGAATAACACTTAACTCAATTTTAATTTCAAATCTTTGTGAATAAATGTAAACATTTGCAAAAATGCTTCTCCCTCATTTTATTGTACCCTGTCAAAGATGATTATAGCTGAGCTAGAAGCAAAAGTAAAATAGGCTTAGGTGTTGTAATTTAAAAAGCAGAACTCTGCTTAAAGAATCTGTGGGTAGGTGTTCAAATACTTTCATATAGCCTGAAAATATTGTTACACTGCAAGTCTAGCTACCTGGAGCGCCAATAACCACACAACTACCATTCCCACTGCCTCACTTAACAACACCAGCAGCCTTTCCCTCTTCTTTGGTCCTGAACTAAAGGGGAAACAGCTACATGCTCCAGAGAGCTGTGGACAACAGTCAGGATGGACAAGGCTCATCTGGGTTTCGGTAGGTTATCTTGTGTTTGGCTGCACGCACAGAAACTTAGATCAGGTAGATAAGGTCAGCCAAAATGGGTACGTTTGTTAAGTGTTCAATGACAGACCAACTGTGGTCCCAGTGAAATGTGTGAAGGTTTTACTGTTAACCTCAAATGGGCAGCTGTTAGGGAGCAATGGAAATCCTGTTCTCTGTTGTGAAGATGAAGCTAATAATAACTGCTTTTGAATTAATCATTTGAGTGAATGTGAAAGGCACAATCCAGGAAGATACCCAGTCTCAGGTTTGTGACTTACACAAGAGTAATGACGATAATCCTCTATGACTTCAGTTATTGCTTGAATCATTGTCCCCAAATGCTGCAGTTTTTTCTGCAGTCAGGATGTTTTTGAATGCTTGATCTGCACTCCACTGTTTGTTCAATGAAACATGGTATGGTAGAGTAGGTTATAATAGTCTCAGCATAAATTTGGACATCATCCATTTAACTCACGTTAGCACAGCACATGCCTCAGACATCTCCCTCCTTTCCATAACATAGTTCCCATTCTAATCTTCTTTCCCATTCTCACAGAATTGTCACCTTATACTGCTCATGACCACACAGTCATCATTAATGATACCCTATGAGAAGCCAGCTGGATCATTAAATCCTCCACCTGACTTCCAGATCACTAAATTTAACTCCTAACAGTGAAGGTCTGGTTTACACTTTGAATTATCTCCCTTCGTCTCTATATTATGCCTCTGTGACTATTTCCCAACCAGGCTTATCTAAGTGTTCCTCTCTGCATTGCATTTCTCTTACTGTCAAGTAGCCTGCAGACTTGATCTCAGCTCCACACTTAATCCCATGCAGCACTGGGTCATACAATGAGGCCTTATAAGGGGGTATCCATTCAGCTGATAGCCATCCAACGGTCTGTTCTCCTCCATGTAATGCCAGTCACCCCTACCTCTGCAGATAAGGCTTGTCTGCCTGGCTGAGAACCAAGATTAAAGCAGGAACAGAACGTGGTTGCTCCTGGGTCTCAGACCTGCACCCTATACACGTTCACCAAAAATCAAGTTCTTATGAATGTCAGAATCAGAACTGAAATGCCAGCTCAGTTCCAAATTTCATGACATTATGCTTGACCTATTTGTCAAGCAATATTGCAGCATGAAGTCCTTGTAACCCAAATATCCAGGAATAAACAGTACTTGGGCTGAATATTCCAACACCGTACCTAGTATTCAGGAACGCTAATGGACAAAAAGCAGAGTGATAAAGAACTTGAAAATGTTTGCATTTACATTTCCCTCCTCTGTGATTTCCTTTTCCATAAGCATTTTCAGGGTTGAACCAGCCAGGACTGATGAACAGAGGCCCTTCTTAAGCTTTACTGTCTACAACGTGAAGGAAAATAAACCCTAAATCAGGAATAAGGAATGCCAGTACAACTCTCTCTCAATCCTGTTCAATCTCCTCCATCACCTTCCATGTAAGTCACTACATGCAACAGATTTCCTAGCCACAGACGTTCCTTCTACATTATGTACCTTAGCTACCTATGTGACGTATGGCATGCTCAGAGTGCCATCCTGTGACTGTGTGAAATACTGCACCACAGATGTAAATTATTTTGATGGTTTGATCTGCACCACCCACGATGATGGCAAATACCCCCTTTCAACAATGAGAAGGGGATTTTTTCCCTGCAAAGTGATCACAAATCAACATGAAACTGCATGCATTATGAATAGGATTTCCTATCCTCCTCCTCATTCCTACATATTTTGTCACGTGTGTTTTTAACAATTCATATGGTCAAAGTCATGGTCAGTTGGTGCTACATTACCAGATGCATCCCTTTGCTTTCTTCAAAGTTGGGTCACTTATTTCTGATCCCAAGCCATACCTTTCATTCCTAACCTTGCTGTGTGAAGCAAAACGTGATGGAGGAGTTATCAGTACGGTTTAATTACATTTTTTTGTACACTAAGGCTTGACCCAAATCTCGTTGTAGCCACTGTAGTCAACTTCAGCTGGCTTTGTGACACTTACATTGTTATAACCTTTTATGCTTGAAACAACAGTAAGGCCACAAAGCCTTCCATTCTTTTAAATTTGCATCAACTCTGTTCAATAAGACTGAATTTCTGTAAGTGACTTTTCCAACTACGTACTATGCTTCCTCAGTTTAGTACTGTAAATGAACTGTAATAACAGGGTGGACATAATACGAGATTAAAAGACTTATTAAATGTGTTTATTTCTACAGTCAATATAGAAGTCAGACAGTTAAAATAAAAAAGCCTACTTACGGGCAAATCGTGAAAGTGGTCGTGCATTTTTGTCACCTGCCTCGTTTGCAACTGAAAGGAGAAAATAGAGAGAAATAAAAAGCATTCAAATGTAAATGTTACATTAAGATTAATGATAATAGCAACTCTCATGCATATAAGGGAGAGAAGACTGTTCACAGTAACAGCAGTTGGATATATACACATAGATATATAATACTTTTTTTAATGCCACCAAATATATTACTTTGCATGTTTGTCTGTCTGTCTGGTTCAGTTTGACTTTCAGAGTCAGGAGGGCACACCACAGGTACCTGCAAACATTGTTTTGTCTCACATAATAAATGAATCGTATAATTGCCCAACATTCAACCACTAGCCATTAACAGTACATAGAAATATATGATCACAGCCATCCTTACAAATTCTATTTTATATTGGACTTTTTTCCAGGTCCTAAATACAACGTCATTTTTCCCATTTGCATTAATGTATACGGGAAGAAAAAAGTAAGATTATTCCACCTATATAAAGAAATGCACTAGCAACTTTGGAAGCCCAGAGCAAATTTAATAGCAAATTAAATTAAATTTAACAATCTGTGCAAAGGAATCCTCTGACATTTGGAACTGCATATAGATATCACCTAGAAGAAAAACAACCCCGTACAAATCCTTCTTTTTTCTGTCTCATATTCACACTGGCATAGCTCTCGACATTTCTGTGACCCAGTCGGTATGCAGTTAGTCAAGAGCATAAACAACTCTTTGGGGTTCTCACAATATTAAACTACAGCTGATAAAAGAGAAGAGTTATCAAGGAGAGGAATTACCACCCATGACTTTTTTTTTTTTTGCAGCTAGAATAATTATGAGGAACAGCACTGATGGGCACATAGGGAGGAGAGCATATTGTAAGTGCACACAGAAACCTTGCCAATTCTTTGCTTTCTTTAAAAATGCTGTTTTCTAGAGACAAGACCAATCCAGCTAAGAAATCCCACAAAAGGATGCAAAACATGACCAGAACTGAGACTCACAGCTTCCTAGCAAGATAATGTCAACTAACTATAATGGACTTTTTGAAGACAGAGAAGACTTTTGATGAAATTTAATTCTTCTGACAAGTCTTAAGGTTGCCAGTTTAAGTTTGGCTTTATTTAAGACCCATACCCAGTGTCACTCCAGCTCTCCCTACTTGCTCTCCAATCTTCACCCGTTGATTAAGGTGGCTCCAGCACTCGTTGTAGTGAACAGAGGGACTCTTAACGAATCACTGCCTCATTTTGCTCCCATTAGCCAGTAGATGGTGCTCTTAAAACACTGGTGCCTCTCCATCAGCCTGGGGAACTCGCCAGGCTAGCCGGAGCGGGGGCCCTGAGGTCTCCCGGCTCCCACAAGACACCTTTCCTTGGCTTGAGTCCATCACAGGTACCTGCAGCACAAACCCCATCCAAATAAGCCCTCCCGGGACACTGAGTGCAGAGACACCAGAGTGACTGCACAGAGTTAGGCAGGTCTAGAGCAGTTCATCGTTTCAGAGTCAAATCTGGCTCTGCTTGAGGTGATGGCGTGCTGAAGGAGAGGCAGCAGCATCCTCCATGGGACAGGGATCAAGAGTTGGACCCAGTGAGATCAAAAACCATGCCAGAAAACACTGCTATAGCCAATATGTAAAGGTCAAGCGGCCAGGTTTTGTCTTTAACTCAGTGATGACGGTTTGCACAGCAGGTAGGCTGAGAGATCACCTGCCGGACTGGTCCCTTCTGGGGTCCTAGGTATCTCTCCGTGTTGCAGCAGAGCCCGGGCAAATTCATAACGTGCACTGATGTCTAAGTTGGAACATCAAGCAGACTATTAGGTCAATGAGGAAAGAGCCTGCTGAGGGCCTTTTAACTGCACTGTTATCTGCTTTAGAATATTTCCCCTACTCCGGTGGCAGATGGCACTCCCTGGTCACCAGGGGCTTCAGGTACACACAAGGTCTCAACTTTGTGCCACCCTCCAGCTGGATGCTGCAACAACAGTTTTGGAGCACTCCAACCACCATCTGTGTTTGGGCAGCTCAGCTCCCAGACTCACAGCATCCAACACAACAGGTGTTGTTAACCCCCTCAAAAATAAGCATTTTCCAATTCCAGGCTGCTCAGGTTTGTTTTCAGTTGTCAGTGCTTTCCAAACATCAGATGGTGTCATATACTGAGTAATGCCCTTCCACCTGGCATACAGCCATGTGGAGCAAAGGTGAAGATAGAACACCAAAGCAATGAGCCGGACAGAAAGCACTGTGGATGCTGAACCTGCATTACTAGCAAGATTCCTGGTACCAGTGAGCTAACTGCTGCCTGGGAATTGTCTGGGACCAATGAGGTGTGTGCATAGGTGAGATCTCAGGTTTGTTTATCCCTGCAATCAAAGGGGAAGGATTCAGAGGCAAAGAGCATTTCTGCATTTGCTCTGTGTGAAAATCTTAGAAGATTTTACTTGATGCAGTTTTTACTGTGGAAATTCTGCATATATATCCTACAGTTGTCTTACAGGAGTCTTTGGAGACACAAAGAACTAAGAGACCTACGTATGTGATACATGTAAATGAGAAAAGACTTTTTCTCCAGATGGCCTGAAATCTTCTGCACCCTGTGTTTATTCAAGTTTATTAATAGTAATAAGCTTTTGGGAGAAAGCAGGTATGAATTAATGAAGCTGGAGAAAGAAGCTGAATCTCTGAGAGAGCAAGTCACAACCCACACCAAAGACGATTTCTGGTATTTCCAAAGATTTCCTGTCTCTTCAGATATGCTTATTCTCCTGCCACACTCTACCCTGTACACTGAAGTCTAGGCTGATTATCATCTCTGATTAGATGAGACTATCAGCATGAAAACTGCAGGTATTTCCTTCATTCTCCTAAGTGAGTCGGACCTTCTTCAGTTTCCATCCCCCCATTTTTAATTTTTTTTTTTTCATACTCAACCATGCACATTTGAAGTTATTTTCCGTTCTATCCTGGAAGCAAATAAATCTTGGTGAAGGGTATACCAACATGCAGGTAGGTTGTAAGTAACTTCTGTTCCTTCAGAAAGACAGCCGTGACAGGTACGAGATGTCATCCTGTAATCACCCCATTAGAGCAAAACATTCACATGCTGTCTGTGCTCTCTTGTCCAAGTAGACAACAAAATACCAAGCCTAGCCAAATTCCTTCTGTTTCAAAAGTATTATGTTGTATCATAACTGCCTGAAAATCTCAAGAGCCTCTCACTGCAATTATAAAAATATCTTCATAGGCATGATCTGTTCTTTGATTAACATGGATCACTCATATGTGAGTTCACTGCATGCCCACTTCATGGGCAGGCTTCGTTTTTTAATGTCTGTCCTGTTAAACTATTTCCTACAGCTTGCCACCTTTTTCTACTGGAGGCATCAATTTCACCAGTACACCCCCTCAGCCAATTTAGCTTTCAAAGATCCTTTGTCAAACTTCTAGTACAATGCAAAGAAAAACATACCACTTCGTAGTATTGACTTATCAAGACTGACAGAAAATAGCACATCATCTATATTTTGCCATTAAGCAGCTGAGAGGCTGAAAAAAGAAAGTCAGGTATTTTTTACCCACCAGTAAACACATTCTTTCAAGGAGACTTCTTTTTTTTTAATCAGCCAAAGGGCAGATCAGCCTAACTGTATATTTCACACTGCTAGTAAACTTGTCAGTGTTAGGAAAAGTACATGAGATAAGGTGAGAACACAGATATGTAGATAAATTTACATTGAACATACAACTTGAATAAACTCTTCTCTAGGATTTTTCTTTTTCTTTTCTTTCTTTTCCCCTTCAATGCCACATATTGTGAACAGCACTCCTGTGAAAAAAATCTTTGGATTGCCCTAACATATCATCTCCTGGTAAACTTTTCCTTTAAGCTCAGGAGAATAAAAGATAGTACTGTGACTGTTAAGACAACTGTGCCCGTCTACTTTTTACAGGCAAATCAAAGTAAGATCATCTCTGGAAACTCCAGTGGGTTTTGCTCTTAAAGACTACAATGCCATTAGATGTTTTACAAACTTAACAAGCTCGATCTTAAGAGTAGCTTGTTTTTTCTGCTTACCCATCTTATGAGACTTTGCCAGAACCTGACTGCAGTGCCTGTTATGTCCTGCCATTTAATCTGTGTCAATTTGTATCAATTTGTTCTTGCACCAGCAATCTCTTTAAGCTGAAGTATATCTTTTTTTCTGGTGCTTAATCCTCCTCTAACTTGGGCACAGAAAAACTGAATGTCCCTCTTCTACCATCATTTTGTGGACTAAATACACCATGATCATCTAGTTTTGCCTTACAGAATAGGTATCTTCATATCCTCTCCCCGTCTTTATTGAACCTCTTCAATGTCAATTCACTTCCTTACAGGTACCATATGCAAACATTAAGAAGGCTTATTCTTGGCTGGTCACACATTAGTTGTGTGCTGTGACAGCCCCCTCATACAATTAACAGATTCTCAGATCACAGCAGAAGTTTTTGTTATTAAGTCCCCAACTGCATGATCTTTCACTCTGTACTACTTAATTTCAGCCCTTGTTGTTAGCCCCATCCTCTGGGTCACATGGATCTTACTGTGAGATATTCAGCTCCTCCCCTGTACTGGCAACGCTTTGTGTCCTCAGGAGCAATTATCAGCACTTTCCTTTTTTCTGTGTCACAGTCATTAACAAAATGCCTACACAAGATCAATCCCACACAGGGATGTGAAGCACAAAAGTACCAAAGGAAGGCTTTCCTGGTGGCTGACCCATTTAGAAGCTAAGGTTCCTCATAAGAAAACCTATTCTTGGGGATTTTGAGTCCAATAAGGGCATCAGAAGAGTCTCAGACCAAATGAATAATGCATCATAAAGAGGCAAATTCTGCTTCTGAGAGTTTTTATCCAGCACTACATAAACTGCAAGCACAGGAACCGTGCAGCCAGTGTGCACATTACTAAGCCAGAGATTATTCAGGCCCCTCCAGAGTCAGTCACCCAAAGAGTTTTCTAGAGTGTTGAATCCCAGTACCATGCAGGAAATGCCAGCAACTTAATATGATTTGAAATGCTTGTGCTGTAAACATCAACAGTACAGGTGGTATAAATACACCCTATAAAACAAATTGGTAGGGTCACAAAGTTACAAGAATATGCAGCAACCTCTTGCTGATAAAAAATACTGGATGACTTGACTGTCTCTCTGGACTTAAGATTCTAATTAGTTACTACAATTAAATAATAAATCTATTACACAGATGGAAAAGGCACAATAGGTGTCTCTCGGATATACCCTGAAGATCACAAAACACATTCAAAACAAGAGCTATGTTTCAAAATACTTCTGGAAGGCAGGAAACTACAATCTTCACTTACAAGTAATAACCAAGAGGCATACCCCACCCAGCATTTCCTGAAATAACTCCTAATGGCTTTTTGTTGCTGCTCTTTGCCTGGCAATGACACTGTACACCAAACATTGTCCTTCTTCATTAACTGGGAGAGGAACACCATACACAACTGACAATTCCTTTTCCTTATGAAGGGATCCTTACACTGTAGGTTATTTGCATCTCTGATGGGAAAGTTGCTTCTGCAGTGGAAAAGAAAACACTTTGTTCCCTCAGACAACTGAAGATAGTTGCTGACTCACTCTGAAGGGACTCCGATTCCATGCACAGATTTCAGAGCTTCTGTGTCTCATTGACAGCCACAGAAATGCTTTCAGCAGGGCAAGGTGGACCCAGGGTAATTGTAACAGAGAAACAGGTGCAAAATATCTGTGTGAAAAGAAGCAAAACTATTCAATATCCTACTGAGCATCAGCCAAATTTTATTTAGAGGCAGAGATAAAAACACTGAACTTGCAAACTCTGGCCCTATTGGCACCTAAAGACTGGAGGGGCCCTCATGTTGGGTTTTGGAGATGAAGGAAAATAGGAGCAAACACCAGCAACTGCTGGACCAAAACCACCTTCCTTGCACCAAGACCCATGTTAAACATATTCCTAACCTCAAAACCAAGATGCAATCTTGTGTGATCTATTCAAACTACCAACTTAAGTTGTGTAGACTGAATACCCTCCAGCTCTTCCAGTTCACAGAACAAATGGCTCTGGTCACACAAGCTCCAGGCTGCTCTCATTCCCCACTTCTGCCATGCCAGTCTTCAAAGTATAAAGAGCACAGCCCCTTTGCCTCCCTGGCCATACACACATACATACGTCTCTGGCATACCCAGTCACCAACAGTGTGTGATAGACCCATAATTGCCTGCTAAGAGCCTGAAAATGGCTATCAGAAAAGTTGTGAATCAGGAGATGATGGAAGAGGAACTATATAGCTATATAAAATTTCTCCTGAAAGATGATGAAGCTACCTTAAATTCTGGCTTCTGGAATATGATTTTTCTTTTTTAACCTGGAAATGTCTGGGCTGATTTTCTACATTTAGCTGAGATTTCTTACTTCTGGTAGCTCTAACAGATTGCCCATTATAGCAAACCCACTCGCATCTTTCTCCTGAGGGAAACTATACATCTGGAGAGCTTGGTCCAGGTTGTATATTTCTGTGCAGTGAATCTAAGACAGATGGATGGAAATAATAAACTATGGGATTTTTAGAACAGGATTCTGCCCATGTGGGCTACCATGACTTCCAGCTCACTTCCATTAGTATATATATCATATAAACAACAGCATAGTGACCAACACATGAAAGTGGTACCAGATGTGGTAGCAAGGTATTCTCCTGACTGGCATACCCTTGCCCACCAGCAATCCTCTGTCTTTTGAGCGTCTTCACCCACTCCTCCACTGCTCATGGTGCTCCCCTGAACTTGAGTGGAAGTACAGCCACCACTGGATGAGCCCAAGCACATTTGTCTCTCTCTCACACTGCACCCCTTACCCTTTTTTAGTTATACTTCCCTTGTACAAAGACCCAGGTACATTCCTGCAGAGCTGAGAGGCCATGCTCCCCAATCTAGAAGCAGGGATGCAGAACAAAAATCAACCATTTGTGCCATTTCCTATATCACACCATAAGCAACTGCTGTCATAGGATGCCCAGATACCCCAGTCTCACTAGGGCAGACTGGAATATGAAGGAAATTTGAGTGAAAATCTGCAGAAGCTTCTTACTTCAGTACTTGACCTGAGACACCGGTTTTCTTTTCTCTCCACTCTCTACTCTTTCTGAGCCTGGAAAAGTGATCTCTTCCCAGCAGAAGAATGGGACACATCTGGCCCTGGCCTTGATCATCTAATCCAAGAGGCACGTCCCCCATCACAGGGCTCTAAAAAATAAGCTGATCACCCTGCATTTCTAGCCACCATCTGAGGCAGACCACTGCACTGCACATGCTTTAGTCTGGCTCAGTTCAGCAGCTCTTGTGTTTTTTAAATACTGGCTTAAATACTCACTCGGATATAGTCCTTATATATAGTCACCAATTACAATGTGGTTATACATCAAGTCATATCACTCCGAAACTAGCTCCCTTGTGCAGGTAGACACTAAAAGTGTAACAGCCCTGACTTCAAGTCCTTTGCGAGTCAGCAGAAGCAATCTGTTTTCCTCAGGGACACCAGGTCAAGTCCTGAGGAAGAAGCATACACTTTACTGAACCAAGTTCACAACTTCAGGCCTTGACTTCAAACACTGAACATTGAGTAAGAGAATACAGACAGCTGCCTGTACGCCCCTGTGACACCGCCAAGTCACTATGTATTTCATAGCTCTAGATAATAGGATGATGTCTAAATGAAAGGACAAATTTCAAGTGACTCACAGTAGAGGTATTTAATTAATGGTTCAACCCTGCATCAGGGGAGGTTCAGACTTGACATGAAGAAACATTTCTTTACCAAGAGGGTGGTCACACCCTGAAACAGGCTTCCTGGAGAGGCGGTTGATGCCCCATGCCTGTCAGTGTTGAAGAGGCATTTGGACAATGCCCTTAATACCATGCTTGAACTTTTGGTCAGCCCTGAAATGGTCGGGTAGTTGGACTAGATGATGGTTGTAGGTTCCTTCCAGCTATTCTATTCTAAATCTATTCTATTCTATTCTATTCTATTCCCTGTGCTCACCATGAGTCAAATAATGATGACACTATTATTTGCCTGAAATGCCAGGGGGTTTTCAGCTCCAGAAACACATTGAAGGACACATAACACAAAAGTTAGAAGTGGAAACAGGATATTATTTTTATTTTTCTGAGTCTGTTTCAGAGCCGATGCTCACAAGCCTTAACACAGTGTGCCTGTGTAGCCAGGAGCAGGCTGATGCATTCTTCAGTTGAGCTTGAGAAAACATCCTTTGCAGCCTGGCAAAGGCAAGTCACAGAGCTACAGAGAGTAGCAGGAGGAATACAGGCCAAGCAGTCCCTGTTTCCTGAAGAGCGAGAACGTGAAGAATGAGGATCAGGACCGACCACACACAAAAGAAGAAAGAAAGAAGAAAGAAGAAGACGACGATGGTTAGGAAGAGGTGTGTGGTACTGTGGGGTATTTTCCAAAGTATGACAGGTAGAGGTGAAAAGTGTATTTTTGCCTTCCAAAACTTGCTCCGCCACTGTGCTTCTTGGCCAATGATGCATGAAATGCGCTCTTGTGCCAGCCCTGCGCTTGATTTGCATGCAAGGAGAGCTGAAAAGTGGCAGCTCCTGATGGGGCAGCAAGCCTGGAGCCCTTCCAAGCACAGGCTGGTTTGCAGAAGCAAGAACCCCTGGAGAAATGGAGCCAAGGGAAGAGCAGAGCTCGCTCCCACTAGAGACTTGCACTGGGCGAGAGAGCCCAAGAGAGGCAGGGCACGAGCGGCGCCTTGGAGGTGCAAGAGCAGCAGGCAAGGACCTAGCCGAAAGGGCCCAGAGGAGCCCGGACAAGGGGCTGTGCTCAGTGCTACAGAGGACAAGAAGCAACCCCCAGGAGCACCCCTTGGAGCCCGCCCTGGGAGTCAGAAAGCTTCCTTCCCCCAGATGCGGGGCACGAGGGCCACCTTCGTGGAGCATGAGCAGCGGGCACCTAGCCACAGTGGCCCAAAGCAGCCCTGGCAAGGGGCCGTGCTCAGTGCTGCAGAGGAAGGCAAAAAACCCCCGGGGACACTTGCTAGCCCACCGTGGGGGAAAAAAAGCCTTCCTCCCCCCAGCTGCAGGGCACGAGAGGCCGACTTCATGGTGCATGAGCAGCAAGCAGTAACCTAGCCAAAATGGACTGGAGGAGCCCTGACAAGTGGTCATGCTCAGTGCTGCAGAGGAAGGCAAAAAACCCCCGGGGACCAGTGCCAATCTGTCCCGGGGGAAAATTCCTTCCTGACCCCAGAGCTGGCGATCGGCTACTCCCTGAGCATGTGAGCAAGACCTGCCTCCTCGTCCCACAGACTGGTCACGCCTGCCAGAAGATGCCCAAGCCCTATTCTCCCTCAACCTGGAGCCACCTCTGGGGCATCCGAGAGTGGCCAAATGCCCCCGGCCTGATCGACCTTGGGGGCAAGAATACTTCCCGCAACTGGCGGGACACCAGTGAGTGCTCCAAAGCACTGGGACCCCTGGCAACATCTCTGCATGCCACTTCTTACAGCTGCTGCCCCTTGCTCTGCAGGGGAAGAGGATGGCGAGCTCTGCAGTGCTCCTCAAGAAGGCATTCCCTTGGTCTGGCCACTGCTATCCAGCTGAAAAGGCCCAATAGCCTCGAGCACCTCCAGGGATTGGTGGTTCTTCTCATCTCCTGAGGGGCTTGCATCTGTTCCCCGAAGATTGAAGCAGGATTTCCATCCATCAGATGGGCTTTGAACATGGCCCTGCTGGGAAATGCTGTTGCAGTAGAGAAACTCCAGCAGCCTGGTCCAGTCTCCGGTCTTCCTCCCTCAGCCTCCGCCAAGTAATTCCACTGGCTCCTCAAGCACTTCCTCTCGGATGTCTTCGGGCTGTCCCCAGGCCACGTCTGGCAGCGGGGCACGGGAGGCTGCCCCTTTTATACTGCCCCAGGGCATTGTGACTGCTGCACTGCCGGCTGGTGGCACTGTGACATGGGGGTGACAGTGCCCTGCCTGCCGCCCCTCCACCCAGCATCCTTCGGAGGAAGACCTTTGGGGTGCTGGCCTCAAGGCAGTCCCTGTGACTAGGAGACACTCCCTGCCCCTGGTGGCCATGCACTGGGCCCAGCTGCTGGGTGTCCCTGACACCTCCTCTGCCACTCAGCTCCCAAGGACAAAGCTGGTGCTGTTACTCTTCTCTCAGGCCATGGCAGAAACCAACCCTGCAGCCCACAGACTACCCCTATTAGCCATCCCCTCTCTGTGCCAGAGCTTACATCCATGAGGCCACGCAGAGAGGAGGACCAGGGACACACACCCTTTTCCAGGGGGATAATAGGGGATGGTTTCAGCAGCTTCAGCCTGGAAAAAAGTCCAAGTGTAATCAGAGCCATAGGCTGGGATGGACGGTGCCAAAAGACCACCATAGAAATAACACAGGCTTTTAAAAAAAAGTGAGTGGAGGTTACACTGGTGTGGTGGAAAAGTTGGCCATTTTCAGACCTAGAACATTTGGATCCATGCCCAAAGCACAGCCAGGCAAATGACAACTCTTCCAAACAGCAAAACTAGCCCATTGCTGCTATTGCCATCACATCCCCTTCTCCCACTGAAAGCAAGCTGCACAGCTCCTCTGTTAAACACACCAATTGGCCCTGTTTATACAGGATACAAAATGTGCTTCAGCCACAGGGTAAAACTTTCAGAGCTCATTTGTGACTTTAACCTTTTGCAGAGGAGAGTGAGAGGAGAGTTCAGCTGGAAGGAACCTACAACAATCATCTAGTCCAACTGCCTGACCAATTCAGGGCTAAACAAAAGTTCAAGCATGGTATCAAGGGTATTGTCCAAATGCCTCTTAAACACTGACAGGCATGGGGCATCGACCGCCTCTCCAGGAAGCCTTTTTCAGGGTGTGACCACCCTCTCAGTAAAGAAATGTTTCCTTATGTCAAGTCCGAACCTCCCCTGACAGACACAGCTTTGAGCCATTCCCATGCGTCCTGGCACTGGGTACCAGGGAGAAGAGATCAGCACCTCCCTCTCCACGTCCCCTCCTCAGGAAGCTGTCGAGAGCAGTGAGGTCGCCCCTCAGCCTCCTCTCCAAACTAGACAAACCCCATGTCCTCAGGTGCTCCTCAGAGGACATGCATTCCAGCCTTTTCACCAACTTTGTTGTCCTCCTCTGGATGCATTCAAGGACCTTCACATCCTTTTTAAATCGTGGGGCCCAGAACTACACATGATACTCAAGGTGAAGCCACACCAGTGCTAAATACAGCTGGATAATCACCACTTTTGACCGGTGCATTATGCTGTGTTTGATGCACCTCAGGATGCAGTTTGCCCTCTTGGCTGCCAGGCCACACACTGCTGACTCCTGTGGAGACTCCTGTCAACCAGCACCCCCAGACCCCTTTCTGCAGGGCTGCTCTCCAGCCACTCCTCTCCCAATTTATATATGTCTGGTGTTACTCCATCCCATGTGCAGAATCCAACATTTGTTCTTGTTAAATGTCATGCCATTGATGATTGCCCAGTGATCCAATCTATCCAGATCCCTCTGCAAGGCGTCTTGTCCCTCAAGAGAGTCAACAGCACCTCCCAGTTGGTGTCATCAGCAAACTTACTAACCGTGCATTCCACTTCTGCCTCCAGATCATTGATAAATGTACTGAACAGAACTGGCCCTAGAATCGAGCCCTGACGAACACTGCTGGTGACTGGTCACCAGCCACATGTAGCCCCGTTCACTACAACACTTTCAGCCCTGCCACCCAGCCAGTTCTTCACCCAGTGCACTGTCTACCTTCTCATCTCGCAGTTGGACAACTTGTCCAGAAGGATGCTGGGAAGGAGAGTACCAAAAGCCTTACTAAAATCCAGAAAAACTACATCCACCACCCTCCCTTCATCCACTAGGCAGGTGACCTTACCAAAGAAGGATATTAAATTAGTTAAACAGGACCTTCCCTTTGTGAACCCATGTTGACTGCGCCTGACAATTGCCTTGTTCTGTCAATGTCTTTTAATAGCATCCATTATGTTGTTCTCCATAATTTTTCCAGGTACTGAGGTTAGATTAACAGGTCTGTGGTTTCCTGGGTCTTCCCTCATGCCTTTCTTGTAAATTGGAATAACATTGGCTAGCTTCCAGTCAGCTGCCCAGACTCCCAAGGTCTTTGGTAGATGGTTGAGAGGAGTCCTGCCATAACATCCACCAGCTCCTTCAGTACTCTGGGATGAATCCCATCAGGTCCCATTGACTTGTGAACATTCAGCTGATACAGCTGGTCCCTTACAATTTCATTGTCCACAAATGGAAAGTCACTGTTTCCACACTCATGGTCCTCCAACTCAGGGGACTGGGCAGCCCAAGGTCCATCAGTATTATTAAAGACTGAGGCAAAAAAGGCATTGAATGCCTCTGCTTTTTCTTCATCCCTATTTGTCAGGTGACCATCTTCAACAAGTATCTTGGCTGGACAATAGCAGGCACCCACAATGATATCCACTTTGTCTTCCATCGCCCTAATCCTCACCTAGAGGCTCTCAACTACATCATCCCTAATTGTAAGGGCTGTACAGTCAAACCTCCCCCTTACATACAGTGCAACTCCTCCACCTCACCTGCCCTGCATATCCCTCCTGAACAGCCTAGAGCCCTCCATCCCATTTGCCTACCTCACTTTGTGGGAAGATGTTCAGATCTGACCTAAAACCCTGGCAAATCTCCTTTTCATTTAGGATTTAGTATTTAGAGTACTGAAAGAGTAAGGAAGGTACTGTTCTTGTCATTTTGTACGTTCGTGCCAAAATTGGTATGTACATTCAGACTGTGTAAATAAGGGCATTTATACCATATACATTCATTTGGTTGTGGTGATGCCAGAGGTGAAAGCAAGGGTTTGGTTCCCTCTGCAGGGACCTTGCAGAGACGTAGAGAGCATGCAGTTTATGGTAAGGTCACCTTCTTGGAAAGAAGTCCTGAATTGTTTTGTGTTCTCTACCATATTTTTTCTTGCACTTCAATAGCTCTTTTCCTCCTTTGGTGTAGGAAAACACCTGTTTCCATGACACGTCCTTGCAGAACCCAAGTCTGTGTGAAGGGAAGTTAAAGTTCTACCTCTTTCATCTCAGGAATGAAACTTTTGTCTCAGGACTTGGGTCCCTCCCTCTGTGCCACAGCTAAAGTCTATGAGGCCCCGCAGCCAGGAGGACCAGGGACTTGCTCTGGCTGGACACAAACCCTTTTCCTGGGGTGGTGAAAAAGGGGGGTGATTTCAGCACCCACGGCCTGGAGAAAAGCCAAAGTGTAAACAGCACCATAGGTTGGGATGGTCAGTGACAACAGCCCGCCATGGAAGTAAGTCAGGCTTTGAGAAACAAGCGAGCGGAGGTGACACTGGTGTGGTGGAAGGAAAGGTTGGTCGTATTCAGACCTAGAACATTTGGATCCGTGACGAAAGCACAGCCAGGCAAACGACAGCTCTTCCAAACTGTAAAAATAACCCATTGCTGCTACCACTGTCACGTCCCCTTGTCCCACTGAAACCAAGCTGTGCAGCCTCTCTATTAAACACACCCCTTGGCCGTGTTTATACGGGATACAAAACACGCTTCAGCCATGGGGTAAAACTTTCAGAGATCATTTGTGACTTTACCTCTCTGAGAGTTATTTGCCTACCTCAGTTTGTGGCAAGATGTTCAGATCTTGTCTAAAACCCTGGCAAAGGTTGATGTATACCTTCAGACTGTGTAAATAAGGACATTTATTCCATAGACATTGATTTGGTTGTGGTGATGCCAGAGGTGAAAGACAGGGGTTTGGTTCCCTCTGCAGGAACTCTGGAGAGATGTAGAGAGCATGCATGGTTTCCTCACCATTCCTTACCAATGCACCAAGGGACATTTGCTACTACACTGTCAGGAGAGGTTTGGACTTGACATGAGGAAACATTTCTTTACCAAGAGGGTGGTCACACCCTGAAACAGGCTTCCTGGAGAGGTGGTTGATGCCCCATGCCTGTCAGTGTTTAAGGGGCATTTGGACAATGCCCTTAATACCATGCTTGAACTTTGGTCAGCCCTGAAGCGGTCGGGCAGGTGGACTAGTAGGGACTTGTAGGTCCCTTCCAGCTGAACTATGCTATTCTCATTAAGAATGTGAACAGAGAAAAATAAATAGTTTTTCCCACTTTGTTGGAATTTGACATAAAGTAAATTAAAGAGGCCTTCTCCAAAGCTGCACAGCAGTTTAGCAACTGGATTTCAAAACGGTGTTTTGCCAGTCGAAGAAATTACACTGCCAATAGAGCTGTTCAGGAAAAAAAAGGAGTGGTTTTGAGGAGGATGTGTGAAGGGCTCTACAAAAACATTTTTAAAGAGTCTACGAACGTTTCCCATGGAAAGCACTGATTTTGTTTGAAAGCTAAGGCTCTTTCAGCTTGGGCATCTTTTAGTTTTACAACGAAAACTTAGTATTTCTCAAAGGAAACAGGAACTTGTACAAATTCAGTTGAAACCTCAGCTTACTATTTAAAAAATGTCTTTAAGGAAAATGTACAATCAGGCCACAACTGTGCAATGGCATTAGTCCCTAAATTAATCCCAATGGCATTAGTCCCTAAATTAATCCCAGATGCATACCAGTTCACAAGGAAGCCATCTACTTGGTTATCTGATTTATGAACTCTCACTTGGCATGTAAGGCTCAGATTAAATCCCATCCTACCATCACCTTTAAGACACTTGTTTTATCCGTGCATTTATGCTTCATAAAACGAGCTTGCACAAGTGTTAGCAACTCCAAGTCAGCACCAATTCTTTTGATAAAAATAACCTGCTATGATGTCTGAGCAATCATAGTTAAATTATACCACCACTTACATACAGTTCTGTAACAATATTCGACTAGTGGTTCTGGTACAATAGAGCTTCTTTATGTAATAGTTAATGTTAACACACTTCAATAATAATAAGTAAGAAACACATAGATCGATATACTTTTCCAGGGGAAAATATTTTAAAGACTGTATATTAGCAAAAATAAAAAGGCAAAAACCCTCAGTCTGGAGGAAGATACAAAAGTACTTCTTTACAAGAGGGTTTTCATCCATTCTTACTTAAGTCAACTGAAGGGAAGATCTGAATAAAGCCATAGTTCCTTCTCCCAACCTACTCTGACCATTCACCAAGATCCAGTGCTTAGCACTGTTCCCAAACAGTTTCCACTGAGACTGGATGAACTGTCAGATGCTACCATAATTTATAAACTTAAGCTCCCGGTCTGTCCTGCCATTTCCACATCCACTTTTTCCCTTTCTGATAATGCATGAATCATAATCAGAAATCACTCTCTAGTCCATTAACAAACTAAACATTGCACAGACTTACAGAAGTACACAGATGACTATTATTACATCTGCCTCGATATTAGAGGGATCAGCACTGTTAAAATACCTGCATTAGCAAATATTCATGTTGCATTTATTAGCATTTTCATTCCAATACACACATTATGAAGCAATGTTATTGAGGTAGGAAGGCTAGGTAGGTATTCCTGCAAGGAAGACTGCTTTGCTGCTATATTAATAGCTTACATTATAGTGCAATAATCCTATGCTCTACAGAGTCTCAGATTGGTTCATTGGAAAGAAAAAAAAAGTATACGGCTTTAAAAGGCTTGCAGTATTGCGTCAAAAAAGCCACAGACATTTTAGCAAATCCTTGAAATAACATAAACTCACCATGCTGGTCTGAGTATACCCAAAAAAGCATTCACCATACCCAGACCAAGGGTTCTGTGCTGTGCCTGTCTAATTCAACAGCAGGGCACCCTCCTTGGGAGAACCACTAATCCTCAAATGTAGCATTAAAGAAGATGAGACCAAGGCTACAGAGACTTTTGTTAAACTGAGCATAAGAAAAGAATTGTACCTTCCTGAGCCTCAAAAGAATTTCTACAAAATCTTAGATATTTCTGCGATGACTTCAGGACATAATTTTACAGCAAGCGACTCCTAACAGAATTTTCAGATGCCTTTAGGAATAAGAAAGGACTCTAGTAATCTCTCACCCTTATAATGCAGTCTCTAGAAAGCATGCTGTGATGGGTTGACCCTGGCTGGTTGCCAGGTGTCCACCAAAGCCGTTCTATCACTCCCCCTCCTCAGCTGGACAGGGGAGAGAAAATATAACAAAGGGCTTGTGGGTCGAGATAAGGACAGGAAAGACCACTCACCAATTACTGTCACGGGCAAAACAGACTCAACTTGGGGAAAATTAACTCACTTTATTACAAATCAACCAGAGTAGGGTAATGAGAAAGAAAACCAAATCTCAGAACACCTTCCCTCCACCCCTCCCTTCTTCCCGGGCACAACTTCACTCCCGGCTTCTCTACCAACCCCCCCCAGCGGCACAGGGGGACGGGGAATGGGGTTTACGGTCAGTTCATCACACGTTGTTTTCTGCCGCTTCATCCTCCTCAGGGGGAGGACTCATCACACTCTTCCCTGCTCCAGCGTGGGGTCCCACCCACGGGAGACAGTCCTCCACGAACTTCTCCAATGTGGGCCCTTCCCACGGGCTGCAGTTCTTCACGAACTGCTCCAGCATGGGTCCTTTCCACGGTGTGCAGTCCTTCAGGAGCACACTGCTCCAGCGTGGGTCCCCCACGGGGTCACAAGCCCTGCCAGAAAACCTGCTCCGTGGGCTCCTCTCTCCACAGATCCACAGGTCCTGCCAGGAGCCTGCTCCAGCGCAGGGTTCCCACAGGGTCACAGCCTCCTTCGGGAACCCACCTGCTCCAGCGTGGGGTCCTCCACGGGCTACAGGTGGATATCTGCTCCACCGTGGACCTCCATGGACTGCAGGGGGACAGCCTGCCTCACCATGGTCTTCACCACGGGCTGCAGGGGAATCTCTGCTCCGGCGCCTGGAGCATCTCCTCCCCCTCCTTCTTCACTGACCTTGGTGTCCGCAGGGTTGTTTCTCTTACATGTTCTCACTCCTCTCTCCGGCTGCTGAAAATCAGCCTGTCCCAACTTTTTCCTTCTTAAAAATGTTATCACAGAGGCGTTACCACTATCGCTAATTGGCTCAGCCTTCGCCGGCAGCGGGTCCGTCTTAGAGCCAGCTGGTATTGGCTCTCTCTCGAACACAGGGGAAGCTTCCAGCAACTTCTTACAGAAGCCACCCCTGTAACACCCCCCCCCGCTACCAAAACCTTGCCACACAAAACCAATACACATGCCTGAGAAACAGAGAAAAACCAGAGTGAGGAGATGGGGAAGTCGATAACGTTATTTGTGGTAGCTGCTCTGATTCGACCAGATCAAGACCGGCACAGTGTTAGCAGAGGTATGGAATAGATGTGAAAGCCTCAGACATTTCTGACCAGCAGGTAACACTGTGGGATGTAAATGGTAAGACTGTGTTCATTTTTTTTCGCAACACAATCAAAAGTGAAGTTAAAAATACCAAATCCACCAGACCAAAAAGATTTCCATCCTACTCAAGTTATGAGAGGAAAAAATCCTCTTAGGAGATAGAAAGAGATGTACTCTATAAACACACACATCTATTGTTCCCAAGCCCATCATTCAAAACTTCTGTCATCAGTTTATTTTCTCCCATGGGCCTTCTCCAATTCCGTAGATGTCACTTCAGTGAAAACCACAACACAAAGCCGACATTTATTGAAGATGGGCGGGGCCAAATGAACTCTACCATGGCACTGCAGACGAATCTAAACATCATCTTTACTCACGAATTTCCATTCAGTTCAGTGAAAGCAGAAGTGCCTCTGAGGTGTGGGAATAATAAAGAGAAAATTCAGCTTTCGGTTGCACCTAAGAACAGGCTTGCAGAGGCACTGGTGGGAAGCCTGCTGAAAACAAAGGGGCCGTGTGGGAGTCAGGGAAAGCAGAATATGCTTTCCATCACCTAGAAAAGGAGCATCTTTTCTACCACACAAGTCACACCCACCTTTAGCACTGCTGCTTCTTAATTGCAGTCCCACTAATTTGCAATTTTCTGCACATCAATGAGCCATTTTATTCAGAGGGAAGACTGGTATCACTGCTGAGTGCTCAGGTCAGGGCTTGAGCCCATTTTTCTGTATTCTATCATATGGAGAGAAAAAAAAACCAAAAAAACAACCCTCAACAAGACGAGAGAGAACCTGTTCAGTTTCATCACTCCACTGCCACCCCATGAGGTTTTGTTTGCTTGTTTGAGCATACAATCAGATGTATCCAGATTCAAAAGTACCTCCTGCAATACCACAAACTCATGATGATGCCCCGCTGAAACGTACACCCACAGCTTGACAGGTACCAGGGGTGTTCCCATCCGGGTTGTCAGCTCATCAAGGAAAGGGATGGCATCACACAGTGGGCATCCAGACCTTAACTCCTCTAAAGTTCAAGAACAGTCACATGTGGGCATTTCATGTCCTGACTCCTACATTCCCAAGACAGATTTCAAAATGTGGATTTCCTGGAGTTCATGGTTGGTAACAGCATAGCAGATGCCAGGAAAGGCCACCAGAGACATCGCAGAAACATGCGCAAGTCCTGCATGAAATAATTTGTGTAGCCCTTTGAATACTGTTTCCTAACGCCCCTTCTCCAAATCAAAGGGGTTTTTCACATTGTCTGTCATGGCATATGTCTCCACCAAGAATTAAAGACAAACAAGGTGGGTTTTTGCATTCTGGGACATAGTTTTTAAAATGCAATTCCTGGATTTTGTTACACTCACGCATCTGGCCAGCCGCTGTGGTAATTAGGAAAGAAATCACTGCTCTTTGTACTAGGAGACAACACTTAGCACTCTCACAACAATTCACGAGGCTTTTGTACCAGAAGGAAATGAAAAGGACATGAGTCAACTGGCAAAAACCCACACTTCCTCGCTTGGTGAAACCTCCCCAGCAGCAACCTGTTGCTCTCTGACCAACAGCTGCTGCCGCACAGGCCTCAGCCCCCTCCCTCCATGGCTTCTGCAATGCCCTTTACCCCTCTTCTTAACCCCTGCTGTGGCCTAGCAATCTGTGAAGCAATCCAAAATGTTTCACTTACAACAGAGGAAAAACAAGCGAAGGAGAACAACAACAACAACAAAAAACCAAAAAAACCCCAACAGGGGAAATAAATGTTGTCACCGACCAGAGAAGCAGACGGAGGAAACTGTTCCTACTGGAAAAAAGCCTGAAGACAATTGTCCTACTCTCCCCAATTTCCAGGTGCCTTGCCCTGGCACTCCGGTACCAGGTGCCCCCCAGAAGACAGTGCTGCCTCTGGCTTCTGCCCAGGCCGGGGGTGCAAGGAGGCCCCACTCAGCCTTCCGCCGCGCAGTCGTGAGGTGGCCATTTCCCCTGCCTCTACAGATGGCAGTCGCCGCCGCCCGCGGGAAGACGGCAAGGCTTGCGAGGTCCGCGCCGGCTGTCTGAGGGGATTTCGGCCCCCCCGGCACCCTCGGACAGCAGGTCTCATGAGAGGGGTGGGCGGGCGAGAGCCGGGGGGTGCCGGCGCTCCCCGGCGGTCGCTTGCACGGGGCGGGAAGGCGCGAAGAACCTGCCCCTGAGGAGCGCCGGCCGGCGGGAGCGGCCGTTAGCGCGGGAAGGGCAGCGCACCCTGTCAGCGGCGGGGCTGCCGCCCGCTCTGCTCACCTGCCGCCTCGGGCTGCAGCCCCGACGGCCACCCCAAGCTGGCTGGTGGCCGTGCAAGCCTGCCCAGCAGCCCGAGGTCGCCAGAGAATTAGGAGCATGGTGGCAGGGAGCAGGCGAGGGCTGCGCTCTGCGGCTACCTGGCTGGGCTAGCTGGGGGTGGCCACCCTGACAGAGCTTCCTACCAGGGAAGCTGCTGCCCAGGTGGAAGGCTGCAAAGACCGCACCTCCCCTCCTGAGCCTCCACCAGCCCAAGCTGTGCCACCTCTGGTGGAGTCACTCAGCAAGCGGAGGAGCTGCAGGAGGAGGGCAGCAGGCAGCAGGCTACACTGTATGGGGGAGGAGAAACGAGCAATAGAGTAGTAGTTGAGACTGTGCAAGAAGAAATACTAGGGCCCCATGGTGCTCACCTCCGGGATGAGTGCTCTGGGATGTCACAGGGAGGCTGCCACGCTGGTTCAAAGCACAGACTACTATCCCCTGCTCCTTTTCCATGCGGGCACCATGACACGGTAAAGCAAAACCCTGGGCAAGATCAAGCAGGACTTCAGAGTCCTGAGGGCATGAGCGAAAGGGACCGGTGCCCAAGTAATCTTCTCTTCTGTCTTGCCAGAGAGAGGGGTGTAGGCCAAAGAGGTCTTCAGATACATGAGCAGTAAGCAGAAGCACAGGGAAGACATAGGCCCATTGCTAAACAGGGCAGGGAAACTAGTTACTAATACCACTGACAAGGCAGAGGATCTTAATACCTTCTTCGCCTCTGTCTTTACCAACATAGGTAGACCTCAGATCACAGGATCAAGCAGCTGCAACACCACATGTTGGCTCACCATTAGCGGAGGAAGAGTTGGTCTGCAGCCTCTTGCAAGGGCTCAACCCACATAAATCTGTCGACCCAGGGGGGAATCCACCCCAGGGCGGTAAGAGAAGTGGCCAATGTTGTTGCAAGGCCACCATCTATAATATTTGAAAAATCGTGGAGATCAGGGGATGTCCCTGATGCCTGGAAGAGGGCAAACGTCATACCCATCTACAAGAAGGGCCCAAAAGAGGAGCCAGGAAACTACAGACCCATTAGTTCTAATTCACTCCCTGGGAAAGTAATCAAACAAGTCCTCCTGGAAACTATTACAAACCAAATTAAGCAAGTGATTGGCAAAAGCCAGCACAGGTTTGCCAAAGGCAAATCGTGCCAGACTAACCTGATCACCTTCTACAACAAAATAACATTTTGTGTTACATGGTGAGAGCAGCGGGTGCTGTTTATCTGGACTTCAGCAAAGTGTTCGATGCTGTTTCCCACAGCCTTCTCCTGGCCAAACTGGCAAGATACACACTAGATGGGTAGTCTGCGAGATGGGTAGGAAATTGGCTCACAGGCCACACTCAGAGGGTGATCAATGTTTTTTACTCAGGCTGGCAGCCTGTCACAAGTCAGGTCCCCCAGGCATCAATACCGGGCCCCATGCTGTTCAACATCTTCATAAATGATCTGTTCAATGGGATTGAAAGCACCTGCACCAAGTTTGCTGATGACACTAAACTGGGTAGAAAGATGGACACGTTAGAAGGAAGAGCCATCTTACAGAGAGACCTGGACAGGCTGGGAAAGTGAGCTAGCAAGAACTGTATGAAGTTTAACAAAGACAAGTGCAAAGTCCTGCACCTGGGACATCATAACCAAAGAGCCCTGTCCAGGCTAGGATCTGTGTGGCTAGGCAGCAGCCTTGCTGAAAGGGACCTGGGAGTCCTGGTGGACAAGCTGAACACGAGTCAGCAGTGCGCCGCTGCAGCAACAAAGGCAAAGCTGATCCTGGGCTGCATCTGCAGGGACATTACTAGCAGAGATAGGGACACAGTCATCCCACTCAGCGCTCATCAGGCTGCACCTGGAGTACCGTGTCCAGCTTTGGTCCCCGCAGTTCAAAAATGCAGACAGACTGGAGAGGGTCCAAAGGAGGGCCATGAAGATGACCAAGGGGCTGGAGAACCTGCTGTACAAGGAAAGACTGAAGGAGTTAGGTCTTTTCTCCCTGGAGAAGAGAAGGCTCGGGGGGGACCTCATCACAGTATTCCAGTACTTAAAGGGCAGCTACAAAGAGGATGGAGGCTCTCTCTTCACCAGGAGCCACATGGGGCAGACAAGGGACAACAGGTACAAGTTGCACCAGGAGAGGTTTCATCTTGATATGTGAAATTTCTTACAGTAAGAACAATCAATCGCTGGAACAACCTCCCCAGGCACATGGTAGAGTCCCCATCACTGGAGGTTTTCAAGATGCACCTGGACAAGGTGCTAGATAATCTCCTCTAGGCTTCCTTTCCCACAAAAGGTTGGACCAGATGATCTTTCAAGGCCTCTTTCAGCCTGGGCTGAAAAAAAATATAAAAAACACTATGCCTGCACTAACAGCCTCACTGTACCCACAGCACAGCCCAAGAAGTGGCAGGCCTTTCCCACCTACCTAACCCTCTGTGTTTTCTAAGGTCATGTTTTCCCCAAGAGAATGGTTAAGGGGAGGATAAGAATAACAGCCATTTTCAGGTCCACAAAAGAAAGCTTGACTTTTAATCTCTTGAGGCTTTTCTGAAGAAACCTATTTGTGGCACAAGCAGTATCCCTGGATTCAGGCCAGGATGCAGGCACAATAATTCAGAAGGAAATCTAAAGTCTTAAAATTTGACACCCTTATAAACTTCCAAAGAGCAATTCCAAACTGTCCATATCAAGGTTTCTTGAACTATCACCAGTTTCGACTGCAGATATAATCAGCCATAGTAGGATTCAGTCTCCCAGACTAGAACTACAGATATAACGGATTATTATCTGAATACATGAACTTGCAGTGTCCTTTCAGTCTCAAGTGAGAAGTTTTAATATGCTCAGCTTTAGTAAGTACATTCTGAAACGCGCCTTAAGATGCAGAAGTTTCAGCAGAGCTGAATAAGAAAAGCTGAAAAACTTATGATCAGTGCAACAAAAGCAAATAATTTTTTCTTTCTTTTGATTTCTTGTGAAAGAATCAAGTGATACAACCTTATTGGGTAATCATTGTGTATTTTGTAGCTATTTCTTTTAGATGGAAACCACACAAATCCCCCTTTACTGAAATTTGATGGGACACCGTAATGTAATACCACAAGAAAATCTAGAGTCTCAGATTTCTAAATATAATCAGCCTTTTCCTTCAATATAAAAAGTCACATAAGCTAGTTCCATATGGTGACATTTGTACAAGCAAAACCATTAGAAATCATGAACCTCAATGAAGCATGCTGCAACCTGGATTTAGACTGATCTGTGCATGTATGTGAACACTAACGTACACATTGAGCAAGTTTAGCTTAGAATCAAAATAGCCAAAACCCCCACAGTATTAGTCTTTAGAGTGCTTTTGGCCCTTCCAAAACAGCACCACTTAATCAAAGTTTTAAAAAAAGCTACTGTAAGAAATACATTTATAAAACTAGCAAGCTTTCAGGAGGCTTTATTAATTTGGGTCCAACAGGGTGATAACGTAACTAGAAGATACCTTCCAGCCTGAAGCCAGCTAGGGTCCCTCCACTTCAGAGCCAGCTTGAGTAATTGTGCATGCAACTTTATAGACATTCACTGGGGTAAGTCCACCAGCCACCCAAAGAAGGTGCCTGCACAACTCCACTAGTCCTCTACAAAACTCCCAGCCTGCCGCTACTCTGCAGCATCCATAGTCAGCATTCCAGCATATATCACATTGAATAGCCTTTGGCACATGAAGTGTTTCTGTTTGCAATGCACCAAGTTGTGCTCCAGTCCCAGAAGCAAATCCACTGCACAAATCCATTTTTCCTCAAATTTCACTGGAATCTCCTCATTCACTGGTGAAGAACAAGAATTTTCTCGGCCCCTGTTTAAGGAAGCAGTTTCAAACTTCCCATGCATTCACCTTTCTGAGGTTTTAAAACGTAGTAGCAATTTCAGTGGTTTCCCTCCTTCCCACTTTGTTTCCTCTGCAAGAAGGATCCAGACTGTAAAGATTTGCTCCATCTGATGTTCTAAATGCTGATGCATAATAGCTGTGAAATTTTAGGGAATATAAAACTCATGAGGCAAAAAAAGGACCCAGAAAGGGTAAAGGCCAGGAAGTCTCAAATTATGTAGCTTAAATTTCAAAATATTTCAGAACATATGCTGCTGGATTTTGCACTCGCCCCCTTCTGCTCTCAGACTCAAGCTCTGAACACTCCTGAATAGAAAAAGGAGTTTAAGGGCTTAAACACTTTAAGAAAAAAAGCTGTGTCACATTGACTAAAACTTACACCAACTCACAATATGTTTTGAGCTAGCAATCCAGAAGTCAGACACATTAACCTCTGAGCAAACTTAAGTATTGCAGAAATGGGCAGAAATTTGTTGTGCATGTCATCATTGTGACCAAGTTGTGCAACTGAACTCTGGGTCAAACAGAAAAATAATAGAGGACAACGACCAAACCTAAAATAACATTTCACACTTTTGAACGTTATCTGCTTCCATTTGGGAAATCATACTGGAAAATAAAGCTTTAGAGACACAATGTCTGAACTCAGCTGCCCAAACCAGAAGTTCTGATAGGATTTATAACTTACACTTTTGTAAACAGGAAAAATCTTTTTTTCTTTTCTTCCTAGAAGAACATCAGCTGTATTTGCAAGGCTAAAACTTACGAGCTGATGTAGCTCCGTACACAGCAGAGCAATAGCATCCATCTTTGTCATCCTAATTGCTAAAATTTCCTTTCAGTGAGTCCACTAGCAAATAACTTGCTCTGCAAATAGCAGGTGGTCACTGCAATGAATCTAAATACTAACCGTTTCATCTATGAGTGCATGGAAGAAGAGACATCAAGCCCACACAAATTAGTTGGATTATTTTTAACAATTTCACAGGAAGCAGGTCTAGACTCCCCACCACACTCTAAAATCATTAAAAAATTGACAAATGTCTTGGTTTCCAGATGATGCCTTAATGAAAACAAAGCAAGATCAAAATGCACTGTCTTGTTATAGCACCATTTGCTTTCTAAATTATACTTTGTAATTGGAAGAATGATATTCAAACTTAATCCTTAGCAAAGTTACTAAAAGGTGCCAACTATTGACCAAGGAAGTTTCACAAAGCAGTCAAAACAAGCAAGCATCACACAACTGGATTCCTGATTTCACCAACACTTTAAGTTAGCATTGTGACCAAAAGAAGCAGTCCTATCCTTTCCTCTTCCATTTATTTCCAAACCTGCACCAAGCTCTTCCTGACACTGGGAGAAAAGACAGGACACTGATTTTATTCAGGGTCAATTCCTAGCTGTGGTGCTTTGCCCAGATGCAGCATCATCTGCAGCAGCTGAAGGTGGTGAGGATGCAGAAACACATAGCTAGTTGGAGGGAGATGGCAGAACTACTTCTTTCAATGGTACCAGTGGCTTGAAACACCTTGAACTGCTCAGGAAACTTTGGTGTGACTGACTGACTTCTACTAGTAGAGAGGGGAAAAAAAGCAATACACATAGTAAGAACATCCACTGTCACGTTTCAAATTACCTCACTGCCAAATATTCCTGTTACTACAACAGGTAAACTAGAGGAATGAGAGAAATTTTTAACTTTTTTTTCTTTAAAGCACCATTGTTTTGAACCATGTGAAATCTCCCTCTGATGTCCCATGAAGCACTTAGTTCATAGATATTAAGTATGCAATTTTTATTGTTTTTCTGGTATTTGAACTATCATCTTCAGATTTTATTTCCATTCAAATACTGTATGACACTTCTTGTACTCTAGGCAGCCAAAACTCTTTGGCAACCCCCTCCATGTAAAACCATAAAAAATCTTGCTCAGAAAAATCCCTTTACAAGGAAGAAAAAAAAAAAAAAGAAAGAAAAGAAAAAGAAAAAACTGTTTGCTTGGGTTTTTTTAATACATCCTTGAGAAACAAAGAGAGGATATACAACCATGTGTTGTCGTGACAACAAGAAAAAAGTATATCAGTAAGTACCTTTCTGTTAAAGTAGAAGGCTGGAACTTGTAGAGTGCTGGGAAGTGAAACAAATTGTGGAATGCTTCCACAAAAAGGTAGATAATCAGTACTTGTCAGTGAAACATCAGTATCTCGCTATCCTTATTATTAGAAGTGTTTAACCCACTCCTTTTGTCCAGTTCAATCACTTTTCCTTTCTTTTCAAATGGCTTATGTATTTGAAGACTGTTACATGCGTGTCCCTCATTTTATCTTTTCCAGACTGTATAATTACTCATTCTAACTTTTTTTCTAAAAGCATATTTTCTAGACCTCTAGATTGCAAAAGCATCTGGGGAGTGAGGCGGGCATCTCTTCAGATCTAGATATCGACAAGTGCGATATAGTCACCCAGGCTCCCATTATAGTCAATTGAAAGAAAATGTCACTTCTAGGGCATGATTCAGTTCAGCCTGAGATTGATGTCTAAAATAGGTCAGATGAACAACACTCTACAAAAATCTATTTCTCTACATTGATTATAAAGGAAGCCAACATGATTACCTCAGATGAGGATGCCTTAAATTAGGTGAAATCCTGCCCTGACCTGGTTTCATGTGCTACTTGTACAGACTGTGTTTGAGGCTCTCTCCTTGAAAATAATTGGGCTGTGTAAAAACCACCAGTAATATCATGTGAGGTTATACCAACAGCATAGAAATCGCTTGACCTCACAAATGTCTAATCTACTGGAAAAAAGTTCTTCTTGGAAAGGTTTTTCAAGCAGACTCATTAGAAAGTTACCATGGAAACATTTTTTCTCCATTGGTAGAGCACAGTTTGACAATTAGCTCTCGTGGGTGTGACCCTTTGGGTTTGAATTTTGGAATACTAGTAAATGAGGCCTCCTGTGAATTTCTCACAGGCACCTTTATTCCCTTGCTGAACACCAGAAAAAAGGAAAGAATATATGCTGCTGTTCCACACAGGGACGAAATAGAGCGATCTTAAGAAAAAAAAATTTTTTTCAAAAGAAAATCATTGAACTGTGCACAGCTGAAGGAATGCCAGACTAGAAGTTCAGCCTCTGATAGGGGTGAGGTTTGTATTTTCCTGTTCACCAAAGGAACTGGCTTTAAAAATAACTGAATCCATAACCATCACAGAGCAACAAACCATCTCAGCCACATGTACCTGCCAGCTCTGATATGACAGCGTGGTCATAAAACTGTGTGATGCAGCAAATCAGATGATTCTCTAGCATGGTGGAAATGCAGTAGCTCCAGAGCAATTTATCAACAGGTACTTAAATTGACGGTGATACAATGACATCCTCGCTCAGCCAAACACGTACTTCTGGAAATACAAGATTGATGCAGCCATTACTCTGCATCAGTACTAAGATACAAAAGCAGGTAATGCTTTGGGAGTGCAAGTCCTACTTTTAAAGATCCCTGAGACGCAAGTCCTTAACTGCATGTCACACCTGAAAGCAGAGTCTCAGTTCCTACATCATGAGGAGCTTTTGCATATGTCATCCATTATGAAGACAGAGAGGTACTTTTCTGATAGCCATCAACAACAGCACACCTCTATGATCTTAGTGCAGTCAGGCTGTGAACAAGTTGTTCCTGAAGAATTAAGAGAGCTAGAGCCTTTGTACCCATAGCAAATGTATCTTAGGCTACTGTGATAGTGACAGGAACATTCAAAGGAAAAAAAAAACAACGAACCACAGTACTTTGCATTTGCCTTTTACTCCTCATTGCCCCAGATGGTTTTCAACTGCCCTGTAATAAACCCCTGTACTGATGCTGCCCAATATGTGCAACAAGACAGAACCTAAGAGGTCATGCAGTATTAGATGGATTTCCTCAACAGCCATTATAGCCCAGACGTGCACACCTTCTACCCAGCAACCCCATTTCCAATGCATAACCCAATGCCATGGTAGGTTTTGAGGCTGGAAAGGAGCTACAGCACTGGAGCGCGGCCTAAAAATACATTTTCCAGCTGGGATACTTGGAGCAAAGTGGGCTAGTACACTGTGCAATGCCACGATTTCTCTGTTGTGCTTCCTGGTCCTGTCTGTTCCCTGGCACAGAGGTTTATAAAGGTGGGGAGATGTCACAGCAGCATCATGCCCAAGTGCAAGGTCTGGCCTCCCTCATGGGTGAGAGAAGGCCAGCTGTGCTTGACCATGAGCCTGCAACTTGCCTTAGCAGCAAAGGCAGCTAATGGTATCCTGGGCTTCGTCAGGAGGAGTTGCCAGCAGGTCAAGGGAGGTGATCCTTCCTCTCTATGCAGCACTGGTCTGGCCACACCTGGAGTGCTGGGTCTAGTTCTGGGCTTCCCAGTACAAGAGAGACATGGACATACTGGAGAGAGTCCAGCAAAAGCCAACAAGGATGATTAAGGGACTGGAGCACCTCATATGTAAGGGAAGGCTGAGAGAGCTGGGACTGTGCAGCCTGGAGAAGAGAAAGCTCAGGGGGATCTTAGCAGTGTGTACAAATACCTGAAGGAGGGTGCAAAGAGGACAGAGGCAGGCTCCTTTCAGTGCTGGCCAGTGACAGGACCAGAGGCAACATGCACACGCTGAAACACAGGAGGTTCCCTCTGAACATCAGGAAACACTTTTTTTACTGTGAGGGTGACTGAGCACTGGCACAGGTTTCTCAGGGAGGTTGTGGAACCTCCATCCTTGGAGATATTCAAAAGCCATCTAGACATGGTCCTAGGCAATCCTGGGTCTAGGTGGCCATGCTTGAGCAGGGGGATTGGACAGGATGACCTCCAGAGGTCCCTTCCAAACTTAACCACTCTGTGATTCTGCGTGCTTTCACCTTTTGACATATCTTCAAGCTGCACTGAGCAGACAGGCCTCCCTGGGAGCTCAGAGCATGGAAGGCTTTTGTGATCTTCCTCTACATTGTTTCTTCTAGATATATTAGGTGGTTAGGGCATAATTTGGGGACATATGTCATCTTTCATCCTCACCCTATGCAAGGATTGCAATACTCCACAGACTGGACTGCTTTCTCTGGATTCCATAAAGCCAAACATTTCTGGCTAGTCTGTTTACTAAGAAAGATGCTACGCAGTAAGGAAAATGGCTGACATAGCTGAAAATTTTTTATTTCTTTAGCCAGATATAATTAAAGATGGAGTCACTAAAATCATTCTGTGCTACAATGAACACAGTGGATAAATGCTGAGCTACTAGCTTCCTATTAATTAGTGCTATTTTTCCTGTTTAAAAAGTGACAGTCATTAGCTTGGCCCACGTATAAAAGACTTCTGGGTACTGGGAAGCGTGTCTGAGATAGTTAACTGTAGGTCAAACCAGCATTTCCAGCAGTAGGCTCTGCCCACATTTTCTCTTGCTGGGTCTATTCCAAAAGCCAAATAGAAAAGAGGACCCACTGCCTCTGATTTCAGTTGAGTTTATATCAGACCAAGCAAGAGGTGACTGGGAGAGGAAATAGCCATTTCTGATTTTCCTTTCTCAAGAGATGAACTCGCCGTTTTCTATGTTTTGCATCTTTTCCTTTCCAGCATCCTATTTTAATTCTTAAGCTGTATGCACTCCTGCGATCATCACTCTGTCCACTCAGGTTTCCATCAGATATCTTCCTATGCATGGACAGGTCATACTCAGCAGAGAATAGAAACATGCTGTGGGCTCTCGCTTGGTTACCAGCCCCTAGGAGAGTTCACTTTAAAGGAACTCCACGACATGCCTTCTCTGGAAGCTTCATTCACAAAATATTTGGTTTTACAAGGCAACAATCCCATTGTTTTCAATAAGGACCAATTACATACCATTTCCTTTGCCTTTTCGTTCCAGTCTGCAATCCCAGGGGGATCCAGGTTTAGCCCTCTGGCTGTGACTGGGACTCCTGAGGAAGTTCCTCTGACGCCTGCTCTCCTTCCCTTCCCTGCCAGGCAGGGACCTCGGGCATCATCCAAGGCCAGAGGTGACCCAGAGCACACCTAGACAGCACTCAGGGAAGCATATGCCAGGAAGCCCACACCTTGTTCCACCTTTCCCTTGGAGGAGACTTACATCTGCTTAACTAACGTGTAATTTGCCCCATTCCTCTTTCCTTACATGACACTTCTAATGTTTCCCCATGAAATCCCAAAAGCCAAGGGGCTGAAAGAGTGCAGCAAGGAAGGCAACTAAGTGTAAACAATGCCTTTTCAAGTAACCCTCTCTTCTATTTGGAGCTTTTGCAAATCCCAGGTCCTCACTGCCTTATACCTTTGGTCATTTATACCTCTGCTAAATTAGTGTACAATTGCTGCATAGTTTCTTTACCTCCCCGTTTCCATAAATTCACACAAATACACACATGCACATTTAAAATGAGGACTCGGAAATTCCTTTCTTCCCTCAAAACATCAGCACTTCAGCTGCATGCTGACAGAAAGACAAGCAGAGGCAGACAGACCTGCTGGCTCTTTTAATCACAGGAATCCTGGACAGATGACCATTGCATGTGCCATACAGCAGAGTGGATTCACAGCTCAAGTACATCAGTGGTAGTTCTGACTGGAAATGCCCTGCACTTTACTGCTTTTTCACCTATCAACACTGGCAGGTTTGCATGGACAGCAGGCCGTGAAAGACTCGTCCTTGGTTGCCCATCCTGCATGCGAGAGAAGGAGCATTACATCCTCTTTTTTGAAAAGACTTCACCATAATGCCTCCCCTTAACTGTTTGGCAACTCAGTTTTAATCATCAGAGAAGTCTCCCTTCTCCCTCTTCTGTGCACTGTCTCAGGAACAGGAGGCCGAATGTGAACAGCAGACTACTCAGGCTGCCCTGGTGCCATCCTGTTATTGTCACCTGTCCTTTGCCACAGCCTTCCTGCTACTTACAGGGAAGAAAGATACACTGCACAAACTTTGCCCATTGCCCACGATACTTTCAAAAGACTCTGTAAGAGAAGCTTCAAACTAAAGAAGGTGGTGCCCTGCTTTTCCCTCTAAATGCAATGTAAATGCATTTCTGTCTGTGAAAATCCAAGCCTTGATCCCATTGAAATTAGCAGAACTTTTTGCCATTCTTTTCAATGGGAGAATAAAATCCTGTCACAATATGCAAAAATTAAGAAAGGAAGTAGAATCTGAAAGAAAAAATAATTTTTAAAAGTATGATTTTCTTTTTTGCCCTATCTTAATCTAGAGAAGCTTTTCATTCACCTATAGAATCACTGAACAACTTTGGTTGGGAACAACCTTCAAAGGTCATGAGGCCCAATCCTTGCTCAAAGTAAGGCTAACTTAAAGCATGTTGCTTGTGAGTTACAGGATGAAAATAAAAATTTAAAGTTTTATTTCAGTTACAACCCTGTGCAGAATGGCACTAGAAATATTGCAAAAGTGGTTCACTAATGGGAGTGCACTCAGTTTCTAGTTTCCTTCAGTCGTGGTCACTTTGCAGGCGTTGCTGAGGTCCCACAGGATTCCCCCATGTACACATTAGCACCAGTGCATGCACCCTTTATTTACTTCCTTTACAAGCAGCATGGGATCAGATATAAAGGACTTTTAGACCTATTTCAGGACTCCATTCTGAGTGGCTGGGTAAGAAATACCGCCCTGCAGCGATAAAGCACCCTGCACTGCATAACCTTAAACCCAGGATACAAAAAGACACTGTGCTTATGTGCCTGTGCTTCAAAGAGCAGGCCAAGAGCAGGGCAGGTTTTGTCTTCTCCAACTCATGAAATCAAGCCCGACCTTTAATTAGCAAAACCTAACGCTGCTCTGGCCTACCTGCCAGGTGGCACAGACAGGAAGGGTTTCTCACAAACAGAGAACGGCATGTGCAAAAAGCTAAGAAAGATAATCCAGGTAAACAAACTTCTCATTAACAGGCAACACAGCAAGTCAACCATACAGTAACGCTACACCACTTCATAAGCTGCCGGTGCAGGTGTTAGGAGCACCATCATGTGTCTCTTTCCTTTTCAGCTTGTCTGCTTTCTACCAGCTCGCAGCAGAGGTGGACTGGTGACATGATCCCATCTGATATAATTGTTTCAAGCAATTGAAATTCAGATCAATAACTAAAGCTTCTGGTGCATATAGAAACCAAGTGCTGTTTCCCAGTTCCCTGTCATTGGCAATCTGCCAGCGAGTACCTACAGAAGGCTCCTCTCAGTTGCCTTTGCAGCAGCTGGTCTCCAGTCATGATGCAAAAGGATTTACTCACCAAAGATGCTGTGCGTTTTAAAATAAAAGCTCTTTTTTAACTCCTTTTTTTTAAGTCTCCACTTTGAAGCAAGTACAGCCAAACCGTTAAGCACTTCTGATCTGAAAAATGCCACCAGGTAACCAGCGTTATCATTATTACTTCACATAAACTACAAATAACCATAAAAGTAGTGACCAGTATAACGTATACTCTTCCCCCAAAGCTGCCTTCCCACTTTAAAGAGGACAGCTTTGTCTTATTACTACATAAATTTAAAATTAATATCTTTAAAAGATTCACCAAGCTTCACATCCAGTTGCTGTCAACCTGTGACAAAAGGAGGAAAGATCCAAGGCCTGAGTCAGAGCATTTATCTCACTGTGCTTGAATATATACCCTTGGTGAAGGCCCTGAACAAAACACTGACACTGGCTAATCTATAATGTCAGTCTTAGTTTAAAAGTTACATATGGCTCTTTAAATTGAAACATTAGCCAAGGAAAAATACTTCTATTTGTTTTGTTCCTCTGAAAGCCACTAAATGAAACGCCTGTGAAAAGTGATTCATTTTTTCATCAGTAATACTGTTAAGTGACTTCATTGCAAGTACCATGCAGACTGAACTAGGCAATAATACATGCTACATCTCCCCCACATCTCCCAGCAGACAACTTGGTTTTTAAGGCACATCCCTGATTCTGTATAGGAAAAAATCCCTTGGCTCTTTCTAGAGACAGTACTACTTCAGCAGCTCCAAGAGCAAGCAGGCCACAGTGAACGCCAAGTCTGTCCAACACAGCAGACACTCAGTTTTCTGGCTGAAAATAGGATATAATTTAGGGCTTTGTGCTCAGAAGTCAGGAGGTGGTCATCTGCTCATCAGGACAAACCAGCTGTGGTCTCTCTGTGCAGCAGGAGCTATCTGCTGGCCCTACAAGTGCATGGCAGAAAGTATAACTACCTTCAAGGAGCTATATGACAACGGTATAAGACCCTCTGCCTCAATACATGTGATGCTGTGGATGCAACACAGAGGGGGTTAAACCCATGCTCCTTTAAAGGTCTTACAGCAGTAAATCTCTGCAGAGGAAGGAGTTTGACTATATTTTACTGAGTAGTTCTGAGATGACTGCTCTCTTCTTTTCTCAGGTGTATCCCAGGAAGAGGCAGGAGGCATGACAAATATGCAGATACCTCAGTGGAAGCATCTGCCCATATTACTGAAAGGTCCTGGGAACAGAGCCCTCTTAAAATCCACAAAAACACTACTTCATATATGCATTGGGCATAGCACTTAAGAGCTATATGACTTAGCTCCTGAAGCAAAGTATCTTCTATATTTAAAAGTTATCATTACGAACGAGTCTAATTTGGCAGCTCTTGCAGTAGTAAGTACTCTCATTTATTGTAATGGGACTAATCACATAGAAATGCATGACTGAGCTCAAAATACTTCTTTAGTTCCTGCCTTCACTGATTTTCTTTGGTTCTGCCATGCTTCTTTACAGAATCTTCTCACGTGCTGTCTTTTTAAAAATATTTAACAGTATCATCTGTAACTTTTTCAGGTTGGTTTTTTGTTTCGGGTTGTGTTTTGGCGTTTTGGTTTGGGTTGTGTTTTGGGGTTGTTTGGGGTTTTTTAAACAAAGTCTTTCACTGGGGAAGTCCAACTGCATGTTTTGTAACCTAAGTGGCATATAACGTCCATGCCTCATCCTGACTTTGTGCTTATGCTTCTGTGAATATCTGCCACTTTCTGCAACTATGCCTACTTTATTTTCCACTTGTTGATTTGTATTGTATTACAATACAATTGTATTGTATTTGTATTACAATGCCATTGTATGGCATTGTAAGAATGCCTTACAATGGCATGAATTACATCAGCAAAAGATTGGAGGAGAGAGAGTAATACCAATGATTGTTGCCCACTTTAGATCACTGAATTCCAAGGGGGAGCAAAATTACCAGATTAGACACTTCACCTGTAAGTATTGTGGCACATGGCCCTCCAGCCACAATGAACTGTAAAGCAAATGCTCCTTTCATTTAAAAAACATTATTGTTATGCAAAATACCAGCCTCATTTTCAAACATTAAATAACCTGGGCATAATTTTGAATTCCTTTCTCTTACCACTGATATTATTGTTAGGAATTTGGACTGAACAAGAAATACAGGCTAAATCCTTAATCCTATGTTCTTTAACTATTCCTGCTCCTCACTGCTATTCTTCTTTAACAAGTTTTGGAACTACTGTTGTTTTGTTCTTCAGCAGCCATACTAAGAAATGCCTTCATTTTCCAATGCTAATCCCTCCTGCAGTTTATAGCTGTTTAACAAATATGAAATTATGTATACAAGTACAGGCCTTAAATAGACTGAAAGGCAATGCAAGACAAAAATTCAAAATATTACAAAAATTATTTCTTTTTAGCTATCAGATATTATTTGATGGTAATGACACACAATTTCAAAAGATTCTGTTCTTTGTTCCATTTTGAGTGCCCAAAGGTATCAAATATGACTTCATATAGCAGTCACAAATGTCTTAGCCATTTGAATGCTGCTCGGTGACTTCAACAATCAGCTTATTGCAAACAAGAACAAATAAATATTTTGTAGTGAAGATGACAAACAAGGCATGTGCCATCTGCACAGGCAGTTTACTGGATGTGATAAATCTACTAATACATCAAGCTAATCTTAAAATTGAAAAGGAATATTTTGAATGAACTTAAAAAATAATTGTGCAGCCTAAGACTCATTTTTGTGTGTCCAAAGTTTTCCCTGTGCTTCATTCTGGAGTATTAAGCTTGGCTAGAAGCCTATTTCACAATTACTAAAGTATTAGGATATTTGCTCCTTTCTTTTCACAAATTCCCAATGCATTGTCCAATTTGCATCGTTTGGATTTAGGAGTTCAAGGCCTATAAGGTACGGTATCATTTTCTTTAGAAACACAAATTAGTCTTAGCAAAGCTATCGAGAGAGATTTTGACACCCAAAGCATGTCCTGTCTTCCCTTCTTTCTTCCTCCACGTTCCTTTGAAAGACTCTCAATGCCAAAAAACTCCATCAGCTCCTCTTGGTTAGCAGCAGCGCCAGCAAGCAGCAGGGCTCGGGCATCTTACTGCCAAAGGGTGGAGAGGACTATGGGAGCTGGGGAAAGATGGGCAACTCCAAGTCTAAAATCTTCCCCCTCTTCTTCCAGCGTAACACTCATTTCACCAACATGGAAACACCCTCCTCTTCCCAATTCAAAAAGATGTTTGTAACAGCACCTATGCACTACAGGCAAAATTTCCTCAAAGTGCTCAAAGGCCAAATTTCCTTTGCGGCTTGGCCTAGGAACCTAAAGATACAGGCATTCTCTTAGAAGACTTATCCAAAGCATCTGAACAGATTAGAGCTTAATAAACACTTAAATAATCAAAGCTAAAAACTTCCCAAAAGGACATGAACTTGCTTGCCACAAACAATGTAAGAGAGATCAAATGCAAGTGACTGAATACAACATGTAAACACACAACCAGCTGGGAACACATCCCAGAGGTTTCATTTGAGTATCAGTGCAGAGCTAGAGAAAAATAATTATGCACATAAAGTGTTACTGTAAATGACAGCTAATAAAACAGAAGGCTCAAATTATTGTTGCTGCTTCGGAGGGCAAGTAGGCAAACACAATCAGGGAGTAAATGACAAGTCGTCGTGCAGAATTTCACTTCAAAAATGCCACTTCAATTAAATGGCACAATGAATTCTGATTAATAGGAAGCATTAGACTGGAACATAAGGCAGCAAACATCACTAAAGAATAAACATATTCTCCCATGAAGGAAAATTTACTCTAATCGTGTTGTCAAGCCAACAGAAGCATCTTCCAGGAGCAAGTGGATCCAAGTTATCAGCAGTGGTGTAATTGCCATCCTCAGTACTTACACTTTCCTTGACTCAAGAACAATTAAGCCTTAAGCATTAGCCATGGAGACAGGAATAATACCATGAAGCCACCTAGCAACTGTAATAATAATAACCTGTTGATACTTTGGGAATGGAGGAATGCTGGGGAGCGTTAGCTGGACTGATAGTTGAGGCATTTGCTTAGTTACAGGATCTAACACCACCTGACATGGATCCATATTCAAGTCACAGCTTCAGCCTGTCCAAGTGAAACTCATGTACAATACTTAATAACAGCCAGGATCCCCTGATTTCCCCAGGCTGCTGTGATGACTCCCAGGTGGCATTTTAAACTGCAGTGGTTTGGTTAGGGTTCCTCCAGCTGTTTGTCTTTGTCCTGTGTCTCTCCCAGAGGTTTCTCCTGCAGCAGGGCCAGCCAAGAGGAAAGGGCTCAACTTCATAGCCAGAGGAATTGAAGTTACCAGCAATCAGTGTCTGCTCTCTGCAGCAAAGTGAGCTGCAAACTGCAGCTGTTACACCTCCCATTCAAACAGGTTCTGGGATAATCATCATTCAAGTGTGCCAGGCTCCAGCACCAAAACACATCAGCATGCTGTGGCTTTGCACTGTTAGGCTGGAGGTTTCCATGTAATAATTTCTATCTATGTTTAAAAGGGAGAAGAGGTAAAACAACCACCTTAATATCCAGTGCTCTCACAACCAAAATTCACAGCGTGGAAAAATCAATCATTTTTGCAGAAGAAACATGCACCCAAAAGTCATTAAACACTTTCAGCTCAAATGTACCCTGAATTATGCTTGTGAAAACTCAGAATTCATTCTGCTGAAGTGAAGCAAGATGCTCATTATCAGTTGATCTATATGTGCTGCATAATTTATGAAAAGCAGACAATCAGCTAAAAGCTAAGGTTAGCAGCAGTCATTAGGTCTTAGGTATTTCCTGCTGGAATTCTATTTAAGTGTTGAGGTTACCAGAAAGAAATTAACTCTTTATCTGCAAAGGAACTTTCAAAAGTAGCACAGGGTGTCCTGTTCCGGACTTTCTAAAGATATCCATTGATTTTTGTAACAGCAGAGTTAGCCAACAGCTGGGGCTCTGGAAAATCCCACAGCTTTTGTTATTTGAGGAGCCATGAAATGAGATTTTGTAAATTAATGCTGAAAAATTATTTACGTTCCTGGAGCAGCAGTAGAATCTACCACGGTCCCTTGTTATAACAGTTATATACACATTCAACACCTTTTTTACTATACACCATATATACAGCACATGGACTATAAAATATAGATCACCCTCCCTATGACTCAGATTGAAATCAGCTTTGATTATCGAGTTCTATTTTAATATTGCAGATTTTGGCAATGAAAAAAACCCACAGTTTTGCCAGAGATTTCTTAGGTTTGTTCATACAGCCATATTCAGAAAAATAATACACACTGCAGGCCAAATTATGTTTTGAGTTACGAGGTTTGTATAAGAGTCAGAACATAATTTGGCCTGCAATTCTGAATTATGATAATGTTCAAGGTGGAAAGAAAATCATAGATTGTCTTTAAATCAAGGACCGGCAGCTGGTAGAAAAGACCATCACCCTCCTGTAGACTAATAAAACATTGTACTTTGCCACCAAATAAGAGCGAATAAAGACATCTGAACATCCTAAAAATCCCATTTTTACATTTCAAGGGAAATAGTGATTATTAACAGTATACATGTCCAGTAATAATCACAGCTTTGGGAATGGAGGAGGAAATCAATATAAACTAAATGGGCCTAGGATTCTGCTATTCATATCACGCACAGCAGTGTGTAAAACATTCTATCCTGCAAAACGCCAGTTTTAATGGGAGAGGAAAACAACACTTTGCATTTGGAGCATAGCTGTCAGTAGCACCTATAAATTTCAGGGCCCTTTTTCTCCATGTATTTTCACTCCTTGCTCACTTTCTAGCAATTGCAATTGTACCCACTTGATATTTGATGAAAATACCAATTGCTTTCATTTAACCATGGAGTGCACTTTTATCACTATGCAACGGAGCTCCTCAGCCTGCAGCTAACTGAGGACCACTTGTTTGAAAAATCCTGCGACTTTGGTAAGGTTTCATGTGCACATCCAACAGCAGAATCATGGCCTGAATGAAAATCTTCTTTTAGGTTTTCTTAAGAGTATCTGCCTGGTATGTGTAAATTATTCATCTTTATCTCTAGGGATCATAAAAAAAAAACCCAAACGCAAACTCAGTATTCTAAGCAGAGGAACATTTTGCTGTAAGTAGTTTCAGAGAAAGTTAACACATTTATAAAATTTACTTAAGCCTATTTCCAAAGTGGTTTACTAACTTGCTCTACTTGAACTAGCAATACAAAAAAAACCCTGGAAATTTTCTGTATGTACTTAGCTGTGTGGTGAGACTAGAGAAGAAAGCTTAGTTTTCAGTTGACATGATTCAAACTAAATCACACTGGCATTCATGAAGTACAAAATAAAAGAGGGACAAGGACAAAGCATAAAGAGGAAAACACTAGTACAAATTTTGGGGACTAGATCCATTACAGCAGTTCAAGACCCAGAATCTAAATCAACAGAAGACGTAGCATCATGCAGCAGGAGCAGCAGCAAGAGACTAAGCACCATGTGCTGCCATTTAATGGAGAGAGATGATGTTTGCAGTTTTCCTAAGGGAAATTTTCAGGGGGCTGATTGCAGCTGCTATGACAACAAGGGGGAGGATGTGATGTCACACAATGACCCGAGCGACTGCTGTCACATTGTCCCAGAGCACGGCTCAACTCGCCAGCTGGGAAGCCAGTAGAGACCTCATTAAGTGCATCTGTTCAGTAATTACTACAACTTTCCCTGCACCATGCTTCCAACTTTGCACACAGCCGTAGAGCGAGGCTATTGATGTAATCATGAGGGTTAAGTTCCCAGGCCTGAAAATTTTGAGCCTGTAGCTATTAGAAATCTGGGATTGAGTTTCAGCAGGATCATTAGATACAAGCTCTGTCACCAGACATGGAGAAGCGGGGAGCAAAATCATATCAGCATAATCTTGATGAAGTCTTAGAAGCAAGCCGTGGAAAAGCTGTGTGATTTGCCTTCCTTGTATACAGGGCAGCTCTTTCTCGAACCTATAGCAGCGTTCGCTTTAACAAGAAAAGACTGTCTAGGACAGATCCCTTCCTCATTTAAATCATTGCAGTTCTCCCAACTGCAGTGGAGTGATGCAGATTTACTGCTGGCCAGGATCCTGCCTCTTGACTTGATTTGCACTAGTACACAGATCAGCGCAGGATATGTCCAGGAGCCATTTGCTTTCTTACTCAAGCAGAGCTACAGAACTTGGAAAAATGAGCTTGCATTTACACTACATCAGGAAAATAGACCAATTAGTACAGCACAAGGGTTTAAAATAGAAGATCTGCAGCAGAAATGCAAATCCCCAAAGGCAATTAGGTTTGAAAGCTCCTAGACTCTGGTCGTCACAGCAGCAGTATGAGGAGGAGGATGCAGACCTCTAGCTTTTGACATGGCAGAGGGAGCCAGCTGGGGCTGTGAATGAGGCAAGGCTGCTCCCAGTCAGAGCCTGCCTGCTCAGGAACAGGCCTGCCTGGCTGCCTGCCTAAAACTGAACTCAAAAGGCACAGAAGAGTTCATGCCTGTTTATTTCTTTTGAACTTTGGGCGTTCTAGAAAATCTGAAATGTGTAATTAATCTTGCTGCATCAGTTCAGAAGGCATTGGGAGCAGGAGTAGTTGGCCAAAGACCAGAGAGAAAACAAAAGCAGGGGCAACGCTATTTCTCACCATGGTAAAATGAGGCCCCTCCTGGTAGGCAGCAACGAGCATTTGTTGTCTCAACAAGAGGAGTGACTGCGCTTCCTTCCCTCACAGAAGATGAGCAGGGGGACAAATAGCATGGTGGGTCTGGGATCTGGCACAAAGGGAACAAGAGTCCTCATCTCCAGCCAGGTGTCTCCACCTTCTGCCCTAATTGCACCTTGTGTTGGGGGCTCTGTTGCCCCACAAGCTCAGTTTTCATAGCTACTTTCAATTAGTGAATCTTATTCCCAACACATTGAGGAGTTTAGACCATTTGGTGACATTAGTCCTGAAGCTAGACTTAGAGGTGGCCGAGCACCAAGACCTGGACGTATGTAACTCGCCAACCTTAAAAAAAAACCAACAAAAAAACTTCCCAAAACTCACGTGAAGTAATTAAAGGAACGCTTCCTGACAGCGATGACAACAGTTTTGTCCATTAACATGTCTCCTCACCCAGGGCTCTGGAGGTTACTTTCCCACGTACAGCACTCAGCTGCAGAGAACGGGGATGCCCATTCACTCACATCCAAAACATGCTGCAAAGGTTTTACTGTTCACAGCTTCCCTGAGAAATAAAATCAAGAGGAGGAAGGAAAATAGCACTTTTGATGTGACCGTGCCAGAGGGATCTGCAATCTGAATCTGATCCTTTGTGAGCTGCTGCTGAACCTGGTGTGCAACCCTGCATGGTAACCTCTCACTCAAAGCAACTCTGACAGAGAAGGGGACAGCCCCAAACACTCGCTGTGTTTCTGGATGCCAAGATACAAGCAGCAGAACACAGCTGTGAACAGCAGGTAGCAGTGATAAGGTAGACCATCCACAGAGGCGAGCGGGCAGAGCTCCATGAAAACATTGCCAGGCTTTTTGCCACACAAGAACTACCACTGCAGTCTTTTCAAAATCGTTTACTTATCTTACAGCAGTCCACCCCTGCAACATCAAAGATGTCAGTGCAATATCGAGACCCTTTAGATGCCACAGAAATCACCATCACCACCCCTTTATAGAAGCAGCTGCAGGTTAAGTACCAACAGCAGGAATTCCTATTGCCCATCACTGTGGCAGAGACCATCCACCCCATACCAAGGGCCAGCAGGGTATCTCACCCATATGCATGCCAACTATGCAGACTCCTTTCAGGTGTATTTTCAGGCAGAGCAGAGACCAGACTGGTCTGAAGCTAAAACACAACTTTGTAATGGAGGGAGCAGAAAAAAACTCCCATAACTTTAGAGCTTTATTTCACGATCTATTTGCTGACAGCTTTCTTTAGGTGAATTTGTTGGGTGTAGGACTATGTTGGAAGAGATTTTAATTCTTTATAGTCTATTATAACTACATCAGACTTCCTTAAATTACATTAAAAAATCTCACGTCCTGTTGCAAGCTTAGTATTTATATTATATTAATAAACTTAGATTTCAGATGACAGCGTTCCACTGTTTACAGAGAAGTCATCAGTGCTTCCTAACAGCTCTTACTGAGAAAATATCCTTTCAGTAAGGTCTATCGGGGGGGGGGGGGGGGGGAAGTTTGGGGGGTTCATTGTTGTTTTTTAAATCTTTTGTATTATGTCATAACAAAGAAAATTATAGACTTCAGGTACAAAGACAAGGAGAGGCTATAATCCAAAGCAGGAGTGGTGGCTATGCATTCCCCTTCACCTTTTTGCCAGGGACACTGTTCGTGTGCTGGCAGAGATAACTCCCCCCCTCCCCGAAAGCGGACTGACCCCACAGACAGACATTTCTCCCAGACCTCCTTTGAAGGAAGGCTACGAGTGACGCACATGCAGAATTAGCGAGAGATTTGTCAGCACCTTATAATTACAGTGTGCTTTCAGTCAGAATGACATTTTTTATTACAGGCAACTAAGGGCAGAATTAAAGGAAATCTCCATGAAAATGGACTGTGTATGGGTCTATGGGTGTCTTCTGCTGAAACCTGCCTCTCTTGTAGGTTGCAAAGCTGTCGTCGCCCTCAGATGAATGACGAACTCCAATAAGGGCGGAAGTCAATACACAAGAACAAAACAGTTAATTGCTACAATGTACACAGTTCTCTGCCCAAAATACAGTACAAAAATTGAAATTGCTCTTATTTCTCTGGTTTCTTCCTAGAATAATTTAAAAAACCCATTCCTGTCTATTCCACTCCTAATGGACAACCTTTCAAGAGAGAATTACAGAAAATCCACAGCAGCGTTTTCTTTAAAAGCTAAGCATGCGACACAGAGCCGAAGGTATTTTTCCTTATCCTAACAAAGCTGAGTTCAATATTCAGTTTGCTTCCAATCTTCCCCGCTCCAACTCAGACCAACACAGCACGCGCATCTCCTCAAGCAATGTTTTCTTTGACCAAAACACAGAAGGCATTTCTGAAGTGATCTGTCGGAGGGACCAGCAAGAACTACTTTGGCTGTTCTACCTGTGACGTTGAAAGGGATGTTGAAATGGGCTTCAAGTAGTGAACTGCAACATGAGAAACTCCAGCAACATTAAGAAAACCACATTTTAAAATAATTATTTCAAAATAGGGCCCAAAAGCACCACTGAGCAAAACTCAAATCTTCTGTAATAATTGGAGGGAGAGCTTTTGCATGCAAAACGGGGACAGTGTCCTCCTAAAGAAACTTTCCTGCATGACTTAGAGACAACTGCTGTGAGCTAGACTAGGTGTTTCAGTACCACACCCCTCCTCTCCAGTAACACCTGAGTTACAAGCAGCACTCGCCGTCACTTCATTTCATTCTAATCTATAAAAACAAATTTATTAGATACGTTGGACGGGACAAAACAGTGTTGCCAGGTGCTTCTGGATATGAAAAGCAGAGAGTGGGAGCTTTAATGAAGTTAGCTCTTAGTCATAGGAGGGTGATAAATGCAGAAAGAAAATATCCTCTTGTTAATGTTTGTGTTTACCATTTTCCCAGATTTAAAGACAGTAGATGTTTCTCTGTCTTGCACCTTTAGTCAGTCAATTACAGCAGCAAAGTCAGTAAGTAACACACTGGCAGTCTGATTTAATAGCCTTTCTTTTGCACAGGAGTGATGAGAGAAGGCGCAGGACAAAAAAAAAATAGGCCTTAACTCTTAATTTCTTTTCCTTTAAACTCAGCTGCCATTCTGTTATGCTTTACTTTTAGTGGAGGAAAATGTAGCCAAAGTTAAACAGGAGCTCAAATACAAGAACTTGTGTACACAAAACTTCATGGCCTCTGAAATTTGCTGACATAGACCATGGCAAATAAAGATCCTGAAGCCTTCATCAGAGATACATTGAACTTTCTAGAGCAAAGCAAATTGCATGATTCCTGTCTTCAACGGTCCCACTAAATGGCTCACACTGTGGCTCCACTGTAGTCCCTTTACATCATGCTACCAGTGCAAAATGTCCATAAAAGCAGAATATCCAAAACCGTACAGAAATCCTCAGTGGGCATAGAGCAACACACCTCAGTCCTCCTCAGGGTCTCTGTCGAAAGGGTGGTATCTGGAGGAAAGGGATTTGCAACTACCTTGTTTCTTCATACAGAAGAAAGCTATCGAGTATTGGCATACATTTGCCTTTCTGGTATGGCACATCCCTTTCTTCCACAGGGACCTCTGAAGTTCTTGGGAAGTGCGGAGTTCCCACAGCTCTCCTGTCCCACCACCAGTGCTGTTAAGGAGCCAAAGTGAAAATTAAAGCAGTTGAGAAGCTGCTCTAGCTTGCACTGCTGTGTGAACGGATGCTGACCATCTCCAGAGACACGAGGCTATCTAACTGCAAGCCATTGGCAAGGAGATCTTCTTGCACCAGCCTTCTTCCATGCCCACATACTTTGATGTGATGTCAGGCCCAGGTCTTTCATTAAAATTTTCATTAAGGCTCATTGTAAGCAATCATTTTTCAAAACACTGTGAAAATCATCCTTTCTTAGCAGTTAGTATCAAGATGAATCAATGCAAAATATTTTCTTTTGCCCCTAAATGGAAACTCATTTCTGCCAACCTGGTATTACTCTGTTCCTCAAGAGTAGCAGCCTTCTCTCACAGCTGACACTTCAACAGCAGACGCAGCAGCTCAGCATTTCCCAAGAATTTCTTAAAAATTTGCATAACTAGATACCTACACAAAAGTCTCATCTGTTGGAAAAAAGAAGTTTAAGCCCATCCCTGACACACTAATGTTACTGTGGGATCTTTTGGATATATTCATTTTCTTCAGTATAAAGACTAACAAATAATGAATCATTCAGATCTGTCTACCACACAGTGCTGGTAATACTAGATAGCATGTTTACAAAGTTTTCATGGTTATGTGAGTCAATCCAATGCACACTTGCCCAGATATAAAAATAAATGTTATATAATGCACAGATCAGAGAATCAATATGCTGGTTCTGCACACCAAATAGAAGAAAATAGCACAGGAACTCCTATGCAACAACTGTCCTAAGAAGCAGAAAACCCTGCAATTCTAATCTTGAGTCATTTGATCCAAAATTCGGTGTAGTAGTTTTGTGAGCACAAGTAGCAATAAAGACACCAGAGCAACAAATACAGCAAACCTGTTGGTTTGTTCATGAACAAAAAAAATTATTAGGCACAGTCATAAATGTTCAGCGTCTTCAGATAATGTGCCTAGGCTCAAAAAGGAAATGTTTCTCCCCCAGACTGACACAAACTGATGAAATAACACTATTAGTAATGATGCTGAGAGGGGGAGAGTTCAAAATTGAGCATGTTGCAAGTTAACCTGTGGAGGGACTACCACCTTCCCATTAGAGAAAGAAATTTGCAAAGTAACATTTGCCTGGCAGTTTCACCTTTAAAATGCTATGTGCACTTTAACAAATGACTACATGAAGATATTTTAATGGAACATACATTTCTATCTCCAATTTTTTCCAGCAAGTTTAATGTTTGCACGATGTTAATAAATGCAAAACAAGTTTTCTGTAAAGCAGAGGAATAAACGGTACCTCCTTCCACACCAATATAAAGCTTGTATTCATCATTATTAGATGAAATTGTGAGCCACTAACACTAGTAGAAATCATGAAAAACTTTCCTGATTTCACTTCCTGCAAGGAAGTAGAATCTGTCATCTTGAAAGTATTCAAGGGGAATTGGAATCCATTGATTATTACAAGTTATCCAAATCTTTTAACCTGGATTTCATCTAAAAATTAAAATGGGATGCAAGCATTCTTTGTTTCTAAGATCTATAGGGATTTATATAACATAGCCTAGTGAGATACACAGTTTTAGCAGAGCAGCCTGCTTAGGGAATCCTCAGATTTTAACTTTTGCCCAGCAAGTCTCTTGGAAAAACAAGTAGACACCTGTCGCTTTGAGAAGCCTCACTTTTCCCTAAGACAGTGAACACAAACAATAAACTGCACTCTTCAAACACCTACAACAACCAGTCCTAAAATTCCTAATGTCTCCTCGCATCTTTCCCTGCCCCAGCAATTTTGCTTTTTGTGTTTGAGAGGCAACGAGAACTGTTATATACATCTTCATGCAAACTGAGAAATGGCAAAAGGTTGCAGAATTTGGAAACACTGGCTAAGTGAACAAAGAAATATTGGAAACAAAGCCAAGGCTCCCAAGGGTTATGTTCTGGGCTCATCGGAAGGAAACGCAGCTAGCAAGTTGGAAACCTGCAATCCTGAAGCCCAGGCTTTCCTGAGCTAAGGTTCCAAAACAAAAGTTCCGCAAACGTCTCAGTGAAGTCGAGCCAAAACCCAGGGAAAGGATTTAGAGCAGCTGTGTATCAAAGGCAAGTTTCTTGGTCAGAAGAAAATACAGAAGGCAGAATGGAAAACCAACCCAGACAAAAGTTGCAGGGCATCTACACATTTTAAAGGCATATATTGACAAAAGGCAGTTGTCAGCAGCTGTCTTTTACCTGTACTTGCTGGAGCCGCAAAGAAAGAGAGGAAAGGAGAAGAGAGACAATGAAGGAAAGAAGAGGAATTAAATCAGGCTCACCAATTGTAAAGCTATAGCCATCGATGCTGAAAGTAGCACTCCGGCATTTTTTAAATCCTTCCTTTCTGCTGCTTGGCTCTGTCATGATCCTGCCAGCTTGTACTTTCAGCAGCAGCCTTTCTCTCCCCCCGTGGAAGCAGAGCGCTCAAGCTCGCTCTTGCTGCCCTTGAATATCTGCCTGTGACAGCACGCACACCCAACCTCGCACATCTCCTGGCACGGGGAGCCGAATCCGAGAGGCATGCACCCAGCAGCTTTCTCCTCCCCCCAACACTCTCGCTGGCATGTTACTGACGTGCCTACTCAGAGTTTAACAACGGGTTAGAGGCTCCAGTATCGAAACCGGCAGTCAATTAGTGCAAGACTACCAAGTCAATAAACCAGCTGTATCTGTCAAATCCCTGTGTAGGAGTCAGCACACAATTAAAAAAAGATGAAAGGTTAGATTTCGCTGTGATCTACCCACTGACGCTCCTTGTATTCCCTGCTATGTTGCAGCCCCTGCTTCTGTGGCTCCCCTTCCTCATGGGGATTTCTGACTTGCAGCAAATTGTGCTCATATTTTAGCCCTTCAAATACAAGCAGCATGTTTTAATCATTTGAGAGACAATGAATCAGCCCAAGATTACAGTACACAATCCATCATCTCCTACTTGCACTAACAGCGAGTCTCCAGAAACACAACCGGCAGCAGAATGCAAAAGATTATCAGTAAGTAAGAATTCAAGTGACTGTGGGAAAACAACAAAAGTAATTTAGCAGTAATGATGGTAAACTGAGCAAAATGTACACGATCATATACACACAAAAGTCTTCCAAGTTCTTCCTCCTCCTGGTGGTTCATCACATGGTTTGTAAACTCCTCTCTAAAGTTTTTTTACCCAATGATGTTTAAAAATGTGATTCAGAGTGCTTGCAGCAATCCACTGAAAAAGGTGGGCAAATCATCCCTATCCTATGAACAGATAAAATTTAGAGTCAAGGCTGGCAGAGTTTTCACAGAAAGCTAGCAGCAAGCCAAGGTTTTCTAAATAGGTATCCAAGAAAACACTGTCAATATCTTACAGATCCCAGTTGACATAAATCTGTGCAATCCCTTTCTTTTTCCTGTATTGTGTGTTAATATAGAAACATGCTACTAAAGTGCTCCAATTTTTCACGTTCCCAAGCACAAAAGTAAATGCCAGGTAAGTTCATCAGGTTTTGCATTGTTCTGGGTGGAAAACACATGGAAACACTGAGTTTCAGGAAGACTGCCATCAGAATAATAGCTCAGACACAGTTGGCTAAAAGCTTGCCCAACACACACCAAAAGGTTTACAAAATATCAGCAAACCCGGTCTGTGTTTAAGGTATAAATCTCAACCCTACCTTGGTTTCTCAACAAAAGCTTAAGTCAGATAGAAATGTTGCACTTTTTAAATCCTCTCTCTTCAAAGGATGGAAGAGAATCACTACTGAACTCCAGTAGTTAATTATAATTCCACTTAGTTCTAGCCCAGTGAAGAGCCTCAACCAAACAGACTTTTTTTGTTAACAGTTTTTTAATTATTTGGTTGCTCAATAATACAAGGCAAGTCCATTAAGAAAAAAGCTCAGTAGTGAGGTTGTGAATTTTTTTTTTTTTTTTTTTACAGGAAGGAGAACCTGGTCTTCCAGGTTTCTTGGCCGTTAAAGACTGAAGTGTGAAATAATAATAACTACTTAGATACAACATTTACATCACTTGCACCTGCAATTATTTTTGACCTCAGAAGGGTAGGCACAGCTCAGGAATTTGAAAGAGTTGCTGCTATAAAGGCAGCCACTGCAATGAAGAATTCTCAAGCAGTTTACTAGACTCCATCATGTAGCTGCCCCTCCTAACCAATGTAGAAAAACAGTCTCAGTATAAAGTGTTTCTAAGGAATCATTTTCTCTGTCACTGGTTATATAGGTCACAATAAGTACTCATGCTCTGACTAAGAAAGCAAAAGCATAGAGAATTACTCACACTATATCTAGAAAGCACAAAGTTAAATGTTATCTAAAGGAAAGGTAAATATTGGAACTGTCAGGGTTTGGGGGGTTTATTTATTTATTTGATGACACCATTTTTTTCCTTAAGCCATAAAGCATTGATTCATGAAGAGAAATTGTGGGAAGATACCAGTGAGGATCATGAAGTTTCAGTCAAGTTTCTTAGTTCCAGGAGAAAACTTTCTTCCAAAAAAAACTGGGCAGACAGAGTCTTGCTTGCTTCCTGGCTTAGGCTTACTTATGTAGGAAGCAGGAGAGTTCTATTAGCATTTCTCTTCTCAGGTGAATATCCAGATCACCAAGCTACTGCCACACTGCTCGTTTCTATCTCCTTCATTGGAGCTTCGGCCACGTTTTGCAGATTGCCAGAGAGAAAATGTCCCAGCCATTCAGCAGCTGTGCACACCTGAGTTACCTTGCAATGATACCTTGTTCAAGCCCCAACTAATACTACTTCAAATAATTGTAATAATTTGATAAGCTCATTCAGGTCAAAATGAAGAATTCCCCCAGAAAGAGTAAAGACAGTCACTCAGCAGGGCAAAGTGATCAAATAAGGCCAGAAGCCGAATCTCCCGCATCCCTGGAGAGGGCCCTAAACTGGCTGTTTGTAGCAGGATGCAAACTTCAAAACTGCAGAGGTGTTCACCTCAGGGTGAAAAGGGAAAGATTTTGACCTGCAAGTTTTTCAAGAAGGAAACAGTCTCTTCCCAGCTCTAGTAAAAATTTAATCCAGCTGCTCAAAGAATTACCAAATTGTATGAGTAACTGGATACCTGGTCCTGTCTGATTATTTGCATTTTGCTGTTCAGCTCTTGGCTAGATTTCAGGTCTGCCATTTACACTCTGCTTTCCCAAACAATCCCTACAGATTCAGCTCAGGGTACAGTACATTTTCTACCTTCCACTGCCAGGCAGTACCAATATAGATCGTTAGGCAGTTCTTGTGGCTGCAGTTCAGTGCCATGTAGAGCAATCCATGTATGTCATTTGTAAACCACCTGGGGATCCTTTGAGATGAAAAGCACAGTGTGAATTGAAAATATTTATTATTATTGCTGTAAACAGATCAGGGTAGCCATGGTAACATTTAATTTGTCAACACATAAAACACAGTTACTTTAATATTTTCCCTTTGCTTTTCAATGTGTAGAAGTTTGCATGTTTTCAGGAAGTCTATTTTAACCAAAGACCGTATCAAATTAAACCAAATACCCAGTCTGCCATCCTCCAACATACATGCTAGAGGAAGTTGTGAAAAATCAGCCACCTATAACAAACAGATATGCAACACCATCTTCCTATCCCTAGGCAAATTATTTATGTAAATTTGTCTTGGCAAGACTGAAAGATTTTTAATTGCATTTTACACCCAAATACCTTCCCAAGCATAAACTTTGAAAAACCAATTGCATGGAGAAATACTTCTATGTATCAGCTCAAAGGCATGGCTTGTTATTTCAGTCCTATATCCTCTGGCTCTTGTAGTGTGAGAACAGGAAGATAAAAGCATTAAGTAAAATCCTAGCCCCACAGAAGTCAAGGACAAAAGTCCCACTCACTTCAGCAGGGCTGGAGCTCTAGCTGCCTGGTTTTCCATACTTGTACTCCTGTTAACTCGGTTCCTAACACAGTCAAATTTCGCAGGAGCAGTGATGAATTTAGACCTCAGGCATCCATATGCTTTTGTAGTACCTGTCACTGAAGTTAGCAGAATTAGGATCTCTGAATTTTTATCTTTTCAGAAATGTCTCAGGTATCCTAAATCAACTGACAACTTGACTTTGAATATTAAGGAAAAAAAAAAAAAAAAAAAAAATCAGCCTTACTGGGTCAGACCAAAGGTCCATTGAACCCAGTGTCCTATATCTAGCTCTGTATCATATCTCCATCATTGCCCAAAAATAGATGCTAAAAAAATGATAAAGATGCTAAAAATGATCCAGAACAAGGCAGGCTGTGGTGATACTAGATATCCAGCCACCACCAGCTCAGGCACCTCCTGAGCCAGCTGTGTTTTCTGTATGTTCATAAACAGTCTAAAGTCTTCTGTTCAATCAGCTTAAACCTTCAGCACCCTCAGCACCCTTTGGCAGGGAGGTACACAGCTTAACCAAACACTGCATGAAGACTTCTTGCTTTTGTTTGTTTTGAACCATTCTCCTTCTCGCTACATGGTTGCTCTTTAGCCTAATACTCACTTTGATAACAATATGGATTCTGAAGGCTTCTGGCTACAAATCCAAAGGTGAGGAGCGGTTACAGGGGTGGCAGAGGGGTCCCCAGCACACAGGATTTCTAGCGGTAAGGAACCCCTGAGACTGTGGGTTCCGGTGAGAGTGGACCACAGAAGCACCAGGCAGGTCCTGCCATGAAAACATTGTTTGGAACACCTTATTTCCACAAACTTCAGCTGAATCAATTTTACAAGCAGATATTTTTCAGAGCAGTTTTGGAGGACTCTCTCATCACTGGTGTCGGTGTCACCTGAAAACACTTAACATCCCAAAGAAGAGCTCAGCACTTTTCAGAACTGGGCATGATGCATCAAGAATTGGTAAATCTCTTAAGAAAATGTCTTCCAGCTTCAGAGAAGAAATTAAGCTGAAATCCCCCAAGGTGCTTAGTATATTTCTCACAAGCAACAATGCAGTTATGTACTGCAGGTTGTTTTTGGAGAGATGGCATTCTTCCCTGAAACCTCTTTGTTTTACTGTTTCCTAGAAGTACTTCATCTGCATATTATGATGATTTTATCAGACATTGTCACTGTCAGGAATATCCACTACATTTAAGTTCTTTTAAGGTATGACAGCCAGAAGGCAATATGACTTTCTAATGCTCAGCTGTTCTGATGCTTTCTGCTTGCTTCAAGCTTTACCATTTTCTCCCTTACTAAACACTGACAAAAGGAACAGTCTCCAGTGTGCTGGAGTATTGTCTTCATTTATGCTATTTTATGTTTCCCAGCATAGACTCATTTTGTGTTATTTAAAGTGACTTCACACCATGGGTGAAAATCCAAATGCATCCAATAAATTCTGGGCACAGGAAAGGAAAAAAAAAACCCTGTAATATTATTTTGAGTTTGGACTTCATCTTAACTATTCCAAGCAGCTCTGCAACGCAGAGGAAATGCATTGTTTTCTTTAGAAACACAGGAGGAATCTGTACCATCTAATTTTAGGCACCTAGCTGAGGTGCCTAAATGAGGAACCCTGAGGCTCCCTCCCCCTCCAGTGAGCAGGCAACCCCAAAGGTGAGTCAGAGCTCCTAAAATTCAAATCGCTCTCTGGAGGAGCAGCTCCTCTCTCCTTGGAGGACCAAGGGAACCAGAGGCATCTAAACTCTGGAAGAGGAAGCTTAGTGAGGAGACTAAAGTTGAGCAGCAGGGTCCTTGGCAATAGCTTACACTTTCTCCAGATTGCCTGCAGACAGTAACATGGTAAATCGTGATCCTCTTCCAACTAGGCGCAATCTGCTAACAACAGAGAGGTCCATCTTTTGTGATGTGTCCAGGAAAAATGCAACATTAACAAACTACTGTATCATATAGCTTTCCAAGTGCAACTTGTAATCAGGCAAAAGTAAGTGGTGAAGGAGCATCTGGTCTGGACATTTGCAAAGTTAAATGATGGGAAAGAGGCTGAAGCAGGAAAAGAGAATGTGAAGGCTTTGAACGATCCCTGTAAATACACCTACCACCATGTATTTCCCTCAGACACTAACTTGTAGTCCCTAGCACCATGAAACCCAAAAGCATCCCTGCCTCTGGGTGTCATTCCACTTTTTAAATGAGATTTTTCTCCTTGTTTGTTTGTTTGGGGTTTTTTTGAACAAATAATAGAATTCCAACAGCAAAACATTTTTAATGCTGTAATTCCACTCTTGTCTAAACAGTGTTGATGATCAAATTTCATTTGTCTTTATCTTTTAATTTGATTTTTTGGTCTCATTCTGCACACTACTGAAGCATGATTCTCCAGTGTAATGTGATTCTCCATATTACAGCAGCCATTCTTGAAAGCAATTCAACCAAAATCAAAACCAATAAAAATTATACCATTACAGAACACAATAAAGCTTGGGGTAAAAGTGTTAAAAACAGACTGCAAAAGAATTAACGCTACATGATTTTGCCATATACATGTGATGATGACAGACTGCTGCTTCCAACAGCATTCCTGGGACTATCCCACAATTAAAGCAATGCTGAAAGATTTTCCTTTCCATCTTGTCAGAGAGAGATTTCTGATCCTCATGGTACTTGCACCATAATTTACTTTGTTGGTGGATTTGCTGTCATTCCTTCCAGCTAACCCTCTTGAAAAGTCACCACATAGGGGAACAGCAGCAACCAGTTAGTGCATGCATCCAGATCATTGCATCCCATTTGATTCCCTGGCAGGCATCACTCTCCCTGATGATTTGGGCTGTGGCCAGTCAAATCATGAAAGCCTTTATTTTGCTTCCCAAGTCAGTCATTATACCACTAGTGGGTTTCCCCCCTCGTTGGATTTCTCTCTTCTGTCCTCCCTCTTCTGCAAAGTTAGTTTTAAAGATATTACATTGTGCTAAAGGAATCCACAGACATGCTTTATCTATGATGTGACAATCTTGAGGGCATGCTACAATAGACAGAGCAAGGAAGTAGATCTTTTGATGGTGCAAACCAGTGCAATTTTGCCAGATTCAGCAAAGCTGCCCTAGCTCTTAAGATCAAGATCTGCTCCTTCCCCTCCAACCTGGAGGGGTAACTGAGCTGCATTGCTTGAACAGCTTATCAGCAGGTGTCCTGAATGCCAGCCTCCTCATATCAGTATTTGGTTTTAACGTACTGTTGTTCCACATGGTAAGAGTAGATGAACTACATACCCTCCCAAAGCAGCCAAGAGCATTGCTTTTCCCTATTTTTATGTACGTTGTGTATATACTTGCTTTTACCTCTATTGCATATGTTACTTCTGGCTAGATTTTACTTTATCCTTTCCAGACCACAATATGAATTACAGTGTTTGAGTTATCATGAGAGCTGCATTCTTCAAATTACCTAAAAAAATTAAAAAGCACCCAGGTAAAAATGACACCCTAATACCCTACGTGTGCTCCAAACCACTCCCTCCCTGAGCCAGCTGCTCCCTCTTCAATTGCACCAACACAACTAAGTAAAACAGGCAACAACTCCAAAGTCCCTTAGCAGGTATCCAAAAACAGACTGCCTGCTCCAGCCACACAGTTCCTAGACCCAAGCTTTTTTGGCCAGATCAAGGCATCCTTGATGCTAAATGAATGTAGCCTCTATCCTATTTGCAGAACTGGCTGTTTTCCTTGTTGATACAGATACACTTGAATAAACGGAAATTAAATCTCAAAAGGGTGGTTTGAAACATACACACAACACACACCCCCACACACCACACGAGCACACACACAAACACCTTTTTATACCACATGCAATACGTCAGTGATTGTTCCATGCCATCTCTTGAGAGAAGGGCAGCGCAAAGCTGCCTTGTCCCCAGATGAATTAAATCAGCAAATACTGCTCTGAAAGGGAAGGGAGGAAGAGAAAGGGTTTCCACACTATCTGCTTCAGGCAGTAAGTGCCAAATTTAAGTGCACAATCGCTCTGAGTTCCTTGTACAGTTAACGGCAGGATGGAGGCTGTGCCACAGGGAATAAGCAACAGGTACCAGACCTACCATCACTATGTATATAGCAGATTTACTTATATTCCAAAACTAACCAATTCTATTGCTCTGATCAAACTGCTGGATCATTAAAACCGAGGTTCCCATAATGAATACTTCAATCATCAGCATACTTAAGCTAGTGAAGAGAAGAAGCTTCCTTTGAACCACATACAGTGTAAGCTAATATTTTATTATTAACCAAAAGTCAGAGATACAAGCAGTGTATTTTTCATGGTTAGAATTCCCTTGTTGTCTAAGTCTATAATGCTTAGGAAATTTCCATATATCTTACTGCTTTAATCTGATTTTTTTTAATTATATGGAAAGTGAGTGTACTGAGAATTGCCAGCTAGAATTTTTAAATATATAAAGTCACATCTACCTAAAAAGCCCGAAGCAGCAAAACTAGTTCACATATGTCATATACTATTTTAAGCATAAGAGAGCCAACACATTGTATCATTCCATTTGGCCACCATCCGCCCTTTACTTCCTACTAACTTACCCTGGGCTAAATCTCTGTGCTGCACGTGGCAGCTTTTATCCCAAGACCTTGAGCTGTTAGCAAACTACCTTTGCAGGAAGTGGGAAGCCTAGAAAGCAATTAATTTCATTTAAATTCCAGCCACTTAAAAAGCAGGCCTTCAGCCTAAGCTAATCAGGCAGACACCCTCTGTAATCAAGGAGGAGGCATAGGTATCTCCAGAGATGGGGTCATTCTACACTGAGTTTTACTTTGAATACAGAAAGAGCCTAGCTGACTAGCTTATGTGTCTGCCTAAAAATTGGGTCTGTGGCCATAGAGGAGCTGAATACTGCCCTGAATCGTTAAGCACCAGGAGAGATCAGAGTAATTTATTCACTTGCACATTGGAAATAGTAAGCACCACTCTGCTGGCTCCTTCAGGATCACTGTCCCAGTGACCAGGTAGGAATTTGGGGTGGTCCATGCCCACGCAGCAAGGGCTCTCCCCCGGTAGCTTGCCCGTCCAAAGTCTGGCAATGTCAAGTCAAGTGGACAGCTACCCCCATAAACCTATTTCCTATGGGCGTCTTGTTCCCAACCCACTCAGAAGGGCCAAGAGCAGGACAAGTATTGCCTGAAAACCACCTAAACCACCAAATACTTTCAGCCATGCAAACTGTTCTCTGAGTTAGGGCATATCAATGGTAGAAAAACTAGAAGAGGTTCCCGGTTGTTGACAGTACCATACAGGTACCGAGGTGTGGCTGAACAGAACCGCTACCCATGAGATTGTCATTACAACACTCTTCACAGAACAGAAGCATTTACCCACATGCAGCCAAGCCATCAGATAACCTGCACACACGCCTCACCCCAATAACCTGAATGACTTCAGGAGAGACAAGAGGAATCAGACTAGTGGATGGACAAAGAAATAAACACCGCAGGCTGCCGAGGGAGCTGTGTGTCAGGAGCACTGCTTCTTCATTGTACCTACACACACAGAAACACGTGGTGGTATTACTAGAGCTTGGGGTAGGGGGGGCGAGGAAGTAGATGGATTTAAAAAAAAAAAAAAAAACAACCACATTTGGTTTCATTCTGCGCATTAACATAACAAGGCGTTCTGGCTCCTTCACGCAACCCCATCACAGTTCATTCTTTAATAAAATGGTGCTTTACCACTTTTCTGCCCACAGGATCCATTTCAGTGCTAAGAGTACCCAGACCACAGAATTGCACAGTAATATGAGAACAGGTAAGGATCATCAGATCCGCAACCTCACAGTCATAGGCAGGAAAAATAAAGACATTTAGTTCATGAGACTTCTGCCTCTCTAACTCTGCACACCCCAGGTCCCTAGACAATCTCACACCCCCAGTGAAGCTATAGGCCTTCAATGTGCAATGTGACAGGGAAGAACAGTGACAGAGATCAAGGGCAGGACACCGAAGGCAGCGGCAATGCTTTAGGTCCCTGCACCAGTAGGAGCTTTGAAAGGTAAGAATTCATAAAAGATTCAAGCAAGCGGGCCCCTCTCCACATTTCAAGGCATGGTGAAAAAATGAACAGGCAAGCAAGTAAACAAGCACAGCAATGGTCTTCACTAATCTCACCCAAGGGAAAAATTCTTCCTGACCCCCAGCTCTGGGTATGGGTTTAACACAAAACACAAAGCAGCCGAGAGATTCCTCCATTATCGTTAGGAAACTGTTATTTTAGTTTAATGGTACTTATGTTTACAGCAAGTATCCACAAACAAACTTGTGTCTTAAGAAAAGGAGAACTCATAGTAACTAAGTACACATTTCAGAGAGGCGATATGTGAGACAATTAGCCTTGGCGATTAGCTAGAGAGAGAGATTTTTATGTTGTTATGCTGATATAAGTACTTGGCACATATTATTGCTGATTAGAAGACGGCCTCTTAAGCCATCTCTTTCGATAGTCCCTGCCTGATAGCAGAACACCAATATCAAGCGTTCACACAGAGCCAGCAGACTATGAAAAGTAATGCAGGAAGAAATTAGTTTCCTTTAGATTCATGCAGCCTTTGCACACCTTTGGCAAAGCAGGCAATTCGGGCCAAGAGAAGAGTTGTTTGTAACCTCTAGTTTGAAAGGGCATATCTACTTTATGTTTATTTTTTTCAGTACACATCTGCAGTCATTTTAAGAGGACAATATACAACAGGTCACCAAGTCTAGCAAAGGAGGGAAGACTTTAAATATTCAGCTATGAATCATTAACATTTGAACATGAATACAAGGATTTATTTTACTTTCATGTGTATTTTCTAATGCCATTTTGTAAGAATTGTATGTTGCTGCCTTCACTTCTATACAGTACTCATATTCCCTTCCGTCTACGAATAGAGTCATAAAAATATTCTTTTGTATGAAGAATCAACTTTTCACAACAATAATTTCAGGAAGTTAAAAGAATCTGCAGAAAAAGACTGACAATGATTGACTGACTTCCATCTTTGTGAAAAGTGAAGCTAGAAGAGGTCTAGTCAATGGAGTGAAGGTGAGTGAGCACAAACACGGGATTTCCTTAGGATCAGCTCTCACAAGCAGCCAGGTCAGCCACTGGCACCAAAGGGAGGGATTCTCTACCCTTCCCGATTCTCCTCCCTGCTGCATTGTCCCATCCTCTCCCTTGGTGCAGCAAATTCATTTCACTTTCACAGCAAAGACCTGTTTAGATATGAGCCAGATGAGCACCAGAGCCTGGGGAAGGTACTGAAAATTTGGCTATGATGTTGCCAACATTCAGACTTGAACACGTGGACTTGAACACATACTCTTCATGTGGATTTCCTTCCTGCCCTTTTTTTTTTTTTAAAACATGAGTCTTATAAGGGTCTGGAGTATTCACCCCAGTGTAAAATTACAGTCGCCTTGCACTCAGAGGAAGCAAGAAGGATGCAGGGTGAATATGAGATAATGCAAGAGGGAGGCAGGACCATCTCCTTTCAGCAGTAGAAAGCCAGGAGATCAGCTCAGCTGATCCACCTGCACCCTTACCTAAATCAGTTTTGCATTCACATCATAGCTTTGGAGTGTCTTCCCTATATAAAAACTCCTGAAGAACAATCCACTCAGACCTGTGCAGTGCTCTCAAAGTCCCAGAAACAGCCAAGGCACAGCCTTGTGTCTGAAGCCAGGCACTTCAGCTCAGAGGACCCCTCGGTCTGAGGTCCATGGTACCTTGCTGCACATCTCATTACACCTTAGGGCTGGAGCATCAGTACTGAGCCACCTCTAGGAGCTCTCAGCTAGGAGGCAGAACAGTTAATATCACTTGTCAGAAATAATTAATCAACTTGAATGCCTCTAACAAGGCCAAAATCTAGTAATCAGATGATAAATGCATCTTCCATCTCTCATCATAAAACCTAGCAAGACCTGTCTTCCTCGGGGGGCAAAGTCATTGGAAGCTGCAAAGAATTCAGCTTTAGCAAGCTCAGAAGACTACCTCCTCCCAAAACTCATGAGGGTACGGAGGCCTAATGAAGTTACAGAGCACCAGGACCCTGGGGGCACTAAAAGGTCTTAACAGCCCTGACCAGCCTCACCTGGGACCTTCCCCTACACCCTCTGCCCAGGGCCCCAGCCTGAGCTTTGGTTTAAGTGGCCCAGCTCGGGTCTTGCCTCGGGATAAGTCTCAGCTCTACACTCTAGGTAGCTCATCTCCTGAATGGACACCTTGTGTGGAGATGCCAGCTCATCTCCAGCCTTGTCTCCCAGGGGGACCTGGCACCTCTGCTGCAGCCTTCTCTCCAGCTGCACCATCTGCTGCCCCAGGCAGACCCTGGACCAGGCTCATCTCCTCCCTCATTCCCAGCCCCTGGCTCTGCCCACCTGGTGCACAGCCCAGCAGGACAGCATGCCACGGGTGAGCACACAGCCTGTGCCAGGGTCACCCACGGCTCCTGCTTTGCCTGCCCTTAGGGAGCAGCCAGCCGTCACTGCTCCCTGGCATAGAAACAGTCCTGTGCAAGTGTCCTGGTTTCAGCTGGGATAGAGTTGATTGTCTTCCTAGTAGCTGGTACGGTGCTATGTTTTGAGTTCAGTATGCAAAGAATGTTGGTAACACTGATGTTTTCAGTTGTTGCTAAGTAGTGTTTAGTCTAAAGTCAAGGATTTTTCAGCTTCTCATGCCCAGCCAGCGAGAAAGCTGGAGGGGCACAAGAAGTTGGCACAGGACACAGCCAGGGCAGCTGACCCAAACTGGCCAACGGGGTATTCCATACCATGTGGCGTCCCATCTAGTTTAGGAACTGCGGAGTGGGGTTGGGGAATCACCCCTCGGGGACTAGCTGGGTGTCGGTCGGCGGCTGGTGAGCAATTGCACTGCACATCATTTGTACATTCCAATCCTTTTATTATTGCTGTTGTCATTTTATTAGTGTTATCATTATCATTATTAATTTCTTCTTTTCTGTTCTATTAAACTGTTCTTATCTCAACCCACGGGTTTTGCTTCTTTTCCTGATTTTTTCCCCCATCCCACTGGGTAGGGGGGGAGTGAGTGGTGTTTAGTTGCTGGCTGGGGTTAAACCACGACAGCAAGCACATGCGCTATAAAGATAATAAACGTGAAAGGAGAGTGCTTGAGATCTTTCAACATAGGAAGAAAAGGAAGGAATGCTAGACTCCTTTTTAATTGTCCATCATACAGATGCAGTACATCCACTTTCCTCCCAGTCCAAATGACCCTACTAATGCTACAGCTGCACTTTCTTTTTACAGTAACTATTGCATTGGTCATGCCATCAGATGTGTCAAGAGAAAGGCCAGGGCCTGAGCCAGTTAGGCTTGGAGCTACCACAGGACGTAAGACTGCAAAGAGGGTCAGTCCACCCGAGCTTTTCCTATGATCTTTGCTCCTCTTCTTGCAAGAGACCAAAAAATTGTGCAGGCAGAGAGAAAAAAAATCCAAACTATTTCTTGTAAAGCTCGGGTGAGCCTTTGCAATTGCCAGCAAATGAACTTGTTGCCTTATGTTTTATGTGTAAAAATTCTAGGTCCACTATTTAGGGAAACAGTAACAAACCAATAAAGAAACCATTTCATAACAGTAAACAAACTATTAAAAGATAAAACTAATAAACACACAACCCCACAGATCCCAACAGCATACGTTTTGAACCTCTTTGGGTTCAATATCCAAGCACACACAAAAGTGCATGTAAAGATAAGAGATTTCTGCTAATGGATTAACCAGCGTTAAGAGAGAAAACTTGGCTTTATTCCATCTTCCTCATGTATTCACAAAAGCCGCCTGCTTTGGGGCTTGCTAAAATACTTTCTTACTCACAAAAGTATGCTTTTGGAAAAAGAAACACTGAATCTAATTCATTGAAGAACTGTTATAATATGAAGCACTAGTATGTGTTAAGTAAATATTTCAACCTTCTATTAAATTAGTAACATGTTGCAGTTGCAGGACAGATTTTTTCGACCAGAAATGTGACTAAAATCTGAGCTGAGGGACCACAAACTCATAAAATATGCTTTTTGGATATTAGGCAAAAAATTGTTCTAACCACTTTACTTGAAAAAAATATTTAAGAAATAGTAAAATCCTGAAAGTTAGTGGAATCAAGTCTTCTATTTCTGTATCTGCACCTAAATGTAGCTTGACAAGTCTTTGCAGTGATTCATGAAAAACATCTTTATTTAAGAGACAGCCTGGTCTCTCTTTGATGCTTCTCATAGTTAGTAATTATTCTGTGTGCCTTGCTGTACAACCCTGTTCAAAGTAGAAAGTAAAATCTCCCACAAAGAACAGTGTATTTCCTTCAACTAGTCATAAATATGACAGAATACAATTAGCAGCGTTCTCCCCCAGTCAAGGCTCTTAACAAAACTGCTCTCTAGCCCAGTACACCTGAACACTTTGCCACAAGCAGTAATTTCAGATCTCTCGAGTTTCTTTCCAACATCCTCTTGTTGGGCTATATGGACTCCCTGGTGCATCAGGGGACATGATGAGGGAGAGCCCGGGGGATGTGGCTGCTGGTGACAAGTGCTTCCCAGCAGCATCAGTTTAAGCTCTGGGCCCTGCTAAGCAAGGCGGCCCTGGGACAACCCCCCTCTCCTCCTTCACGACTCCAGGCACCAGCTGCAACTGGCCAAGGGGTCACAGATCCTGCTTCCTCCTGATGCGTGAGATCACAAGAGTAAAGAAAGGCTGAGGTGCTGGGCTGCAGGCGCAGGAGGGATAGTCCCTCCCTGCAAGAAACATGAGGCAGGGAATTCGACAGGTTTGTAGTTTGTCATGACATCAGCATCCTTTTTTTTTGTGCAACAGCACACACATAACCCTTAAAATAACACATACAGGCTAGTGAATATGCTTTATGAAAAGTAGCAACTGTATCTGCTCACCTGTATGTCACAAAGCCTACATGGCTCATGGCGAAGTTATTTTCCTTATAGTTTAAGCAGTAGTGATTAACCCTCAGGGCTGTGTTCTGGATTTACTGCGTATTCTGCCCATGTCTTTGAACCAGGTCTGTGCAGCTGAAAAGTCACGGTTCCCTCTCTTGCCACTGTTGTGGTTTAACCCCAGCCAGCAACTAAGCACCACGCAGCTGCTTGCTCGCTTCCCCCCACCCAGTGGGATGGGGGAAAGAATCAGGAAAAAAAAGTAAAACTCATGGGTTGAGGTAAGAACAGTTTAATAGGACAGCAAGGAAGAAAATAATAATGATGATACTACTACTATAATAATAATAATAATAATAATAATAATAATAATAATAGAATTGGAATATACAAAACAAGTGATGCGCAAGGCAATTGCTCACCACTCGCCGACCGATGCCCAGTTACTCCCCAAGCAGCGATCCCTCCCCAGCCCCACTCCCCCCAGTTTATATACTGGGCATGACATCACATGGTATGGAATACCCCTTTGGCCAGTTTGGGTCAGCTGTCCTGGCTGTGTCCACTCCCAACTCCTTGTGCTCCTCCAGCCTTCTTGCTGGGTGGGCATGAGAAGCTGAAAAATCCTTGACTTAGTCTAAACATTACTTAGCAACAACTGAAAACATCAGCGTGTTACCAACATTCTTCTCATACTGAATCCAAGACATAACACTAATGGGCCAGACTTAAAAAAGAGATTACTCAGGCAGGGCATATTTTCATGGCAGCACAAAAGTGTGAAACTAAAGGAAAGAGGGACTTTTTGAGACACTCCAGGCAGATGCATATACACAGCTGTGCCACCCACATGAAATGAACAGGGCAGCAGAGAAAGGCCACCATGTTCAGGCCAAGGCAGAAGCCAGAGGTCAGGCTGTGAAAGGTCAGGCTGGGAAAGGGTATTGTAGTGGACGGGTGTTGTGGTTTGATATGTGGGCTGCTCTGAGACATGGACTTCACTAATGGTGGAAAAGATGGGCAAAGTATGGTTTGGAAAACGTTGATGATCAAAGGGAAAAAACATGATTGCTTGGGATGGGGTGCCCACCAGTACCCTCATGCAAGAGCTGGCTGAATTGACTAGGCGATGGGAGCTGGCAGATGAACATGAGGCAATGCCTGATCCAGGCCAGTCAGCGCAGCTCCCTGCAATGATACAGTAGAGCTACCCAGCTCCCCAAACCTGCAGTGTATCACCCTTGGGCAGCCAGCAGTGTTCGGGAAGAAAACACAGAGCCTTTAAACATCTCGCAAGATCTCTGGGTTTGAAGTTAGAAGTTCAGTCAATCACCTTGTCTCAAGTCAGTTTGCTGTCACAAATCAGTCCATCTCATCTCTGCAGACACCATTGCAGAATGGTGACTAGGGATAGAAAACACTCAAATGTTGGTAGATAAGTGTTTGCCACACGTGTTAATCATTGCACATACTCAAATTAAAAACAGAGTTCTCTGGCAATAGAAAAAGACATATCCAGCACAAGAGTCTAAATAGACCTCATTAGTCCATTACCTACAAACAGGAGAAGGGGCAGACATTTTAAGGTCATAGTAGATCTTTACTGAAGGCATAAAGGCACTTCCCATCAAAAACGTTTCTGCAGAGATGAAAGCTTGTCAAAGGCTCAGTAGTGTTTTCTCCTGGTGTGAGAACCTGATATCAAGGGTCTACTAAGGAAAGCATAGTAAAGAAATAATTTTAGGAATTAAACAGTGGTTTCACATAGCTGGACACTCCAAAAGCTTACAGCAAATACAGAGGCTTAGTCAGATATAAAATGGTTAACAACACACAAGAAGCATGGCGTGAAAAATTCTCCATCATCCTAATGACTCAGTGCTTTTTTCCTGCTGCACCTGGATTTTTTTCCTTATGTGGCAATGACTACTTAACCTCAACAGTGGTGGATTGACACTGAAATACCAGATCAATGGCAGCCAGTTGGGGTATTAACTAGGCTGCTGTTTGCACACATGACAGTACTGGATTTTGATTTGAGCACTGCCATTAAGACTCCAAACCCTGCTGCAGCCCACTAGGCAGAGGTGCGAGTGGAGGCTTGACTTGATGCCAGAGCCTAATACCAACAAGGCAACGGCATCAATGATCAAAAGAGATCAAACCGTCAAAAAGGGAAACTGTAACTCATAGCTCAGTCTTTTGAGGTTCATCTGAATGTGACCTGAGGCTTGGCTGTGACCTTGGCTTGACTTCAGTCAGAAAAACTTCTTGTAAATGGAGCACAAAGTAAAGTTACAGCAAGATAAGTAAATGAAAAAAACATCAAAGAAAGGAATCGTGGAGTCAGAAACAGTCACTCAAGGACTCAAAAATAACAACAAGAAAAGGTAGAAAACCCTCAGGGAAAAGCAGAGGGTCAGAGGATGGACACCTAGTAAGATCAAGGATTGGCCCACTCCAAGACACAACGGTGGGCAGCAACTCCCTGCCTCCCTGACAACTGCCTGGCCAGCAGAGACTGACCACATCCCCGCATTGGGCTGGTGAGCACATTAATGCTTAGCCCAGCAGTATGTTACTCCCAGCTGTCCACTCTGCAGCTTAGCCAGTACAGAAGATAACTGTCACGTAGTCATAAACTGCGTATACTACTGCTTTCCAGTGTCTACACGTGGTTAAAGATGCCCATTAAAAATGGCCTGAAGGGCTGAGGTTTCTGGCCACAAAGTATTCCTGCTCCCACAGGTCTTTCCCACCTCTGTGCCAGAGCTCACCACCTCCTACAGTTGTGCTTTGTCACAACAGGGAAGTGATCCATATTAAAAACAACTGCTAGAAAATTTGGGGGAGAACAGTAGTCAGTCAGGGTCATGTCCCTCATCTGTTTTACCGGTAGGTCTATCAGTGTACAGAATAAGGAGGCAAACCAACGACAGGAACCACGGGTTAGATGTCAGAAGGATGGTTGCTTCTTCCATCACTCTCTCTCAAGAGGTTATGAATCGCCTGTCCTTGATCCTGCTCCCACAAACACCAGTGGAAGCAGTAGTGTGCTACATTGAAATCACAGTTCAGCTTGCGAGCAGAAGTTTATCGCAGCAGTAGACTTTCCTATAATGTTTTCATTAACTTCTCCTTCAATCCCAAAGCTACCTTCTGCTGAAGGTATGCCGAGTTCTAAAGCCGGCCAGCCAAATAATAATCTAGACAGCATCATCATGAAATACTCAGGACTACAGCTTCAAAGCTTCAAATTCACTTGCCATCTGCTTTGCTGTTTCTTCCACCAGAAGTGCACAGTATTTTAAAGCTGGCAAAGAAACTGTATTTATACTTCAGCTGCAGGCTGTAATGGTCTATACTCCCCCAAAAATTAAGGGGGAGGGGGGGCACAGCACACGAGGGAGAGAAGTAAGATTTTCAGAACTGCTTCAGGGACTTTTGGGACCTACTCATCCAAATGCAACTCATTTTGATAGATAATAGGTTCGCAAGAAGTAATTATGGAGGTAAAAAGAGTGAAGCATCCAGTTCCCACCAACTTTTCCAGGACTCAAACACTTCTCTGTTCTGCCTGTCATTGAATATCTATCCCAAATAACTAACAGTTGGAGGGGTTTTTGTTTGGGTTTTTTTCCTTAAATAAGTGTCTCAGCTTCTCTAGTCCCCAGAAAACTCCCAGTATTTTTTTTCCAAAGTCTCCAAACAATGAATATGCACTTAAACTTGTTTATACGAGTAGTTCTAAGCTTTAAGCTTACATGCCAATGTTTGTAAGCCAAAAGGTCCATAGCAGCATCTCTTTCCTCCTCCATAAGCTGCTCTCATTGTAAGATAATGAACACTGAGCTTGACAAAACCTGTTATATAAGTTGTCTGAAAGTAAATACCCGATAATACTTTAACCCATGCAACCCTAAAGGGGTTCTGATGTTCTAAACATTCATTGTCACTTTTAATTCCCACCCTCACAGTTCAAACACTTCACAGCTCCATTCCCCCACCATTCTTCAAGCCTTATCTCTAGAATCACTTGAACACATCTCACTGCAACCTGAGCTGGCCCTTCCAGGCCCAGAAATGTGTGGCATAATAACAGGATCCGCAAGCACTTGCACAATGCAGATATTGTTAATGCATAATAGCCTTGGGAAACCACAACAAACAAACAAGAGAATGATGAACAAAAGGTTAAAAGATTTATTTCTTTTTAAACACAGAAGAGTCACTGGCATTTTATTTTACCTTCAAATTCAGAGAAAGGATTATCTGAAATCATTAAAAACTAAGTTACTCTATTTTTTGTTCAACATGTTTTTATACCCTGCAGCTGAAATGGTACTCTGAAAAGGAATTAATGTATTGCTCACCTCTCCTTGCAACCTTGATTTCACAATTTCCTCCAGTTCCACTTAAAAGCCTGAATGATAAATTGACCCAACCCCAGCCCACGCTACCTCCCACCACTCTTCCAAAGATGGATCTGTGTCCAGCTTTTATCACACTGAAATATGTCAAAGTTGTATTTGAAGGAGAAGATAAAAATATGGAGGGATAGAAAAAAAACCTGAAAGATATCCCTCTTCTTAAAAGCTGACTATTGAAAAAATACCATGGGCAAATATAACTGCTTCAACTAGTCTTTCCCATCCGAAATGCGACTTTTATTTTAAGATTTTGCAGAAGCTGCCTACATCTACAGCATGTTTGTGCTAGATTTTGCTGTGGAGTAATAATATGAAAAAGATTTGTAGCTACTCACAACAGGGCAGGTGGCTGGGCTGTTTTGGCAGCCCGCGGAGTCCAGAGCTGGTCTGGCACACAGGTGGTGAGCAGGGCTGCAGGGAATGACCCTGAAGCAATAGCAGTGGCCACTATTTTTTATAAATGCCAGATTAAAACCTACTCCTCATCCCCTTTTTCTCTCAAAAAGGATAAAGACTACACACATTTCAGAAGTTGCTAGAATGGTCATTCCTGAAAATCACAGAATGGTTTGCGTTGGAAGGGACCTTTAAAGATCATCTAGTCCAACCTCCTGCCATGGGCAGGGACATCTTTCACTAGGATCAGGTTGCTCAAAGCCCCATCCAACCTGGCCTTGAACACTTCCAGGGACGGGGCATCCACAGCTTCTCTGGGCAACCTGTTCCAGTGCCTCACCACCCTCATCATAAAAAATTTCTTCCATATGTCCAATCTAAGTCTACCCTCTTTGTGTTTAAAACCATTGCCCCTTGTTGTGGTGGGTTGACCCTTGCTGGATGCCAGGTGTCCACCAAAGCCGTTCTATCACTCCCCCTCCTCAGCTGGACAGGGGAGAGAAAATATAACAAAGGGCTTGTGGGTCGAGATAAGGACAGGAAAGACCACTCACCAATTACTGTCACGGGCAAAACAGACTCAACTTGGGGAAAATTAACTCAATTTATTACCAATGAACCAGAGTAGGGTAATGAGAAATAAAACCAAATCTCAAAACACCTTCCCTCCACCCCTCCCTTCTTCCCAGGCACAACTTCACTCCTGGATTCTCTACAAACCCCCCCCCGCCAAAAGGTGCAGGGGGACAGGGAATGGGGTTTACAGTCAGTTCATCACATGTTATCTCTGCCGCTTCATCCTCCTCAGGGGGAGGACTCATCACACTCTTCCCCTGCTCCAGCATGAGGTCCCTCCCACGGGAGACAGTCCTCCACGAACTTCTCCAATGTGGGTCCTTCCCATGGGCTGCACTTCTTCACGAACTGCTCCAGCATGGGTCCTTTCCACGGTGTGCAGTCCTTCAGGAGCACACTGCTCCAGCGTGGGTCCCCCACGGGGTCACAAGTCCTGCCAGAAGACCTGCTCCGTGGGCTCCTCTCTCCACAGATCCGCAGGTCCTGCCAGGAGCCTGCTCCAGCGCGGGGTTCCCACGGGGTCACAGCCTCCTTCGGGAACCCACCTGCTCCGGCGTGGGGTCCTCCACGGGCTACAGGTGGATATCTGCTCCACCGTGGACCTCCCTGGACTGCAGGAGGACAGCCTGCCTCACCATGGTCTTCACCACGGGCTGCAGGGGAATCTCTGCTCTGGCGCCTGGAGCATCTCCTTCCCCTCCTTCTTCACTGACCTTGGTGTCTGCAGGGTTGTTTCTCTTACATGTTCTCACTCCTCTCTCCGGCTGCCGTTTCTGTGTGTCCTGCAACTTTTTTTCCTTCTTAAATATGTTATCACAGAGGCGCTACCACTATCACTGATTGGCTCGGCCCTGGTCGGCAGCGGGTCCATCTTGGAACCGGCTGGTATTGGCTCTGTTGGACACAGGGGAAGCTTCCAGCAGCTTCTCACAGAAGCCACCCCTGTAACCCCCCCCGCTACCAAAACCTTGCCACACAAAGCCAATACACTTGTGACTACAGGCCATGGTAAAAAGTCTCCCTCGGTCTTTCTTCAAAATCCCCCTTTAACTATTGAAAGGGCCACAATAAGACAACCCAGAGCCTTCCCTTCTCCAGGCTGAACAACCCCAACTCTCTCAGCCTCTCTCCATAGGAGAGGTGCTCCATCCCTCTGACCATTTTTGTGGCCCTCCTCTGGACCCACTCCTACATGTCCATGTCTCTCCTGTGCTGGGGACCCCAGAGCTGGGCACAGTACTCCAGGTGGGGTCTCACCAGAGCGGAGTAGAGGGGCAGAATCACCTCCCTTGACCTGCTGGCCACACTTCTTTTGATGCAGCCGACAGCTCACAAATCACCTCAGCTAACACACTATAAATACTAAAAAATATTTTAATATAGGCATGAAGCTCCAGAGTTTTACTTACCTGGAGCTAATCCACGCAAACCCTGGCTGATGGGAGAACAAGAGCTGACCTTAACTTGCCACAGTGATATCAAAACCACATCTGCTTTCTCTCCACTGTGACATTTCATCAAAACAGTTACAACAGAGATCATGTCAAGGTAAAACTAAGCTATAGTTTTGCACTGTCCTCTCATGCTGTACTGGGTCTGAGTGGGCTGGAGTTAACTTTCCCCACAGCAGCCCATATAGCGCTGTGCTTCACATTTGTAGCTAGAACGGTGTTGATAAACCCACAAAGGCTTTGGCTATCGCTGAGCAGCGCTCACACAGCATCAAGGCTGTCTTTCCAACAGCCCCCCAAAGACCAGTAGGCTGGGGGTGGGCAAGAGGTTGGGAGGGGACACAGCCAGGACAGCTGACCTAAACTGACCGAAGGGATACTCCATACCATACGACGTCACACTCAGCAATAAAAGCTAAGAGAAAGGAAGAGGAGGGTGCGGTGGAGCATTTTTTAAGGGGTTGGTCTTTCAAAGCAACCGCTACGCCTAACTGAGGTCCTACTTCCCACAATGTGGGTGGACATCGCCTGCTGGTGGGAAGTAGGGAATAAAATTTTTTTTTTTTCTTTTTGATACTGCATAGAGCCTTTGTTTTTTTTTCCTTTTCATTAACTTGCCTTTATCTCAAGCCACGAGGGTTTTGTTATCTTATTTTCTCCCCTGTCCTGCTGAGGAGGGGTAGTGAAAGAGTGGCTGGGTGGGCATCTGGCAGCCAGCCAAGGTCAACCCACCACAGATGCACAAAGTTGTGATGCACAAACCAAGGTTTCATGCAAGTTTTACTTGCTTGATTTTGCTAGCTTCATATTCTTTTGACGTGATTGTTCACTTCTTTTTTTAAGTGTAATTAAGCACAGAAACCTGCCATAGGAGCAGAATGTTTTATCACTCTTCTGTTTTGCTATCTGCAGCATTCTAATACAGAAGTTGAAGAAAAGATTTAAACAAGAACATCTTTTATTTCCTATTTTATTTATGTCAGAGTTTATTCACACAGTAAGCGCAAGGGTTGCCAAGAGAGCTACAGATTTTAAAAGCTCCTTCTTCACAGCTATATATTCGAAATGTATGAAACTCATGCAAAGATTCTGCTTAAATTGTTTCTTACAACAAATAAATGAGAAACTGTAGAGCATGACCCAGCAAAGCTATGCACATTTACAGACCTTCACTTCCATTACATTGACAAAACTGAGACATCACATTCACAAATTCAATTCTGCAACACAATGCATATTGAAGTGCAGTGCCTAGTTTTATGCAATTGACTTTCACAGCTACATCTATTAATCACAGTTGAGGAAAAAACTTCCTAGCAACAGCCCAAACAACTGAATTGCTAAGACTTCGGAAACCAAAGAGATCATGAAATGAAAGATACTTCCAATCTCACAGAAAGCACTCACTTCACTACTTCAAAGAATGTTACTGTTCTTCTGATTTGGCACACAGTATAGATGTGACAGTGAACATTATCTTTAATTGACAGATAAGAATATATACTGGTAGGAGTGAAGTATCTCATAGTTGCTCAGGTTCATGTTTTCCCCAAAAGAAAATAAATAAATCAATCAGAACATAAACACTTTCTCTTGCTCTTTATTCTTTGCTGTAGATGATACAAGAATAAAGGAACGACTTCCAAACCTAACCTTCCGTGCATCTCTCGTGCTGCAAATGGTGTCAGGTACAAACAATCCAGTAATTCTCTCAACTGCACAAAGACCTCTGGGATAGAAGGCACAGAAAACCAAATTTAGTCAAGATACTCTAGGGAAGAACGTGGTCCAGAGGTTGACAAGCAACCCTGGGGTGAGGACCACAGAGCTTTTATATAAGACTATTGAACTGATGAAAACAGTTGGGACTCTTCTGCATTCAGTTCAGACTTGTCATTCCCACCAGCATGAGTTGCAGCTGTACATATGTATGAAGGAGAGAACAGACCCCACCACATGCCAGGCTTCCTTAGTTGTTACGGAAGTACTAAAAAGGGAATATGCTGGCACACGGAGTGTTTTAAATCTCGGATTGTTAGCAATGTATTGCATAAGGTTCATCGAAGGAAGATGCCACCCTGTTGTAAGCAAAGGATACGGATATGACCATATACAGAATCTGCTTGCAGCCCTATTGATACCAACCTCCTTACTACTGTTCACACCTTTGTCTATTGTGCCAGAGTACTATGGCATTTTCCATGATATTTAATGTTCATAAAAAATTTGGAACTTAACGGGTTGAAGGCAGCTTTGACCTACTGTATTTATTGTCTGATCAAAGGGGATACAGAGCACATACACAGTCAGCTCATTCACATTACCCTACAAAACCTGATAAACAGCCTCATTAGGTTCCTTGCTGACCCCAAGTAAAGTTTCTGCTGTAACAACTCCAGTTAACACCATGCAACAGATTTGAAACAGAACACAGAGAACTTGACTTTCAATTTTAAAAAGCAGTATTCTCAAAAGAGAAAAGAATAGTTGTTGGTGGGTGAGCAGGGTGGAGGAACGTGACAGTTTCACTTGCTGCAGGGAATAACAGGCTGTAATATGCGAGACCCTCAACGCTTTCATTGTTTTGACCACTTCCAGGACAGAGGTTCAGCCTTGGATACACTTCAGTCCAAACTCTTTACTTTGTCAAAGCTGGACTGAAGCCTCGATTCCTTGGTCCAGGCTTCTCTGCATTGAACTGATATCCCAACTATAAGCACTGCCAATGTAGCTGTATCACTGCCAAGGCTTTGCCATCAGCCTGTATAGAACTACCATGGCCACCACTTAAGAATAGGCCAATGCATAGACCTTCTCATTGTTTGTCTGCATATAAAAAACTTCTAAACTTTTATTTCGCTGATAGGGGAAGCTGTAGATGATCTTTTGCTGGTGTATAGAGTTTCTAGATACAAGTTTGTTGAAACAGAACTGGTGTTCATGAGACAACTTTATCAAGAAATAAGGACATGACTTAAAACTAGGAGTTCACTGTTCTGCTGAATATATGTGTGTTGGTAAAGCCTGTCCTGTGTTAGCCAATGTATGCTTGAAAAAAGGCAATTATCCCACATGTAGTATAGCAGCAACATTATGAGAGCCATCTGTCAAGATCCCACCTCCCACCAAAGAGGACAGAGGACAGGTAGTGACTTGTTTGATTTGGTGAATCAGCAAGCAGGAATACTAACCACAGATGTAAGATACCATAGCATAAGCAGCTGTCAGTGGTTTGGTACATTTTATATAATGTATGCTCATCTAGCAGAGTTTTCTAGTGTCCCTCCCTCTGTTCTCCACAGTGATCTTAATTCCACAACACAGTTAGTATTATAGAAGTATTATTTATGTCTCAGTGCACAAAACAGCAAGCACATTTACATATATTATGGGCAACACAACGTTCATCTATGATATTTACCCGGCGTGAGGCAGCTAGGGGTTTCTTCTGAGGCTGTCACCGGTTTTACTGCCTGCAGAGCTGTACCCACTAACACTTACCCACTCCACTAGTTTTCTGGGAAGACCTGGTTGCAGTTTTAGATAAAAGATGTCAAAGAATTAATTCAGGAAACCTGACTTTCAGGATTTCAGGGTTCCCCAGCAGTTTCAGTCTGGGGGAAAATCTTCACTCCAAAAGAATTTCATGGCAAAATTCATTGAGAGCTTTTCAATTCATCAGAACGGGCATCGCTTTGCATGACTATGATGCAAACTCACAATTCTGTTTCCATGGATTTTTCTTCTGATTTCCTATGTCACTACTGGCTAATGTTTAATTTGCAAGTCGGGGACATCATATTATCATGAGAAAGGCAGCAGGTTACAGTTGGCAGCAAGTGGGAGCACGAATGATTTAGTTCTGAAATGCTCTTGTCAGATATTTAAGCTACGTTAAGACACTTTCCATTATAATAATTTTTCTCTCATACATTTAGCAGCATGATTTTCTAACACAATACCAGAATAATAGAAGTACTTTTTATGAAACACTCCCTCCCACAAGCGGCATGCAAGTTTGGCTCCTTTTATACAAAGATCTATTACTGCCTGTTTCAGAACTTAAAGGCTTCCTTACACTGATATTGATGTCAGTAGTGTCTGGAGAGGGAATAATTTGGGGAGTAGGAGGAAAGAAATCCTACTAAGGAGATGTAGAAACATCTTCCCCTGGAATGTATTTGTTTGTATTGTATCCCTGCAGCCCAATGCATTTGATAAGCGTGCTCTAGAGTAATCCTCGTATAGGTATAAATGCCAGGAGTAGAAAAAAGTGGTTTAAAAGTATCTTTAAGAGTGATGGGGGAGCTATCTTCATTTTCAGTACCAAAGGCCAAATTCAGAAACATCACTGAAACTAGCAACTTCACAGAACTTATTTCTGTTTATTTGAAAGCTTAATGTTTTTAACTTTCCATAATATTAACCAGCCAGGAGCTTTGCTGAAGAGTGCGTGAATGCAAAGTCTCCCCATGTGCCTCCCCCACTCAGACATCCAAGCCCTACTTACTCCAGCACACCAGTGCCTTGTCATTCCTCATTCCCACCCCACGGGGAAAGATCACACTGCCCCTCCTTGCTTCCCAAGCTCCCTCGTTTTGTCCGTTTTCCACTCTGCCAGGAGCCTTGTTGGGTGCTGCCCTCTTCTGAGCCTCTTGCACTTCTTCATCCTGCACACCCTTGTCCTCACCCTTCTTTCTGCTTGGGAAAGAAGTCCCTGAGGTACCAAAAGCAGGGCTCCATGAGCAGGTTTTTCTCAGCCACTTTGCCCCATTTCTCCCCCCCGTGTTCGTTCCCTCGATGAAGGTTACCAGCCTCGGAACTGCACCAGTTCAGCTCCTTTTGACAGGAAGGAAAGGAGAAAGGCAGGAAAATCCCCTGGCTTTTATTTCAGGCCATTTCACAAATTTGTTTGTTTGTTTGTTTGTTTTGTCTTTTAAAGAGCACAGCCACACAAAACCAGCTGAACAAGCTGAGAAAAGTTACACTTCTGCCCAGTGGGGCTGTGATAGCATGTGCTTAGCTCCATAGGGCTGTTGGGCAGAACAAACAGAAATCAGTCCCTGGGAAACACCTTTTGGCAGCCAGTAACTAGAGTTTTGGTTTAGGGTGGTAACAGAGATACAGGCTACTTAGTCTCTTGGCAACATGTCAGGGATCCCTAGCATCCAAATTTCGAATTTGCAGTGGCTTTCTGCTCCCTGGTCGAAGTAAGTACCTACTGGCAGAGAAACGCTAACATCTAGTTATGTGCTTTCCCCATACCACATGCCCTCAGCAGAAAGTACCATTACCCACCACTCAAGTGCTGGTATCGCACAGCAGCCACCGGTTCTGACCATTTTTACCTAAATGCTGCCAGTTTTCCCTCCGTGATCAGCCGCTCCTTCATTGTAGCAGGCTGAGACTAACACCTCTGTGCAGCTGATCTTTAGCCCCTGGAAGAGACTAGCAGCTTTTCCCAGCAAACATGCAACAGCGGCAGGCAGGCTGGCACAGTGGTGGCAAGGAGACTCAAGAGGAAGGCAAAGCACAAGGCAAAGTGACTGCGATACTGTCGAACAAGGCAGTGCGAGAAGGCAACTTTACTCCTGCAACTTTCGCAGGAGCTGCTCATTGTCTCTAGGATCACTGTTTGGTTTTTACATCGTTTTTATTGGCATCAAGATGGGTGACTTTTCAGCAGTGGGTATTTACGTCAATCCGTTTGCCTGTTAGAGGAGGGGAAAAAAAGTAAGACTGATGTTTCTTATCCTTGGCTTGTTTTCTAGATCACCAGCTTGGTATCTCAGGTCATTTTTACCCATTTTGGTATTATCGGTCAAACTAGTAGGATACATATATACACAAAGCATCTATTTCCTCTAATATTTTCCTTAGCTAAAGCTTCTATGCTTATCATTTTACATCAGCTTAGCCCAAGTTGCATGTAAAGCAATTCAAATTCAGAGGACATTGTTTTGTTTTACTTTGCCTTCTTCCAATAAGCTCCAAAGTTTTAAAATGCGGATTCTATTTCTTCTTTTAAACATTTGATTTTTATTAATTTTTAAGGACTTTTAAGCACTGAATAGCAGCGTATGGAGAAAACAGAACCAAAACTGTGAGTATTCTGAGCATGGGACGTACAATTTACTCCTGAAACCATGCTTAGTTATTAATCAGGAATGAAAAACAGTGTAAAACCCAAAAACACAGAAAAAAATGGCTGCTTATCTAATACTTCCACCAGGGAAGTAACTTCAGCTTACACTATATCCACTACTTTCCATAGCAGAAGATATTTTTTTAGCCAATTCCCTTTCCTGTTACCAGTATCCATTTTTGGAGCCTCCCAGTGATGCACAGTGGAAACAGCTCCATAGTCTGAGGATCTTGCCCTGGGACTCAACCTCCATCAGCAACAGCCAGCCTGGATAAAGGCTTGAAAAATAAGCCCCAAAAGCTCAAAAAACAAGAGTCAGACAAAACGAACCACAGGGTTTTGAATCTCGTATCTAAACCAGCCTTGTTATTTTGGGTACCGGTTTCTAGCTGTTGACTGACTGAGGTTGATATTAAGCGGTGGCAGCAGGAATCGGCAGCATGGCCGTTGTGCAGTGCTTCAAGAGAAAATCCTGCTGCCCTGCGACATCAGCAGTGCATCAGACAGATTTGTGGTGTGAGACACACAACTATGGACAGAACGGTCCTAAAACTGCTGGCTTGCAGAACACTGGGCAAAGATCACGTACTGTTTTCCATCAGATAATAAACAACTGGAAGAGCCTATGCTGACAAACATCTGAGCTTTACCAGTCAAGTCTACTGGCAAACTGGCAGAGGGAGTTTATACAGGTGTGATCTACACCTCCGATTCTTTTGCCAGGTCTCCAGATGGACCAGGTGATACCAAAGGGATGTCTCCTCCCTCCCTTTGCCAATACAACTGTGTCCATTCAAGAACTTTTACCAGCATAGCTCTCTTCATTAATGATGTGGGAGGTTGTGTTGGTTTTTTAGCATATTTCTAGCTGACAGCTAATCTAACAGAACATTTTAAGCACAGACCAAATCAAGACATTAGCTAGAGATAAAGAACAACACACCAGCTTCACATAATTCAACTGTATTTGCATTAGCCCCCAGGCAGAACTACTTTATATGTGTCTGCTCCTTAAATTTGCTAAAGGGCCCCTCTCATTGGTAAAACCTGGGTGCAGCCAAGCTTGCAGCAGTTCCAACTGGGAGACAATTCTTGCAAAAGTTTGCAATAAACAGGCAGAACCAATGCAGAGAGCAAGACGCAGAAAACCAGCCTCCTCGTCCATGATCCTGAATAGCGTCACCGTTTATCTCTGTGGCAAAGCTGATACCAGCGTGGGTTAAATGCCTTTTCTCTGTAGTGATAGAAATCATTGCTCCATATGCAATGCAGTGGAGAACGAGGACTCCAGGGTTTACTCACAAAATAAATGCTACAACAGCAAAGACAGTTTGCAGAAGTTTGGGGGGAATATCTTCTATTAAACCAAAAATGAATTTGACACTAGGGTGCTATAGGACCACAAACACGAAAAAGTAGCTTTACCTTTGTGCTTATCTCCACGTGATGAAGAATTCATCACACCTTTACCACCTGGAGTTTTCCAGAAGCCTACAGTCTGATATTCTCTGCACTGCTTTAACTGATGCGCAGGTTTTTCAAACTGTGAACTCCCCTGTGGCATCACAATTGGGGTACTCTGGAGTTCACATTTTTCCTGTTTCCTGAAAGCCCAGAATGACACAAAAAGGCAGTCTTACTGGAAACAGATTGCTCTCTTCACTACTAGTTTAAAAACAGTCTGTTATTTCTGCAGCATATGTAGTCACTCAAGATGCAAAACAATGTCAAGGTAAACTGGAAATAAACACAGATCATAGGGTATGATTACAAAAGACCCATCACTAACATAAATCAACAATTAATTGACACTAAAAAAACCTCAGAAGATACAGTAAATTCTTGCAATGTATTCATCCTAAATACAATCTGCTTGAGGGTAGGATGGCTCTACAAAGAGATCTGGACAGGCTGGATCGATGGGCCAAGGCCAATTGTATGAGGTTCAACAAGGCCAAGCGCCAGGTCCTGCACTTCAGTCGCAAGAACCCCATGCAGCGCGACAGGCTTGGGGAAGAGTGGCTGGAAAGCTGCCCGGCAGAGAAAGACCTGGGCGTGCTGGTTGACAGCCGGCTGAACATGAGCCAGCAGTGTGCCCAGGTGGCCAAGAAGGCCAACAGCATCCTGGCCTGTATCAGAAGCAGTGTGGCCAGCAGGAGCAGGGAGGTGGTTGTTCCCCTGTACTCAGCACTGGTGAGGCCGCACCTCAAGTACTGTGTTCAGTTTTGGGCCCCTCACTACAAGAAAGATATTGAGGTGCTGGAGCATGTCCAGAGAAGAGCAATGAAGCTGGTGGAGGGTCTAGAGAACAAGTCTTATGAGGAGCGGCTGAGGGAACTGGGGTGGTTTAGTCTGGAGAAAAGGAGGCTGAGGGGAGACCTTATCGCTCTCTACAACTACCTGAAAGGGGGTTGTAGTGAGGTGGGTGCTGGTCTCTTCTGTCAGGTGGCTGGAGATAGGCTGAGAGGAAATGGCCTCAAGTTGCAGCAGGGGAGGTTTAGGTTAGATATTAGGAAAAATTTCTTTACTGAGAGGGTTGTCAGGCATTGGAACAGGCTGCCCAGGGAAGTGATTGAGTCACCATCCCTGGAGGTATTCAAAAAGCGAGTAGACAAGGTACTCCAGAACATGGTTTAGTGGGCATGGTTGATGGCTGGACTCAATGATCTTGAAGGTCTTTTCCAACCTAAATGATTCTATGATTCTAAGATTATTGTTCATCTTATTGATGGTTAGGTGGAAAGACCATGCAAAACCAAACAGGACTGTGGAGAATCTCAATTTTTCCCCATCTTTCCTTCCCTATGAAAGACCCTGGGATGGATTCTTCTCTGCCTAGGCCGTTGATAGATATGAACTATGTTTCAGCTGTTGTAAAGCAACTGAGCACCTAGATGAAAATACTGATGAACTGATTCAGTCTGAACAGGTTTGTCTGAACTATGATGTTGGCAATATCCTAGTTTTAGGTATTAAAAAAAATCATGAGACAGATTCCAGAATCAAGAGCTGCTTTAAACATAAATAGAACAAGGAGGAGAAAGGTCTTTTACTTTTCTTCCAATATTTTAAGAGTTTTGGAATACTTAATAGTTTAGCATATTACAAGTAAATGAAATCTTGGAGCATAAGAGCTAGAAAATATTCTTCCCCATTTAAATGAAATCCAGGAAGGAGAACAAAAGAAATATGTATTTCAAATACTATCAAATAACATAGGATGGTCAGCAACATCTGTTTGATGAAAAAGACCTGCTAACCACCTGAACAAGTTACCTAATGATTGAGGGAAGAAGAGGTAACATGAAGACTGGTTTTGAGTTAAGTTAGTAAGCAAACAAAAAGATCCCATAAACATTTACATATAGGACTCATAGTGTGACTAATTTATTCCATTTGTATTCATCAACATGCAATTATCAGGCTAGATTTTGCCTGTTTGAGAAGAACAGACTACAGTAAGCCACATCCACCCATATTTGAGCATAATTTAACTAACTACATTTCTTAGATGTATAGAGAGTTTAGTACTCTACCATCTCATTGCCATTGTTGCCTTGGATACAAGAACTGCTCTAAATAAATTTAATAATTAAGGATTTGATCTTGGAAGATTCTGCGCATTCTGGCTTCCATCCAGTGAAGCACTTATCCACCTGCGTACCTTTAATCACTCAAATGGTTTCAATAAAGTGGGACTACTTACACCCTTAAAGTTAAATTACATGCATAAATCTTGCTGGATTACAGCCAGAGCACTCAACACCTTGCAAGAACAAACCCCAAGCAAGAATGGTCATTACGAAAGTGAGTAGCATAAATGTGGTACGTTTTGTTGCTAAGTTTTTGTAACAGAAAAAAAGGGGCATAAAACGTTTGCTTCTTAATTTACTGCAGATTTTTATCTGATTAGGAACTTTAATACCTGATTGTTTATTTAATGCATAAAATCAAAGTTATTTCAGGGTCCAACAGCATATGACATGTGAATAATCTAACCTAAGCATGTATTCGATTGCTTCATGACCCACAAAAAAAAGCAGTGTAAGGCATTAGCAGGAACAGAGACTGGCTGGGTTCTGCAGAGTCAATCTGTGGTCTTCAGCTTCACAGTGTGTTAAGGACTGCTGAGGTTACCGACAAAGTTTATAAATGAAAAGATCCGACTCAAACTGACTGCGGATTTTAATGTGAAGCAGGACCTCTCTCCCATCCCCTTGTCTTCAGATTGTTTGACCCTGTCACTTACAGTGGAAGCTGAACACAATGCACACAAACAAGCCGTTGTTATCAACACAGAAGTCCACAAGGTCAAGTTTACATATGGGCCTTTTTCGCTGAACAGAATTAAAGTATAACCTTGGCAACGAGGGAAGAAAAAAAAAAAAAAATTAAATCACAGTAGGAGAGGGCTATCACTAGAAGCTCTTACACCTCTCTGGAGAAGAGCAAGCAGGTTAGGTTCCCCAGCATTCACACTGCCCCTTTCCTTGAACCCAGGGCTGACACTCCCTTCCCAGCAGAAGTGCCTCACTGCACAGGGCCCTCCAAGAAACCAGCTGGAGCAGTTTGGGGCAGTGCTGGGAATGAAACTCAGAGGTGCCAACTGCTGAGCTTTCCAGTATGAACGCTGTCTATCCACCCTTCGCAAGCAACAGGCCTGGCTTCCCACCTAGGGTGGAGTATTAGGATATGAAGAAAGGGTGTCAAGAGCCCCAGGTTTTCTCTCCAGCTGAGCTGGACACAGGCTAAAAGCAGAGCCAGTGGAAGAAGGAATTAGGGTTTCGTCACATTTGTCACACCACCATGGCAAATCCCCATACCACGCTGCGTGCTCATGGCCAAATGAAGAATACCCACTGCCCAGCCTCCCCTCTTCCCCACTCCTTTAAATCATCCTTGAATTGGCCAGACAAGATTTCTGGGTCCAATCCTTCTCTGCCTTGAACCGTGTAATTGACTTTCTGAGTGTTACTGTTCTTTTTGAGAGCATTTCAAATGAATAGACACAAGTGAAAGGGCTCTGCAACTCTCAGTGCAAAAATTCAAGCCTGGGTAGTACAGACTGGAGAGTCTACTCTGACATATAGCCCTTACCTGTACAACAGGGATAACCATGCTTTCCTGGTGGGGAGGAATGCTGTGAATATTTGGAAGACGATCCAAGATCCCAGCAGGTAAGATAAATAAGTTTGAAAAAGCTATTTCTAGACAAAGCAATAACCATATTTCCTTTCCCTCTTAATCTCCACCAAATCAGGTTTCAAACAGAGTTCTCTTATTCTGTCCTTGCGTTTCTTATACTTCAACTCCAATGCTCTCTGCAGAGCACAGAAAACCCTGACATACGGGGAAAAAACAAGAACATGTAAAGCTATGAAGTAGCCCATCTAACTTCTCCCTCACCATCTTCCCTCCAAACTTAATAAAGCCAGAAGAATAACATCTATAGACCAATTAAACTCAATAGATTGAAGCTGCTCACAAGGGAGTAGTCACAGTCTAAGCAAACAAATCCTTTCCAACACTCTCGAGGACCATTAGGTAAAAAAGGTCACTTTCAAGTTTTACCATTCCCTCTTGAGCTGTTTAACTGCAACACACCAAAATACCACTGCCCACTACAAGAAAGAAATTTAGACAGCTCAAACTGGAATTAGTGATTAATTTACAGATGGGGGGATGGGGATGTTCAAAGTTGGTGTCCGAAGCCAGATGAGGAATCACGAGACCCTGCTCAGTGCTACGGAGGATACGGCCTGACCACTCAACTCTGCTGACCCCTCGCTCCTCCCCAAGACCAGCTGGGGTTAACTGCAACAGCTTGAGTAACTCTTGTGAGGCGTCTGAACACCTTTTCAATGCCCAGCCTCTCTATTTAACCTCTCTCTCTCTCTCCTAAATGCCCAACCTAGCTATTCTCTCTTCTCAGAAAAAGGCCTTGACTTGCCTCTTCTGACTTTCCCCGACACATTTTCCTCTCCCGCCATGGGGTGCCAGCGCAGACATCCCTCCTCTCAGCAGCACTCGGCAGCTGCCGGCTGGGCTGTCACAGCTCCCCAGCTCCGAGGGGAGCCAGCTCGTGCCCACCGAGGGGGGACAGCCCCAGCTTCATCCCCAAGAACCAGCCACACCATACACTTGCCTTACTTGTATGAAGCAGGCACAAATCTCCCCAGAACCACAGGAGTCTACCAACAGGCTTTATGTACACAAATATTTCCAAAAAAATACACAGCGAGGGAAGGAGGTGGAGGAGGAGATCAGACATTGACAAGGCTGCATGGAGAAACTTTACAGTTTCTATCCCGTTCTGTTCTTAGTTTCCTGCAATGTTATTTTATCGCTTCTCATTGCTGAGGAATCTTCTTTAACCTTTTAATCACTTCTTCGTTTTGCACAGTAACAAGAGAGGGAAAAGGGATAGCTGCTAGCAAGGAGTACTATTCAGAGCAGCAGCTGTCCTGCAAACACTTACCAGACTTTCTTCGTTAATGACCAATGTATTCAGGTAGTAGCAAGCTGCAACATTTCTGCTTTTTGCCAACAACATGGATATTTAATCTAGCAGGAAGTCTTGCCTGTTTATGAGCACCGAGAGGAAGAAAAACAGTGGAACAGCTGGTTTGGGGGGAAAGAATTCATGATTTAATTATCTTGGTTTATGAATTGCATTATCGGTATTTTCAAAAAGAGGGGCTAACTACAGCGAATGAACAGGGGTGGGGGAAGAAAAACAGCAAAATAGTAATTTAAATCATTCATATGACAGCTTCCCCTTGAAATCACATGCATCTGAGACATGAGTGGCAAGCTGATCAGAGACAGCTACCAGTTATTACCTGGCCCATGAGCTGCTTCTAAACAAAAGCCGTGCTGTGAGGATTCATGCACTGGGTCAAGGCTGGAATTAATTAATTGACTCAGCTTTTACTTTAAAAGACTAGAGACCACTGCACCCACAAGACCCGACACACCATAAACCAGCAGCATTCTGGAAAAGACATTCTGATTGCTGAAACTGGATGAGGGAGAGCCTCAAGAAAAAGTGGCGTCAGTAGAATAAAGAATCACGTATTTAAGCAGAAGACATTTTTCAAGAGACAATTATTTTCTGTTTAATAAAAGTCTGGCTCTGTCATTCTTGTGCATTTCAGGCAGAAAGTTTGTGTGAGGCTATATTCTTCCCAACTAATCTTTTCCTTAAAAAAAAAAAAAAAAAAAAAAAAGCTATAGTTGGTACTGTGAGGAGGCACAGCCTCTACTCACACAAGCCAACATGTGGAGAAGACATGCAAGGTTTGACCCATTTTCCCCTGCCATGACCTCTCTGGATAACTAAGCATCTCTTACTGCCAATGAAACCAAAGCACGGGAGGGCTACACAGTTTAAGTTTCAGCGCAGTGTGTTTAAACAAAGTTTTCCCTGACAACCAATACTCTCCCTGTGCGACTGTACTGCTGTGAGACTAGGGCTGATACCCTTCTTGGTAGTACAGTGTAAATCCAAAGTAACTGCATGGAAATCAGAATTAATTTCCCTGCTGTTTCAATGGGTGTAAGAGAATCCTTCACTTCTGTTTCACCTGCTTGGAAAGGGAAACGGTGTTTGAAGACAGCATAGCACAACTGCAGATAGGCAAATTAATTCAAAAAATCCTCTTTAAGCATAGCTAGCATACATACTTCTTTGTTGATATGAGGTGATGATCAGATGCCTCAGACCTTGTAAGAATCAGTAAAGAATGAAGTTTGTTTGGGTTTTGTGTTGGTTTTTTTTAAAGAAAAGGAAATGCTTAAGGCAACTTAAGTAGCAGCAACCTGCCATACGTGACTGGGTGCTGCAATGCCACATAAGCAAAGCATTCATAACTCCACGCTCACCTCCTCTGTGAATGAATCACATCATTGTACAGCCCGTGATAATCGCCATATTGCCAAGGAGACCTGAGACCTCTTGGTTATTTCCATCTCTTGTCACATTTATAATGACCGACAGGACCAGCTTGCCTGAGACAAGAGGCAGTCACGGGGGAGGGAGGAGTAACAACCAAAAATGTGTCAAACATGCTCCTGTTACAAAGACACCTGAATATCCCATTATTGCTGCACGACAGAAAGAGCATAATGCTGTCCATGATGCCTAATAGAGGAAAGGGTAGCAGATGGTTCATTAATGCAAATGGTCCCCAGGGAGACTGATCTATTTGGTTATGACATATCAGATCTTTCCCTGTAAAGCCCCAAACCAAAGTTTTAAGAACAGTTTTATATTCTTTATTTATATATGCAGAGTGAACAAAACCAAAAATATTCTACACAGGAGTAACTTCACCTCATACTCTGCAGCAGTGCTTGCTAAGGTGATTACTGTAGCTTGAAATGACTGAAGCATCCAATTCCTTCTACTGCAAGCAAAGGCTATTCTGAGTGCTATTTTAATCCCTATTCAGAACCTCTTCCTTTTCTCCTCCACAAAACCTGAGTAAAATAATGCCCTTTGGCACACAAGTACTTACACTTCATTTCAGCCCAGGAATTAAGGACTTTGGAAATGGGGGGGGGGGGGGGGGGGGGAAGGGTAAAGGGCTCAACCTCGGTCTTCACTGTTTCCCTAGTTGTCAAGTCAACCATGACCAGAGACCACCACAATTCAACTAGCTGATCTGGAAAATGAGGGGTTGAAGAAAAATATTCATTCTTCAAGATAACACAGGTACTCTGAGGGCTATGACCCAGAGTCTCCTCATAGTGGCTTTTGCACAGGAAAAAAATAAAACCCATGGCTTCTTATCAATGTAGGTTCACTATTGCTCCAGAGTACAAGGACACCATAGCACTGGGACTTGCACAGAGCAGCATATAAGAGACTGAAAAAAAAAGCTGTCACTTTTTTTGTCACTGCTGTCACTGCTTCCAGACAAGGTGGTGCTACAACAGCCCTGTTAAAATCACAGCTCTTTAGGACACAACTGGATTTGCCACAGCATTGTCTGCAAACAGCAGAAATGTCGAACTTGGGCTTGTTGTCCTAGATTCCAGAAGCAAGTCAAGGTGGAAGACTATGGGCTTGTTAGCTGTTAATAATAACAGCAGGCAATGACATGCCTGTGGAAGAGAATAATGAATTAATTGAGGTTGGAAGGAACTTCTGGAGGTTATTTGGTTCAGCAGTTTCAATATCCCCTTTCACCTTGCTCAAAGTTGGACCAACTTTGATGTTACATCCAACTTCATATTTAGATAAAGTTGGTCATGGACTTGCCCAGATGAGTTTTGAATACCTGTAGGGATGGAGACAATTTCTGTAGGCCCTCGTACTAGTGTTTGACCTCCCTCACAGTGAAACAGTTTCTTACAACCTAACTGGGGTTTCCCATGTTGCAGGTTCTGTCCATTGCCTCTCACCGTATCGCTGTGCGTCTCTAAGGGGAGCCTGGCCCTGTCTGCTCTGTCACCTCTCATTATCTTGTTGAAATCAGCTGTCAGATCCCACTTGAGCTTTCTGCTCTTCGGGCTGAGCAAACCCAGTTCTCAGAGCCTCTTCGTATGACCCGTGCTCCCCTGCCCCGATCATTGCGGTGGCTGGACTCCCTCCAGTTTGTCAATAGTTTTCTGGTACTGAGGAGCCCAAAGCTGGGCACGTTGCTACAAATACGGCCTCCCAAGTGCTGGAGAGAGGCATGTAAACACTTCCTTCGAGCCTGCTGGCTACGCACTTGATAACATAGCCCAATATGTGGTTAGCGTTGCTGCGTGAAGAGCAAGAAGGGAAAACAGCAGACTGTGGCCCAGCTTGAGGGGTTCTCGGCTCAGGCTTGAGAAAATCCTGTGATCGAACGGATGGAGTAATTTCAATAACTTTTACACTCGAGACGTGTCATAAAGTTTCACCCAACAAGGCTTTACAAAAGTGACAGCATCTTCCATTCCAAAAACATAGCCTCCCGACTGCTCCAAAAAGCACAATTGGGGCTGTCTTGATGTGGCCAAGTGACTAGCTAGCAGACAGTGTTAAAAGAAAGTATCAAGGAGGAGGGAACTGTTTATGTTTTTCAAAATAGGTAACACACGTGGGAAAGAAAACCTCATTCCATCTGTGCCCCAGTTGTCTCACTATACGGACCATCTTGAGTTTTTGGCCATCTCTGGCTCTGCCTGCCTGCAGGCTGTGGGCGGGCGAGGTGTTAAAAGCGTAGGGTGGGCCTGTCATCTCACAGCTCTACCGTGTTGCTACAAAATTTCTGAAGTCCAGATTTACTCAGATTTTGCTTGTATTCTTGTGGAAAAGTTAGTCATGGGTTATTCTTTTACACAGCAGTGGAAGAAAACACTTACTCATTGTACTTTTTCTCTTGAGAAATCTCTATATTTGTAGAACTACTGGGGGTTGTTTAAAAGTAAAGCAAGTTTCTAAAGTTTTGGATGCAAAGCAACTTTTTAAACCTTTACGTAAATTTTCACATTCTACACTCATCTTCTCTCCTGTTTTCCCTTTCACATTCCTTTTTTTCTCCCCAGCACCTCTAGAAACAAACAACTATAGCATGGCAAAAGTTAGCCAAAAAAAACTTGGCTACTGTAGCCAAAAGACATTTATAGAGTGATCAGTACTGTAATATTATTCCATTTTTTCTGCGGCATCTATCACATATTTATAGAAGCTGTTAAAAACACCCTTTATTGTGATTAAAACAAGTTAGGAGATGTGAGCTCCCTTTTGAGATTCAGAAGTGTATATTTCATACAAAAGTTTACTTTGTTTGTTCCTGCACCTTGCAATGCAAGTAAAGGAAGAAAAAATAAAGCATTAAGAACAGAAATATAAGTTTAACAAAAGCACTTCATTTTATGTGGGAACAAGAGACACCACCTTAAAGAAACAAAGGTCATGGATATGTTACTTCATCAATGACAAAGATATGCTCACGATGCACAAACTAGACTACACACACACACAGAGAGGTGTGTGTGTTCCTAACCATTTCTGTATTCAGAGGCTTTTGATCAGTATCGTCATGCTTCCTGTGTTAAAGAGCACAATTTAAGACAATGAGAACCACCTCCTGGTAATTCTGGCACATGTCACCCACCAAAGATTGACAGAAATCCGTACAATACAGAACAAGTTTGTTATCCCAACCAAAGCCACATCAAGTGTGAGAACCTACCACCTGTACTCCCAAACATAAAGCCCAGATTTTTCTAGCACTGCTGCCCCACTGAACGCGATGAAACAATTCCTGAGAATAGGTTACTTCAGTGCAGGGTTTCTCTCTTCCATTGATTCTTCTGCTACCAGTCCCTGTAAGAGGCAGCATGTGAGTTTACAGAGTGGGAAGGAGGAAGGCATCCTGCTGCAGCAGACACAATGCCGTTACATTCCTGTAACAAGAGAAAGCAGACAGAGCCAGTGGTGGCTTTTAATGTACGCTGTGCACACAAGGTGCCACCAGTAAGGACCTGCAATTTCACACTTGAAGCATAACAGAGATTTCTGGTGAGTCACATGAACATCTTTCACTTGGAACAATTACTGGCTGCACACTATAAAATTATTAGCTCATACTCATTGCTTAATAGTTCCTCAAAGCCTACTAATACATCCATAACTGCTTAAAAGAGGAGACTATCAAAGGAAGGTTATCAAGCAAACAAACAAAGATACCAAAGCAAAACAGATAAGCCTAAGGAAGATTTCTTCCTAGTTTCTTCCATTACGGTGCTTCTGATGGTGTCAGTCAATGGCACAAACATTTGAAGAAGTTACTGAAGGGTACTGAGGTAGCACATTTCAGATAGTACTTGATAACCATATACGCTCTGCACAGTTTACTTATGGAATTATCTTGCATTTATCACAGCAGAGAAGTTTACAAGCACCCATATTAACAGCAGACGAGATGATTTTTGTCCCTAATAACGCTTGATCCCCCCGCCCCCATCTTGATATCCCACAGAATTTTTGTTTGCTTGTTTGTCCAGGCCCTGGTGTTATGTTCATCATGGATACTTATTTACTTTCATAACTACAGAAGATCTCATCATCCATACAGATATGTAACCATTGCGGTGTACTGTAGCCATGAGTTCCATACCATAGCTATTCATCATGGCAAAATACACTTTTTATAGCAGTCAGGAAGGTTAAAATACTTTATGTTGCAAAAACATTGCACAGTGTTTAGTTACAGGTCACTTAGAGAGGATTTGGTCTCTAAAGCCCATGCCAGAAGTCTGTTTCTTCCAACACACCAAGCTCCACAGCACTGTAAAGCATAAAGCAACAACTGGGAATCTAAAACTCAGGCACATACACACTGCTCTCGTACATATGTTAACCTTTGAATACGCTCGCAGCTGCCTCATGAGACATGACCAGGACATTCTCTGAAGAATACTTTCTAGTCATTATTGATTCTCTTTTAATTAATTTAAGCATTAAACTGTAGTGTTCCCTGCAATCCATGATCCCGCTGACTTTAGTAGGTTTAGGGACAGTGTTCAATGTTCTGCAAATGCTACCAGTCTGTTGCATGTGGTATGAGAATCCTTTCAGTCTGGGTAAGAAAGAAGTGTACTGGGATCACTCATCTCTAAGCTTCCTCTTCATCATCCTGCCTTGCAGGCTGCCTGTGAGAAACTCCCAGCTCATCATCAGCCGCCCACTGTCCTAGTAAAAGTATCCACCTGTTCCCTGCTTCCCCCCCTGCTGCTTCCAAGGGGAATAAGGATGCTCCTTTCCCATCCCCCCACCCCCCAAAATACATACTTTTAATCTAAGGATGTCACAACAGTGTCCCATTTAAGTATTACATCTGCTATCAACCAAGCATGGCCCCAGCCAGTGTAATTTAAAGTCAGTTACGCTTTTTCTGATTTGACTGCTCAAAACAACTTTCAGCTTTCCACAAATACAGTTCTTCAACACACCTAGCGCTTTCTGCTATGTCACTGCCTGCATCAATTATTCTATAAATAATTCCTCATTGCAGCAAGGAGATGTCACTCAAAATTACTACCTGGTATAATTTTCAAAATATTTCTCAAAGAATAGACCACTATTGTGTGTTTTGTGCTGAAGATTTAAAGATCATCCTCTTCTACAGGAGACAAACACTGAGCTTTTTGCTGTTATGAAGATGAGTGTAAGCCACTTGGATACTTGACAGACAGTAAAATTTGTTATTTCCAAAAAATCATGTCTCCAGATGACAGGCTTTTCTCCAGATATGCACCTATTTCCCTGTATGCATACGGAACCAAGACCACACATACGAAAGCAAGAAAATGAGAAACAATGGTAGCTCCTATGATGCCCTGCAGTAACTCAGCCTACTAAGCCACGCAGGGAAGTATTCAAAAAACCATTCAGCTACCTGTAATGGTTTTGGGAACCGCAAAGGCAGAGGTTTCAGTAAGTGAAGAGCAATCTAAAGTTATTTGGATGATGGTGCCGAGAAATGCCATTTTGTAGGTTACGTACACATCAGCAGTCTCTTACTAAATAATCCGAGGGAAGGTACGTATGCATTTTCTAACCAAAGAAGTTTGTTTGAAAAACGTCTAAAGGTTGAAATACTCAGGGGTACAGAATTAGTTAGTGCAATGAAGGATAAAGTTACAGGGTACCTGATGCCAAAAAAAATACACGTCTGTGAACATGTTAATTTGACAGAAGTAACAGTGACAGCACAAATGTGGTGACATGGCTTCAGCACAGGTTGGTGACATTTAGCAGGGAGCCTCGAGAGCTGCTCCATTGACAACAGCATGCGTCAGGACTTGATTTCCCACATTCACAGCTGTAGCATCACCCACACTATGATGGATACACAGCTACCATTGATTTTAGAATGAAAACACCCTGCAGCGAATAGAGTCTCTCTTAAAAGGCCAGGTCCTTAGAATTGGGAATATCAGTGCCAAGGACTGCAGAAGCGTTCCTGTCCCCTCTACAGCTGCACTGAAGTGTTCAGATTCTCAATCGCTTTGAGGTCTGAGAACAGGCTGAGACCAAAATTCGATGCAGCGCGAGCAGTTGGGTCCGGAGCACCTGAGCACAATGCAATGTGATTACTGCTGCTGTGCCTGAGCTGCAGAGGGGGAGAGGCTCCTGTTTCAAAAGGAACAGGTTGCTCCGTTTGACATTTCTAAGAGCTCAGCGAGGTAAACAGACTTATGTCAAGTCTTACACAAAACGTTCTGTTCATCTCAAACAATGAGCCCAATAACTCTGTTCACCAGCGGATGCTCATGGTTGAAAATTAATCCTTCACTCTAAGAATTGTCATTATTATCTGTTATTCTGGGAAATATCAAGTATTTTCAAGATGCAAAAGTCTCCAGCTGGTAGTTCTGGATAGGTAATCTCTGCAGGATGAGCTGTTGCCTTGGAAGTAAAAGAGCAGTAGACAATGTTTTAATAGACTATTTGTTCTGCTACACCCAGATATTTGGGCTGATAAGTAACACACCAACAATATCAGAATTTTTAAGTGTTGCATACATTAAGCTGAGTATATATATAAGCTGCATATTTACAAAGCTGTGTGTGATTTTATTGCAGCATTCGATTAAATACTTCAAAACAAGGATCATAAATTTCTGCGTATTCTTTTGTGAAATGGAAAGAAATACACAATGAAAACATTCTAGAGTGATGCCACAGAAATATTTAAGCTACTGAGAAGATGTGCTGCAGGATCTAACAGAGGGAAAATACCACAAAAAAACTCAAACGTCACAAAATTTCATTAGAATTGAAAACAATGCACATTTGCAGTCTAATTTGCTACGATATTTATGAACTGTTTGTACACAATAATTCTCAAACAGGCTGCCATTCTCAGGTCCATCTGTGACTAAGCCAGTTGTTTCCCCATGGAGTGAGGAGTGACCCTCTTAGAAATTAAAACATTCCAGAAAAGCAGAGGGTCTAACAAGCAACTAGGAACTTGCTTTATTGAATACTGAATCTAAGCATCAACTCATTTAACAACAGTGCAAAGGAATAACCCGGCTATTATTCATTACTAGACTCTAGTGATATAAATGTTAACTTTCCCTTTTTGCCTTTTTTTTTTATCATACTGAGAACTTGTTTACTCCAGGAAATAAGAGATATAATTATACTCCTATAATTGTGTAGAATAATTCACAGTAATGGGTAAGCTTACTCCAGAAGAGTAGTGGCTTTTTCCATTTTAGCTTATTTTGCTTCAAAGACAATTCACTGCAGAAAATTCAGCCACTGCTTTAAAATTATTAATCCTTCTAAAGGTAAAGCCTCTTCTGTTTGTTTTTTTAACTCAGGATTACTTTTACAAATTAACCTATTAAGTAACAGTTTTGAATGATTGTCCCATGCAGGATACATACGCAGTACAGCACGAATAGTCGCCTACATCTGCAAGACAAATTCAAGATATGCCTGCTTAGATTCATGTGTGACTGCTGAAATGTTGAATTCAAGAATGAAGCCAAATCAAATGGTTTGACCCCAGTTACAACTTTGCCAAATCCAGTTTCCTACCAACAAGCATTTCACATTTTGGGTGGGAAGTTGGCTCATGTGCATCTGCAGAACTAGTTATATCAATATTAATGGAAAAATATACAATGAATACTTTGTTAATTAAACCTTCTCAATCTTAGAAGTACGTAATGGGAAAAGCACTACCATGGAACAGCCAAGGGTCTAAATTAGCTATAGAAAGCCCCCCAAAAACCCACACATGCTGCTGGTAGATTCGCTTTTGGTCTTCCCCCTACTCCCCTCTTTTTTTTTTAACCTTTGAAGCAGCATAGGTGCTTTGGAGTTGCTATCCTTCACCACCACCACCACAGTCCAGCTGCAACATTTTCTTCCAGTTCAAGCAGAGATCATACCTGCACTGGGCAGCATAGACTGACCAAGTGCACAGACGCACCAAACCAGTGGGATCAACCTGCCTTTGCAGATCCTCCACCATAAGCCACAAACAGGAACAGAAGCAACAACTGTAGTGTCACTGCAGTCAGACACAAGATCTGTATCAATTTGTCTGTCTTTGTAACATAACAAACTGAACTAGATCAGTAAAGAGAACAATCTCATGTTTGAAACGATTAGAGGTCTTTTCCAAACAAGAAAAAACATGTTTGTGATACCCTCTTCCTGAGAGCTTTCAGTAGAAAAATTAACATTTACCAGATTTAATTATTTCTACCCATAATAGAGCATGGTAGAAATATGAATTCTAATGCAATTATTTTCCGGAAGAGAAGAAATATCCCTAGACACTTGCTATACGTTTTTAATAGAAGAGGTAGAAAGTACATGCTGCAAAGCATAAGGCCATTGCTAAGCGGTCTAGTTAAGAAAAAAGCTTCACATCTGTACAATTGCTTGGTAACTGTCCTCAGAGGGGTTTTGTCTGCTTCTCAGAAATGCAAGCTTCCAGTCACTCGCAAATACAAAGTACTGACCCAAGTGAACCACAGTAATTCCCAAATTACTTCCCCAGGGCAAATTATACCTAGTAAGGAAGCTGCAGGCAATTTCCACAAATTACCAAGAAAGTTCCATCTTCCCCTTTGCTCATCACACCCAGCCGCCTTGTAACGGAGGGGTGGCTTACCTGGGGCAGAGGAGCAAGGCTTTGCTTTTATTTATTTTCTAACATGAACAAAACCTGCTTAGAGATGTAGAGCTCCAAAAAAAAAAAATCATTTCTATAATGCTATCCAGGTAGTACTTCCTCTCTCTCATCTTCAGTATCACCAACACAAGAACACCCCATCATTCTCTTTCACGTGCACACTTGAGAAGCTTCTTGCAGAGACAAACCCCTGCAGATTAGTGATGCCTCAACTTCTCACGGAAAAAGATAAGTTGCAGCAGTCTCGCCATCCAGACCATTCTCAGCACATGCCTCCTAACAGCTCTTCAAACACACCAGCAGAATTCCTACTTCTCGTTTCCGATACAGCCATCCACAAAAAAACCACCTCTGACTCCACTCATACATACACCATAAATCCTCTCACACAATTTGGGTCCAAAGAAGTGACTGCAGAAGCCTGGACTTAAGCACCACGAGAAAAGGCTGAGTGGGGCACAAATACACACCACCTTTTCCACCTTCCATTTCAGATTTACAACGGATCCACAAGGAGAGATCTCCAGCCTATTTGGTCCTTCTTCCCCGCCTCCATCCACGTTACAACAGCCATCTCCTCCTACGCTCAGAGGCTGGAAGTCTCCACTCCTGCGCTCCTAGATTAAAGGCCCAACTCAGGTACATCAATTCTTTGCTTAAAATAAATGCAACTGTAAAGACTCAAATCAGCTTAGAATCTCCCCAAGTCAAATGCACACTTGTGAGAGAAAATGGGAACATATGTAAAAGAGCAGTTTTAAAGAAATGTATAGGTAATTAATTGATAGAGAACGAACAGAAGTTTGTTTCCAAGATTACAACATGGCTATATAAGGAGTCTAACAGCATTGGATACTGCGAATTGGATGTTTCACATGCCACTTTACAGTAGTTAAATGAAGTCAGTAGAGAGTGCCAGTTTTCCCATCAGCAGAAATATGCGGTACAACCCTTGCCATGGATGTAGTCATGTCAGTAAGAGAGTTTTGTATGCTTAGAGCTTGTACTCACTTCTTACTGGATTAAGGCAGCTTTATATCAATATGGCTCCTAGAGAATAAGAACATGACTTCAGAAAAAAGCAGCCAATTAATGAAAGCGGCACAATATTTCTATCACCTAGGAGCACTGCAGCTGCGATGCTTCCTTCTTGCTAACTCTATACCAGGTGTAGCAGGCTCCAGCAGAGTCCTCCAGCCCCAAACTGGAACAGAAAAGACCCACCAGCCTGCAGCTGTGGGGAAACACAGACATTCATGCCACAAGACAGTTCTCTGTCAAGTCAGCAGCTGCCTGAGCAAAGCTAGGCTGACCTAGGGACCTGCATGCAAAACCACATTTCAGTTGGGTTCCTTGGCTGCCCTTGCGTGGCCGGTAACACGCCGCTGTGTCCTGAACAGCCTCTGTCCAAGACAACGCTCTTGTTGGGAGCAGGACATTTCATAGATCAGACGAGGCTTGCTGTGAGGTCAGTGACAAGCGCAGTTTAACCAGGTATGAGAAAAACCCCATAGCCAGGCAACAGACCCCTGAAGGGGAATTACTTAAAACAGAGGCAGCAGCAGTATAGACTCAGTCTCTTCTGCAAATATACCAGATGGAATCCAGACATCTCTGAGCTGTGGTTATGAGCATCAATACAATCCTCAGAAACATCCTAGTTCGCCTGGTTTTATATCTGCATGACTTCAATATACTTCAAAATCAAATATTTTGAGCCATGATCAATCGGTACTTCAGGAACACACACAAATGACTTCCAAAAGTATTTTTTCCCCTATCCACGTAAGAGTATCAGGGTAATATCAACAAACAGCAAGACATCAATTCTCAAGTAAGTAACCAATCTCATGGGTATTTCTCTTCAGTCAGATCTGCGGTGGTGTGTACTCAGATACTGCGTCCAAGATACAGCTTTTTATATTCAAGTGTAATGCTTTTGGTTGCTTCTGATATATCTGTGAGCACAGTTTACTTTTTATATATTTCCATAACTATAGAATTGACATGTTTGTGAACTGTTCAGAAAAATTCATTTTAGTAACAAGGGATTAGTAGATAGGCCATAGGCAAATTTGTTATAATGTAAAAGAAAATTGTATTTCTCCTCAGAAGTATTACATCCATATGTAAAATCACTATCTAGAAGTGCATTTTGCTAAGTACCTTTTGAGAAGGGTATTATTTTCTGAAATGCCCAAGAGATTTAACAACACGCACACATCCAATTTTAGTAGGTAACTCAACCCATCATTTTAACGACTCTTCTGTTTCATCCTCTTAAATGCTTTACAAAATCTCCCCGTAGGACTGAGATCTCTTTTGACTTGAGACTTGTAAAAGTTGATGTGTCTTTTTAACTTCTTTAGGAAGTGACACACGCTCCTCAGAAGCAATTTATCCCACTTCTTCTCATACTGATCTCAGGACATCCTGTGGCTGGGCAAAAATACACTTTTCTAAACTTGTTTATGTACACAGCAAATGTGAAATTTAACCGGACACATTTACCTTCCTCATTTCAGAGAGGCCAAAAATAATTTAACAGCCCTTCAAATAAGGATCAACTACAAATGTTTTTCATGTAAGTACAGCTGTTCTCCATTGCATCCAGTACATCACTTCTGCTGCTGTTCTCAGTCCTTCCTACAAGATGCTGGGAAGGGGAGCCAGACACATTAACTTCCTCTGTAATCACAATTGCTTTTACACTCATCCAAGACCTCTTGCATCTCCCTCTGATTACAGAACACATTAGTGTAACACTCACATCTGTGCCTGGACCATAAATACTCTCGAAAAGCACCACATGCCACCCCATGCTCCTATGCCAGAGTTTGGAATACAAAACAGCAGAAAACAAATATAACTAATGTAAACCTTTTTGATTTTAAAAGGCTTTGGGTTTCAGAAAAACTGCACCCCACGACAGAGTGCCCTACTACCAAAGCTCCAACACGCACCATCCCCTTAAGCCGCTTTCCCATTCTTCTGCTGGTATATGTTGAATTTAATTCCACCTGCTGATTCCTGTACAGCCCCTCCAACTAATCCAGGCAGACAACTTCATAAACCTTTACACAGCACCCTGCTCAGTAACTGTCAAGTTGGGATACTGCTGGACTTTGGAAAAGTCAGCTACTGCTTAAAGGTCCCTAACAACCCGCATCATCTCTCTGAAAGGGACAAGGAAATTTTCTGCAGCATCTTGATGTATTGCCCTTCAATGTTAATTTACTTTGTGACCTGTAAGGCATCTGGAAGCAGAATATGATTACCGAGATGAGAGACCCTAATGCAATATATCCACCACTATGTGTTGCTGTGGTTATGGTTATCAAAGGCCATAAGAAGACACATTATACCAGATTAGGGGGAAAAAGAAAACTATTTTCCTATCATTTTCCTATCTTCTTCCACAAAAGAGTTCAAACTGGTTTGGAACTTAGTGTTATTAGACCTGACTTCAAAGGCAAGAACCATTTTATCACTCAGCATCGTTATCAGTGATAGAGCAGAGAGAGAGAGCATAGCAAAGCTCAATGGGGAGGAAAAAAAAATAATTTCTTAAGAAAAAGAGCAGAAGCACTTTCATTCAGTTTAAAACTTAGTTATTCCTATGCATAGAGTAGAAGATATACACTGGCCAGAATTGACCTTGCACCTTTTAACATGTAAAATGGCACTGAAGGCTGCCCTGCAATCGGACAATTACAACTGGTGACTGGAAACTTTGTGTTAAACACTGGAGAGTCAGGTTGGGCAGATGGTCTCAGACCTCTCTTCTCCCACTTCTGCCAAACTAGTACCACAACAGGTGGACCCACTTGGCAGGGCGACAGCCCTGCTGAGTGCCTGCACCCACCACCTCCCTCCAGGGTGCCAAAAAGAGTCTTGTCATTCAACAGATGCTCCCAACCTCAGGGCAGCACAAGGGAGAAGTCAAATGTGCAAAGTCCTGCTCAACACACAGCCTTGAGCGGGTCTGCAAGAGCAAGGAATGAATTTACCTATGAACTCCAGAATCATCTGCTATTTCATAGGGAAGCAACATCAGTGACTCGGAAGCCCTGTTGTCAAGCAGCAAGAGGAGGAAAGTGGTTGACTGAAAAAAAACCTCTGGCGTTCTCTGTTCCCTAAAACATTATTTGTTTTTCCAGGTCATGACTGAGATGTGGCCTCTCCTCCCACACTCAGTCCCTCTGAAAGAAAAAAAAAAAAAAAAAAAGTCAGTTCCATACAGCAGCAAGGGTCTTCTACAATTTATGTTTACTTCCATGTGCCAGGATAAGAGAGAATGAACAACAGGCTCATTCACTGTCAGCTTTTCACGTGTTATTTCACAGTTAACATATACATCAAGCTGCTTGACATAAGTGCCCAGAGGTTTATTTTTCAGCCTGCCTAATCGCCCTTTCTGATGTTTTGGATTAGTGATATACAGTATAGAATTCGGTATTTTAAGATTAAGTCCTCATGAAACTGTGTTACTGATTGAAGTCTGCCAAGAAAGGCAGTTCAGGTAACATTTTGAAGAAGATTAATCTTAGAATCGTTTCTATACAACAGTAGCAACAACAGAAAGGCATGCAAGATTGGAGGGAAAAAGTGAGCCTTGAATAAAGGATGCTGCCAAGATTTAGCTATGACCTTAAAGATTCAATAGAGCCGGAGAAAATAACCAGAACATATAATGCCCTGCCACACCCTCACCTTCTGCCAGACACTATAGGAAGGAAAAGTAATCTCGGAAGACCCTGCTAATGGCTCTCCAGCCCTTTACACAGTCAATGCAATACAAAAATTGAAAAAATAGGGTGTCCCCTGTATAAATACTTATTCATAGGCATTCTGCTTTATTCTGCTCTGCTGCTAACCTCAGTGGCAATCTAAAAAATGCTTTTTGGAGCATGTATCTATAAGGCTGCATACCTATTTGCAATATCCCCAGTAAAAATATCTGAGCTATTCATGACTCAGCTCAAGTCAAGACTTGACCCAGCTGATCAGGAGCCTTAAGTGCTCACCCTGTCTGAGGATTACCCTCTGATGGGGCTGTAACAAAAGACTTCCTCTCCTCCCAGGTGGAGCAAGAAATCACCACCACCTTCCAGGAGAAGAAAAGCCACAGGAGGTGGCAGGAGGAGGAGGAGGAGTGCTCAAACACTTCCCCAGCAGCTAGAGTGCATCTGCTTGGGCAAGTGCACTGCATCGAGGCAGATAGACACGTCCATATGCAGAACCCTCTGGCGAGGCAAGCTCTCTCCTGCAAGCCACTCCTGACATCAGGGTGCTATGGAGGAATTTGCAGGCATTCACGTCTCCCAGAGTTTCTGCTTGCAGCTGCCTTAAACTGAAACAGACCCCGGAGTCACCCATACTATGTTTTCCAGATTTATTTCTAACTCTGCAGTCTAGAGCTTTCAGTTTCCATTAAAAAGGAGATTCTGTTTCTCAAGTCTCCCGACAGGAAACAGCTTCCAGGTTTAAAAAGGGCTCGAGCGTTTATAGCAGTATTTGGGGTCAAAAATCTTAACGCTGCATTCCTGAAACTCTGGCAAGCTGCCACAGCAGTGAGAAATGGGGTGCCTTGTAACACAGCTGGCTAACACCCTGCTGCTCTCCCTCTGTGAAGCCCATCGCCATGCTGCAGAATAAGCACAGGCTCACCTCGGCATTTCCTAGAGGACTTCCAAAGCCACCTTGGTCCAGAAACCAGGAATTTGGCTCCACCACATCCTGCTCCCCGTGATCCGATAGTGTTTGTAGGCACAGACTAAGGTGGGCACCGCGTGAGTGGAGACCGATTTTGACGCCGGTCCTGAGCTGAGCACAGTGGTCACTAGACAGAGATAAAAGAAAAGGCCACAGCTCGGGTGCAAGGGCAAGGAAAGGGGGGAGAGGTGCTTCTTCAGGAGGTTCAAAGGATAAGGGAAGTCTTGTTTTGTTGAAATTATGCGTTGTTTCTACTGGCAGATGCTGTTATTTATCTACAGGGTTCAAGGGAAGTGACATTAAGAAATCCCCCCTATTGAGAGATTTTCACCGTGCAGAGAAAATAAGGGATTTTGGAGCAAAGGGGAAAAAAAAAAAAAAAAAAAACCACAAAAAAACCCCCCTACACCAAAATTTACACTTCGTTTCTTTTTTCTATGACACCTCTGACACCTCTGTAACAGAGGCTGGCAGCACACTGTGCACTGTACTCATCCAGCTAACCTGTCCTTTCCAGGCAACCTCTGCACATATCCCAGCTACTAACAGTCCTGGGGGCAACAACAAGAGCAATGCAATTAAGCATCATTCACTGCTTGGGCTTTTCTTTGAGTCATTGACACTAAACATTTGGTATGTTTTATTTTTGAACATGGCTCAGTGAAACAAAAGAAACTGCTGAAGTAAAAAAAAAAAAAAAAAAATCATATGCACATTTCTTCCACATTGCTACTGAGTGTTTCCAAATGTCAAGTCTAAACATCTCTGATTTTGTTGTTAGGAGCTGTATTTGGACAGCCAAAAAAGTTACTCCAAGCTTTTAGATACTGCCCCTACAGTTTGAGTGCAAGAAGATTTTATCTGTATAAAACTTATTTGCACACACAAATGAGGTTAATGTTGCTTCAGTCAGTATTTGTCCTTCTCCAGATCATCACAAGATGGGGGGTTCTGTTTGTTTCTAATACAGCACTCATTACGCTTAGAGGGCAGATGTGTCAGGCTAAAGACTTTCGACCCTCACCCAAACCAGAACCTGCATAGCAACATGGGCAGGTTGGCAGACACATAATCCTGCTGGTGGTCCTGCCAGAATGATTGATTACTAATACTTTCAAAAAACCCACAAACATCTGTTTATTTCAAGCCCTTAAAGATTGTAACTCACTGTTTCCGTTGTTTCTGTGGTAACAAAATAAAATAGTATTAATAATATAATTTAATGGCTAAATAACAGCAGTACTCCAGCTAACGTGCTCGCCATGTCCCCATTAGCTAGAAATCGTGGTGCACCAAAAGCTCATTCAGATTCAGGCAATCATTTGTAAATATCACTCTAGCTTCAAAGGACAGCAGAGATTATTAATGATCCAGTTGCAGGGCTACAGCTGATGGGGAAGAATTTCTTATTCCTCATTAGGAATGAGTAATCAATCCCTTTGGTTTTATAACATTGTATCATCTGGCTGGGATGGAGTTAATTTTCTTCATGGCAGTTTGTGTGGTGCTGTGTTTTAGATTAGTGACCAAAACAAGGCTGATAACACACTGATGTTTTAGCTGTGGCCGAGCACTGTTTGCACAGCATCGGAGCCTTCTCTGTTTCTCACTCTGCCTCCCCAGTAAATAGATTGGGGGTGCGCAAGAGGTTGGGAGGGGACACCAGCAGGCAGATGACCAAAACTGACCAAAGAGATATTCCCTGCCCTATAACATCATGCTCAGCAATAAAAAGGGAGAGGAGAGGGTTTTAGGGGGGTTAGCCATCTTTTGTTCAGAAACTGGCTGTGCATCGGTCTTGCCCATGGGAGGGGGTGCATGATTGCCTTTACATCACTTTTGCTTGCTTTCTCTCTTCTTCCACTTGTCCTTTGCTTATTAAACAGTTTTTTATCTTGATGCACAAGTTTTCTTGCTTTTACTTTTCCTTTCCTCTTCCCCTGTCCCACCGAGGGTCAGGGGAAGTGAGCAAGCAGCTGTGTGGTGCTTCGCTGCCTTCCACGGTTAATCCACAAAGACGAAAAGCTAACGGAGTCAGAAAAGGTTAAAAAGTGTGACTCTTAATAATTTTTGCCTCCCTACTCGTAACACCCACCCACCTCACCCCCAACACACACAGAGCTGCGTGTTTAGGTTTGGGATTCAGGCAGAAATCCCAATTCTCACATTACACTGTGAGAAAGATCCCTGCCTGGATTTTGGGAAGGCCCCCAAAGGCCTCCTTTAGCCATGGCAGGGCTGGCAGCAGCTTAGCTGGATCTAGATCCTCAACACAAGAGCTATGAGAAACAGTAAGATGCAGTTAGTGGCAGAGGAAGGCAAACCACTGGATGCAGAAAACATTACTGCCAGTGCCATTCTGGAGGTGCAATACTCATCTTGGAGAGCCTGTATAGGTGCAGAGAACTCCAAAATGCTCATTCGCCTTGAGCACATGACCTAGAGTCTTCTGTTCAGGGCCACAACCAGTAGCCACGGCCCCACCAAGTTTTAAGACAGCCCCAATGTTACCAATTACCTCAGGTCCCTGCACAGGCGCATGTCCTGGTTTCAGCTGGGGTAGACTTAGTTTTCTTTCTAGTAGCTGGTATAGTGTTTGTGTTTTTGGTTCAGTATGAGAAGAATGTTGGTAACACGCTGATGTTTTCAGTTGTTGCCAAGTAGTGTTAAGACTAAGTCAAGGACTTTTCAGCTTCTCATGCCCAGCCAGCAAAAAGGCTGGAGGGGCACAAGAAGTTGGGAGGGGACACAGCCAGGGCAGCTGACCCAAACTGGCCAAAAGGGTATTCCATACCATGTGACGTCATGCCCAGTACATAAACTGGGGGGAGTGGGGCTGGGAGGGATCACTGCTCGGGAACTAACTGGGTGTCAGATGGCAGGTGGTGAGCACCTGCATTGTGCATCACTTGTATATTCCTATCCTTTTATTATTATTATTGTCATTTTAATATTGTTATTATTATCATTATTAGTTTCTTTTCTGTTCTATTAAACCATGCTTATCTCAACCCACGAGTTTTACTTTTCTTTTCCCAATTCTCTCCCCCATCCCACTGGGTGGGGGGGAGTGAGCGAGCAGGTGGCTGCGTGGTGCTTAGTTGCTGGCTGGCATTAAACCACGACAGCATGGCTCCTTGCTGAGTTCCTGCTATGTACGTATGCCTGTAATACCCTAAACCATTTTTGACAAACAGGACAATTTTTCAGTCAGCAATAAGCTGCATGCAAAAAAGTGTACATGAGCATTTAGAGGAATCACTTGGGTTTGGTATTTTTTGTTTTAAAGTGCCAAGCCTAACATCCAACGGGACGTTTCACACTCTGCTCTAACTAGAAATGGGGAAGCCGAGTCCGGACTGCCGTATCACAACAGCTGACAGCTCTACTGCAAACAGAGCCCGACTCTGTCGCTTACATTGATCAGAGTTCCAAAAATGTCAGAAACTCAAGTAAATAACATCAGGATTCCACCCTGGGATCCACATTTAAATATACAGACGCCCAGACTGCTCCTACACCATATACAGTGAAAACTGTGGTCTACTTCCACATACTGAAATGGCTTAGATGAAGTGCTGATGGCACCCTTCTATTAAAACATCTTTCCAAATTAATGTCATAATAGAGATGTGGACATACAGTTATAATCTACACCAAGATATAAGCTATTGCTTCTCCTTCCTTCTTTATTTTTGTTTACAATGAAAAGAAACTGGTTTTAATGTAGACTGAGCCTTTCAGAACAAAAACACTTGCTAACTGCTGTTGATGGTGTTTTCCACTTCCCTTGGACATCATTTATCTAGAATTAGAAGTTCTGTTTTCCTTGTTAACAGACCACTTTGTAAATAATTGACAAAATTGCTAATTTCTAATTGTTCTCCCTTGGCTCCTTACAGCCAAGAGAATCATACACAATTAATATATCTGTAGGCTTAACGGCAAGTCTTCAGTCAGAACACTGCAAATTCACCTTCACTCTTCCCCCACTACCACACCCCCCAAAAAATCCATATGTGCGCTCACAAACATGAAAGAAAACATTTTCAAAAAACTCTACACAAGTCAAGTGATGCAGACAAGGTTAGTATGCTACAAAATTCACTTGTTTGCAATGCAAACATGCAAATGCTACCGAGCTTGCTGGGTAGACTCAATGTTTTGAGGGAAGATTCTCTTTCTTTAACTTCACTGGAACCTCAGTAAGTGCCTATTTTTTGTGGTCTGAAGTGAAAGGTGGCCCTCAGTCCATGACCTTGGCAATGCCCACCCATCTAACACCCTGGAGACATCAGGCTCAAAACACTGACCCCATTGAATTGATGAGGTAAATTCCTGATGCTTTCAATGCAGCCCAAATCTCACCCCAACACCAATCCTGCAGCTCAGGGCTGTCACACGGGCTCTGGCAGAGGAGCAACATTTATCACCTCCAGCTCTTCCGTTTTACTGGAGATTAACACCAGGAGCAAAAGGGGCAACAAGAGCAACTGTGCAATGTTTCTTCAGCTACCCCAGGGTCACAGCACTAATATACTGGATTGTGCTAGCCAGCTTCAAGCTGCAGGAGCTGAGAAGCCAGCGTTTGCCTGCTGCTGTTGCTGTGATGATAACCTCCAGCAGAAGGGAGACAAGAGCTACAGGCAGTAATGCCTTCTACCACGGCTGCTGAATCCAACAGACTCCTCGGAGCAACATAACAGGTACCTTCCAGATAGGAGAGAAGGCGGCCGCCACCGAGACACTAAAATAGAAAGATAAATACTCAAAGGCTATATATGCTCGGATCTGCCAAAACCTAAAGGGCCAGGATAGGAGAGAAAAAAGAAGCCGTAAGATCAATTTCTTTTTCTTCTGGAACCCCTGGTCTGCACAAAACCATCACCTTCAAGGTTGTGTTCAGCCCTACCAAACCAAAAGCACACTTAGTGACTTCAGTAACGCTCCAGTGCCCTTTTGTGCCTTCTGGGGAAAAAAAAAAAATTATTTGCTAAGTAACAGTTGATGCATTTTGCTTTTGTTTGAGTGTTAAAGTTTACAAATACCTGGACACAGACATCATAAAACTACCACAGAATCCCACGCAACCAGCAGATGTCATACAAAATGGTCTCAGAAGAGGAAGGGGCAGGGATTATCAGGGAAATAGGTTTTGCATGGAAACGGACATTTATGAGTTACCTCCCGATACACGCAAACTTTCTCTAGAGAGACTGGAGTTAAGCCTGTTGATCTCTATCTGCATTTCTTTTAGGAATACTGAGAAGGTGGAAAAACTATTTTCTTCTTGGAAAGCTGGTTATAAGTATCAAAAATTTTCAGTGCAACTATAACTTTATTTTTCAATTCCTTCAAGGCATTTTTGCCAACAACTTTAATGCCATAGTTCAAATGGAGTCAATAGAACTAGATTAAAAGAGAAGATTTTAGTCTGTTGTGATAACAGACTACATACCTGCAAATCAAAATCAAAGAACTTTTACTAGCACTAATATAGAAAAGTAAAGTAGTGCCGTACATCAGATTTACTTCTCATCTTGCACTAGCAATGCTTACATCCCAGAAGTCTGTCTCGAGTTCCATTTCCCTTCACCAAAGCAAGATGCTAACTTATAGACAGAGTTTCATTCTGAACACAAATAAGGAAGCATTTAAGAAGGGCAAGTGTATAAGCCCACAGTATGCGTATGAGGAACAAGAGACTGCTAGGCTCTGCAGATGGTAGTTTAATACCATCCAGAATTTGCACATGAAAAAAGAGCTGTCAGTCTCAGAAAAAACTGTCTTCAGCTGGTAATTTCATTTAATTACTCTCATTAAGAATAAAATTCAACTTCTCCATTGGCCACCTCAATGCTGATGCAATCCTCTAGTCCTGAAGTAGGGACACAGGATCAAAGGAGTCTTATGGATGCAAGTAAGTAAATTTAACCCCTGCATAGAGGCAACGGCAGCCAGATTCTCATTTCCATTCCAGGAAAATATGACAAAATCCTGCTGCTATAAGGAATTCCTCTTTTACAGTGCCATAGCATGTCAAACAGCACAATGGTAGTCAGCCTTCAAGGCTACATCTCCAGGGCTAAATAGAATAGGGCCACAGACGGGTTACTGGTCCTATGCCCCAGCGGCACAGGCTGGCCTGTCCGGTCTCCCGTAGGGCCCAGTGGCCCCAAGGCATACCCGTGAAGGGATCCAAACCTGGGCCAGTCTTGCATTACCACCTGTGAGAACAAAGTCCCTTGTGTGCCACCACCCAGCCGCATCCAGACACTCACACGGGCCAGCAGCACGCCAGGGAGCAAGGTAGAAGAACGGGTGAGCAGCGTTCAAGCTCATTGCTTTAGTAGCACGGGTATAGTCTGAGAGTACCTGGGGACTTCGCAGGAGAAAGTACAGCACTGACAAAACCCTGAACGCCGAATTAAATCCTGCACACCGATGCTACTGTGGCTGTAGAGGTCGCATGGCAGAAAACACTGCTCCAAATGGGACAGATCCCTTGGCCCGTCCAAAACAAGCATCTCCAGCAGCTTTGCTTCTCCTCCTCCTTCTAGGAGGTCAGAACAGCCCAGAAGGGACATCAGAAACCAAGGTCTGGATGATTATATGCAGGGCACAGGAGAATAACATATGCTGAAGCACACAATTGTATCCAGGAATTAGGAAAAGCCTAGAAGGGGAGCAAACTGAGGGAGGATTCAGCTTTATGTTGCATTAGCAATGATACAACAGCTGCAGTTGTTTGCTGCAGATATATGTATTCACACTTACAGTTAATAATAACTATCAAGTTCCCTTCAAGACCCACTGCAATAAGATGAGTGATTAATTATAGCTCTGAACAATAATCTTTAGTCATGCCTCATGTTGTAAAAATCCCAGTGTCAGGCTTTCAAGTAATTACACCCTTCATAAGCAAAAGTGAGTCACAAGTGTCGACAGCAACTACAAAAAAGCAGGTCCCTCGCTGGTGGCAAGGGCAAGCAGACCAGAAAGACCTCCCTAATTCAAAGGAAGAAACAGAAATGGATGAGAAAATGCAGACACAGAAGTATGCCCGTAACCTTCCTCATACAGGCTTACAAATTCCACTTGAACACTTTAAGGAAACAGGTGAATCCAATACAGAATGAAAATTTTCATCCTCAACCTGTCACCCCCTAACACTTATTCCCAACAGTGAAAGCCCACATGGTTACGGGCAACTGCGCTGGTACACGGTGCTGATGGCAGCCAGTCTCATCGCCTGCTTCCCCTTCCCCAGCAGGCCAAAAGCGAGATTTCCCTGAGCCACTGACAAGAGGCACAACACAAGAACCACTGCAGTAAGTCAGCCCAAAGGTCCCTTCAGCTCAGTACACCGCCTGCAACTGTGGCAAAGCCCTCCCAAAACAGGTAATACCGGCAGAGGTGTACAGCTATCGTTTTCTCAGAATAGCTTCCCAACATCCAGTGTTCTTTCCTTGCCTGCCAGAAACTAATTTGAAAACAGATCACAAAAGTGAAAGAAAATAGGATGGGCCTTACTTACTCAGTAAGGAGACTGAAATTTTGCTTACAAAAATGCAGAGGTGCAACCATTACTTTTATATTTACACTAGACACACCCAGTCTACAGACCTGCCTGCTTTCCAAAACCTCCGTCAGAATAAAGCTAAATTTCCTGTCACAGGAATGCAATATAGGTTAGTTTGGAGCTACTGAAACTCGGATAGCTATACACTATGCATCCAACCAGCCAGGTCTTTTTGTGATCCTTGAGAGGAAGCATTTGAATATCAACAAGCCACGAATAGAACTCTGCTGCACAGATAACGAGCAAAGCACGATTTGCACATTTACTAGAGTGAAACACTCTTGTGTTTGTTGTTTTGGCTCACCAGCAAGAAAAAAAAAATATATACAACTGTCACAGTTACATTGGCAAGGATTTTGTTATTTCTTTCCTCTGGGTTTTTAAATTCTAGAAATAAATTCAAACATTTAATTAGACTTTGATGCCTCCAAACTTTGCCAATGGAAAGCTGGGTGAGCCTTGTGGTGTTTGTGTCTTTTCAGACTGCATGAAGCAGCTAAACACAGATCTCAGGAAAAAGGTAAATAAATCACAAAATACATAATTAAAACACATGCCACCCCTACAGCTCAACCTTAGTTCCACACCATCATATGTTGACAATAGTCACCAGGAGCGTCTGGGTAGCTTCTGCAAGCTTGAATTCACCATCGAGAAAAAACGGTGTCTTTTATTTTACAAATAAGGCATTGGAATTATTGCTCACGAGCAACCAATAGACATCCCTCACTGTCTATTTCTGCTCAGTGCTTCGCAAGAACCTCAAGAGCATTTCCACTGCAGGCCAGGGGCACCAACTCATCTATATGCAGATCTGCCATAATATCCATTTCCATAAAGGCCTATACAGCCTGGTAGAGGGAGCACCTGAATAAAATAAGGGAGAACCGATTTCTGTGCACATCTGCCACAAACCTTGGCCAAGCTGCTTCAGTCCTGAGGCCAGGACATGCGTATCTGCTACGGTCCGGCTGCAGATGGTAGCTCCTTAAGGCACAGCACCCGGTTCCCTTTCAGCTAGGCGCTATACTTCAATCTCCTCATCCATCAAATAGGCATAAGGACTTTTACTTTCCTTGGAAAGTCTTCCAAGAGCTAGTTATTCCTTGAAATTAGGATCGATGCTTTTACACAGGCTACAGAAAAAGGCATTTCATTCCCTAAAGTGCTACTTGGGGACCAAAGTGAGGTCACAGTTGCAGCACAGGACTGCGCGACAGGCTGATAACCCTGCTCTGCCAGGTCGCGTGGCCTGCCGCACCGCAACGCCAGCGCTCCCTGCCCCCCACCCCATCCTGCCCTCACAGCAAGCAGCTGGATCTCGAGAACTGGAGACAAGGAAAAAGACGCTATGAAACACGGGAAGAGCATCCTGAACAGCTCTTGGGCCTTGGGAACGCTCTCCTCTAGGAATATCTGGTCGTCCCCACTGAGGGCATATCTATGCCACGTGGCCTACGCCAGGCAGCCCACATGGTGGGAGACCGCGTACTGTGCCCACTCTGCCAGCCTGCATCCAAACGGGCGCAGCTGTGTTTGGGTAACACAGTACCCAGTGTAATCAGTCCAGCCTAAGATAATTAGACAAGCACGCCTGGCTCTGGAGTTGCTACTTCATACAGAGCCAGCTTAAGCCTCTCAAGACTCAAAAGACAGACTTCCCTTAAACAGTATTTATCCCCATGCTCCAACCTAGCCAAGTAAGGTGATGCCAATACTTTCCATAGGTTTCATAATTCAGCTATTTTCAGATCTTCGTGCTAAACTAGAGATCTTGATTTTCCAAAACATGATTTCAAAGAAGGAACAACAAACAACCCCCCCCCCCCAAACAAACAAACAAAAAAACCAAAATAAAAAACCCACCAAAACAAAAACTTTCTGCCATCATATTGACACACCAGGGCCGACCTAAACTGCTTTGCCCCAGCTCCAGAAGCAGGCTGAAAGATTGCTTACCAGTCCGGGCACAGCAAGAGCTGGCTGCTCCTCAAGGGATGGGGATCTCCAGGCAAGCAGGGCCTATCTGACCTCCCCATTAAGGCAGTGGGGCTGCCCCAGAGGTGGCTACAAGTCCAGATCGCCAGGCAAGCCCATGGTGACAACACAGGTCTGAGACCAAGCCAGGCCGTTAAGTCAGGATCGTGTCCAGCAAGTGTAGCTGAGGTCAGACACAGGCCTGTGGCAGCCAGGCAAGTCCACAGTGACAAGACAGCCAAAAAAACAGCCAACGTGCTGGCATCTGGAGCAATGAAGACTCCTACAGCACTGCTCAGAAAGGATGTAATAACCTCAAGCTGAGGTTAAATAGAGGTCCTGAGCTGTGGGCAGGGTGGGTGGAGACCCCAGGAGAGGCTGATCAGGGTAATTAAGGCTGTTACTGCCCCCAGGGCATTAGTACTGAAGCTTCCTTGCAGAGGAGAAAAAGTGTTTTAAAAGATGGAACAAATATTCCCATTTAACTATGAGGAAGGCAACCCTACTTTATATAACAGGCACTGGATACTGAACTAAATTCAAAAGTATAACATGAAATCTCCCTCCTGCTAATCCTGAGGCCCTTGCTTGCCCAGGCAGCTCAAGTTTGTTTCCAAATCCTGCAAAAGTGTGAGGAGAACCCATATTCCCTCTCACTTCACCATCAACACGCAAAGTGGCACTCCTAAAGAAAGTATGGGCAAGTCAGCATCCAAGAAAAGCTTAAGCAGGGAATACTTTTCCACCAAGCTTTCAGGAGTAACTGGAGGAAATCTGCCTGTCGGTTTCGAGTGCTCAGAAAATGTGGGATACCTTTAAAGTACAGATTAAACATTGCTCAGAAAATTACAACAAGAAGACTGGTGGCATTCATCTTACAAAATGTTCCTGGTCACCTAGTACTATCTCCTTAATCCACCTAGAGCAAAGTGGATTCTTCTGCTAAGCACAGGTGATTTAATAGACCTGTGATGGGTTGACCCTGGCTGGAGGCCAGGTGTCCACCAAAGGCACTCTATCATTCCCCCCCTCAGCTGGACAGGGGACAGAAAATATAACAAAGGGCTTGTGGGTCGAGATAGGGACAGGGAGAGATCACTCCCCAATTACTGCCACAGGCAAAACAGACTTGACTTGGGGAAAATTAACTTAATTTATTGCCAATCAACCAGAGCAGGGTAATGAGAAATAAAACCAAATCTCAAAACGGCTTCCCTCCACCCCTCCCTTCTTCTTGGGCACAGCTTCACTCCTGGATTCTCTGCCTATCCCCCGCGAAAGGCACAGGGGGATGGGGAATGGGGGTTACAATCACTTCATCACACATTGTCTCTGCTGCTTCATCCTCTTCAGGAGATGCTACTACCCCTTTATTCAGCACTGTTGAGGCCACAGCTGGAGTCCTGGGTCCAGTTCTGAGCTCCCCAGTGCAAGAGAGACATGGACAGAGAGAGTCCAGCAAAGGGCCACAAAGATGATTAAGGGACTGGAGCACCTCACGTGAGGAAAGGCTGAGAGAGCTGGGACTGTTCAGCCTTGAGAAGGCTCAGGGGGATCTTGTCAGTGTATATAAATACCTGAAGGGAGAGTACAAAGAAGACAAAGCCAGCCCCTTTTCAGTGGTGGCACGAAGGACAAGGGGCACACACTGAAACACAGGAGGTTCCCTCTGAACATCAGGAAACACCTTTTCACTGTGAGCGTGACGGAGCACTGGCACGGGTTGCCCGAAGAGGTTGTGGAGTCTCCATCCTTGGAGATATGCAAAAGCCATCTGGACGTGGTCCTGGGCAACTGGCTCTAGATGGACCTGCTGGAGCAGGGGCGGTTGGACAGGATGACCTCCAGAGGTCCCTTCCAACCTCAGCTACTCTGTGGTTCTGAACAACAACTGAACAGATGAGATCCCCATGCCTGGGATACAAGAAACAACAGCACCCAGGTTTGTCCAATTGCTCTTGGATGCAGTACTTGGGCTGCATGGGGTGTTCAGAGTTGTGCCCTAGAGGGGTTTGTGCATTGCAACTGCTAAATTACAAGGTCTGTCTCAAAGGTCCTTGGAGCATGAAGACCAACCCAGAGGTCTTCAGAAAGGGAGAGAAGTTCCCTGCCCAAGTATTTTGTTGCCCAAAGAGAAGCACTGCTGACCTGAAAACTCTTGGACTGTGACTTCTGCCTCCTCTGCTGGAAGGTGTTCAATATTTCTCTTTCCTTCCCAGTCTCTACTCCTAGGAAAATAACTATGTTCACATGGATTATAAATATCAGGGGATTTTTAAATGAGACACTAGGAAGAACTGGGAAAGTATAATATTTAAACAGAAAACTAATCTCTTTAAATTCTGCCTTTTAGACTACGTGCTTTCCCAAACTATGATTCTAACCACAACCTTTTCTACCATCAAGATAAAATGCAAGCTTCCTGCTAACCACTGTTATCTCTTCTATAAGCTTGTCAAATATGTTGCTATACATAAATTATTAATCTAACAAACTGCCGGCAGCATGCACATATATGCTCAAAAGGGTAATAAAGTCTTGTACTGCTGCATTAATTATTCCATTAGCTGAAATATCAGAGGTCTGTGCTTTGGACCAGAAGGCTGTGGGCAGACCGACCATTGGCTAAATGGTATGTTTTCTGAAAATCCCTTATTAGCATTTTGGCAACATGCCCCCACTACTCTGAGAGCCAGATATCACCTCAAAATAATGTCAGCTATTTAGTTTTTCACAGCAATACCTCAGCCACATATCTAGCAAAAACCTTCAGATCAAATCAGTATTTTACTGGTTTTACTTATTTTCAGCTAGTTAAGATGGACTGGATTCTGATCTTTCATATTTCATAGCAGTAACCACATTGCTAGCCAGTAATTAGCAAGTTGTATCAGCGCTGCATGCTCTTACCCTGAAACAGTCCCCACGAGCCCAATTTAGAGACATATATCTCACTTGTTTAATACAAATTTAGCCTCCTAAATTATTCCTTTTTCCATAAACAGCCAGCACTAGAGCCCTGAGGCACCATAAGTAAGTAATTAATATAGATGTATTTTTTAACTATTTTTGTATGCACATATTGCCAGAAGTCAGACACTTTCTGTAGATTTGCATTCCTTATGAGACACAGTTCTGGATGTCTTAGAAAATGATCACGAATGGAGACAGCGGAGAAGCAGACAAAAAGAGAAATCAATCCAAATCCACAGAAACAACACAGCATGTAAAGAATGTCAGGTGTCTGGCAAAATGTTGTCTGTTAAGAGAGGAAGGGCTTCAAAGTTCTCAACTCAAAGAATGCTGTTTCCCTAAAAGTCAAATTAAAACCTCCAAGTATTTTTGCTGATGTTAGGAAATTGTTTTTATGCTTATGCTTGCAGCTCAGGTCCCCCAAGTCAAAATGCCCTGCCACCCCCAACTCATTTATCCTTTCCCCTCCTGTTTTCTCAATCGCATTGGATGTAAATCATTCCCTGAGCTGGCAGAGATCATGATGTGGCTAACAAATAGCGTCACAGAGTCCAATGGATGAGAACATGACATCAGAACTATGTCCTACCTTCCTATAACTGCCCTTTAGACCTTTAGGACTTCGAAGTGATGCCCATTGTTCTAGTGTATGTATGCACAACTCCAGATTAATAATGTGTCCCACAGATTAGATCCAATATTTTAAGGATAAAAAAATAAATAAATTAAAAAACCTACCCAGAACAAATATATCGCATTTCAACCGCAGACTAACCACTGATAACATACTCCCAAGAACACTAATATTTCTACATAGCCTTTTTCATTAATCTAGGGTAAAGGTCTGTCACTGATGCACTCCCATACTGCTTGAAACAAAAGGTGACTAACCAGAACCTCACTAATGACTGTGCTCTCCCACTGTAAGGACTGGGGCTGTTTGGTACCTGGGCAGAGAAACAAAGCAGCTCACCGAGTCCTCTCACCCTTCCTACTCATTGCGGATAATGTGTCGGGTTCTCCTCATTTTATGGAGGAGGTGGGAGGTGTAACATTTGTGATTGGACATGAAAGAGCAATTCAACATCTGAGGGCTCTGTAAAGGATGGTTAGGTTGCTAGGAGACATCATGGGATGTTTGTTTGCATGCTAGCTGTGGAAAAGAGCGCTCTTGCCTCAGGTGGACTTTCCGGGTCCTGGACTGAGGGCCGGGAAAGGGCTCTGAAGGTGTCAGAGAAAGCCATGACGGGAGTTCAAGTTAAGAGAAACAGCAGTGAAATCAGCAGGGCAAAGCTGGAGGCCGAGCAGTCATTGATAATGATGGACGAATCAGTTTTTCGGTAAAAAAAATCCTGTGCTTGAAAAGAGGAAGAGCAAAGGAGTTCATTCATAAGTTTTTAGCACTGATTAATAACTGAGGGCTTGACTACATTTATCTGGTGTGATAAGAAGTGGCTGGTAACTCATGTGATTTAGATGCACTGGTGCACTCTATCGGAATAAACCTTTTTCCTCTACTGTCCGAGGCCTTATGATCAGAAAATCATTAGAGATAAATGAAGGGTTTGTTAATTTATGCCTTTTGTCTTATTCATATACCACACTCTAAACAGATAGTCTCCCTCCAATCACAGCATCGTAATGCCTATAATGTGCATATGATTGCACTATGCTACTGTGACTTAAAGACTAAGCCTTACGATCAATAAAACCATTGGAAGCCACTTTGCAAACTGTAACTGAAATATATTTTGCTCTTAAGTGGATGAAAATATTTGTAAGTGGAAAGGCCACAAGCTGGTACTTGGGGCAATTCAGGATGAATTGCATCGGGCCCTTTCTGTGACATATGTGATGGGAACTGAGCAAAATCACAGATTTCATTTCCCACTGTCCCTGTCCCCATGCTCCCCAGAGCTCAGGAAACTACCGGGTAAGTCCCTTGAGGAACGGTGTCTCCAGAAACTCCCGCAGGAGCACTGCACCTCTGCCTCACCAATGATTCAAGCCCAGGCTAAAGCTGAGTCTCTAAGTTGGATGCAAGCAAAACCCACTCAAGTCAAATAGTTACTGACTACAGTCTCCTTCAGTGAAAGTGAATCAATCTCAAAACACATTATTGTGACTAATTGTTTAATTTCACAGCCAGTGTAAGGCATCACTCCTAAGTTTAATTATACGGGTTACAACAGAAGTGAGGAAATCTATTTCCTATTACATTTGACACTGCTTAGCTAGTATTTGTAAATGTTCCTGGCATAAGCAAGAAGACGACCTTAAAAAGACTTCAAATGGCTGCAACAGAAGAAAGGGTGATATCATTGCTGAGAATAACAATCCCGAGAAATATTTAGAATGTATGGCTAAGCAACACCAAGCACCCTGTGAACTGAAATGTTCATTGGGAAGTAGCAACGTAGCGAATAAGTAGCAAGTAAGCTCAAGGCTGAGCACAGTAATAACCCTTAACTGAAATGACTACAACACTAAAAACCTTGCTGAAGTGCATGACCAAAGTATTTGAAGTCTACAACCTATGAACCACTCGGAGGAAGAAACAGTGCCAAGTGCTCTAAAATCTATTTGAATGCCAAATTAATTCCTTTAACTCAAATTCCAGGTAAATAGCATCTTGACCAGGTGTAAAGTAGAGACTTAGACCCAGCAGATCGCATACTCCACTACACGTACTCTTTTTTCCTGTGGAGCGAGGAGTTAGAAAGCATAACTAGATAAATCCTAATGGCAAATTATTGGTGTCAGCCACTCTCACTACATCTGTTTCAAGGGATGAGAACCCCTCAGGATCTGACTGTATTATTCTCAATTTTTGAGGAATTTGTGACGTTGGCATTATAAGGCTGATCATAGATCAAGTGCATTGCGCTGAAGACATACAACTACAGGACCCGAAGCGAAAAGACCGATGAGTCAGTAACTTAAAAAAAATTGACGGGAGATAAAAACAGTTGCTCTAACTCATATAATGTCGTAAACAGGAGATACTGAAATAGGAAGAACGGAGGGATGGTATGAATGAAAAGGTCACCATGGTCAAGCCTTCTCCTGAGAGATTCTGCATTGAAAAGCCAGGAGCCACACTTTGCATTTAGTTGGATTAGCATCCTTAAGCTTTGTTGGATCATCGACTCCAAACGCTTATGTGCACGGTCTAAAGAGTAGACACCGCAAAAGAGAGCTACGAAGCAAGCCTCACGCTCGCCTATGACCTGGTGTAACCGGAGATACACGAACCAGAGAAAGCTCACGTCAGGCAGCATGAAGAGCAGGTTATTTCCTTCCTTGAGCACGTAACTGTTTTCATGTGAGACTACATCCCTGCCTTCCCTTGCGACACGTTAAAGATTTTTTTAACCAATGCAGTACCCAGACTTGGGCTTTTATTGCTCCCGACTGAGTAAAACACGCCGCTCACTTTAAATCACCCCAAAAGCATGGCACGCTGGTGTGAAACCGAAGGACGGCGACGGGCAAAGCTCTGCACGGGCACGCACAGCAAGACCCGAGATCTTGGCCGAGCGAGTCTGGCCACAGAGGGAGCAACTTCCGACAGCCGCCGTCCCGGGCAGAAACTCCCAACGCTCACCAAGCTCGTCGTGCCCGGGCGCCTGCATAAGAAAACTGGGCGGCTTAACGCCGTTCCCAGCGAGCTGCGTCCCCGCAGTTAACGCCGCCCCCTCCCCACCTCGCACCGCCGGCGCGAAGGGCCCTCCGCTTCTGCCCCAGCCCCCGCCAGCCGCCGCTCTACGGGAGGGCGGTGCCCCACGGTGGGTTTCTCCCCTGCACGCCCTCGGCGACCCCCTGCCCTTCGCCCTCGGGGCTGCCCGACCCGCCGCCGCTTGGGCAGACCCCGCGCCGAGGCAGCGGCGGCAGCGGGCCGGGGCCGGGGCCGGGGCCGGCGGGGAGCCCCGGCGGTTCCGCCTCCCCCCGCCGCGCAGACACTCACGGGCGCCGGGGCTGCGGCGGGGCGCCGGGGGCTCCGCCGGACCGCCCGCCGCCTGCTCCGCCGCCTCCTCCTCCTCCTCCTCCTCCTCCTCCTCGCGGAGCTCCAGCGCGGCGGCCGGCGGCGGCGGGGCCCGGCGGACGGCGGCGGGGGGGGGGCTCGGCGCCCACCCGCACCAGGGCTCGCCGCGGCCGGCCCAGGGCCGAGGTGACGGAGCCCATGGCCGCCCCGCCGCTGCCCCGGCCCCACCGTTAGAAAAGCCCCGCTCCCGCCGCCACCGAGCCCCGCCGACGCCGGGGCCCCGCCTCGCCGGGACGTCGCCTCACCCCACACACCCCCCCCGCAAACAGGGTGGAGAGGCGCGAGTGGGAGAACGAGCTCCGAGCACCTGCAGACCTGCGTGCACGCCCGCCTCCCCGGGGAGACGGCCCTGCTGCCGCCGGGCAGCGCCCCGCGCCCCTCCCGCGGCCCCCCCCCGCCGCCGGCTGCGGTGTGGGAAGGCGAGCGGCCCCCGGGAGGAGTTCCCGACCCTCGGGAGGAGTTCCCGGCCCCCGGGCACCGGCGGCGCCTCGGGGGGTTCGGGAGGATGCGTTCGCGCTGCGTCCCTGACCCCACCGCGTTTACAGCTTCTAACTGTAGAGTTTACTGCAGATCGAGTCACCAGCTGCAGCTATCGCAGCATCGCCAGCACAGGTCTCGTACGATGCGGAGGTACGGGTCTCACCCGCTGGAGACTCCCAAAGCCGACTTTAATTTCGCAGCCGTACAACGGGCATTGTGAAACTTCTCCAGGGCACCGCAAGCTGTAACGGCGCTTCAGCGCCTCATAACATGGGACTGTGATGCGTACTTCCCTAGGTGTTTCAACTGACAGCAGAACACACGTAACGCTTTCCTGAGCGTAATGTCTCTGTTTCCTCACATAACCCTTCAGCAATACCAATCAGCAACACAAAAGTAACAACCGGCTGCACCTCTACCGAGAAGACAAGGCAAATAACTGCAGCCCATTATCCCGCTTCTCTTTTGTGCCTGGAAAGAAGCCACCCCTTTCCCAAGCAGCTCTGCTCCTCAGAGCTGACTGCTGCCAGCTGCTTCGCTGTCCTCTTGCGCTCTTACAGCGAGATCCCAGAGCAACTCAACGCCGACGTAAGAAACTGTGAATGGGAATCTCCTTTGCTGGGGCAGTCTTCCTTTTCTGGATGAAAACAGGGCCACTACTGCATCAGAAAGCCAGAAAGCAACGGCGCACGCAGCCCGTTCCTCTTAACCCTCTGCAATTGTGCAGTTCTTTCTTGTCTCCGTGTCGCTACCTGTGTTTTCTTCTTGATCCTCCTTGCAGGGAAGACGGTTTCAGCGCAAAGTAGCAGGGCAGGCGGAGAACACGTCTTGCTCTCTGGGGATGCCGCTTGATCAGGAAGGACTTTTCATAAGCACGAGAAGGTGGGACTGGAAAGAGAAAGCATTAGCCTTTCTTCTGCAACAACCCCACCTCCCCATTTCCCTCACTTTTGGCGTGTGGTCAGGGAAAGTCTGTTTTATTTAAATATTCATTTAAAAAAGGGTAATACTTCAAATCGAAGGAGTAAAAGTATTAATGACATACAGCATTGTAGAATTATGAAACACAGGCACAAAATTTTAAGAAATGAGAGAACAGTTGCCAGCCCAACGTGAAGCCGGATCGCACGCAGGTGTCGTAATTCCATCTTCAATTGTATGATCCTCTGCGTGCTTTTTTCCCTCGTAGCATCACCAGCAAGCTCTAAATACAGGATTTCCATACAGTCCCTTCAGAGAGCTGCAGACACCTGCTGCACAGGCCCTGCACAGACAGCCTAAAGAATAACAGGCAATTTGCTCCTGAGCTGGGCCATCCTGGATTTTAAGGAGGTACGCGACAAGTACTCGGTTTTGGTGAATCGCCAGCTAAAAGCTGCCTTACGGTCACGATGCCGATGTAATGGCAGGAGCAACTATTACAGAGTTAAGGACTGAGAGTCAATTATTTTTCTGAAATGCAGAGTGGATGAAATTGGAGTCTGCCACAACACGAGACCTGAGTTCCGTTTCCAGCTCTGCCTGAAATGATCTTCTGTTGCCGTATTTCAGCCTAAAGGAAAATAAGGGTCACTTATAGGGTCACTGACTTCCTCATAGTTTTTTAACTCCTTATCAGATTTGTCTGAACTGAAAAGGGCAATGTGCTCAAAGGCGCAAAGCTGGTGCAAGTTTCGTGAAAAGATTGGTAGGAATAAGTGACAAAACCTCCTCTCCGCTGCTGTGGGAAAGACTGCAGCATTAAATTGTTTCTTATCAGGCACCAGCCTCTAAATTCAAGTTGCAAACTGGCAGGAAACGAGGCTACATGAGTTCATGGCCCAGGTAACAGAAAGGATACCTGCCTGAGAGCACAAGCCTGTGCCAGCAGAGGGGGAGAGATGCGAGCTGCAAATGGCTGCCCTTTCCCTCGGCCAGGTGACAAGCTTTCTGTCAGGAGCAAAGCCATTTCGTCCGTGGTGGAGGCAGACAGAGCAGGACCAGCAGATACACGACACCAAAGTCTGCCCCTGATACAAAGACAGGAAGAGTAGCATTGCTTGGCAATCAAAGAACAAGTGTGGGGGAGGAAGGCTAAGGGGGGGAAGAAGAAAGTGCACTCATTCTGCTCCACCAGCATTCTAATTACAGCTGTCTGGAGAAGTACTAAAACATAGACAGCATATATAGTACAGTGGCTGCGCTTGATTAAACGGGCTCTCCAGCAGCAAAGCCAGGTCCGCAACACAGGGTGGATAGGGCCTCGATTCTTGCTCCATCTGCTGCTTTCTCTCTCCTAAAGAGCACAAACCACGTCTTCCACACTTAGGCTAATCCTTTCCCCCCCCCTTCATTACCAGCCTCGAGGCTCAGCAGCAAACCTACAACCATGCTATTCAACAGAAACAAATCCTCTCGACCGCACCATTTCCCTGGACTGTACATCTTCATAGCACTCCCACCTTACAGCTAGCAGCCTTTTAACACTCACAAGTTATGCAATGAACTATTCTAAGTTTTTCAGCAAATGGCATCTGTTCACATGGATTCACTTTTAACTTCATTTACACTGAAAACTACTTAAATCATGATTTCTAGCCTTTGGCCAGCATTTTAGAGGATTCCTTTGTCGGGTCTGAATGATCTGGAAGACAAGAAACATTTATACTCTCGTGGACCAAGCGGTTTAAATATATTTATTTAGAACATTTATTGCTGTTGAAGTCTCCTTTAAAAAGACCTGATTTTTAGCTAGCTGTGGGCCTTCCCTCATCTACTGTAAAACAAGTTTCAGAGTGAAAAGTTAATTCCATCTCCAAAGTTGGAATTAATTAAAAGCGCTAAAACCCAGTTGAGCTCAAGAATTTTGTAGGTCTGGGTAGCTTAAGGAGTCCTTTCCCACGAGCATGCAGGCCACACTCCAAGCCCCTGTTCCCCTCTAGACAGCCATTCCTCATTTCCCTTATGCCCGGATACGTTCACTCAGATGCCATGAGAAGGCAGTAGGACTTATTTATTACTTCCTCAGCAGAAGTAACATTTAGACACGGAAAATAAGCTGAGACAGTTCTGGGGTCTTAAAAAAAAAAAAAAAAAGTCTTCAGCCACTTATGCAAACAAGTGGGGTTAGATAACTAACAGGACTTTTCAAAAGGCTTCTTCTGATACGTCAGTCCGACTCTTAGTTTCTAAAACAGGAGGTTGTAACCTACGATTTATGTCTTCTGCCTATTTGTTGTCCTGCAGCATCTCATCCATATGTGTGCTATTACTGTATTTTCCACAGCTGTATTAAATTCAGAAGCAACGGTGTGTTAGCATATTTCCATACATTCTGTATGGTATGTCTAAATATTTTGATGGTTTTAATATTTTGTACCAGCGGTGGAAACTGGTTTGCTGCTAGGTGACTGTAAAAGTGAGATGTGGTAAATAATTATTAGAAATCTTATACTAACACTATGATTGAAACAATAGACAAAAGTATAGCCAAGCAATTAACTAGTAGAGGTAGTTAACTCATAAGTTTTGCAGTTCTTTGCTCTTATGACTAGATGTTCCTGTACACTAGATGAGAACAATGTTGAAACTGACCACATGTGATTGAAACTGCATTAAGCTTCAAGATCAAAGAACAAGGACAAGAACAAAGACTTCAAGGACAGCCAACAAGAACTTCAAATGGGTCGGTGGTCACAAAAGCAGCCCTTCTACTCAAATGGATCCTTCATTGCGCATGACCGGATATAAGCAGTACTATGATAATCAGTTATAATCATTTTTATGTATATGTATACTAATGTGATTAATATGCAATTAGTTATTCTATATAACCTGTTTATGCTAAAGCTGTGGTATGCATGCTAGGTGGAATTATCCCCCGTGCATCCAGCGCTGCAATAAAGAATGCCTGCTTTCTAAAACTCCAAAATGAGTCTTAGAGAGTTTCTTTGACCGGCTTTTCGGTATCAGGTGATCTCAAATGTTAAGAATGAACCATCATTTCCTCTAACACAAATATCTGTGAGCTGTTATCTAGATGCGTATTATACTCGTGAGATCAGAGACCCATAATCCCTAAGACAACTGCTGCATAGGTAAAATAATAAATCTTTGCTGATACAGTAAACTGACTATATTGCGGCTCTTAGACCCGAGATAATCCTTTATACATTTAGCTACATGAGCCTCAAATAAGACAAAACAACTCTGTGCTCTGCGCATGTAATTTTAGACAGAGAACACACAAACCGATACCCACAGAATAGACAATTAAAATGCTTGGAAGGTTTTGGAGAACTGATAGCAGAGGGATAAATAACCAAAGAGGAGCAAAGATAGTTTTGTCGCTGGGTGTTTTCCTACTGCTTTCTTAGAGATGTTTGTATTGTAAAGTGAAGCTTTTGTACTTTTGCCTTCCCATTCTTTGTGAACCGTGAAATATCTGTGAAAAACTGAAATACCATCCTAATCTTACGCTATGATATTAAAAGACAATGCCATAATGTAACATTCTGATTAAACAGCACTGGTAGTATTGTTGTCCTTCAAGTGGGGTTGTTTACCCGGTGTGGAAAATGCCAATATACACACAGAGCAGAGGTATTTTATTCCAATTCACATTTGCGCAAAGATGGGGGCTAGGTGGTAATCCACAAAGCTAGCACACCTCATGCCTAAACGGGCAAGCAATTTATACAGTTCAGTTATACATATTCAATTTCCCAAGTTCTTCACCAAAACTATTACTGGTAGTCGCTTATCTACCACAGTTTCTATTGGGTTAAAGTTTCCCTGCTTCGAATTAAAGGTACAGTGTTCTTTTATTCTACAGTGCATGCTCAAGGAGAGGCGGGGGGGGGGGGGTGTAAGTCTTTTGGTCTTGAATTGAGTCGGTGGTCGTGATCTCCCCCTGCCACCTTTACCCTTCCTCTGGTTATCAAAGATTTTTGCTGACTTCGCCTATTAGCAATTTTTCAACTTCTCGGTGACTCCTGGCATAGGATGTTCCCTTCTTATCAGTCTTGTAGTTCTCCTTCAGGGGTCCGGTCGTTAGCAAGGCATACCTTGTCTATACAAAAGGTATCTTACTTCACAAGACCTCTGTGTTCTTCTTAAGTAAATGACTCCTTAAGTACATCACTTCTTGAGTACATCTTTTCTTAAGTACATCAGTATTAGTGGATGTCTTTCCTTTTGTCCTGGTTTCAGCTGGGACAGAGTTAGTTTTCTTTCTAGTAGCTGGCATAGTGTTGTGTTTTGGGTTCAGTATGAGAAGAATGTTGGTAACACACTGATGTTTTCAGTTGTTGCCAAGTAGTGTTTAGACTAAGTCAAGGACTTTTCAGCTTCTCATGGCCAGCCAGCAAGAAGGCCGGAGGGGCACAAGAAGTCGGAAGGGGACACAGCCAGGGGAGTATAAACTGGGGGGAGTTGGCCTGGGGGGATTGCTGCTGGGGAACTAACTGGGCATCAGTCAGCAGGTGGTGAGCAATTGCGTTGTGCATCACTTGTTTTGTATATTCCAATTCTTTTATTATTATTATTGTCATTTTATTATCATCATTATTATTTTATGCCTTTCTGTCCTATTAAACTGTCTTTATCTCAACCCATGAGTTTTATGGGTTTTTTTCCCCACTGCAGGGTCTCCCCACCCCAGGCTGCATGGTGCTTAGTTGCTAGCTGGGGTTAGATCATGACACCTTTGAAGAAAAGAAAGATTTCAAGGTGGTGGCTCTCTTCTGCAAATTCAGAACTTCAGCACTAATTTCTCCAAATATTTACAGCATCCAGAACAGAGTCATCTGAAATCTTGTACGCACAAGCTAGAACAATTCACTTCTTAAGTATGTGACTATTCGCTATACAAATACATCAAATAACGCGTATCCAGCATGAACAGACCACAGAAATTCCGCTACTTCTTTACACTTGTACAGCCATGATGTACTTTTGGTTCATCCCTAATCATTACCATAATAAACAACAATCATATGAAGTTTGATTTAGCAATTGCTTGGCACGAGCCTCTTTCATGGCATACTGGAGTGCAGACCAAATAACAGTTCCCCTTGCCTTAAAACCCACTAACATTTCCATTTCACGATTGCCTCTTTACTTGATCTTTGATATAAGCTTGATGGGGGAGGGGGTGGGGAAAGTAGCAGTGCAAGAGAGGTTTAATTAAACCAACAGACCCATCCACTTTGTCACTTGGGAGTACTGCCATAGTGAAATGCTTTTTATAGGCAGCAGCCCAAGAAACGCATGCCAATTATTTGAACTAAAGTGGATATGCTGTGCCTGAGCGCTCACAACACCATCCCCTCCTCTGGGAGACTTCAGCATGTCAGAAAAGTAAAGAGAAAGATGGAGAAGAGAAACATCATAAAAATCAGTAGTGAGTCAAGTGTGGTCTCTTGTTTGGTAAGCAGGAACACAGATTAAGTTAAAACAGCTCTTCCCTAAGAGCTCCACATTCACAGCTCTGACCAAGGTTCCAGAACCAGACAGTTTTTACCCCCGATCCCACTCTAAGTGCAGAGGATGACCAGAGTTTATCAGAGAACAATAGCTTACTTTCAGCTAAATGTTTAACATGAGACAGAAAGCGTTGTTATGGGTAGCTGAGAAATGTCATTCTTGTGAAATTACTCTTTTGTATTGGTCTGTAGAGCAGACTCACTGAATTTGTTTGCTTTTCCTTAGGTTAGCATGGGTCCTACAGCTAGCATATAAGGCAGAGAAGTTTATACTATATACAACTATTCTCCATAGGAGCAATTCTCTTTTAATCTCAAAGGGACGCAACTTTTCCCCAAGGTATACTTAAATTTTTGCAAGAGGAAACTATTAGCTTTAAATTTGGTGTAAATGTCAACTATTTATAAGGCTTATAAGGCTTATTGATGGCTTCAGCAGGAAATAGTGAAGGATTTCAGTTTTAAAGCTGCCCCTGCTGTTTGCATAAACTGCTAATTTAACCTTGGAGCAAAAAGTACAAGTCCATGCCTTAGAAAATGCCTGTTGACTTCCCTTTTTATGCAATCTGAAACTTCAAGAACAAGCACAGTGAATTTTTATGTGAAAACTTGACTTCAGTTTAATATTAGTTCCTTTGTGTTCAATAATAGATTCTTTCTTGCTTACGTTTTTCATTTAGCTATGTCTTACTGAAAAAATGTGCATCTTCGCTTGTGATGAAACAGGTGATTTGGCAGTGTCATGGATATCTGTTAAATATACTTCCTGGCAAAATTCTCCTGCCATGGAGAATATAATGCCATGCCAGATGTCATTTGGTTCTTGTGTTGTATGAAACATTAATTTCAACTTAATAAACATACTGCATTATGGCATACATGCAGCTTAGTATTCACAATAGCTTTGAACTGAACATAGAATAAAAAAAAAATTTACTTACAATGGGGCAAAAATAGTTGGTTACAGCTAAGCTTGCACATGTGAGGTACTGTACATTGTGGATTCAGTCCAACGAAGTGTAGAAGCTGTAGTTCGATTTTCATTATTATTAGATCTGTGTACTACTGGATCACCTAGAAGTTGAAATTTCCTCTTGATGAGGTGTAAGCAAATTTCTTTTGATTGAGCCAGAACTTACAATCTGATATTTATGACAGTTTTTATGCTTTATGGGGGAGGAGACAGTACATGATCCATCACAGAATCTGCTAGGACAAATTGCTCATTTGAAATTTATTCACAAAACAAGTTAGAAGAGCAACGTCACGTGATTTCACTGTTTTACATCACGTAGTTACAGCATTTCTAAACTAGTGTTAAGTGTACTAAACCCAGATGCGCTGCTTCACAAAAACATGGTCCCACCTGAATTCAGTAGGGTTTCTTCTGCTCTTAATCAGGCACTTAAAAGCTTCAGTAGACTTGTAAATTCAAATCTCTGACAATTTATTTAGTCCTATCATTTCTGATATCCAGGATATGTGAAAATAAAACTTTCAGTTCAATAGTTGTCACTGAGAAAGATATGTGTTAATCTAGACCACACAAAGGGAATAATATCATGCTAGCCATGCAGCCTTTACTAAGAGGCTGAAATTAACTTCTCAGGATCTTTGAAGCTTCTAAGCATAAAATAATTAGTGTAGCTTACAAATGTGGAAGAGAAATATTCTGGTATCATAACCAAAGTAGTCTCCTCCTCTGTGAACTGGAACACAATCTATAATATTGCATCGACACTTCAAAACCCATTCTGTCTCTCCTCCTTTTTTCATCCAATGTTTCCTTTTAGATATTTCAAGAAATTCTTTCATTGTCTATCCCATAAAATGAGAAATAGATTATTATGGAAGAGCTCCTAACATAAAGGTTAATGCATTGCACTAGCTGTGATACAAAAATTATTTGAGATACATTTATGTTTGAGGTTCTGATGAATTATCTAGTTGTTTACAATTGCTAGGACTTCTCTCAGTAGTAAAACACTGAGAATGTGCATGAACACAAGAAACTATTCATGGGGCATATTCATCCTTTATGCAGTTAAATTAAGTTTTTAAATCACAAAAAGATTTGGCTGTTATACAGTCTGTTTAAATTACACCATAGCAACCAAAACCACAAGACCTTGTCTCTCATACTTTGCTCTGTTTCAGAACAATCGCAGCTTGCAAAGCAGATCATTTTTCTGTAACACAGATAACTAGGGTTCACAGTCAGACTTTTAATTTAGAAGGCCACAGAAAGAATCATAAAGAGACCAAGTATCTTTTCCTTAAACATTGTGTTTACAGACAGCTGTGTTACCTCAAAGTGCTATGAAAATTACTTTCTCTAAAACTATCTTCCATTTATTATTCGATTTTTTTTCTGAAAACAATCTCATAGCTTAATCCTTATAGCAATTTTTTCAAGTTTTGATTTTTTCTAATGAGTATCAACACATGAAAATTCTAAATTGTTTAAGCAAAGTAAGTATTTGCTACAGTTGCACTTGATACAACATCCCATTTTTTTCCAAGAAGCAAACGAGTTCAGAAGGAGAAGGTACAGATTCTGCTCTGTCTGCTAACAAGTAGGTGAAGGAGCTGCTACCAATTTGAAAACTATATAGGCTCTGCTGTGCCAATTTTGAACTGGGGAAGAAAACCAGCCCTTATTGTTTCAATACTTAGGTCCACATTTTCTCATTTGCAAAGTAGATCTGTTGCCTTGAGAGACTGACTAGAATTACCTGGAACAAACATTATTTTCGCATAGGATCTGTTTGTTAGCTGAAAAAACAGTCACTATGTCTTGATAATAATACTACATGATTTCATCAACACATTTCTGCCTCAAGGGGCCCAGTTCTATTTAATTTTCTAGTAACACATTATCTATCCAATTCCTGCCTCTGACTTAGAGATGAGCAGCATACAATTTCTTCAATGTCTACTTATCACACAAGGAAGTCAACAAACCTCTTTTCCACAGTTACAAGCAGTTTTCAAAGATGTGACAGTTCACTCCAGTCATCAACTGATCCTGAACAAGGAGGAAAATACAAAAGGATCAATAAATGTGAGAAAGACCTTTGGTATTAGGGAACCCAAAGTGGTGCAGCTTTCTTCTCTATTGATTTGAAAAGAACACTCTTTGACTGCTGCTCATACTGATAATCCACAAATTATTTGCTACTCTTTTTAGCCAAAGGGCTAAGGCAGTACCATCAGCAACTTCATAATATACCCTGAAACAAAAATCAGATATTACAGCTCCAGGTCTGAGGAAACAGCATCAATGATTAAGACAGCTGTAACATGGAAGGCATGGTAAGCAGCAGTTGTATAAGGCATTAATAATTTATCAGGGCTCTGTTTCAAATGCTGACATTTTCCATGACTTGGATTTTGCCTATTATTACGAGATCATTACATCACCTATCACACAAGCGTAACCTTGTTAACTTTGAAATAAAAGCTGCTAGACAATACACAACACAAAGTTACACAAGCAAGGGAAGTACACAGTGATTTCACAGGCAATCTGGAACTGGGCACCTGACTTTAATTCCTGACTTTGAAAACCTCTCTCCAGATCATTTGCCATCTTCCACTAAGGTCCAGCAGCAGTTCTCTCCCATGCCTCATGCTTTTCTTTAGTCATCCAATGCCCACAGAGCTGCACTGCAGGCTTAAAGACCAGTAGGCCAGCCTCATGTCCTATTTCTGCCACCTCGTTGTTATGTACTGTTTCTCACTAATTAAAAGGCCCAGTGATTCCTCGTCACACATCACGCTTGAGTCAGTACATCCAAGCTTTATTTTTGCAGCACTACATTTGCACGGATTAGCTGTTGAACCCTCCAGATGATGTACTGCTTTTCAAGAAGGGTGTAGTACAACTGGTGAGAGTCTACGGGAAGTCCAAGGCAGTGCTCAATGATGTACAGATGTCTGACTTCAAAGTATAAATTGAAAAACAGCTGCTTAACCTGGAAAGGGCAACACTGAAGAGAAATAACAATGTTTAAACTCTAAAAGGTAGCTATAAAGAAAAACTTTTGTGTACATCCACTGCACACAGGACACGGAATAAGGGGTCGTAAATTACAACCTGAAAAACTTAGGGTACGTAGCAACCTTTGCAACAGCAGTAATAATTACAGGAAATGTTTAAGAATAAATTAGACAAGCATTTGTCAAGAATGATACAGAAAGTTGATCATTCACCTTTAGAAAGGGAGCAACACTAGACTGTATTTAAAGGTTCTTCTTTCCCCATTGCTGTCCCTCTGTGTATTTCTACCCTGACCAAACACAAGCATCGTCCCCAGCTGTGCACTTACAATTATGTATGCATATGCACATGTCTACATATGCAAATTTATTTCTTTGTTACACACAGTTGAAGGAGATTACTCATAGGTAAGCCAATTTACATAAACAGCATTTGAAAGTTAAACACCTCAGTTTCTTGCAAAACATTAGCCCAACAGAACACCGGTAGCGGTATGTAAATCCTTACTCCAAAACCGTGTTCTCTTAAATCTTACGAAAATAATTTCTAATATAAAGCCTAACTCATCTATTTTCTGACATTCCCCTTCTCTGTCATCAGGTACTTGTTAGATAGTAAAACAACTGACTGGGGGCAAACACCATAACTAGCAAAATAGCTGACTTCTGTAGCAGTTGTATATTATGTCTGAATAAATGTTAGTTCAGTAGGTATATAGGTAGATACACATTCATAAATGCACAAGAATGGGAAGGAGTAATCTGTAACTGGCAGACTGAGAACTCTGCAATAGCATGCCATGTAGATCAACATGCATCTATGGGGAGGGAAGTACAGAAACATTCTTCTGGATTAAAAAAAAAAATGCAGCAATGGTAGGAAAAGGTACTTGGAATGCATCACTTGCAATCCCCTGAAACAATGTCTGCAACAGCAGTAAGAACACTGGCAAACTACCTTCTCTGTTCCACAGTGCCTTGAAACCAGTATGCATTGTCTGTTGCTAGCTGCCGTTCGCAAAGGCATTACGATCAGCAGAAGTGTGTAGGACACCAAAAATGAAGCTTTTAAATATGTCACATACAAGATACTCATTCTCAGTACAGTCTACAAGGCTATACAATTGTAAAATAACTTGTGAGAATGAGTTGGGTTAGATAAGTTTTTAAATGGTGTTTTGTTTTGGTTTTTTCCAAGTGTTTTAGAAATAAAAGAATCTTGGTAAAGTCATTCTCACACACTGCACAAACACACACAGTGTTTCTCCCACTGTGAGAGGAGTATAAAAATACTCTTAGCTATATGTTAGACAGAGTGACCCAGGTCACAAGAGAATCTGTACTTTTCCACTGATTAAAAGAAACAGGCCAGGTGCTTTGTGCCTCTTATGCAGCCGGAGTGTGCAGTTGCCTGGTAACTTGTTCTGAGCTATTGCATTTTAATCACACATACATGTAGGAATACAAAGCTGACCGCTTAGGTTTATCAGCCAAAATAGTTTACAGCAACACAATAGTTTCTAGCAATTCAGGAAGTTTAACATGGAATTTAGGTATGTGCTTATATGGTTTGATGAACAGAATTTTTATAAATGAAAAGAAAACAATAGAAGTTATTTGTATGTGACTTTAGAGCATACAAAAGGTATAGTCTACAAACCAAGTATCGATTATTAGCAATATTTACCTTTTCAAAGGGCATCATGTAATGTCTCAGACTCAACAAGCATAAACTGACAGACCGTTATGATTTGAAAATGTTACAAAAGTTCTAAGAGTGTACCCAAAACTGAGGTGTTTCAGTGTTTGGGCTAGACTCATTGTCTTCAGTAAATATGTATCTTAATTCTAACACAGGATAAAAACTGATCTATAAATTTCCTCTTGTAAAAATGAAACTGTTCCAATTATACTGTTCGTTCGTATTTAAGATATTAAATAGTGCAAATAAGAAGTAACTTTAACCAATCCCTCCCACCCAGCTACAAACCACGACCACATACAGTCCTTCTAGACTACACAAGACCCTGTTTCATTCCAGCCATATCATTAGCATAAGCTGTGCAAACCCATTTAAATCTACAGGTTTTTCAGGCATAAAAGCAGAATCCAGCAGCAGTTAAACCACGTCTTACAACCGACAATGTAATACTTCAGTCACTGATGATAGCACCGTAACAAAAAAGAATGGGTCTTTATTGTCCTTAATGAACTTGAGGGGCTGCAAGAAAGCAGTGAAGTTACGAGCATGGATTCTGTAATGTCACAATCAGCATAATTTCCAGATCAAAGATCCAGCCTCCTGTTAAGATGATCAAATACAGTTTTGATTTCAGATGACAAGTCATCACAACACTACATTAGGTAGAGTATAAAATCTTATCATCAGATTCTCAGCTAGTTTAAGTCAATGTATTCTGCTGAAGTCAATGAAACCAAACACACTACCATGTGAAAGAAATCTTTCAGTGTGCCTCAGACCTGGGAAAATATCTTGAAAAATGACTATAACTTTTAACACAAATTCTCTGCATTTCCCACAATCTCTCGATATGGAGCAGTAGTAAGACCCTAACATTACTTTCGATATATTTCTTGCATAACATTAATTTTTATTTTAAAAAGGGGCTACTAAGATTTTCATAGCTACTCACAAAAAAAATCAATAAGCAAATACATTTGTTCCAAGATTTAAATTATTTGTACAATTTAAAGACTATCAAAGCTCTACAAAATAAAATAGATACATTTACCTACTAATGTAGGAAACTACGGAAAAACTTCAGGAAATGACCAAAGGTGCAGAGGATAGGCTAAGGTAGAAAAATAAAAAAAACCCAGGAGTTTTACAGAAAAATGAGTGAGCAGCCCACAGCATTGTCAGACAACAGACTTTTTATCCCCACTTCCTCCACCCATTCTTCTTCTTCTTCCTTCCTTTTTTTTTTTTTTTAAGGAAACAATTTTTCCATGGTGAAACATATTGTCAGGGATGTAGTGGAGGCCAAAAGTTTAAATGAGTTCAAGAGAGGATTAGCCGAATTCTAAGACACGTGCCAACACAACTGCTAGAGAAAGGACCTGCATCACGGTGAAATGCAAACAGCTACTTTGATAATGACACATATTATTCACTAAATTTGTCTTTTACATTGTTGTATAGCTACTAATGTTGAAAAGAGTCACTGCCATGCAAGAAACTAAACTTACAGCACTTTATGCTTTGAGAGAACTGTGGCCCATCAGCTCATGGCCGCGAAGTCTTACAACTTACACGTTTCAGTTGTACACCAAAAAGTTCTGAGGTGGACTGCTGACTGTATTCAACAGTCACAGCTGATGTAGGAGCATATAATAAACTTTTCCCATTTGCCTTTAACTGATGCTCCAAATATTTTAAAGTAACTCTTAAAGTAGGTTACTGGTTTGATTACCCTTCATACAAAATCCTCCTTCAAACGTAGGTTTCTCTTCTTTTCAGATTTAAGACATGAACAGAAATCAAACCTGCATAATCACTGGAATCAGTGCATATTTTTCAATAAACTTTAGCAGCATCAGAATTTGTCCTCAAGTATCATTCATAAAGCAAACGCTTCATTCTTCAAAACTTTTTTTAGCAAATGTTAGTAATGCTGCACCACAGACTCTCACACCCAGTCACACATGTTCTTCCTGAGACTGTTATGCAACTTGGTATTTTAAAAATCACCATCCTAACTGTGTACTTGATACTGGTTCTCCCCTTTTTAAAGTCTGATGATAAGGAAAAGCTGCAAGTACTACAAAACCAGGCAGACTTGCTTGTTCTTGCCAAAGAGAAAAAGGTTAAGCATTATTAAAAAATAACACTATTGCCTATCTTTAAGTATCCATAAAGCTATGAACATGAACTGTATGGTGGCTCGTTAGCATCAATATTTGAACAAGGGCATGCAAAATGTCATTCAGGTAAATTCCGAACTCTATGAATTAATTGCTGGGCAATTTCCCAAGGATAAAACATCTATTAAAAGCCAACAGTAAGCCAGAAATCTCTTTACATGTCATATGGTAAAAAAAATATAGTGAATCCTGAAAAAAGAAATAGGTATTAGACAGGAAAACCTGATATAGTTATAGGGCATGTAGTAAAACATTTAGTGTTTTGATTTCTTTTTTTATTTATTTCATCAGAATAGTTAGACAAACATGGAAACATTTGCAACAGCAATACTTGGGTCACTTCAAAATCTTGATAACACTGAAATACAGGTCAGCAAAAACTAATCATGTGGGGAGGGCACTTTAGGTCTTATTATTTTCATACACATTCACACACACACATATCTATATACACACACAGTCCACAACTCCAAAGAGCTCTTAACTATGCCTGCAAGTAAACTAAAACAGTAGGCAGAAAGGAACCATATCCATACTAAGACAGTTAGCCATGTCGTAAAACTAAAGATCACTGCAACAAGTACCATCTTAAAGAAGAAAAAAATCAACCTCAAAAACCTGAAAGGAACCATCACCGTGCATGTCATAAGCATGAAGTTATTTTAACCTGATGACTGCTCTGCTCTGAACTTTAAGCATCATTAAGTTCTATGTATTTTTAAAGTCTAAGGTTATTATTTTAAATGACCTACTTGTAGTGGCAGCCTAAGTAGCATTCTGGAGAACACCACAGTGTCCACAACTTCTACAGGACAGTGCAGTATAGTTAAGCACTAGATTTCTAGGGGAGGAAAAACAAAAAGCACCACCACTTGTTTATTCAATTGAAAAGCTTATTACCTGCACTTCCAAAGCAACAGGCTACAGGAATACTGAATGCAAAGTAAACCAGACCCATCTGGAATACTTTGACTTCTCAGCTTCACGTTACAAATCTTTCCTTTTGTATTTTAATGGATTAACAGCATTTGGATGCACAGAAACTGTCTTTACAATGACGTCTGCAGACCTCCGAGTCATGAGTTAAAATGTCTTCCTAAAATATAACAGTCTTGGCACTTCCTCTGAAAGGAGTGAAAAATCCACAACCAGGGAAGGTGGAAGTGAGGCAATACTGTGTTTTTTTTCCAGAGATAACTAAATCCTGAGAGAACAAGATGTTTGTTCTGTCAGAATAAAAATCCCCAAAGAAACAAAATAGTTTACCTTTCCCTTTGAAAAGTTGCTTTTGAGTCAATATCTGTTCTTTTTCTCTCCCAAGCATAAAACCTCTCTTCAGCTTAAGATTGTTTTCAAAATACTGAATGCAGTAGAAATTTAGTGCACACACCGGAACCTGTAGAGAAACTTATTAAAAAAAAAAACCCAACACAATAGTACTGCACTGGCTAGAAATCTTTTAAGTATTCTGATGAAAAGACTCAACTTATTTCTAGGAAATAAAGCGTTTGGGGCCAAAGGTGACAGATGATGTTCATGTAAGTTTAAAAAAAAAAACAAACAACTTTTTTTTTTTTAATTGATATATTGAAAAAAGCTGGAGAAGAAAATGGGGACAGAAATGAAAAAACATTCAGGGAATCAATGGTATAGATTGTCACCATGCAATCTAAATATCATAACTGCAGAACATATATTCAGAACAAGTGAGTCAAAAGTAGCACACTCCCTGGGAGAGGGGAGGGAGTCTCTTTCCCCTTTAACAGGCTAAAGCAAGAAGTTCTCACTGTATTTCGAGCCAAGACCCAGCTAGCAGAAGGCAGCTTTTCTGTCAGATAAAGCAAGGCTAAAGGATCAAGTAAAGCAAATTCCTTGCAGTTTCTTGCTCCTGAGCCCCCTTCTTCAGCTCTTCTTTGTTCTTCTAGTGACAGGAAGGCAAAGCATGTTCTGTTCCTGTGAGCCCATACTGTAGCCTGCTTATCCCTATAGTAACAGCAGGCACCTGCGATTCCTCCTGTGACAGAAAAGGACTTCACTGCAAGGTTCAAGCAAACGACTTGAACTTCACTCACAGACCTAACTGCAAGGTTCAAGCAAATGATTTATTTGAACCTCACTTACAGACTTAACATGCCACTATTGCAGGTTTTACAGATACAGTGGAGGAATGCACTATTGCAATTTTTTAAGGCAAGAGTAGCACATTATTACAACCACAAGTGATTCACAGACAACCACAAGCACACATGTGTTTACAAGCTCAAAGCATAAACAATATTCACTTACCCCTGTGGGTTAGGGCTCTCAATCCCAGGGAAGTTACCTCGACCGGCGTCCCGATGAAGGCGGGGAAGGATTTCCTTCACAAGCCAACTGTGTAGCTGGAGAAGTGACTCCCCCATTTCCAACCTGAATCTTAAAGAGTTTTTATCCCCTGACTTGTGGAATGGTGTGTGTAATGAACGGGTTAACTTTGTTCATGAAATCGCATGTGGGGGTAGGGACATTCTTTGCTTATCTAAAACCTGTGGAGGTAGGGATATTCTTCACTTATCTAAGCCCATGAGTATCCGTTGAGTAGACAATTGCATACCGATGATTAGCATATGTAGAGAGACGTTTACAGAGCATGAATGGGACTTGAGTCACCTAAAGAACAGCTGAGGAAGACTTTGGCCTTCATCCCAACAACCACCAGAAGGCAAATTACGACCACCTAACACCTGATGGCACAAGATACCGAAGATACCAGCCAGCCCTCAAGTATCAGGGACTAAAAAGACTGTATAAATAAAGAGGCTCTTCCCCAGTTTGGGTGCGAGCTTGTGGCGGAGCACTGTCTCCCCGGCCGCCCAGCGCTGTTTTGCTCTTTTATCGCTTGCTAATAAATTCGATCTTTTATTTCATACAAATTGGCTCCTCCAATTTGTCACGAGCGTTTATAACAAATTTGGTGCCGTGACTCGGATCCAGGTTCTTTGGTGCGGACCCTCACAAGCGGGGAGGCGCCCTACCCTTGGATAGCCCCGTCTTGAGGAGGTGTCGTCGCCACACCCTGGACCCGTGAACCCCTCTAAATTACGATAACTGAGCAAAAGAACCTGCAGGACCCCTTAAATTTTGTGCACGAAGACCAAGCGAAGACCCAGGAGCGGGTGAGTATATAAAGCGTGAGCCGTTTGGTTGGGGTGGTTATCCCGAGGTGCGACTGTGTGAGAGGTCTCTCTGAGATCACACGAGTGCGGACCCTCCAGTAGTGCAGTTCTCGTAGCCCGCGAGGGAGCGAGTCACGACCGAGGGGAAGTGAGTGTGTGTGTGGATAAAGGCACCTCGGAAGATGGGACAGAGGAAAAGCAAGCCCTCTGGACCCATGGGGATGGGGAAGGGAAATAAGTTACCAGACATACCCCCGGATAGTCCCCTAGGCCTGATGTTAAGATATTGGGACAGTTCACCAAGGAGAAAGGATAGGTCTAAGGAAAAGATGATTAGTTATTGTATTGAGATTTGGGGTGGAAAACCTCTCAGCAATCCTCATGTACTTTGGCCCGTGTTCGGGTCCTCTGAGGATTGGGTGTGTCAACAATTAAATATATGGGTAAACAATAAAAGACCACCAGCCAGCCCAGAGGAGAGTGAATATGCTGCCTTATGGATTTCCCAATCCTGGGAACTGTCATTCCTCTTTGCCTTAAGGGAAAACAGACCAGATAAACCTCGAAAAGATGATGAGGACCCCCTTTGGCCCCCTCCCTATGCCCCTCAGGCCCCTCCTCCTCAGGACCCACTCCAAGGCCAGGAAATAGCCCAGGCCCAGGAAGGGTCAGATTCGGAACCTAATTCCTTGACCCCGACACCCCCTCCCAGAAGGTCTGCACGCAATAAAATAAGGAGAGGAGAGGAAAGATTGTTTCCTCTTTGAGAAATGTTAGTGCCTGGTGGGGATGGACAGGGGGGACCGGGAACGGGGTATGTGGCAGTTCCCCTTAATACAGGGGATGTAAGGGAATTTAAGAAAGAAATGGGGAGTTTGTTAGATGATCCCCTGGGGGTAGCCGAAAGGTCTACTGTACAATCATTACCTCCGGGATGTAAAATATCCAGGGATAAAGTTAATGTAATTGGAGCAAAAGGGGAACCTTTCAGGGTCCCCGTGATAAAAGATGTGGCGGTGGAATCAAGTTGCAGATGCAGAATCGGAACGCTCTTGTTAGTACCTGAAGCAGAATATAACCTATTAGGTAGGAATTTAATCATAGAAATGGGGATTCGAGTAGATGTGGAAGAGGAAGAGTTAAAAATTAGGCTTTGTCCCCTTACAGAGGTGGACGAGAAACGAATTAACCCCGAAGTGTGGTATACTCCCGAAACAGTTGGAAAACTGGATATTGAACCATTTGAGGTGGTTATTAAGAACCCCGAGATTCCAGTGAGAGTTAAACAATATCCCTTATCTAATGAAGGGAGAAGGGGACTAAAACCTGAGATCGAGAGACTATTGGAAAAGGGGGTACTCGAACCCTGCATGTCCCCTTTTAATACCCGGATTTTACCAGTAAAAAAATCCGATGGTAGCTATCGGCTGGTGCATGACCTAAGAGAAATCAATAAACGGACTGTCAGCCAGTTCCCGGTAGTGGCAAACCCACACACCCTGTTGAGTCAATTGGGGCCCGAAAACCAATGGTATAGTGTAATAAATCTTAAAGATGCATTCTGGTCATGCCCTCTTAAGGAGGAACATAGAGATTATTTTGCCTTCGAGTGGGAAGACCCAGACACTCATAGGAGACAGCAGTTAAGGTGGACTGTACTCCCCCAGGGGTTTACAGAATCCCTAAACTTATTTGGACAAGCCCTAGAACGGGTTCTACGGGAATACCAACTGCAGGATGGGGTTGTACTAATACAGTATGTGGATGACTTATTGTTAGCAGGAGAAAATCAAGAAACAGTCAGAAAAGAAAGCATACGGTTGTTAAATTTCTTGGGCCTTCAAGGCCTCAAGGTATCACGGCCAAAACTACAGTTTGTGGAAAAGGAGGTGAAATATTTAGGACACTGGATAAGCAAGGGGACTAAGAAGTTGGACCCCAAACGAGTAAATGGAATTTTATCACTGAAAGCCCCGAGGAGTAAACGACAGATTAGACAATTGTTGGGGCTATTTGGGTATTGTAGGCAGTGGATTGAAAACTTTAGTGCGAAAGCACGATTTTTGTATCAAAAGTTAACTATGGATGGGTTGCTTAAATGGACCCCGGAGGATGAAGAGAGATTAGAGAGTCTCAAGGCTGATCTAGTTAACGCCCCTGTCTTGAGTCTGCCTGATGTGAGGAGACCCTTTTATTTATTTGTGGCCACTGAGGAGGGGACAGCATACGGAGTTTTAACCCAGGAGCGGGCAGGGAAAAAGAAACCTGTAGGGTATATTTCCAAATTATTAGACCCCGTCAGTAGAGGGTGGCCCACCTGTTTACAGGCAGTCGTTGCTGTAGCCCTGATAGTGGAAGAAGCGAATAATGTAACATTTGGAAGTGAATTAAAGGTGTTCTCCCCCCATAATATTCGAGGAGTTCTCCAACAAAAGGCTGAAAAATGGATCACCGATGCTAGGCTTTTAAAATATGAGGGGATCCTGATCCATTCCCCTAAATTAGAGATCGGAACAACGAGCTTGCAGAACCCGGTGCAATTTTTGTATGAAGGTCCTGAAGAAGAGTTAACACATAATTGCCTCCAAACCATAGAACAACAAACGAAAATTAGGCCAGATCTAGAAGAGGTAGAATTGGGAGAGGGAGAAAAGCTATTCGCTGATGGGTCATCTCGAGTAATAGCAGGGAAAAGGAAGTCAGGATATGCAATTGTGGACGGGGGGAGCCTAAAAGTAAAGGAATCCGGACCCCTCAGTCCTAGTTGGTCGGCGCAGGCATGTGAGTTATATGCAGTACTTAGGGCATTGGAACTTTTGAAGGACAAAGAAGGAACCGTGTACACGGATTCAAAATATGCGTATGGAGTGGTACACACTTTTGGAAAAATTTGGGAGGAACGGGGACGTATTAATTCTCAAGGAAGGGGTTTGGTTCATGAGAAACTGATTGTCAAAATTCTACAAGCAATAAGAGGGCCCAAGCGAATAGTTGTAATACATGTTAAGGGACACCAAAGAGGAAAAAACCCCGAAATTCGAGGGAATAATCTTGCTGACCAAGAAGCCAAGACGGCAGCACTACTTGCTGTGACCATCACCCCGCTGGCAGGTGAAACACCGGCAAAAATCCTTAGCCCACAGTTTAGTAAACCAGAAATGGATAAATTGAAGGAAATGGGAGTAGTGGAAAAAGAGGGTAATTGGGAACTACCTGATGGGAGACAAGTATTACCAAAAGCACTAACATGGAAAATAATGAGAGGTATACACTCAAAGACTCATTGGGGCGTCCAAGCGCTGGTTGATCAATTCGCAATAAAATACATGTGTATTGGAGTTTATAATGTAGCCAAGGGAATCGTACAGGGGTGCCTAATGTGTCAGAGGATCAATAAGCAGCATCTTAGAGAAAAAGTACAAGGGGGACGGGAATTGACACACCGACCATTTGCCAAAATACAGATTGATTTTACTGATCTCCCTAAAGTAGGGCGATATAAACACTTACTTGTATTGGTGGACCACCTCACTCACTATGTCGAGGCTTTCCCTACTGCTAGGACAACTGCCAATACAGTGGTAAAAGTACTTTTGGAACATATCATACCGCGATATGGAAATATTGAAACTATTGATTCAGATAGAGGCCCACATTTTGTTTCCAAAGTAGTAAAAGAAGCTCTAGCCCCCTTTGGAACTAAATGGGAGTTCCATACACCTTGGCACCCCCAAAGCTCCGGGAAAGTAGAACGAATGAATGGAGAAATAAAGAAACAATTAACTAAGTTAATGATAGAAACTAAAATGTCATGGGTAAAATGTTTGCCAATTGCTTTATTAAATATTCAGACTCAACCCCGAACGGATACTGGAATTTCCCCATTTGAAATGTTATATGGCATGCCCTATGATATGGAATGCCCAGCCAATTACCCTACTTTAGATGAAGATAGTATTAACCCTTATATTGTTCAGCTGATGAAAAGGAGAGAGCGATTGCGAAAGAAGGGAATGGTGGTACAGAGGCCACCCCTAGATATATCCATACATTCAGTGAAGCCAGGTGATATGGTATTAATCAGAGCCTGGAAAGAATCCTCTCTCACTCCTAGGTGCGAGGGGCCCTTTCTTGTTTTACTTACCACAGAAACTGCTGTCCGGACTGTAGAACGAGGATGGGTGCACGCCTCGCGAATTAAAGGACCTTTACCCAGAGATCAGTGGGAAGTAACAAAGACTTCAGAGGACTTAAAACTAGTGATAAGGAAGAAAAAGGAACTGCATGAATGAATAAATCCTTTTGGAAGAACGGTAAAACCTAGTTTATACCAGTGGTTCCAGGTATCACCTGGAGAGAATTTACAGGTGGTGAACTTTACTCCTTGGCGTACAGAACGGATACCTCATCAAACCAGCGGAGCTGGTATATATACATAAATTAGCAGGAACTCCTCAGTACTTACCTTTTCATGTACTTACCTTTTTATTATGAAGTGGGGACTAAGGTCCCTAGACCACCGGAATATTTAGCGGGATTCCGTGTTTAAAGCATCGTAACCATAACCATTGGAGTTGGGTGTTTTGTAACTGTACGGTCAGAAATGGTATTGTAGTTCTAGAAGGGGACATTATTATTGTATGAAGTGTCGAGAGTACCAATTCCCCGTGGAGACCAATTGAATAGAGTGGAAATTAATAGACTAATTTGTGGGTGGGAATTATTAGTACCTGAAACTATAAGGCGGTGTGCTATCAGATTTGCATGGAAGCGAGCTAGACATTATCACTAGAATAGCATCTACTCTTAAATAAAATTTGTATAAGGAATGCTGGTGGACACACTGCAGGAACAGCCACCCAATTAGGGACGGCTGTACACAGTGTACCCAAAGGAGAAGGAGACTAAACACGTCCGCCTTACGGGGGGGTGGGTAGCTACAGGAAATCCCTAACCAACCCGAAGCTCCTATAACTCTGAATCCTGCGAGTGTCTTGTCATTTCCCAGGTAATATAAAATATTCTACACAGTTCCCGGGGAGGAGCTAAATCCCGTAAGGGCTTTGCAAGTGGAAAACACGCCCTTAAGAAGTACGACTGCTGCCGAGAAGATGAGAAACCTCGCTGCTCCAGGCACCGGAGTAGGCAGAGGCGTACGGAAAAGGGAGTGTGAGTACACCGTGAGATCATCGGCAGGTAATGGCGAAAAACAGACACTTCGAGAGGAGGAATGGACTCTGGGAGCCCGACCAGGTATGCCCTGGCAAAGAGATAATTGGGAATTGACATCGACACCCATTGGTGTTCCTTGGGAAACCCCACCAGCAATCCGTGTTTGGATGATGTTACTGTGGTATTTGCTTGTTGGGCCTATGGTATCTGGCAATGTCAGCCATCAACCCTTCAAGTGGTCACTAATACAACTAGAACACTCAGTTATCATACAAAACAGAATTACCCCGGGCGCTCCCTCTTTCACGGCCCACTTAAGTTCCCTAGTAAGGTCATACCATGGATGGGCCCCCATTGATGAGAATACTCGCAAGTATACAGTTCAGCGTAAAGCCTTTTATATGTGTCCAGCTAACAATCCAGGAAAAGGATATTGCAATCACCCAACTGAATATTACTGTGCATATTGGGGCTGTGAAACAATAGCATCAGAATGGGCACCAGGGGGAGGGAAAGACCAATTTTTAACTGTAGGATGGGGACCGCCAGGATGTCAAAAACCCACCTATGGACCTCAGGGTTCGGTTCAGGGAGGCACATGTTGGCATATTTATCTTAACGTTTCGAAACCTGAAGATCTAGGATGGACTATAGGGAGAACTTGGGGAATCAGGTTTTGGGAACCAGGCACTGATACAGGGGGAATAATTTTAATAAAAAAGGAGCCGGTGCCCAATGAACCCTCCGGTGTAGGACCAAATCCAGTCATAGCAGAGGAAGATGATAGTAACAGTATTGTACATACTGTTACAATCTCTCCTAATATAAACATCACTGAAAATAACACCCCAGGCGTATCAACAAAAATCAAACCCTTGACTCTTACACCCGAAGTCAGCCCATTGTGGGCTATGCTTCAAGCCAGTTATCAGGTACTGAATGCCACCTACCCTAATATAACTGAGCATTGTTGGTTATGTTACAACATTCGTCCACCCTTTTATGAAGCTATTGGGGTGGACATTAGATTTAAGAAGGCCAACGGAACAAACCCAGCTCAGTGCTTATGGAATAAGGAATCTGGACGTAAGCAAGGGATAACAATGTCCCAAGTATCAGGAAAAGGAAGATGTATAGGGAATGTCCCAAAAGACAAACGACACCTGTGTAACACAATTCACAAATCAGGAGAAATAACAGCTGAGTGGTTAATTCCTGCAGATAATACTAAGTGGATTTGTTCCCAAACTGGGGTTACACCTTGTATATCCCTAAAGGTCTTTAATTGGATAACTGAATATTGTATACAAGTAGCTGTAATACCTAGGCTTATTTACCATCCCGAAGATTTTGTTTATGACTATCAAACTACTCAGGCCCATCACATACAAAAACGTGAGCCCTTGACAGCCCTCACGGTAGCAACCCTCATAGCAGTCGGAGCTGCTGGAGCTGGTACAGGAATAACCTCCCTCGTACAACAAAATCAAAAATTTCAACCCTTAAGAATAGCAGTCGACGAGGATTTGGCTAGGATAGAAAAAGCCATGACAGCCCTAGAACAGTCTGTTAGGTCTTTATCAGAAGTAGTATTACAAAACAGACGGGGCTTAGACCTAATGTTCATGCAGCAGGGGGGGTTATGTGCAGCCCTACGGGACGAGTGTTGTGTATATGTTGACCATACTGGAGCAGTTAGAGATACAATGGCCAAGCTACGGGAGGGGTTAGAAAAACGGAAGAAAGACAGGGAAGCACAACAGAGCTGGTATGAGTCTATGTTTAATTATTCACCCTGGTTAACCACCCTATTGTCAACTATTACAGGACCCCTTATTTTGTTGATCTTATTTTTGACTTTTGGGCCATGCATTTTTAATAAGTTGATCGCTATTGTTAAAGGGCGCTTAGAAGCTGCACACTTAATGCTGCTACGAAAACAATATGAACAAATCGAGGATGAAGGAATTAATCCTATCCTCGGGCGGACAAAAGAAGTATTAGATCGATTTAATGAACAAAATCAGGATAAAATAGAAAAGGGGGGATTGTAATGAACGGGTTAACTTTGTTCATGAAATCGCATGTGGGGGTAGGGACATTCTTTGCTTATCTAAAACCTGTGGAGGTAGGGATATTCTTCACTTATCTAAGCCCATGAGTATCCGTTGAGTAGACAATTGCATACCGATGATTAGCATATGTAGAGAGACGTTTACAGAGCATGAATGGGACTTGAGTCACCTAAAGAACAGCTGAGGAAGACTTTGGCCTTCATCCCAACAACCACCAGAAGGCAAATTACGACCACCTAACACCTGATGGCACAAGATACCGAAGATACCAGCCAGCCCTCAAGTATCAGGGACTAAAAAGACTGTATAAATAAAGAGGCTCTTCCCCAGTTTGGGTGCGAGCTTGTGGCGGAGCACTGTCTCCCCGGCCGCCCAGCGCTGTTTTGCTCTTTTATCGCTTGCTAATAAATTCGATCTTTTATTTCATACAAATTGGCTCCTCCAATTTGTCACGAGCTTCTATAACAGTGTGTATGACTATGTCTGAGTAGATTATGACATATGCCTAAATGGATTATGTATATCTGAGTGGAGTTTCCCCTTATCTTTCCTTTGTTGGTCTGTGATTGTTTGAATACACAAGGTTGTCATTTGAAACTGAAGCTGAAACCCTCCAAGTCTGGGGTTTTTTTACCTTGCTTCCTCAGGCAACTGAATAGTGGTTGGACTGAGACTCAGGGCATACTATTTGTTAAGGGATTTCAAGGCTCAGTTCAGGTTTTGGTTCTTTGAATGGCACAGCCACCGCCCTGTTTAGTTTAGGGTTTATCAGACAACCCAGGGCTAAGCAGTCTACACAGCTCCCAGTGAGTGAGTCGTCTCTGCAGAGAGACAGGGCCTCAGGGCAATCCAAGGCTGGGTCGCTTTTGTAACCCTCGAGTCGCCTACATGCACTAGACATGGTGAAACTCATTTGTGAACTGTGAGCCGGACAATCCACACACCTCCCCAAAGACATTTACACATAGAAATCAGTTGAGTAGTGTGTTATGGAAGCATAAACTGCAGCAGACATGATTTAGAATCAGTTATTTTTTTGTCCATCGTGACAAAATAAAAACAGCAATTTCTTACTTTATAGAAGTTGTCCTAAAGTAGTAGTTACCCCAAATAGCTGTCAAGTTTTTCTATCACAGGAGAACAAATGCAGCCACAAGAACGTTTTCTCTAAAATGACTACTCTGAACTACACAAGCAGGCAGGCACAGGCAGCTCGCAATTTAATTAAGTATAGATACACAGCACCGCTTAGTGGTGAAAGCGGAGTCACCACTGATAGGAATGAGAAGTTTTAACACCAACCTTCCCGTGCCCTCCCCCAGACACGAACGAGGTCTGACTGGTCTGTGTGTCCTCACTTGCCAAATACCACTACAGTGCCTTTACTTTAAGTAAGTACATCTGCCAAGAACAAGAAGTCCAAGAGAGCTGAACCTCAGGAACCAAAGGCTGCTGAGCATCAAACAGATGCATCCACTTTGAAGAGCTTTCAGAATTCTACAGCACACAGCCTAAAGCAGTGCTTAAACAAATGATCCAGCTTAGTACCTGCCGGTACTGCAAAGAATAGCAATCTCTTGGCTCACGACTTGGGTTTTATATAGATTTGGGCCATAAACAAATGCAACAGATGTAGAAAAACTGAAGACTGACAGCAACTGGAACATAACTATTATTTTTCCATTCCATCAACCAGTTATAAGACTAACTCGTGCACTTATATCATAGAACACAGTAACTAACAAAAAGAAAGCCTTTTATTCAGAACAAATTAGTGCATCTTTACAAGAAAGTCATGATTGCAACTTAGAAAATCAGCATTATCATTAGCAATGCACCTTTCCTGAGGGGGAAATCCTTGTCTTTTATGAAATGTCAACTGCAAGAGTGTGTAAACAAAACAAAACAACCCACTTCAAAACCCACCCACACCCATACCCCAAAAGCTCTATTTAGATTACATATATATATATGTAACCTGTCTTCACAGATGACAACTGTATCAATTTATACTTCAGGTCCTTCTCCTCCAGGAACCAGCTATAAAAGAAGACAACAATTTTGTATTAGTGCCATAGATCTGAGTTTTACAAACCCATACGTGACAGTTCTTGCTCTACAACATTTCAGCAGATGGAGACTTCATTTGTAGACCACAAAAGTGGTTTTTAGATTCAATATTATCATCCTCTCCCAACAGAGGAAGTCAGTTACTGCCAGAGAAGCACATGCCACAAAGAATCTCCAAAATACAAAGAATGTTTAACAAAACACAAAGGAGTTTCTAGTTAACATATATTTTGGTTTTTGTCTTTGTTATTCACTTAAAGGAGATGATTCTGTCTAGAAACACTACAGCTCATTTTTAAAAGGACAAAGAACATCCTTCCTTTCATGAAGAAGTTCTCCAATTGCCGATTCCTCCCCACACTGTCACTGTACTGGGAAGTTGATTTCCTCTTTCCAACTTCTATTGCTAAGCAGAGCCCAAAAACTAATAAAGAGCCTGAACCCTTCTACAGGCAGCAGGGAGTAATTTTCCTGGGAAGAAAGTAAAGAACTGAACAACAGAAAGAGAAATACAAAAGGAAAAACATGAGTAAGGGAAAAAAGAAGAGGACAACCCTTGTCTTTACTGATACATTCTTAATAATTAGCTGAGCACTTCCAAAGACAAAGAGCATCGCTGCTTTTGGGACTGAAGTAAGAAAAAGTCTAAAGCGTATAGTCTTCCTGACGTGGTAAGATGTGTCTGCAAAAGAGACACAAGATCTAATACAGAAACGTATCTACGTCCCACTGAAAATTTGCACTCTAAGATAATCACCGGCTTCTGCTTCAAGGGCAGTATACCACCAGCTTAACTGGATGGTAGTAATTTTACCCCATACAAGAAGTCAGAACAAGCACTATCCTTTCAGGAGGCAGAACAATAACCAAAGCAGAAAAAGGTTTAGAAATTAAGTCAAGATGGCACTTGCTCAGACACACAGTGAGGAGATGCAAGGTAGGTAAGACAGCATAATGGAGATTATTCCTCGTTTGCACAGAGCTGACTTCGACTCAAGTCGGTCTTCCTCATCTCTTCCCACAAAATTAGGAATACCCTTATGTAGAAAGTCCAGACTTTGTAGCCATCTATGCAGACAAGCAAAAAACTACTCTGGGTCTGCTTCTGTGGTATTTAGGAATTTGCAGAATTCAGCTTAGGGATGCATAATCACATATTTAATTACTGTTTCAGTACTGATCTACATACATCAGCAGATGATAAACTAAAAATTATAGCGCTTCTGATTTGGTATAATCCAACAGACCTCCAGATTTTTTTCAGAGCACGTAAAGGTACAGCTCTCTGGGTACCACACGGTATCATAACTGCCAAACAACTTAACAACCTTGTAAGCATCCAAACTGCTACAAACACATTTATACGTACAATAACGGATGAAATGTAGATGCATTCCACCTACACACTTACGCAGGGAAACACTCACGAGTTAAAAGCCACTGTATGAACCAGCCTATGGAGTGCTTAACAAAGCCAGTGATTCCCTTGCACACCTGAAGACCAGAAGAACATTCACCAAAATAAAATTAGGGCCATGCCCCTTTTTTTTTTTTTTTTAATAAACTGTAACATATACCAACTAAGACAATAAGACCACTTTTCCAGCATCATTCATACACACATATGCCCCAGAAGCTACTTAAAAGTACCTTATGTAATGGAACTGTCTGGAAAGCGCAGCTTAAAGTAGTTGAACTCAATTACTGATCGATTTACAGGTACAGAAAATAAACGCATGCAGCTTTTTAACAACGATGACTTACCATTGTTATGTTATTTCCATTTAGCAAAATCTGGTCTAGCTTTGTGATTCTTCTGCCCTCAGGTGTAATCTCACTGAAGCAGCATGAGAAAAAGTAAGGAAGAACATATAACCAGGGACAACAATTCCAGTTTTGATTACAGAACTGACATAAATCTCTACATTAAGATGACAGTTGTTGGAACTAACAAATAAGTTGGCCACGCTGCGGAGTAATCTTGATAAATTGACCACCTGGGTAAAGAAAGCTACCTGGCAACTAAAAAGATCTGTTGTACTTTTCTGCTCAGTACACATAAGGATACAGATTCACTGTCTACATCTTGGCAAACCTCAAAATAGGTTTCGAATAGCAACATGGCACAACAAAGTAATAAAAACTTAGCCTTAAGTCTGCTAACTTTCTAAATCTTTGCCTAGACCTTAAGGAAATGTAAAAGCAAACAAACTACTGGGAAGTTCAACACACAATCCACGCAAAGTTGAGGCTACAAATTAGGAACCTGATTACAAGTATAAATCATGCAACAGCTACTCTATGACATGGCTGTCCTGAATAGATCACCCTCTATAGTTTAAGTCCAAGGTACAAACCATTCAGCTGGCAAGTATTCAAAAAATATAAAAACACTTTGCTTATAGATCTTACACAATATTTTTCCTCAGGAAACTAAACAAGAGGTAGAAACAATACTTAAAATTCTGTAATGTCTTCTATCACCGTACCTGAAAATCCAGTTTCAAGGAAAATAAGGCCCCGAATTTTAAAATAAAACTATTTAAAGTTATTTCCATTTTATACTGAGCTGTGATTTTATCTGTAAAATAAAAAACCAGAATAATACAAGTGACCCGTACAAAAAGGCTCTTCTATCCGGTGAACTCAAACCTCCCAAAAGCAGTAACATAACTGAGCTGGAGCATAAACTGGACGGCCTTAAACGCCTCCGTCAAAGGATACCGACAGAGTCATCAAATCCTAGAAGCGTTCCAACAATTTCTTGTCACTCTCCATCACAATACAAATGCATGAACCTATGCATTTGTCCACGAGCTCTGCAAATAAAAACAAAAATAAACTGAAAGGCACAAGAGATTGTTTCACAGAACATGCGTTTTTCGAGCAAAAACCTTAAAGTTGTGGCGGCAAAAAAACCTAACTGACACGGGCTCTGGTAAAAAACACGAAAAGAAGGGGGGAAACCAAAAGAGACAGGACAACAGACGTTAAAACCCCACGTTTCCTCGCACGCCCTACTGCTGCTAGCACCTCCGCAGGTTTCTGCGGCCGCAGGAACACGCTCCCTCCACCGAGGACGCCTCGGCGCCGCCGGTGCGCAGCGCACCACCGCGGCTCTGCCGAGCGCCAACGCTCGTCCCCACCCGGCCTCTGCTCCGCGCCCACACCTCGGCCCGGAGCCACCCCCCGCTCGCTGCCCGGGCCGGAGACCGTGACGCCCCGCCGCCTCTCCGCCGCCGCCCGCAGGGACCGCGCCGCTCACCCCCACACGCCCCACCTTCCCGCCAAGCGGCGGCGCTCGCACCACCCACGGCCCCTCCCTCCCCGCCCGCCGGCCGGCCACAAGACGGGATCCTCCCCGCCTCCCCCCCGCCGGACACCGGGAGAGCGCGGAAGGGCCGCGGCAGCGCCGGCTACAGAGCGGCAGCCGCCATGTTGGACCCAGGCCTGACCCACGGCTGCCGCCGCCCGCAGATGTGCAGGAAGGGCCGCCCGCGGCGGGGAGGCGAGGCGAGGCGAGGCCAGCCCGGCAGCCCCGACGAGCGGATGGCAGAGCCGTCGCACCCCCGCTCCGGTGCTGCCTCCCGGCCCCGTTTTCCGATAAAGGCCGGGAACGAGCGGGAGTCGCGACACCCCGCGAGGTGGGTGCTGAACGCGCGGCTCACGCTCGTGGGAGTCGCGCGTGTCGAACGCGTCCCGGTGGAGTTTTAAAGGAAAAACCCCTTTTTTCCCTCCCTTCTCCTCCGGGCGGGCGGAGCCGCCTTGGGCTGTCGCCGGTGCAGCCGGTACCCGAACAGCCCGGCGGCCTCGGGGGGTCAGTCCCCCCTTCGGATAAGTCTTATTTCCCTCGGGAGCGGCAGGTGGGAGGACTTTAGGCGCTGCACCTCATAGCGGTTTTATGTGCCGATTTTTATGTTTCTCCCCAGACTCGCTCATCAGTTCACAGGAGGGCTGTTGCAAGAAGGATTTTTGGAAGCCCTTTTGCCTGTGCACGATGGGCTTCGAGCCCAAAAACCGCTGGCCGTTCAAACAGGCTTTGCTTGCTCAATGCTGCAGCATTAATTAAACCGGCGTTTCGACTTGCAGAGCCGTTGCGCGTTTTGTGGCGGGGCAGGTGCCAGAAGAGTCGAGCCTGAACAAACTCCGTCCTCCGCCTCCAGAAACGCACGCACCTTTCGGAGGATGAACGGAGGGCTGCTGGCTCGATTCTTACATGGGGTTAGCTCCCAGGTAACGCTGAACGCCTGGACTTTCTGTTCTCCGAGTGAAATGCAAGCTTGGAAAACGGCGGGTGCCGCTGACCCGCTGGGCTCTGGGCAGGAGCGCTTCGCTGTGACCGGAGCAGAGAGATGGGACGCTGGACTTGACTCGCTGTGAGGCTGCGGGGCTGGCGTGTCTGCTTGAGCAGCGGGTCTTTGAAGTGCCAGTTGGGGTAGTTACGACGACTGTGCAAGCCAGCACGGGCAGGACGCAGGAACAACCGCAAAGCCGCGGATGAAATGCAAAGAGTATATTTATTGTCGTTACCTCACCAGCTGGGGGATCCCCGATACCCGGGCGCAGGCAGACGAGTGGGGACACAGGCACTGCTGAGCTCGGCCCGTGCTAGGGGACTGCCGCCCCTGCTTCTTTCACCAGTTTATCAGGGATTCGCACAGGCATAATGTACCACTGTGCTTCGATCCTTCCCACAGCAGGACAGGAATCTCAAGCGTGTTCGACAGCGTGCCTCTAAGTCTATTGCAGGCCTGCGTTACCTAAACACAGATGTTCTACTTGTCAAGCACGTGAGGATAAATAGCAATTGGGATGATATATGTGCTCTTCTGCACCCCAGCTGCAAGTCACTTGAGCATGTTTACAATCCTCCTCGCCAATCGTCCATTATTATCCCACGTTCTGCTCCCTCGCTCGAGGGACCGGTTCCGCTGGGGCTGGCAAAGCTGGAGGTGTCCACTTGGGCTTGCAGGGTGTAGGGCAGGGTAACGTAGAGGCGTGTAATGAACCCATATAGAAAAAGGCATAAACTTATCCCTACAATAATGCTTTGCATCGGGTGTCCCACCCATCCTGCCAGGGAATTAAACCGCTCAGCCAGCCAGGCACCACTGGTAGCTTGTTTCATTTGACGCTTTACATCCTGGAGATGTTGAATGTCATCCTCTATGCTGGCTATTCATCAGTTATGTTGGAGCAACACATGCCTTCAGGATTGGAGCACCGTTTATGGTGTAGAAGAAGGAGATAGCCCACCACCAGTTGATTTTGTAATGTTTCTGGGCATACAGCCGTTACCTACTCAGAAAAAATAGCAATGAGGAACATTAATATCAAAAGCACTTAATACAGTATAGTTCTGTAATACAGCCACTGGAGTTGGCATGCCAATAAAACACATCGTCAAAAGACCTGCAGCTGTTAATCGATACAATAGAAAAAGCAGATGAGTTAGTTACAGTAGAGGCCAACCAAATCCAAGTATTTACATGCTGATCTTGCAGAAATGCATCCAGGGCATGTGCTTCTAGTACAAGATTACAAAGCATGATGAGCCAACCTGTGATAAGGGAGGAAAACAGGAGTGTCGTCTCCTTCCAGTAATACATACGCCATTGCTCCAGCTCCTTCAGCTAATGTTACTCCGGGTTTGATAACCTGATGCGGGGTAATTGCCCACACAGATTGAAGAGCTATGGCTTGTGCTTTTTCAGATTGAACTTCAATTTGATGTGGGATTTGCGACACCAATAACAGCGTTCCAATGCTATCTACCTCCCTAGATAAGGCACAGGTATTCGTCAAAGATACCTGAAATACAAGAGCTTGCGAATCTGATATCAACAGAGGGTGTAAAATAAAAGCAGAAGTTGGGGTGCAGAACCATACGGCGTTCTCAGCAGTTATTATATGGATCTTCATGTCTAGACTAAGAGGTTGCGGTCCCAACACACAATCCGTCAGTGTAAACAATTCCATTAGCCCCATAGTTAATATTTTGGGAGAGAGAGAGAGCATCTGGAAGAATTTCAGTCCTCACCATGTTTCCTGCTGGAGTTGTTGTAATACGATCATAGGGTGTTCATAATGAATATTCTGGCTGTTTAACAAAAAACCTGCTTTAGTAAGATGTGAACTCCAATGTTGTAAAGTTTTAGTACTGGCTACCTTGCTTAATTGTTCCATCAACATCCTAATTATTCTTCCGATCAAGCCATTAGCTTGGGGATGGTAGGCAATGTGGAATATCCAATCTATCCCTAGCCCTTGAGCCTGATCTTGGACATTATGTCCACTAAAGTGTGTTCCTTGGTCACTTTATATTTGGTGAGGAGGTCCGTATAGATGAATGAGTTGTTCTAATGCTTCACTTGTGCTATGTTGATTAGTGTATTTGGTGGGTTTAGCAAAAAACAGTCCTGACACTGTATCCACAGCACTGAATACATATCGCCACCCCCTCAACGGGGCCAGGGGGCCCATGTAATCGACCTGCCAGATATTCAAGGCCACCTGACCCTGTTCTATCTTTCCCCATGGCCTATATAATGCCCTCTAAATGTAGCTGCATACAAACAGTACAATTACGTGCACGTGCTTTATAAATACGTAATGGCAGAGGGGTTTGATTGTGAGCAAAGTCCCATGCGCATGCACTATGAGCTGATCAATGTCCACAAGCTATGTATGCCTTTATAGCTTGAGCGGGTACTTCGGCAGCAGTCATATTATCTACTTCTCTATTATTTTGTAACTCAAGCGAATCATCTTTTCGATGAGCTGAGATATGCTTTACTTTTGAAGGACACCTTTGTACATATTGCCAAATTTGTTGCCATATATCTGGCCCCCATATAGGGTATTTTTGTACATGCCAATCCTGTTGAGCCCAGCGGGGTAACCACATTGTGAGGCTTTTGTATACAACCCAACATGCCTGCCTTCCAGGATGGCAGGGGGTGCTGCAATCAGTTCAGCCCACTGACTAGATGCCTGTACACCTGTTTGCCATAATATAATTCCTGGAACCAGAGCATATCCAACTGCTCTCCGTTGTCTTTGTCCAGTTGCCGTGTATATTGCAGTTCCATTGGTAAACCAGGCATCTTTTTTGTGCTCTTCTATTAACTTGTCATAAGGTGGAGCTTCCTCCACAGGAGATGTAGGGCTGTCTCCAAGGGGAAGAGTTTCCCCTAGTGTGGGCATATGATTAAGTGATACAGTTCCTAGAAGAGTGGCATGTAGAGTGGTTACATGTGGTTTTCCTGGTAGAAATCGTTGCTGTAAATAATGTTTCCATTTCCAGTGTGTGGCTGCCTGAGCTACCCCTGGATGTGCCCTGACGGAATCATCAGTAACCCACCCATGGATAGGTGTGGGTGTGTGTACAGTCTCCCTATCCTGACATGTGATTCTTTCAGTTTCTTGTAGCGCCCAAACTACAGCTAAAATTTGTTTTTCCTTCAGGGTACAATGTACAGCAGAGCCTTGTAATGCCTTAGACCAAAATCCTACAAGTTCCTTCTGATTTTTCAGCCCAGTCATCCGCCACAATCCCCACGAGACTATATCATCTAGAATTGTTACTTCTAATTCAAAAGAATATCCTTGCCTAGGAGTGTATAATTGTGCATGCTCAATCAAAGCATTTTTGCAGGCATCAAAGGTTTCTTGTTGTTGCTCGGTCCGCTGCCAAACAACCTTCTTCCTAATTTCTGCAGAGGGCACATTAATACCACCAGATGTGGGAAAAAAGTTCTCCAATACCCTAAAAGTCCCAAGAAGGTCTTTAGCTGTTTTACTGTGGTTGGTACAGGAAATTGCTGGACTGTTTGCTGTACCTTATTTGGTATTTCTCTAATGTGTCCATGCCAAACTATTCCCCCAAATTGTACAGTAGTACTAGGGCCCTGTATTTTCTTTGGATTAATTGCCCACCCTTGGTCCCGTAAATGTGCTTTCAATGATTTGGCAGCTACTGCAATTTCTTGTTGTGACTCTGCCATAATCAACAGATCAATATAATGGTAAACAGTAACAGTACCTGACCATAGTGCTACCAGCTGCTATCATGTGGTGGCAAATGGAGGGATTGTTTGTATCCCTGAGGCAATACTTGGAAAGCATATTGCTTTTGTTGCCAGGTAAAGGCGAACTGGTTTTGGCTTTCTAAAGCAATGGCTATCAAAAAGAAAGCATTAGCAAGATCTATCACCACCTTCCAGGGTTGTAAATTTTTGCTAACTTTTTCTATAAGAGTAACCATGTCTGGTACCATAACTGCAAGTGCAGGGTGTGACTTTATTCCGTTCTCTATCATCTACAGTCATTCTCCAAGTGCCATCTGGTTTTCGAACAGGCCAAATAGGATTATTACAAGCAGTCATGGTTTCCTTAACAAATCCCACTTGCAGTGCCTGAATGGTTTGAGTAATTTCCTCCTCCCCCTCTTGGAATACAATATTGTTTTTGTCGTGGGTTAACCCCAGCCAGCAACTAAGCACCACGCAGCCACTCACTCACTTCCCCCCCACCCAGTGGGATGGGGGAGAAAATCGGGAAAAGAAGCAAAACCTGTGGGTTGAGATAAGAACGGTTTAATAGAACAGAAAAGAAGAAACTAATAATGATAACACTAATAAAATGACAGCAGTAATAATAAAAGGATTGGAATATACAAATGATGCACAGTGCGATTGCTCACCACCCGCTGATCGACACCAAGTTAATCCCCGAGCAGCGATCCCTCGCCCCCCCAACCCCCAGTTTATACACTGGGCATGACGTCACATGGTATGGAATACCCTGTTGGCCACTTTGGGTCGGCTGCCCTGGCTGTGTCCTGTGCCAACTTCTTGTGCCCCTCCAGCTTTCTCGCTGGCTGGGCATGAGAACCTGAAAAATCCTTGACTTAGTCTAAACACTACGTAGCAACAACTGAAAACATCAGTGTTCTCAACATTCTTTGCATACTGAACTCAAAACATAGCACTGTACCAGCTACTAGGAAGACAGTTAACTCTATCCCAGCCGAAAACAGGAGAGTTTTACGGTTACCAACTTGGTAGGCACAGGCAGCACAACAGGATCCCACTTTGGGAATCCATGCAAGATGGTTATAGATTGAATAGCAAATCCCACTTACAAAGTTCCGAAGCAGACGCAACCACTTGAAGTTTCAACTGTTCGTCCTGACAGCACATCAATACCCCAAATATATTCTTTAATTGGGACAATTAACACCATCATGGTAAATGGAGTGGCATTTCCTATTGTTAAGGTTACCTTAGCTCAGAGGCCAGGGGTTGAATTTCCCCCTAATCCTCAGATCTGTGATGTGGCTTCTTTATTATTAATATTACTATGTAATACAGTAACTTCAGCTCCCATATCCGCTAGAGCTAACACATGTAAAATCCTCCCAGACTGCCGGCTAACAAAATGAGGCTTCCAAAAAGTAAGCCTTGTTTTGGTGGGTTCGTTTGGAGCCGGTTGTTTCATGGGTTCTGTTTGCCGAGTGGACATCTGCAGAAGGCAGCTACACAGGCAGAAGGAGAAGACCAGCCAGGGGATGGAAAAGAGTCTCTTGAAAGTGGCAGTCTGGGACTTCTTTTTGCTTGCCGTGTTTGGAGCATTCACTGAACCACTGCATTACACGCAGTCTGACACGGACACTGTCGGAAAGTGAAAAATAAGGAGAAAAAACCAGCCATTTAATCCAAAAGACAGTATTGGCACAAGAACAAGTGGATATGAACCATGTGCAGATGCACTGCAGATTGCATATGAGAAACTACTAATTGCAGAACAGCAAAATTCCAAAGCAGCTTTCAAATGGCAGTAATTCACAGTAAATTCGGGGAGCTTCAGATCGAGAGATCCTACAGCTAGCCTGCCTGTTGTAACAGGAATTTAACATGATTTTTATTCATCTGAAATGGAACTACTGAAACATTTGATTAGGAGTCTGGAAAAGCTGGGTTTTTTGATACCTGTTTGGTAGTGATAAGAGCAGTGGCCTAAGAAAAGAGGAACAGCAAACACAGCCCTTCATCTTATCTAGTTGCTCGTACTTTTGTCCATTTATGTAAAACACATGATTTTGATTTGGTATGAGTTTCTACATGCTTCTCAGGTTCTACAGGACAGAAGTGAATTGAGCCCCAAGGAGGAGAGTTTTTCTTGCCTGAAACAAATTCTGGAATTGGGTTCACTGTGATCCCACAAAAAAAGTGCTAACCATAATTATTTCTTTTCTTCTTAGCCTTTTATGACTTACAAGCCTCTAACTGAATAGCAGTTAAGAGTTCTTGAGTGGATTGGCTTGTTTAGTTTCTCTAGCACTTTAAATTTAAACATGTAGGGGAAAAATGAGGAAATTGCTAAAAAAATACGGAAAAATTGAATGGAACGCTAAAGACATTGGTGCAATAAACAATAAAATCCAGAGCCAGAAACGTGAGATTAGAAACAATTGAGCTTAGAAACAAAAAAAGCCCCACAGGCATAACATGTCTGATTTTAGATTAAATTCCCCATTTGTCTTCTCAGGTTGTTTGCCCTTTTCAGCTCATCATTCCACAAGCATTTTCCCCTTCTGTGGATAGACAGTTTCCACTTATGAGAACACAGAAGAACTTTAACACAGAGCTAAAGAAAAAGGCAAGTCTGTTGATTTCTGTCTGAATAGTTTAATTTAAAACCTTTGTATGCCATAGCAAGCTTGGGTGTCTCAACATGATTTACAGAAAAAAGGGGTTTCACAGTATGTTGTCATTGTCTTCATACTGTCTCAGCTGTAATAGCTCTAGCCCACAAGAAAGTCCTACTTTTTAGACCTTCCAAAAGAGGGTTTGCTGCTAACGTGCACCTGGGGAGAAGTATCTTCAAGGTATTACACTCCTAACCTAACTGAGAATGCCCTGCATCCTTCTCTGATGAAAAAATGTGCTCTAAATGGCCCAGGAAATTTGAGTGTGAACAGAGGGAAATGTGGGGAAATGATCTGAGTGTGAGAGAAATTCTTCAGCTCAGTTGTGAAAGCGTTTGCACATAAATTGATACGAGAGAAGCCTACCACAGAAATGGGAAATCTTGCAGGCAAGAGAATTATGCACAAGTCCCTGTAAGCCCCCTGGCTGGTTACTGAGGAAGCAGATGCTCCCTTTACTACTGTACTGCCTGACCCGGCACAAGAATCCCCATCCTCTCTTGCTACGAGGCTTTGAGACTATTACGCCTGAGTGAACTCAGGCCCTGGGTCACCACCGCTCAGGCCATACATAATCTCACTTCACTGGGGCAAGGCCCAGCTTTTCTGCACTCAGTGTCCTGAGCAGTTCTGCAGATTGCCTCTGACCTTGTGCAGTGGGTGACCATTGTCTCGTGTATCCTCTCAAGGGCTTGACTATCTTCCAAACTGCTCTTGACTTAAACATATGCATTTCCAACTGTGTTGTGGAAAAGAAAAAAACACCAGGTGGATAGCAGGGAAGGTGCTGTGTGTGTCCTGGACTGCTCGCATTGCTGGTCACTGTTGTTTGCTTGGTATCCTTGTTCTGTAAAATAACTGCAGCTGATCTTGACCCACTTCTCTGTATGCCAGTGACTTCTTTGTACGCCAGTAGGGAATGACATTTCCAGTTTGGTGTCACAGACATGGGAGTGGATTATTGTAAATACAGAAAGGCGTATTCCTGTGGAATCCCAAAGTTTCTCCTAAGGATCTTCAAGGTACTTTTAACTTTTTAATGTAAATTTGATGTTTGCTTTCTCCATAGTGTCTGATTTGCCTCTTTGTGTGAATATGTTTTTATGTGGACTGTGTTTGAAGACCAATTCCCCTGTCTTGCCTGACCATAGATTTTCTTTCTGGCATGCAAAGGAAACTTAAGATCAGGAATTAAGCAGCTGATACCATGGGCCGCCTTTCTGGAGGCATCTTAAGGGGAACACTGCTAGCCCATCCTAGCAAAGATGAGAACAAACGATAGACAGCAATCCCCCACAGGCGTTCCCGTCCTCAGACTGAAAACCCCACCTCCAGGCCCCAAGGACCTCCCTCGGAGGCCCTACAACGGCCTCCTCCCGTCGCCCCTGCGCAGCGGCCCGGAGGACGCCAGGCCCTCTCCTTCCCTCTGCCCCTCTCCGCTGCTGTCAGGTGCGGGGGCACAGCCTGCCAGTACAGGGAGCCAGGCGGCTGGAGGGTAATGGAGACCCACAGTCCCACTGAGGGGACCCCAGGCCTGGCATGAGGAGGGGCAGGGCAGTCCCGGTGCTCGAGGGGCAGCCTTTCTCTCTGGCAAGCAAAATGCCCCCCTGGAAAGGGGGCCCTCAGCACTCCACCCCACCTCCTCCATCAAAATTAGGGCATCTTTCAACAACATCCAACCCAGCCATGTTTGGGCCACCATTGTGGGCCACCACTTACGGGCCATGTGGTGGGTTGACCCTGGCTGGTTGCCAGGTGCCCACCAAAGCTGTTCTATCACTCCCCCTCCTCAAGCTGGACAGGGGAGAGAAAATATAACAAAGGGCTTGTCGTCAAGATAAGGACAGGAGAGATCACTCACCAATTACTGTCACGGGCAAAACAGACTCAACTTGGGGAAAATTAACTCAATTTATTACAAATCAACCAGAGTAGGGTAATGAGAAATAAAACCAAATCTCAGAACACCTTCCCTCCACCCCTCCCTTCTTCCCGGGCACAACTTCACTCCCGGATTCTCTACCAACTGCCCCCAGCGGCACAGGGGGACGGGGATGGGGTTTACAGTCAGTTCATCAGATGTTATTTTCTGCCGCTTCATCCTCCTCAGGGCGAGGACTCATCACACTCTTCACCTGCTCCAGCGTGGGGTCCCTCCCACAGGAGACAGTCCTCCATGAACTTCTCCAATGTGGGTCCTTCCCATGGGCTGCAGTTCTTCACAAACTGCTCCCTTCCATGGCGTGCAGTCCTTCAGGAGCACACTGCTCCAGCGTGGGTCCCCCACAGGGTCACAAGTCCTGCCAGAAAACCTGCTCCATGGGCTCCTCTCTCCACAGATCCGCAGGTCCTGCCAGGAGCCTGCTCCAGCGTGGGGTTCCCACGGGGTCACAGCCTCCTTCGGGAACCCACCTGCTCCGGCGTGGGGTCCTCCACGGGCTGCAGGTGGATATCTGCTCCACCGTGGACCTCCATGGACTGCAGGAGGACAGCCTGCCTCACCATGGTCTTCACCACGGGCTGCAGGGGAATCTCTGCTCCGGCGCCTGGAGCACCTCCTCCCCCTCCTTCTTCACTGACCTTGGTGTCTGCAGGGTTGTTTCTCTTACATGTTCTCACTCTCTCTGGCTGCCATTTTCCATCTGTCCCAAGTTTTTTTCCCTTCTTAAAAATGTTATCACAGAGGCGTTACCACTATTGCTGATTGGCTCGGCCTTAGCTGGCGGCGAGTCCATCTCAGAGTAGGCTGGTATTGGCTCTGTCAGACACAGGGGAAGCTTCCAGCAGCTTCTTACAGAAGCCACCCCTGTAACACCCCCCGCTACCAAAACCTTGCCACACAAAGCCAATACAGCCACCATCCAAGCTACAGCAGCAGAACTCCTGATGTCACCAGCCATCTCACCACCTTCCATTCCAGGGATCTACAGAAAGCAGGAACCCCTGCAGCTGGCCCACAACTTGCTGTGCAGCTAGAGACTATGGCACCAAGCACTCCTGGTAGAAGGAGGACCCAGCAAAGCGAGGTGAGCGCCAGTGTTCATGTGGTACGAGCGGGACGAGGTTCTTGGAACCACTGAGGATGCATCCACGTCCCAAGAAACGGAAGCAGGCTGAGGGGAGGAGCAACACCTATGGCAGGCAAGCAGTCACTGGCACTCACCCCAGCAGCAACGTGGAGGCCATGGAGGTTGACCTGCCACAGAATGGTGATCAGCCTGTGGAGGTGGATCCACCTCAAGAAGAGGAAGAACCAACAGAGGTGGACCCACCTCGCGCAGGGCCGATGGGGCACCACACCGCCATGCCCAGGGTTCCTCCAGCAGCATGCTGCCCAAAGCACCGCAGGACCGCCAGGGGCTCTCCGGGACCCTCCAAGCAGCCAGCTCCCAACAAGCAGAACCAGCCCCGTAGCTGATGCCAGTTGTAACTGGGCCATTGACAGCGACGTCCGCTGGGCAGGCTCATCAGGAAGATCACCCAGCTTAACAGCTGCAGATGAGCCCTGCTTTCCCACCTCTTATCAAGGGGGGCTATCTGCTCTGCTCTGAGCCTTGGGGAAGAGGCGAGGAGAGGGACTGCCATCTTCTGGCTGGCCACGCCACAGCACCAGGAGGAGTCCCTTGGAGACCGCTCGAGGGCCACCAAGGCCACCACTCATGCACCACTGTCAGAGCCACAGCAGAGGTACTCCTGATGTCACCAGCCACCTCACTGCCTTCTATTCTGGGGTCCTATAAAAGCAGGCACCCCTGCAGCTGGCCCACAAGTCGCTGAGCAGCTAGAGTCTCTGACACCAAGCACTCTTGATTGAAGGAGGACCCGGCAAAGCAAGGTGAGTGCCCACATTCATGTGGGAGGAGCAAGAAGAGGTTCTTCAAACTAGTGAGGATGAGTCCACATCCCAAAAAATGGAAGTGGGCCGAGGGAAGGAGCAACATCTACAGCAGGCGAGTGGTCTCTGGTACTCACTTGAGTGAGCCCATGGATGTCTACCCACCACCAAATGGCACAGAGCCCCTAAGGTGGATCCCCCTCGAGAAGAGAAAGAGCCAATGGAGGTGAATCCACCTTGCACAGGGCTGACCAGGCACTACACCACCGTGCCCCAGGTGCCTCCAACATCATGGTGCCCAAAGCGCTGCAGGACTGCCAGGGGCTCTCAGGGACACTCTGAACAGCCAGCTCCCAACAAGTGGTACCAGCTCAGCAGCCAGCGCTAGCCATAAGTGGACCATCCACACCGACATCTGGCAGGATCATCAGGAAGATCACCTGACTGTTCTTTCATTGTCAAGCCACATATGAGCCCTGCTGTACCACCCCCCACCCTTCATGAAGTGAGGCCATCTGCTCTGCTCTGAGTCCTGAGGAGGAGGCAAGGAGAGGAGAGGGGGCTGCCATTTCTTCAGGTGGCACCGTGGCACCAGGAGGCATCCCTTGGCATTTGCTGGAGTATGTTGGAAACAGTTGGAGTCCATTGGACTCTCCTGGAGCACCACCAAGGTTCTTGGGGCCTGGAGGTGGCGTTTTTTGTCTGAGGATGACAAAGCCAGTGGGGGATGGCTGTCCTCAGCTACCAAACAGGTGGGTGAAAATGAAGCCAGACAGTGTGCAGAGAATAGCAACAGGTCATCGAAGATGGAGAGACAGCTCTTCCTCTGGAGAAGCAGAAGACTTCAGTTCTGACAGGAAGAAGTTTTGGCAAGATTAGACAATAAAACCCAATTAAAAAAACCCAAACAATAAAACCCAATAAAACCAAATTAAAAAAAAATTTTTTAAACCCCCAAAATGCTCTCCTCTTTTATTTGGCACTTTTGAGACTACATAGGCTCTCCAAGCCCAACCCAGCCATGTTTGGGCCACCACTCATGGGCCACTGTCTGAGCCACAGCAGCAGAACTCCTAATGTCACTAGCCACCTCACTGCCTTCATTCTGGGGACCTACAGAAGCAGGGACCCCTACAGCTGGACAGCAACTTGCTGAGCAGCTAGGGATTCCAACACCAAGCATGCTTGGAAGAAGGAGGACCCAGCAATGCAAGGCGAGTGGGACAAAACAAAAACAGTTCCTTGAACCATTAAACATGCGTCCCCAACCCAAAAAAAGAAAGTGGGCTGAGGGCAGGAAGACCACCTCCAGCACGAGAGCAGTTGCTGGCATTTATCTGAGTCATCCCACCAAGCCCATGGAGATCAACCCCCCACTGAATGCTACAGAGCCCCTAAGGTGCATCCACCTCGAGAGGAGAAGAGCCAGTGGAGGTGGATCCACTTTGAGCAGGGCTGACGGGGCACTAAACCACTGTGCCCAGGCTGCCTCCGATCCCATGGAGCCCAAAGCGGGGCAGGGCTGCCAGGGGCTCTCAGGGGCCTGCCAACAAGCCAGCTACCATCAAGCAATGCCACCCCCACAGACAACGCTAGCTGGAAGAGAAAGCCATCCTGCAGGCTCAACACTAACATCACCCAGCCACTTTTATCTATAAAGACCTATATAAGCCCTGCTTTCCCACCACTGACCCTCTCCGCCCCCTTTTCAACAGCTGCCATCTCCTCTGCTCTAAGCCCTGAGGAAAAGGCGAGGAGAAAGACTCTGATCTTCTGGCCAGCTGTGCCATGGCACCAGGAGGAGTCCCATGAAAACACCTTCGCAGCCAGCTTCGTTTTCCTTCTTCCAACCACACCGCAGTCGGCAAGATTGCTCTTTGCAGACTGCTGCTCATTGAGTCGCTGTGGAGGAAGGAAAGACACCTCCCTTTCCTCCCTAACTGATGCGGTGCTCTCAACAGCTTTTACGCTGTACATGGGAATCACCTCATGGGAGGGAAGCACTTCCACACCCTTCACCCTAAGCTCTCCCTTGAAGAGCCCGTAGCCAAGATCACATCGGTCCTGCGTGCTTGTCTAGAGGCACAACTGATCTGCAGCTATTCTCTGAGCAACGCCAGGGCAGCTCTGGCTTCATCTTCAAGCACCCGTTCGGTAGCTGAGGCAAGAACTAGCCAGGGACAGCAATCCCCCACGGGCGTTCCCGTCCTCAGACTGAAAACCCCACCTCCAGGCCCCAAGGACCTCCCTCGGAGGCCCTACAACGGCCTCCTCCCGTCGCCCCTGCGCAGCGGCCCGGAGGACGCCAGGCCCTCTCCTCCCCTCTGCCCCTCCCTGCTGCTGTCAGGTGCGGGGACGAGGCCACTTGCAGGCAGCCCAGCGGCTGGAGGGTCACGGAGACTCCCCGACCCTCCCGGGACACTGTGGCCACCGTCCCGTCGAGGGGACCCCAGGCCTGGCACGAGGAGGGGGCTGGAGCTGGAGCCCAGGGCGCACAAGGGCAGCTGCAGGGCAGCCCCGGTGCCCGAGGGGCAGCCTTTCTCTCTGGCAAGCAAAATGGCCGCCCGGAACGGGGCATCATGGGCCACCACACCAGCCACCCTAACTGCCGCTGGTGACCTCACCAGCCTTCCGGCACAGAAGCTGGCACCCCTGCGGCCGGCCCACAGCTCGCTGAGCAGCTACAGACTCTGACACCACGCGTGCTTGGTAGAGGAGGACCCGGCGAAGCGAGGCGAGAGCCCACGCTCAGGGGCAAGACAGAGGAGAGGTTCTCGGAACCATTCAGCATGCCTCCGCAGCCCAAAAAACGCAAGCAGGCTGACGGGAGGAGCAGCACCCACGGCAGGCGAGTCGAGCCCACGGAGGTCGACCTGCCGCACAATGGCGACGAGCCCGGGGAGGTGGGCCCACCTCCACAGGAGGAAGAACCAATGGAGGTGGACCCACCTTGCGCAGGGCCGATGGGGCACCACACCGCCATGCCCGGGGTTCCTCCAGCAGCATGCTGCCCGAAGCGCCGCAGGACCGCCGGGGGCTCTCCGGGACCCTCCAAGCAGCCAGCTCCCAACAAGCGGCGCCAGCCCTAAGCGGGCCATTGACAGCGACGTCCGCTGGGCAGGCTCATCAGGAAGATCACCCAGCTTGACAGCCGCAGATGAGCCCTGCCTGCCCACCCCCCACCGCCGCCCCTCATCGAGGGGGGCCATCTCCTCCGCCCTCAGCCCTGGGGAAGAGGCGAGGAGAGGGGCTGCCATCTTCTGGCCGGCAACACCACTGCACCAGGAGGAGTCCCTTGGAGCCCACTGGAGACTGCCGGACGCCACTGCAGACCGCCGGAGACCGTCGGATGGAGGGAGACCGACCGCCGGAGACCGCTGGCCGAGCACCGCTGGACATCGCTGGACGAGCCTCCTGGGCTCCCCTGGAGCGCCACCCAGGTTATTGGGGCCTGGACGTGGCATTTGGTCACTCTGAGGGTGACAAAGCCACTGGGGGGTGGCTGTCCTCAGCTAGCTCTTGCCTCAGCTACCAAATGGGTGGGTGAAGATGAAGCCAGACCCACCCTGGCTGGCACTGCGCAGAGGATAGCAAAAGAGGGTCACCAAAGAAGGTAGATGCCCCATCCCTGCAAACATTCAAGACGGACAGTCAGCGCTTTAGAGAAGCGCAAGCCTCAGTTCTGACCGGAAGAAGTTTTGACAAGATTGGGCAATAAACAATTAAAAAACCCAATAAAAAACAATAAAGCCCAATTAAAAACAATACGCCCCAATAAAAGCCAGTTTAAAACCCCAAACAACGCTCTCCTCTCTTACTCGGCACTTTGGAGAGTGTACGCGGACTCCCGTGTCCCGTTCTGGTCTCCCCAGGGCAGGAAAGACACTGACAAACGCGGTGCAGGCCCAGCCCGGCGCCTTCGAGATGGTGAGGGGCCGGGGCACGTGGCACACCAGGGCAGGCGGAGGGAACTGCCGCCGTGCAGCTGGGAGAAGAGAAGGCTCAGGGCTGGGTCTGACCGCTGATCTTCCACAACGCTGGAAAGCAATTGCTTTCCTGACCCAATACCACATAGAAAACCATCCTGTTGATCTCCCACACGCACTTCACTTACGCTAGTTTTGGTACCCAGAACAGCAAAGGCCTCGTGTAAAAATAAATAAATAAATAAATAAAAGAGAGAGAGCTCGATTTCCCCCCGCTTGCATCCCTACTCTCTTTGGTAGGGTACAAGCCACGGGCTCATCTCTCCTACCTGCTTGATCAAACAAGAAGTATGAGAGCACTCAAATGCGAGTGTCGTTTGCCAACACGCACGGAAGCGGCCTCGCATCTCTAGTTCACGAGACAGGTGAGAAAAAAGCTTCACCTCAACGCTAAGAGTAAAACACGGAAGTGGAGCTTTGCCATGAAAACTGGTTCTACAGGAAAAAATACCTCTGGGAGCTCCTGAGCTCCTCTGGCTTTAAGGTCTTTAACCCCACAGCCAGCAGGGAGCAAGCTGTGCTGTCAACTACCTTTTCACACCTTGGTTTCCACTCAACAGCACTGATTGCTTTGCTCCCACGTGGAGCCATGGAGCGGACTGGCAGGTATCCAGCACAGGTTACTGGAGCCCAGGGCTTGCTGCAAACCAGGGAACACACAAAACTGACAGTCCTGGTGCACCTCAGGGACTTCATATGCAGTTTGCTCTGTACATAGGTGAAAACATTGGGGCAGTGGGGTTTGGTTTGGTGTGGTTTACGAGAGGGTTTTGGTTTTCTTTTTAGCTGCTACATCATCTCTCTCCCTTTTAGAGCAAAAAAAAAGGCAAACTATTCCATCCCTTACTCCTGTATTTTCATGCCTTTCCAGTTGTCTCTTTTTTAACACTTGCCTAGCTTTATTGCGCTCCCAGACAGAATAGGAAACCCCATTCAGCACCCTGGCAAGAGTGGCTAGAATGAAACAGCACTCATTCATTCACAGATGAGTTGCAGCTAAATTACTAACAGACCCGCGAAGCAGAATGTCCATGCTGGAGCAGGTACACCCCCAAGTCAGTGGGGGACCCCCACCAGAGCATAGCAAACAAGTAAGTGCAAAGGAGCAGCAGATGAAAAGAGAAACAAGGAGCAGCAAAGAGAAACCGCTACATACTGACCCCTAACTCCTGTGCCACCCACCTATCACCTCACCGAATGTACTAAGTGTAACCTGAGTCAGTAACAAGTGGGGAGGAGATGTGTCTGGAATGAAGTTAAAACTGTGAAAAGGGGGAATAAAAGTGTTTTCCTCAAAGTGTTTTAAGTGTTTGTTATCTTTGTTTTCCAATGCCCAAATCAGTAATCAAACCTTTATGTTAGCGGTAAATAAATTACTTTAAATTCCCCAACTGGAGTCTGTTTTGCCAACAACAGTAACTGGTGAATGATTCCCTTGTCTTTATTTTGACCCATAAGTTTTCTCACTCTGTTTTTCCTGTTTTCTCTGTTCCTCCCCCAGACCTGTCCTGCTGTGGGTGTGGAACTGTGCAAGCTTGGCTGCTAGCTGAATCCAACACATCACAATAAGAAATGTGTATACATTTATTGGGAGTACAAATCTTACAGTATAACAAGCTGTTTCAGGAAAGGACTTGCTTGTTTAAATTCAAGTCTCTTGCAAATAACATTATTCATGCTAATTAAAAACACTTCATCAGAAATTATAAGTTAAATAGCACCAAAAGAACACCTTAAAAAAAGCCCCCTCCCACCCAATGCAAAGAGTCCGATTTATTCTTTTTCTTCAAAAAGAAAAATAATCAGCCAATATAAACCCTTTAGGAGTTGCTTTTTGTAAGAATTTGCTAACCTGTAAAGAATACTGTTTTCTTTACAGAAATGTTTTCCAATAGATGAGAGAGATGCATTTGAGCATCTATTTCAGAACCTTTCTTTACTTGAAATTGAGAAAATTAACTAGGGCTATGTACATTATTTTGATTACTTTTGGCAATTTTGAGGAGTAACATGGGATATTAATATTAAGAAACTATCAGTGCTTCTGTGCTAGTTTGCTCTAGAGCACTTCCTCAGTGTATAACGCAGCAGACAGCAGGGAAAGAATTGCTGTTAAGTGACAACCTAGCTTTTATTAAGACACTGATGTATATACATATCTATTGTAATTCATTTACTGAATGGTTAACAGTAGACAGTGATTGTGATAAAAGATGAAAAGTCAGAGATAGCTAGCTCATGGCAAGAAACTGAACTAAATTACAAAGAGCATACTGACCAGCATGCTAGATACCTTTTGGTGCACAACAGAGTAACTCTTCTGGTCCAATGTCAGCATAAATAAGTGAAAGACAACACAGGAATTACATTTCATCTTTATATTGTACTGACTCTATTGTTATCACATCTGTCATGTCACACTTAGGAGAGAAAATAGCATTTAACAATTTGTTTTGGCACTAATGATTCCAGCTAGACCTTTGATTATCAGTTACATTAGTCTCTGCCACCAGTCCCTAAAAAGGGAAAATTTGTCCCTGACAAAGTCATTCAGCAAACTCCAAATTTCCCTTCAATTCAATACACTCATGAAATCTCATACACATAAGATGTGATGTGTTAAGACTTGAGCAAAACTTGTATTCTCCCTACTGCAATCCATAATATTTTTATATTAGCTTCCTTTAGAAAGTACAACAAAGGTTCTAGCTCTGCTTGGTCAATAGTCTGCATTTCTTAAAATGTTACCAAATTTCATACAAACCAAAAGCAAGTTTTGTAGACTCCTTCTAAAACCACAGAATTAATCTTTGAAATCTAGGTAAAGGGGAGAGGACTGCAATAGTTTCAGGATTTAACATTTTCTACAATTCCCTGATGACTAAATTGAAAGAGTTATCAAACCAAGAATATTTTGAGTAAATTGAAAAATGCTACCCTGCCATAACTCACTGCAGAAAATTTTCTTTCTTTTTATACAAGATTACATCAGACTGTGAGGCATGTGATTAATTATATACATGTGTAAATAGCATGTGGAGATCTCTTAGTTAATGTAATAGTTCATAGTGTCATTGGTGCCTTCCATTCAAACTTATTTCATATAAAGTTTTATTTCATTATTAAGCTTCTTTTCCCAGTCAACACAGTCAGAAGAAAGACTCTGCAGATGCAATTCCCAAAAGAAGTGTGCTTACTAACTACGAAGGTGAAGAATATTGTTGCTATCAACACACATGTATAATTTTCTTGTGTCTTTCCAAGTTAGGATAACAGTCCCTATGACCATGATCATTTGCTTCCAAAGAGATGCCACAAATTACAACCTGTAAAGCTGAGAGCCAGTGTTTTAACTGTGCAAGAAGGAACTCTTTAGACAATTGTAGTACTTTTCGTAAGAAACCAATGTAAGAAATTTTGGAGGACTGAAATAATCTCTGCTAAACCAGTGCTATTTAGTAATAAATTAAAAAAAAATATACAGAATTACAGTAACATGATTTTATATTCCATACTGATATTTCTCTAGTCTTTGGGGGCCCGAAAACTTCTGGCCAGTCTGGATACTGGATGTTTGACTGCAAAAAGCAAATTTAAATCTCTGTCACTGAGTCAAGAAGAAACTCCAAACCCAAAATGAACAAAGCAACTTCAGCCACACTTGTAACTAAACCAGACCCAAACTGAAAATGTATTTGTTCAATTTCTGTTCTTTTAACCACACAAAATCATCTAGCTTCAATCTAACAGTAGATGGACATCTAGTGGTGTAACATAATTGACTCCTTTTTCCAAGCAGCTTCATATATTCAAAGCCCTATCAATAGAAATGCTTTCTAGCATATTAATAATTAAAATACCATATACACACTTAAAGGCTCTATTTTCACCTGTGCTTTACCTGCCGCCTTAATTTCATAAAAGTACCACCAGTAGAAATCAGGGGTCTGGGTTCAAATTAAGAAGCCTTCCATCAAGGAACGTTTCATTTTGTGGTGAAAAGTGTTTATTATAATCAATAGGTAAGGGTTCAGCCCTGAAAATACAATACTTAGGTACTTTATGTAACAATAAACTGGTGGTAATTAGCATAAAAATAGGTCAACATCAGATAGTCTGTTTTAAAAAAAACATTTTATGCATTAGAGAATATACACGAACTCCGATCTGTTAAAACAGATTTGCTCTGGAACAGCCCAACCAAAGCAGGCCCACAAATACAGATATAAGGAGTTGCTCCTACAGAGCTGATAAAAGTATAAGCAACGTTTTTCTAAATTATTGCAGAATCCATTCAATTGCATATACAGATTCAACAACTTCTTGATGAAACAGGTGTTCATTTTCAACGATGTTCTGAACAAACAGCAGTCATTGTTTAGCAAGATATTTTATCTTCCTTAACTTCTTGTCACTTTGGTGCATGCCTCTAAGTCTAAGGTCTGCCCAGGTCTTTAAAATATTAACCATCACATGTCTAAAATAATTTTATCTGGTGCTTACTGTACTGAATCAAACTGGGTAACACAAACCTAAAATCTTTTAATGTAGAATAAAGAGATTATTCGACATACTTAACATGACTAAAATAATACAAATGACAAGGGGGGCGTCCAATACAGTGATTAATTTTATTATTTATTTTACAGTAGTGACAACTTCTGTCATAGTCTTGCTGTACTTGGAACTATAAAAATAGAAGGAAATTACCTATAGTGTGACTAGACATAAAACAGTACAGTCCACAGAAGCAATGAGGTAACACTGTCCTCGCTAACCAATAGGCTTAGCATATGAACAACATCTCACATAGAAGGTTTTGAAAGCACCTTGTGAAAGGAGAGTGCTAGGGAAAGGATAGTCTCTTATGTCACTCATAAGAGCAAGGGTTTGGAAGGCAGTTCAATACAGGGGCCCTTAAAGGTTCACACACAGTGCCTTTCTTTAACAAGAAGATGGAGGAAAATCATAGGTAAAGTGTATGTGATGCCAGTTCTTAAAATGGCAACAGGGGAGATCTCTATAGAACCTGAAAACAGCATATGCAACTTCTGTTTCTGAACAAAGTGATCAACGACTGTAACAACTCAGAAGTTATATGGAAATGGCAGGAAATAAGGTGAAGAGCTATGCCAGCGATACAAATACTCTGGTTTGTCAAAGCCTAGTACAGTAAGTTGCGCAAGTATCTCGTATCACTGTGTATGTAATAAACAGCCTGTGAAATTAAATGCTGTTAAATCACAGGGGAGAAAACACTACATTAAGTACGTAATGGCAGATGCTAAATTATCTATCCTTTCTCAGGAAAGTGAGTCATTCTGGAGAGTTCTCAGAACTTCAGTCAATGCTCAGCAGTGGTTATAAAGGCAAATACAGTGTTAGGAGTCATTATGAAACAGAATAAAACAGTACATCGGCATACAAAATTAATGATACAATTCTAATACTGCACACCATTCTGGTCACCCCATCTCAAAGAAAACATAGATGAGATTGAAAAGAGCTTCAAGGATAAATCAAAGATACTGAGAGGATTCTGTTCAAGCAGAGATTTAATGTATGAAGAAAGAAATAACTGAAGAGAGAGAAAAGAAAACCACAAACTTAGGGGCAACCTAAAATATGTGCAGGATGTGATCATAATTTCTATAAGCAGGGGAGAGAGGGCAAAAAATTAAACTGCACAATGGGGGGGGGTGTTTTTTTTTTTGTTTTGTTTTTTTAAAGGGAATGTTATCTCATACAACAAATTTAAACTACAGAGCACATTCCCACAAAATGTTTTGAATGCCAAAAATCAAAATGTGCTAAAGCAACAATTAGACTAATTCATTGAAAATAAGCCCAGCAAGATGTATCAGAAGCAATGATGTGAGTTCAACCCACAGACAGCAGGAAGCTGAGACAAAATACTACACTGAATTTGCCCTATTCTTGTATTTTTTCCACAAGCATCAACTACACTCCAGTCAGGGGAACACAGGACTACAGTGGCCCATGTTCTGACTCTGTATTGCCACAACAGAGTGAAAGTAACCATGGAGGAATTCAAACACAGACACTTGATAGCAAAACATGTGGAAGACCAAATTATATCAAAGTTTTGGGGCTTTGTTTTTTAACGCCTGGGAGCATTAAAAGCTATGGCTGTTGTCAAATGAAAATAGGTAAGGCAATATGCAAAACTTGGGTAAGAACCATCACCAACATGCAAATGTCTACCCTTCCAGCATATGTTTGGAAAAATGAGGAGATGAAGAGGCAGAGAAGCAAGAATCAAAATCAGGAGGCAGGAAGAGGAGCTGGGAGACATCAAGTTATAGCATTATGGGACACACAAGGAAAAAAGGGATGAAAACATCTCAAAGAGGAAGGACAAATGAGAATGAGCTGATTCTGTCTCATTAGCAGCAAATGAGTATGAAAGAGAAACAAAGACCTGAATTTCTTCATCTGATACTGCCTCTGCAAAAAGGCAAGAGCTGGAGGGAATAAGATAAAGACAACATATAGAGCTAAGATCTTCTCAGAGCATACTGACTGCAAAAGGAAGGCAGGAAGAAGAGATAAGAAAGCAAGCATTGGATGAAGTTAGGAAGGAAGGCACATAAGGAAATTAGATTGTGGGAAGCAAGGGATACTCAGGGCAAGTATCACCAAAGGTAAGAAAAACCGAGGCAAAGGACCACCTGGATGTGGAATCTGGGTTTGTGCCAGTGGAAAATGGATGTAACAGAAAAGGATGCCAGGAGACCTGTAGGGATGTTAGAATAGGAATTATAACAATAGGGAAGTGGAACAAATTGGGGGTGGGGGGCAACACTATAACGCAAAAATGCAGGGAGGAGAAAGATTGGCAAGTTTAAATGCATAAAATGCATAGAAGCTCAAAGAAAAATAGGGTTCCCCAGTACCTGTAGAGCAAGCCCTTGTCAGGTATGTGGAATCCAACACTTGCAGTGAGAAGTGGAGGACAGCAATCAGTATCACTGGCAACTACCAGAATTTGCTTCTCCAGAAGGTGCTCTCACTTATGACTGAGTTCTTACCACAGATGCATGTACTTAATGCTTTTTCCAGCCAACTTGAGTGACTGAAGCAGTGAAGCTTCTGCCCGTCATCATCAGCCCTAATAATGTTTGTCTACTTCCTGTTACTGCCTTCTACATAAATAGTAACTTCATGTGATATTTAACAACCTTAGTAACTGGAAGTGATTTTCTGCACAGTACCTTGGAAGACAAGAGTTAACCATAGATATAAAAAATGTCTGTGATACATCAACATCAATGGAAAGAACTGATGGTTCTTCAGCTACAAAAGCAGATTATTTTAATATCTGACTCCAAAACTAAAATGCTACTACAACCAAAAGGCAAAAATTGATACATATGAAGTCTTAGCCACTGTCAAGACCTCACTAACTTACACTACTTTTTGTACATTTAAAAGCTTCTTGTAGAATTTTACAGCAGATTAGTAAGAAACACACAAGGCATTTATTATCTGAGGAGGGCCAGTCACCAGTGACCATTAATTAGTGAAAAATTAATTCTCCCCAAGTGACATTTCTGAATCCCGATTAGCTAGAAGAGACCTTAGTTTATGTAAGAGAATAAACTTTTTTGACACGCAGATTTAAATCAGGAATAACATTATCTGTTGTTCTGCCCAGTTCAGTCTCCTTTTCATCATGCATGTCACTCTGGATACTTCAGAGTTGTATTCGATCTGTAAATGGTTTAGTCTGAAGCCATGATACAGAAATTAATTTTAGGCTATACGAGTTATGCCACTATGTCTGAACATCAAATTGAAGCAGACCTTGACTGAAATTCCTTGTTCATTTGTATGGTATCATTAAATAAATATTGAACCAATACACCTTTATTCAGAAAAATCCTTTAGTGTAAACTGGATCTTTCCTGTGCACAGGTAAGTAGCATAAAACATACTGTGAAAGAAAAAAACCAAACAACTTTATTAGGAGCACAACCAAAAGCAAAGCTATGAAGATTACAAGAGCTGCCCCCTACATAGCAAATCACAAAAACCAAGTCATCTTTACACAGAATATTACTGCATTTAATATCAATGCAGTCTGTAAAGCACAAAAGGGATAAGGAAGAGAATAATACAGAATGGGAACGCTACCTCTGTACCTAAGAAAATCAGGGAGGAAAAGTAATATTTTAGTATTTCAGTACCTAGTATTCCTGCATTTAGCTGCACCTCTTACTAAATCTATCATCAGAAAACAGGTTGAAAATTCACACACTCATAAAGGAAAGCTTCAGAATAAGTTGCCAGGCAGTATTTTTGCATCTCGTGAAAACAGTGCCTTGCAATAAGCTGTATTTTCAGAAGCTACGAAGTGTTATAGACGCTCGTGACAAAGTGGAGGAGCCAATCTGTATTAAATAAAAATTGAATTTATTAGCAAGCGATAAGAGAGCAAAACAGCGCTCGGCAGCCGGGGAGACAGTGCTCCGCCAAAAGCTCGCAGCTTTATGTTATAGTTACATTGCTTATATACAGTTCATGCACCTCTTTCTTGTAAGTCTCCGCCTTGTCCTGCTCCTTCTTTCTTCACTCGTGCAGGTTTGTTACTAGGCAGATTCGGTCGATCTTCTCAAAGGATGAGTGTCCTTTGATGTAGAATGTCTTTTGATGTGGAGAAGTACAGTCTTGGCAGAATTAATCCCCTTATCTGGTAAATTTGTAGCTGTTGTCTTTTCCCTCCTTATCTAGTAAGTTATAGCCGTTGCCCTCTTCCCGTGACCTTTACGCACCATTTAAGCAAGTCTTGTTATTTACACAAGGCATCTACTAAATCTCAATATGTCTCTTCCCCCTCCCCGATTTCATGAACAAAGTTAACCCGTTCATTACACAAAGTATTTCAAGCACCTCCATGAAAAAGTGAGGAAAGAAAGAAAAAAACCCCACCCCACTCTATTTTAAAATACAGCAGTAATACGTTTAGGCCTCTCCAGCGGCTTGCAAACGCGGGAGAGGCGGGCCGGGGGCTCGCGCAGGGTCGCGAGCCCTTCCCTCAGCCGCCACGTGCAGCCGCACGCCAGCGCTCCTCACTGTCCCGTCCCCGCCACGCACGCGCCCGCCAAACCCGAGAACCCCGCCCCCTCACACGTGCCCGAGCATGCGCAATACAACCCTCACACCCGCCCGACGTGAGCCATCTTCCCACACCTTTTTTACTACAAAAAAAAAAAAAAAAAAAAAAAAAAAAAGGCGCTGCCTGGACGCATGCGCACTCCGCCCCCGCGGCCCCGGGCGCCAGGGCGGCCGCTGTCAGGGCAGGTGGGCGTGGCCAGGGGAGAAGGCTGTTGGGATGGGGGTGGGGCGGCGGCGGCCCTGGCGGGGTGAGGCAGGCGGGGGAAGCGGGCGGGCGGGCGCGGAGCCGGCGGCGGGGTGGGCTCGGAGGGGCGTTGCTGCTGGTGGCGGCGGCGGCACCGGCAGGGAACTGGCCATGGACGCAACCACGCTGGAGCTGGATGCGGTGAAGTTCGCGCAGCTGGCAGTGCAGCGGGACCAGAGCGGGCGCTACCAGGAAGCGGTCTTCTACTACAAGGTACGGCGGGGGCTGGCGGCAGCCGGTTCCCTCAGGGCGCCGGTGTCCCCTTCCCCTTCGCCGCGGGCCTCCCTGAGGCCCTTGAGCTACTGGGAGGTTTGCGCTCCTCCCCTCAGCCCCCAGAGGGCCGGGCGAGGGAGGGAGGAGTGGGCCCCTGCGGCCCGGCCCGGCCCGGTCGTGCCGTGCCGTGCCGTGCCGTGCCGGCGGGAAGAGGTGCGCAGGGCTAGCGCTGCCTCAGCCGCTCCCCTCCCTTGGCGGGTACGCCCTGGAGACCGGAGCGCTGCTTGCCCTCGGAGAAGACGTGGCGGTTCCAGCCGAGAAGAAAGCGGAAGGCCGAGCGTGCGCGTCGGAAAGTTTGCCTCTCTCCGGAGGAGCAGCGTCCTTCAGGGCAGGTTGCGAAACGCGTTTTCCCTGCGTTTTGTTTTCAGGTGGGAACAAGTACTGGCCGTGCGCTGCTGTTTACTGACGGCCTTAGGGGTGGCACTGCAGCTACAGTACTTGGAAAGCGGCTGCGGGCACTTCTTCCAGCTGCTGGAGGCACAACCCCCCTCGGTGCTTCTCGGGAAGCTTCGTCGTAACCTAGCTAAAAATGTCTCTGCCCCGATGGTTCTCCGCTTTCATTCCCGGCCTCTCCTCTACCCCCACCAGGCCTGAAAGACTGTTCAGTTTTATGTTGGAGATATAAGCGCAGCACATTTTGGAGAACTGCAAGTGGGCATACTGCAGCTCTTGAGTACGCAGTTGAAAACAACTCTGTTGTATAATCAGGCATCAAATAAGTAGAGAAGTACATGGTGAAATACAAGATGCTCAGCAGTGAGCTAGCTTCAGATCACAACCTACGAGTAACGTGTGTTTAACCACATGTGAATATTCTTTCTACTAGGGATCTGGTTTTATTATTTCAATACAGCTTCAGGTTGGTGTAACCAAGGGTGTGATGAGGTTGATTCAGTGTCTTCCTCAATATCTATAGACTTACTACTGGTATTTAGTGGCTTCTGTGCAACCAGTATGTGTTTTTCACCTGTGTAAGTGGTCTCACTTTCTTAGATTTATGTTTTGCAAAGTTACATTAAAGTTCCATATCCCACTGGCTTTACTTCTCACCTGCAAGAAGGGATTTCTTTGAAGCCCATGTTTGTCCTTGTTGTAGTAACCATTCCACATATTCTGTTATCCTGCCAAAGTTATTTTCTTCCATTAACTTGCTAAGAGCTCTGTAGTTGGCCTTTTGCTTTGTGAGTACTAGGTGTCTTTGAAATGTATAAAAAGCATAGTGTTATTATCATGGTGCCCTATGCATGTAAGTGTGAAAGGATAGGAAGAGGAGTATTTTTTTTTAAACCTGGTTGTTAATGTAGGGTGAGCTAAGTTTATATGTGTAAAGTATATATATGCAAAAGTTATAGTTACCCATAATAATGCTGATAAGCTCTGTGCTTATCAGCAACAGTGTGTGTGCATGGTCTGATAGCTATGTGCAGTACTGCTTTGTTACAATGCATTTCTCAGTATATCTAGAAGAAATTATTGAATGCTCTTCAGAAGAATACTGTCTTTTTGTGCAAATAATCACTCTTGCATGCTTTTGTGCAGTGTATGGAAAAATCTTTTTCACTTGCTGTATATGGGTGATATTCTTGCTAAGAGCAAAAATGCATCCCTGGCAGTCTCGGTGCACTTCAAGCTACACATGACAAAGACTGTAATCTGGACAATGTTTTCTGGTATGCAAAAGCTAGGCCACAGAGCAGCACAATTATGGACACTGTTATCTAACAGGAAAGTTTTAAATCACAACTGCAGCTGAGATTTTTGGTATTCAGACAGGTGACTTGGCAGTCCAAGATCAGGTATTGATTCTTGTGTCAGATTATATGTGAAGGTGTTGGTGTTCAAACCTATTGTGATCAGGAGGAGTGAGAGCAAACTCAGCAGATATTGTTAAAGCAGAATTCTTTATGTATGATTTAGCCTCGATAGGTTTGGCTTTCTAGATGTTACTTGAAGAATCACTGTCAATGTTAGATTAAACAAGAGTAGTTACAAACTATCATCTAGTATTTTGGGGGTACTTATGAATTTTTTTGGACAGTGCAAATAAGCTCTGGCCTGTCACCAACTTTCTTGTCAACTGCTCTAAGTGGTTCAGAGCTCACTGATGCAATTACTAAGCATGTGGGAAAGCTTGGGTGCTGAATTGGATTCTGCAAGAAGTTGACCTTAAGGATGAAGCATGGGAAATGCTACAGTGTATTGGCAATAGACAGCAAACGGACCTGTCTGGATCAACTTCCTATGGCTAGCAAGTGCTGGTTGTCTTCCTGCTATCATGTAACTTTCATAGAACCCTAGAGGAGGGCTGCACGTGAACCAGCTTAGGGTAACTTGCTAATGGTGCTCTACGGAAATGTCAGAACCATATTTGGGCACCTGATGACTTCAGCAAAACAGCTGAAGACAGTTGCTAAGTTTAGCTGTAGACCAGCAGTTAGCAACTTGCAAACTGATGATCAGTAGTTAGCTTAGTGTGACTGTGGCACACTACTTATGCCAAAGAACAGTAGTGGCATTGAAGAGATCATAAATACTAACTCTGAATTGTACATCCATCTTGTCACTGGGAACAGTTGGCGTGCTGGCTCTGCAGGCAGTTGGTTAACTGCTTCAGTCCTTTAGAGGCTTAATTTATAAAAGACTGTCTACGTCTTAAGACCAAGCAAAACAGTTGTGCTTGAAATCATAGAAGCAACATCAATTATGCATTGGTTTTGCAGCACTGGGTTGAAAATCCACATTTGTTCTTTGCATCGTGTGTAGACAACTTAGTATTATGATACAGCACCTGTTTGGTCAGTCTGTACTTGTGGTATGTCACAGACAAATATATACATCCTTTGAGCAGATATCTGTAGTGCACGTTTTTTCCCCCACAAAAAATAGTTGTATGCTAGCCCTTAACAGTAGTTAATTGCTACATATAAATGGAACAGTAATTCTATTTACCTTTCTCTTGCTGTGGACGTTTTATGGGATGTAATATGGTGATGGATGTTTACAGGGAGTATGTGGTACTTGGTTCTCTGATGCTTGCCAGTGAAAATTTGTCCTGGTAACAAGTACAGGCTGCATCAGGATCAGTTTTAAGCTTGGGCACACTAGGCAGATGTGTATGGGAGCAAACTGCTAAGCTTGACAAAAATCATGGCCATGAAGCACACAAGAGACCCTCTGGCCATGGCTCTCTGCTTGCCCTATGCAGAACAGCCTCTCTGAGCACCATTTTTGTAGAGCAGCTCTCTAGTTACTGTTCTGCTTCCTACATACTCAACCTGCTACATGACCGCCTCCTCTTTTCTACTGCTACTGGGAAGACAAGCACTGCCACGAAAGTGTGGCTTTTTTCTATGCCAATAATGAAGACAAAATTAGGTTTTTATCCTCGTTTTTGTGAGTGACAAATTTCAATTCTCCATATGCTTCTGAGACTCTCAGCTTTGACTGTTTATTACAACCCTGCCAAACCTTACATGTTTTTCATAAATTTAGTGAATGGATAGATAGCTCATGCAACTGAAGGTGTTTTTTCTTAATAGATTTGTGCAGTATGGAAAAAGCCTTAATGCGGATAACGTACTGTGCATCTGAGCTGGAGGTCTATGCTCCCTCCTGGAAGTAGACTTTCATCAATATCTAGTGTTTTGTGTACATACAAACATTTAAAAACCAAAAGTTTGAGGAGCTAGGAAACTTTAAATTTGTAAACTTTCCAGATTTGATAGCTTTATATGAGTAATATTAAAAGAAAAGACTTTCTAAACCAAAATTCTATGCATTTGATTCTGAAAAGCTTTTATATTGGTTTACTTTCATTATTATAAGATTAAATGCAAATAACTTGTGAGTAGTTCATTGGTTTTTTTTAACCTTAAATCCGCAGCTTTAAAAATAAAAGGCGGTTTGTGGCTTGTGAGCTTTACTTAACTGATTTCAGTGCATGCTTGAAAAATTTTACTTAAAGTCTCCTAATTCCCTGCATTACTATGTAGACAGGCCTAAGATCTGGCCTTATAGAACCTCAGAAGGTTTTTTTAATAGTCTTATAGGTTGTGCCATGTTTGAGAAATGGAACGTGATCTCATTTATCACTTAAAACTTGTTCTTTCCACCAGAATTTCCCTGCAGCCACTGAATCTTTTTGCAGATGTAGAGGCTTGCTTTCATGCAACTTATGGGTTCTGTAGGCCCTCTGTTTATGGAAAGTGGTTTTCTAGGCAGCAAACGTTAACTTTGCCTCAAATTCTTTTCCCTGCAGGAAGCTGCACAAGCCTTGATTTATGCTGGGATGGCAGGGTCCAACCTGGAAAATATTCAAGAAAAAATAAATGAGTACTTGGAGAGAGTTCAAGCTCTCCATTCAGCAGGTGGGTAAGGAGCTTTCTAATTAAACCTCTGCTTAAATTAATTGGGTGGAAAGCCTTTTTGTGTTGTGAAATACGTATCAATGATGTTTGCTCTGTTTTTCATTATTCTAATTTTCTTGTCCTTTGTGAAGGACCACAAATATAATGAGCACATCAGTGCTTTGAATTCTGATACGTCAGTAATGATACGAAGACCTACTTCCTAAGGACTTGGGTGTGGGTATTCTTTCCTTTTACATATTCTTAGGAACCATATCTGTAGAGCAAACCTGAGAAAGTAATTAAATATAGCAACAAAAATTAATGAGGAACAAATCAAAACTTGCATGTAAGCCTCAGCTTCATGATGGATTTGAAATAAGTGGGTTCTGGTATTTGTGTAGAATTACTACCTTTGAGAGGGTAAAAGAGCTTTTTGCTCTCGTAGGGGTTTCCTTGTTTGATCCAGTTTCAGTGTTTGTACTTAGACCAAAACCTCAAATTTTTGCACTTCTCAGTTAGAATCATAGAATCACTTGGCCAGAAAGGGACCTTGGGAGGTCTATAGACCAATCTCGTGCTCAAAGCAGGGTAGACATTGATTTTTGGACCAGGTTGCTCAGGTCCATTCAGGTCCTGAAAATGTCCTTTCTAAGGACAGAAATTCCCTGATGCCTCTGGGCCCTGTGTTCCAGGGTGATTTATTTTTTTTCTTTTATATCTAGTTGGATTCTCACATGTTTCAATTCACAGCCACTGGCTCTTATTCCCTTTCTTTGCACCTCAGTGAAGAGCCTGAATCCATTTTCTTGATAACCTTGCAGTTACTGGCAGGTCGCTGTTAGGTCCCCACAAAGCCATCTCTCCTCCTGGCTGGACAAGCCATGCTCCCGCAGCTGCTTCTCAAAAGGCCAAGTCCTCCAGCCCCAACCATCATTAGGGACCTGAGGTTGGATGTGATATTCCAGATACAGTCTAATGAGTGCCAAGTAGAGGGTGGTAATTGCTTTCCTCCATCTTGTGGCTGTGCTCCTGCTGACGCAGCCCAGGGCGCTCTTAGCCTTCATTGCTGCCAGGGGCCTGCTGGCTTGGGCTTACCCAGCTGTCCCCCAGGACCCCAGGCCCTTCTCCGCAGAGCTGTACCCCGCAGGGTGTTAGTCTGTCCCAGCCACAGGGCATAGCGTTTGTCCTGGTTGTATTTCCTGAGGTTACTGTTAAGCTGTTACTGTAGCTTGTCTGTCTCTCTTTGAACAGCAGCTGTGTCCTTCAGTGAATCAGTTTGGTGGGGTCTGCAGCCTTGATGAAAGTGCATTCCATTTTCTCCTTCAGGTCATTGAGGTGTTAAATGAGATAGAGACCTAAGGAACTTGCATATTACTGTAGGTGATGTATTTTCACAAATGATGCAATATTTTACATAGTTAAACATCCTTGTCCTTAGTGCAGTATGAAAGAGATTTTATTTACATTATTTGACACCTGAAGGTATCCTGAGACTGTATGTCTACTTTCAGGGGTGATGGTGTTTTCTTGTCCTTGCAAAGATGTTTTTAGCCAAGTTTGGAAGGATTTGGATTCCAGCCAAGAAATAGATACTACGCATCTGATTAGAACTGCTAGTGTTTCAGTACCATGTTAAGGATGTTTTTACATGTCCACTGCTGTAGAAAGCTAAATACTTTCTTTTTCATTTAGTTCAGTCGCAGAACACCGACCCTCTGAAGTCAAAACAACAGTTGGACTTGGAGCGTGCTCACTTCCTAGTTACACAGGCTTTTGATGAAGATGATAAAGGCAATGCAGAAGAAGCTGTAGAGTTGTACACAGAAGCGGTGGAACTCTGTTTGAAAACAGTATGTTAAGCTACAGGTTAACTTGGTGGAATTATGTGATGGTAAGAAATTCTTCCACTTACGCAAGTGACTGATCCTTAAAGACTGGCTTAAAAATGGAGTACCTGTATTTCCAAAAACTATTTTAAAAATCTTTTTTTCCTTTTTTTTTTTTTTTTTTTTTTAGTGTTTCTTCCAGTCTTTATGTTATGTTGCTATTCAACACTGTAAATTTATGGGGACTTGTGATTTATATATTTTTCTTGAACTGGATTATACTATAAAAATAGAAATATTCTGGAACTTTTTTCATGTTAATTTTTGCCCTGGAGCAAATGCAACACTAAAACAGGAATTAAAAACAGTTAAAACTGAAGATGACTTGCTAATATGTCAGTCATATTACTTTCTGACTAGATTAAAGGAAGTAATTTAAGGGAAATTTTTGCGTGTAACACTTTCTGAAAACATAATGGTCTACTGATGCCAAAACTAGTAAAAATACTACTTGATTACTCAGTGCTCAACATTAAAACTGTTACGAGTTAATTCAATTCACACTGAAATTAATGGTAAGGATTAATTTGCCATTATGTAAATGATGGAGAATATAATTAACAGGTACTGCTTTTTTCCCTTAAGTCCAGTTGTCTTAACTAATTACAGGAAGAGCTCACCATCATAATGTAACTCCACCAAGTCTGTTTTTCTTTTTCCCTTCTTTTCCCTTTTTATAATGTAAATATACGTGGGCTGTTGGGAGGGGAATGTTACTTTTGCTACATGGTAGAGTAAAATCTTCTTTTCTCTGAATTCTGTAACGTGGTTTTATGTAGGCTAAAGAACCCTGGTCATACAGTGTAACCAGATCAAGAGTTAGTAGAACTGTTCTAGTTTTTCCACTTTGGCTGTTGGAGCAGAACATTTTCAGCCTATTAGATAAAACTTACTGCAGCACCATACTGTTTTTCCTGTGCTGTGTTCCTCCTTCTGTTGTGTCAGTGCATGCAAATATTACTTGCATATGTTGAAGTTAGTCTGAAATTATCTTATATTAACAACTGCTTTTACCAGGTATTTCGTTAGGTACGGATACTGCTCAAGTTTCTTTTAATCTTGACTAGCATATTCTTTTGTTGAGATGACTGTAGGCTTTGTCCCTCAGGGTGATCAAAAAGTACCTCTTTCCCAGGATGAAAGAAGATTGAAGGAACTCTGCTATCTTGAAGCTTTACTTCTGTCTTTCTCCTCAGTATATTCAGGTGGAGAGATTTGTTTCTTCCTTACCCTTGAAGTACTTGGAGAGTAGCCATTCCTCCTCTTCTATGGCTTGACTCCTAGATGAGTGTGCTGGTATTCCATCTCCACTGCTTACCTTCATACATCTTTCAAAGTCTTTTCCAACCAGGAACTCTGGAGTGTAATTTACTTGGAAATGAAAATAATTGCTTATGGAGGGTGTTTCTAGTTTGTTTCTTGGGGTGAAAGTAGCTTGCCTTTTGTTTCCTCAGTTGACCTAGCTGACCTGGGAGAATTGGTCCAGGTACAAAGCTAGAACCTGAAACTTGCTTGCTGGTGTCACAGGAGAAGCCACACCTCATGTTGTGCCTCTTGCAGATTGTTTAGGTGCAGTAGCCATGCTTCATCTGTAAGGAAAACAAAAGTGTGAACTGTCACAGCTTGACCTCCCAACTGGCAACAGAAGTTAGCACTCTTGATATCTGTTTTGGTGCCCTGTCATAGATTATTTTATACCTTAGATGTGCAAGAACAAGAATTTCAACTTGCAAGCAATCTTACTTGTTTGTGTTTTATGAAAGTAAACATTAAAAAAAAAAATTTTCCCTAAGTCATCATGATTATTTTTGACTCATTTGGGGAAAAGAACTGGAACACATATAAGCTCAGTAGTATACATAACATTTGTTTTTGTCTTCTTTCTGCCCATAGTGTTTTAATATGGTTAATTCTTCTGGCAAATTTTTTGTGTATACAGGGTTTCCCATGCTGAAGAATTTTAAATATCGCTTCCATTCTATGAACATTCACTAGAACAGCAAAATCATATTTGCTTACTTAGATGCTTCTTATGCTGAGATTTTTAAAAAAAAAAAATATTTGCTCATTTCAAAAGGGAATTGGAAAAAATAGCTAGTTACTGTTTGCTGTAATCCATAAGTGTGGAATTGACAAACTGAGCTTATAAAACCTGCAGGTTTTTTGGATGTGTAGCTTTTTCTTTTATTTTGTACATAAGGCTACTGAAACTTCAGAAGCAGGCCTCCAGTCAAAACTGAAACAGCTGGCTCGACAAGCACTGGATAGGTGAGTATGGCCAATGTTAGTAAACAAACTTGCTGTCAGGGGTAAGTGCACTCTGAGTTGGATTCTCAATCTAGCATGTCTGTTCTGTACTGCAAAGAGTATGGATTGTGGGTAGACCTAACTGCTGTAGAGTTCTCCTTGGAGATGGCTGTCAACTGCTATACTGCTGAATACAGCAGTTGTTTTGTCAACCGTCTGGGAATTTTGGGACATGCAGAATTAGGAAAGGACTGTGTATTCGTTAGTACCAATGCACTACTTCAGTCTTCAGAGATATAAATCAGAGTACTATACTACAATTTTCAGCTTCTATAAAAATGCTGAATTCAGGCCAGCACTAAGGGTGTCAGCATCCCTTCGTATGGAAGACAGGTTGGTAAATGGGAAATACTTATCTTGATGGTAGCAATCTAATGGTATGGGTAGATCTAATGGAATGGAGTCTATATCTGAAACAAGATACACGAGTGTAAGTTCCATGTAAGTCTTCTTAAATTAGCTGTATGATGGCAAATAATGGACCATCTTGGGCTAAGTTTCAGTATAAGCTGGTTTTCAGCACTTCTCTGTGCTCAAAAAACCCCCCACATTTTGCATATATGTGACTGTCCAGCAGCTTAATGCAACAACGACAAAATATGGCTCCTGAATACACAGTCTTCGAGCAGTCGAAATGCTGGGTTGTGAGAATGCTAGTGGATTTTTACTGCTATTGTAGTTGCTAGGTAAATTAAATCTTGAAGGTATGAGAGAATGCAAATCAGTTTTCTCTCTCTGTGTTTCAGTGGTCTTGTTCTGAGGTTCCAGATAATGAACACTTACACAAATTCTCTGATTAGCATAATTTAAAGGCAACAAAAATCTAACAATTTCTGCCAAAAGTACCTTATATACGAGTTGGAAATGCTATATTTTAATTGATTCTAGAAGAGGAAAATAAATAAGTATTGGCATCAGAAATTGTTTTTCTTAAGAAAAATGGTGTTGGTCAATTTGGGCATTTGCTCATTCCATTTAACATATGTGGGAACATGAACCAAGCAAATCAGTAATTGAACCATAACTATATTTTTATCATTGTTGTAAACAAAATGCATTTTTATTTGCTTTAGAGCAGAGGCACTGAAGGAATCTGTGTCAAAGTCATCTCAGAAGGAGAAGTCAACTGCAGCTAAACCAAATCTGCCAGTCAGAACATTCTTTCCACTGGGACCTGATTTTTCTTTAAATGATAAACCACAGACAATCAGAGCAGTACAAGCTAGTGAATCTCAAGGTCAAAGATACACTGCAGAGGAGATTGAAGTGCTTAGGTAAGTTTTTCCAAAATGTTATTATTTGTGCTCACATCCTTTGTGCATCTTACAGAGTAGATTGAAACAGCCAAAGCATGAGGTGTATAAATAGAGGGTTGGAAAACCACCTCTTACAAACCCCATTGCTGGTATTACCTACACAGTAATAAATTCTTTTATTCTCTGTGGTAACGTAATTAGTGCCTTTTATTCACAGAGCGTACTTTCTAGTTTGTATTTAGAAGACAATTTCTTGTAACTGACTGACAGGATTATTTTTCATAGCCTCATTTTTGTATGTTATACATAACCTACCTGACTGAGTTCATGAAAGATGTGGCTCTGAGAAGCCAAGCTACAAAGATGTTTTTATAGATTATACAACTACTACGTCACTGGAAATTGAGGAAGAATAATATTATGTAGGACTGTGACTCTGTTACATGCAGTTCATTTTGCTTTGATTTTTATTATAGGTGGAATAAGCTACAAATAATCCATAAAACCTTTAGCCTAAATCGTGAATTTTGAAAACTATCAAATATGCCTTAAAAAAACTAAACAACATTGTCTGATAGGTGTTTCAACCTTCCTCCTCCTCCGCATGCAATAAAAAAAGATTGTTACAGAGGTGATGCTGAACACTGTACAGGATTTGATCATAAAAAATCATTTAGTCTGCTTTTTGACTTTAGGGTACTTAAATGGACTGAGGATATGGTCATGAAGACAGAAATGTACGTGTGTTGGAAAAGTTGCAGAGCATTAAGAATTGCCTTATTAAAATTTCGGGTTTTTTCCTCTTGTAGTGTCCACGCAGTGAATGTTTCTGGTTTTGTGGATGGTGGGGGGCCTTTTCGGGGGGTGGGGTGGGGGGGGGGGGGGTGGTGTTTCGGGGTTTGTTGTTCTTTCAGTCTTGCAAGAGAACTACAAGTTGTTTCACATATTTAATAATTATTTGCTTTAAAAATATTTTGCATACCTTTTTCAGTTAACTCCTTGTTTGAAACTTAAATTACATTCACATTGAAATATGATTATTTTTTTAGAAAGTGTTCTGTGCACTTTAGTCAAAAATGTACTAATAAACATATGCAGTATTTTTGTTATTGTTTTTTGACGAAGTGTTCCAAAATACTACCCCAATTAGATGAAATCTAAGTGTTGCTAATTGTTAATTGCTGTCAACTTATCCTAAGACTCTCTTTAATGAGAGTCTAAGTGACTTGAGAAATTCTAATAGACAGATGTAGTTTTAAATGTGACTTCTAGAACTATGAAGAGGTTTGTGGCTGATAATAATTTCTGTCCTGGCATGGTGACTTGTCTGCAGGTATCTACTTGCAGGATTAGTGACTGAGCCATGAAGTACTGCACGTTTCAAACCCAAACATATACAGTGTTTGTTTCATTTTCAAGAGGTAGTTGTCTTGTTTTCAGAAGCACTGTGTCTTGTTAGTTTTTGAAAACTAATTTTGTTGTTACTTTCTGGAACTTAGTCTTTGAAAGATGAGAGAGAGGTTTGTAACTATATATTTTTTTTTCTTATGACTTGCAGAAAGACTTCAAAAATTAATGGCATTGAATATGTACCTTTCATGAGTGTTGATCTGAGGGAACGTTTTGCCTTCCCTATGCCATTTTCGTAAGTGTGATTTGATTACTGAACTTTTTTTTTATTTCCAAAGCTTTCCCATATCTGGTATTTCTATGTTTTCTTTTTCAGAGTTTAAAATTGTTTAAGTAGGCTTTTAAGCATAATTCAGGCAGAGATATTTAAATACTACCACTTTCTTCTTCCAGTCTGATCTTAAAACTTCAGTGTAAGCTGATCCTGCTCTCGAGTGTTTTTGCAGTTGTGTCTTCAGGACTATAAGGACAACATTATATTTGACTTTTTGGAGTATTGGGCTGGGCTGGCAACGTGGGTCCATTTCCCTGATTCTACTGCATGCTAATGAACTTAGCTTTCTCTGCCTCAGCTACCTGTAAAATTAAAGTGATAGCTGTTTCCTCTGTAAAGGACTATTCCAAGGAAGAGTCATATGTAACTGCTAGACCTTCATACATGAGCAATAGTAATGTTAAGATCACATAGCCATAATAGACAAAGACACTTGGGCTTGGTTGGTTGTTGGTTTTTTTCAATTTTCCGCTAAAGGCTTGTCAATCAGACAAGCCTCAATATTTTCAGAACTAAAGAAACTTTTTATTATTAGTTCATCATATTGAAATAAAGTGAAGAATTTGAGTTTCTGTTGATGTAGATAGCTCTTTGGCATTCCCTTCTCCTGTTCAGTCCTGTATGAAGGAAGCTTTTGGGTTTTATTTCATGTTTTTAATATTTTTGCCTTTTTTCCCTAAAAATCAGAAACTTAGCAGTAGTGTTCTTTGAAATTGTTTTACATCTCTGTATACAAAGCTGTGTAATTGTTCTGCCCATATTTTGCACCATCTATCAGACATATATAAGACTGGACATACCATGAAAAGCTTTTCTAAACTGCTATTGATTTATTTCTATTGTTGATTTATTTGCACTTTTTCTCTTTTAAATCTAGTGATAAATGTGGGAAGTTACCATTATCCCCCAAACAGAAAGCAATGTTTGCCAAGTGGGTGCGACCAGATGACATAACAAATAACCCTACAATGATTTATACTGTATCAAGTTTCAGCATAAAGCAGGTAAATTGTTCTTAAAGAGAAATGTGTGCTGCTAGCAGTTTATTGTAGGGGACTTTCTTGTTCAAAAAGGAATCCCAAAATGTGCGAGTGCTTTGCTTGGTTCTCATTGGATTAAATAAATAAATAGTATCACTTCAGAGTCCCTGCATTTTCTAGCCATGAGAATAAACAGGTGTGTTAGCAGTGGAAGTGAAAATCAGAATTTGAATTCCAGCTGAAAATCCTGTTTTCCAGAAGTAGTGGTAAGGTTAGTATGAAAAAAGGCAAGGTGTACTCTGCAGAAAATTGATCACTTAATTTACGGCATGGAAAAAATACCAAGCAAGATTTTTAGATTTTTTTTTTTTTTTTTTTTTTTTTTTTTTGGACAGGAAGCAGACTGGCCCATTGAGAATAGTGGAAATGACTCGCTTAGTGTTAAGTTGCAGATAGCCCAAGCTATTCTGCAGTCAGCAACAGATTATGTCATTGGATATGGTTTTTATTACACAGTGTGTTTTGGGGAGGAGGGAGTAAGTGTGAGTGTATGCTGAGGTATCTGCACTTGCCTCTGATTGTCATTAATAATTCTAACTCTGGTTTGCCCTGTAGGGGCCTCATGTTGAGCAAGCATACATTTCCTGCCTTTTTAGTAGTAACTTTGCTTCTCTTGGTTGAAATCTTTCCCTTTTGAAGGGATTCACTAACTGACGATTTTCCTTCCCTCCACACACCCTGTTTGTCTTTCACTATCCAAGTTATTAGTAAATGTCCTCACTGGTTTTCTTTACAGACAATAGTGTCAGATTGTTCTTTTGTGGCATCGCTAGCTATCAGTGCAGCATATGAAAGAAGATACAACAAAAAATTGATCACAAGGTAAGTAGCTGTTGCTTTCTAAGACCTTTTCAGACTTAATACTGCCAGGCTTTTGCAGTATGTTCTATGACAGTTGGACACAGTAAAAACTAGCATTTGTTTCCCCTTCATCTCCCTGGGACTCATGTGGCTTCAGCACTTCTGAGAGGGAAGCCAACTTCATACAGACATGTATACAGACACTGGAGTCTAACTTCACATGCACTTTGAGGAGCAATAAATAGTTTGGAAGGTTTTGTTTGGTTTTTAATAGAAATTTTACTTATAATGCTTTATAGGTTTATTTTCCTACTTTGCTATGCCAGCTGCTGTGCAACAGGTGGTCCATCTTGCATCTCATTGTCAAATTAATGTTAACAACACTATCTCAGTCCTACTTGACTGGCACCCTGTGATACATTCAGCATGGGTTTGGTAGACTCTGCTGGGAGCCCATTACCAGACCAGTGTGTGAACTTTGTTCCTGCATTTTTTTGTTTTAACCTATACTCATTAGAACTGAACTTGTATTCTTTTCAAGAGCAGCAAGTTCTGCATGGTTGTCTTCTTCAAATGTTTGACTTGTCATTCAGGCCAGTACTGTATTTATACTACAGATATGTAAATAACCTTTGTTTAATAGCAAGATAAATTTGTTTGCCTTGCTTCTGTTGGAGAAACAATTACATTATTTTTGTTATATATTAAGCAGAGAACTGCAGCGAGACCAAGGCCTGAAAAAATAAAACCTATTTAAACATCATTATTTTTACTAAATTTGAGTTGTTCTTTCATTAAAAATTCCATATTTTTGTTCAGTATAAATTCCAGAAACAGACCATGTTAATCCCATTTTTATTGTTATCAGTGTATGTACAGCTGAGACATTTATGCCACAATCTCTGCCTTTTTTTTTTTTTTTAAACAGTATAATTTACCCTCAGAATAAGAAAGGAGAACCAGAATATAATCCATGTGGCAAATACATGGTGAAGCTTCATATCAATGGTGTACCTAGAAAGGTAAGTGGTTTGGGGGCGTCTTAATACTGTTACTGTTTAATTCATATATTTTAAAGGCTTGGTCTGCTTCACTGTGAAGCTATGCTTGCATAGCAAAAACTTTAGACAAGTTTTGTTGGAAAGTGCTTTTTGATAGTTAAACCTTTTGAGATTCATTTTGGTTGTGAAGTACGTAACAGAATGTAGGTATTTCTTCTACAGACATTCATGAAAATAGCCTCACATTAAATTAATTAAAAAATCTTTCTATTGCTTAAAAGAATTATGAAAACCATACAGAAACGAAATTACGCATCCCATGTTTATGATAGGGTGTGCAAGTAATCTACTCTTCCACTCCATCTTAGAAAGGAAGTTACAGAACTAAAAAGTACAGAGGGGTACATCCAGGAAGAGTATAGACATGGAATGACCATAGAGGAATGACTCAAATGACCACAGATTTTTAGTAAGGAGAGGAGATGCCTGAAGATATATGACTGAATTTCGTAAACTCACAAATGGCTTAATTTTCTTTCCAGTGCAATAAATAAGGGCATGGAATAATGTATTTCTTCATATAATACTTAACTGTAGCACTGATTATTGCAGGTTGTAGTGACCAGTGAACATTTATGGGAGTTCAGAAGCTGAGTGGTCATATTCATGGGGGGGGGGGGGGTAAGGGGAAATTCCTCAAAGGCTATTAATTGCTAAGATAATAACCTTTGGGTCAGGAAGTCCTTGAGTTGCAAAATTCTGGAATCTGAATGTTTCATGGAAGTATCATTTAAGTGCTTGCCTTGCTCTTAATACTCTTTCCAACATATCTCCTAATGGCCTTTTGTTAGGATGAATGACCATTTGCTCTTCTATGAAAAGGATTATTATTCCTATGCAGATAGAATTTGACCAGAAAATGTGCTGTGTTGGTAGCCTGTATAGGTAACGGACTAATGCCAATGTGAAACTGAAACATCTGTTCTGGAAAACTGTTTCAGACCACTACAAATACTGCAGTAACAATCTGTAATAATGCCAAATATATCCTACCTAATTTAAAGAAGAAATGTTAATACTTTCACAACCGTTTCTTTGGGTTGTTTTTCCTTTCCAGACAGAAGAAACTTAAATCTGGAACTAGAGACTATGAAAGTGATGTGACACATAGTTTCCTTCCTTATAGATAAATAACTGGTTTTTTTCTGGTGGCTATGAAGCACAGTCCATGTTCTGTTTCCAAATTAGGTGAGGAATTATTAGGCTTTTCTTTACTTTTTATGCTGGTGATTACACTGAACTTTTCTGTGGCTACCTTTTACAATAGATACTAGACATTTTACAAGAGCATGCTGTCATCATCCCCATTTACATAGGGGAAAGCGAGGCAGGTGATCACAGGTCACCCAGTGGACCAGTGCAAGTAGGAGCTGGCAATAGAATTTCTTGTTCACTTGGGCAAACCACTGCAGGATTGATAGAGGTGTCCATGTATGAGAGCAATGATCAGATCTGGCTATCTCACAAGCTATATATTAATGAGAGTTTGGTTTTATTTTTTAAATACTCCCCAAATACTTTATTAGCTTTATGGTGATTTTTCATTTGTTTATTTCACACAGGTAATCATAGATGACCAGTTACCTGTTGATCATAGTGGGGAACTTCTCTGCTCTTATTCTAACAATAAGAATGAATTATGGGTATCACTAATAGAAAAGGCTTACATGAAGGTCATGGGAGGATATGATTTTCCTGGATCAAATTCTGTAAGTACTAGATTATTTCTAAGAGGCAAAAATTCCACTTAGATAATCTTGGGTCAAATAACTGCCCTTCTAATGAAATAAATGAATTGCCTGGGGAGGCAAGTACTGGGTTTGATGTTTTCTTAATTTTTTTTTTCTATTTCTTTCTTTCACAAATATGCTTAGCTGTACTTGATGAGATGTATTCCATCAAAATAGAGTGAGCAAGGCATCTTGATGGGCAGAGTTAATCTTAGTTCTCTGACTACAGGATTGGCACTTACAGTTGGGAAGTGTATGTGTTTATATAGAGTCTAGATGAAAGTGTTGGGTAAAGTCATAATTTTTTTGCCCATATCAATACTGCTGATTTTGGTTTCTAACTGTCGTTCAATAAATAGGACAGTTCTCCCTCATTAGCTAGGGGAGACAGCTAGGAAAGGAACAGGCCAGTCATTCAGTACATGTCTATAGAGGAAGGAAGTACTTTGATCCGTGAAAGTTGTTTTTCAGATTGTTCCACTCATTTACATAAATATGTAATGGGTTCCTATAATGTGGTTACTAAAGAAACAGTCATTGTACTGCAGCTAGGCTGACGTGCAAATTATTCTTCTAAAGAGGGCCAGTTTACTGAAATGAGTAGCCTGCATAATCTTCATTCATTACTTAGGAAGCATTTCTGATTTTAATTTAAAATTCTTTAAAATTTTGAGAGTATATTTTTGATTTCATGGTACTGTTCACATTCTAGTTGGTGTCTTGATAATTGCGTTCTTGGAGGGTATACTAGGTAATCATCACCTTTTGAAAAATGATTATGGAGACAAACATGGCTTTGTATAAGGGGAAATGTAGTATACTTTTTAATGTATATTTATGTCAGTGTTGGGCTCCTTTGTTTTGGAGGACAGAATCTGGTGAGAATAGCTGTGTTTTATTCTCATTGTCGTCCTCTAACTTGCTATCTGGAAAAACAGCTTGACTTGTGACCTTTAATCTCCACCCTTTCCGCCCCCTCTGCTTTCAACTGTATTATAGCTTCTGTGTATAATCAGGGTTACTTACTGGCTGTGTTGTACTTGTAATTCCTCAAGTTCCCACCTACCAGTGCTGGTTATTGACACTTCAAGCATTTATAGTCTCTGCTTTTGCTTTGAGGAGTACAAAGCAAAAGAAGAGGGAATAAGCAATATTTTGAGGAGACTAAATGGGGAGATTAAAGCATCTTTTTATGGAAATACATGTCAGGGTCAGCTTTAGCAAAAAGAATATAAAAGCCAAACCCTGAGCCTTTCAAGTAAAACTTAAATTATTTAAAATGCATATATAATAATAAGGTTCCAAATAGTGCTTCTGAGACTGTGCTTTAAAAGTCTGTGAATCAATGAAATGAATAGAACACATCATAGAATTGAGCATGATTGATCATTCTCTTATGCTTCCATTGCTCTGAAATTCCAGTTTGTTTCATCAGTTCTCTTTCTAGCTTGGTGCTGCCTTTTTTTTTTTTTTTTTTTTTTTTTTTTTTTTTTTTTGAGGCTTATTTGGAAATGTCCTAAACTAATCAAATAAGTTTTTGTTTGTTTTAATATAGCCTTAATCTTGAGCCTTTTATGTGTAGAGCTATATTGTAACTTGTGTAATCTTGATTTCTTTCAAGGCGCTTTTATAATTTGTGTACAGACATCATATGCTTACAGATGGATTATCTATTCTGATTTCTTTTGAATGCTTGCATTTCAGAATATTGATCTCCATGCACTGACTGGTTGGATACCTGAAAGAATTGCTATGCACTCTGACAATCAAGCTTTCAATAAAGATAGTACTTTCAGAATGCTTTATCAGAGGTAGAACTTTGTTCTCTCCTAAGTAATTAAAATGCTCTGTATTAGCTGTGTTACCACTGTAAAAGCAGTACAATCACCACAGATCTTTTGGTAGCATTTTGGTACTACTAGAAATTGTGCTTTGTAAAACCTCCATATACTTTCTGGAAGAAGAATTAAGGTATCAGTGGCTTTGATAGAACAGAAGAGTAAAATATTGTGGAATTTTGTTTGAGGTGATTTTTCTTCTTTACATATGAAGAAAAAAAAAGACAGTAGCCCATTTCTTGATGAAGAAAATAGAATATAGAATCAGAGAAGAGCAGCTTGGAACCAATATATGTTAGAAGTGTTTAAAAAGTAGAAGGAAACGTGTTCTGTGTTCCCACACAGTTCCCCAGGACTTTAGCATTGATGTCCTTAGCAAGCAGATATAATATAGTATTTCTAATTGTATCACAAGATCTTGGTTATTATGCCCCATTAGTAAATCTGGAGGAGCAGCAAAAGTCTATCAGAACTGCAATACTGATTTTTCAGACCTACCATAGCAATTCTACTTATAGTGAAAGATATAGCTGTAATTTACAAATGTCAGCTAGCAAGTACTTTGATTTCTTTGAAAACAGTTTTGTGCAACCAGTTTCTTATGCATTTTAGTGCAGCAGAAGGGGGATATTCTGTTGACTGAAACATCTGCAAATATGATAAAAGAGCGTGACTCTATTTCTACAGTGCTTTTTCATTTGGTTAGGAGCTCTCAAGTTGATTGTCAACAACTTTTCAGATATTTCAGTGTCACAATTTGGAGGTGTGACTGCAATTAGTATGGGATCTAGCCATTATAGCATCACTATTGTTCACCTGTGCTAGACTGAAACTGTGTCGATCCATAGTCCAGTGATCCTGTAAACTGTCTAGGGATGCTCAGTATGTACTTGGATTTTAGCATGGGCTGGGAAATGTGCTAGTGTGTTTTCACAGCAATAATTTTGTGAAATTAATAATTGCAATTCAGAACAATTGCAGAACTCAAGTTGTTGTGAGTTGACAATTCAGACCCTGTAAGGCCTATGCTGGGGGACACAAAACTTTAGTGTAAATACCTGCAAAAGTATAGAAGCATGAACTTCTCATTCTTCAGGTTTTGGGAAGCTCCTTTAGAATCCTGGGGGTGTCACAGAGTTGTTAATTTGCTATATGCAGTGATTGGCTAAGTGTTGATGAAACCACATTTGTGTTCAGCTGATGATCTGTGAAGAGTATCTTTAAAAAGTGACACAGATAGAACTTCAGGTTGATAAATGCTGATTTTTATTTACAAAAAATATGAAATTATATTAAAATAATTTTTTGCTTAAAGCCTATACTTAAATACTGAAAGAAAATAGTTCTACTTTCTCAAGCTTTTTCAGGAGTGATTTCTGCTGACTTGTATTCCAGTTTTTAAAAAGCACGGTCACGCTAATGGACAGTGTAAAAACATACTATTACAGTGTCTGGCAAATGTTAGTTTGCAACTTGCAAGATTTTAATTAAGCTATTTTTCACCTCTCTTTGAACAGATTTCACAAAGGAGATGTCCTTATCACAACAGCAACAGGGGTGATGTCTGAAGAGGAAGGAGAAAAATGGGGTTTAGTTCCAACCCATGCGTATGCAGTCTTGGATATAAGAGAATATAAGGTATCAAGTAAAACTGAAGATGTTTCCAGATGCCTGTTTGAAACCTGTCTGTGATGCGTAGCTGCTGATTTTTTCCTCTAATGGCTAATATAGTTTATTCTGTCTTGAGCTCCACTGGGAAATTCCAGAAAGCTTAATGATGCTGTATTTTCCTGAGCTATTCATCCATATTCCATGTTAATACCAAAATTACCTTTACAAGATGAATCCAGCAATTTTATTTTGTATTTCTTTAGGGACTTCGATTTCTTCAGTTGAAAAATCCCTGGAGCCACTTACGTTGGAAGGGACGATACAGTGAAAATGACATAAGAAACTGGACCCCAGATTTACAAAAATACTTGAACTTTGATCCACGAACAGCTCAGAAAATAGACAATGGTAATAAGGTTTAAAAAGTCATTATCTTTTCAGATAATATAGATCTTTGGTGTATCCCTGCTGGAAGGTAGAAGGAAATGCTTAAGCACAAGGAGAGGGAAAGTAAAACAAATACTAGAAACTAAATAGCCCCAAATGTTTAGGAAGCGTTTGTGTATTTAAATCTGTCATTTCAGGTTTGTCTGGGGTTTAAGTAATTTGGACTGTTTAATATATCTCAAATTCATTGAGGAGAAATTACCTCTTTGCTTAAGTGTTGCTACCTCTGTATCTGGGCATGGGGGAGTACATTGCAAAGATAACATTCTGACAGTAAGCTGTGTAATGCTGCTTTTTAATACATGAATAGACTTTTTGTGGGTTTTTTCCTCCAATACTTGCAAATATGTGTCAACATGCTTACTATAATCAGTATTCAAATTAGTCTTGCCTGTATTTGAGGTTATGCACTGGAGGTAAGTGGGTTTTTTTCCCCTTGCATTACATTAATATGTCTATAAACAAATCTTTACATACACTTTATTTCCAGCTGTAAGTGTAGACTAAGATTGATCTTTCAGACAGTGGTACTACTATGTTACTGTCCAGAGAAACCACTTGGAGTGATGCCCAGTGTTGTCCTGTCCCATCTTCCCTAGGGAGCAGAAGAGTGTAGCATCTCAAAAGTCAGTGTGGGTTTGCTGGTGGAAGGGCAGGTTGCTGGCAGTTTAGAAATTCTGCAGAAGCTGTGTTTTACAATTCAGAAAGAGATATCTGCTCTTTTTTTTTAGTATCCTAGTTGCTGTCTGTGTATCTCTGTGAGGGAGCCCTTTTGTTCAGTGCCACTCTATTTTGACAACAGTATGCATCCAAACCCGTTAAACTATAGCATTTATTGATAAGGAAGAATTCTGATTTAAATATAAAAATATCAGCCCTGGCTTTGTGACAGTTACGAGAGATTAGCTCATTATTTATTTACTGATTCATTTAGTAAGGAATTTATATCTGTAACATCTAGTAGATAAAATTTAATATAAATTACATTAGAAATTTTAAGGGAGTAGTTTCTTCTGACTGGATTTACGCTCTGGTCTTGTTGTCTAAGTGTGTAGCTATTATGACTGCATTTTTTTTTAGTGCTGCAAGATCTGCAACTGCCTATGTCAGAGACTTGATTTATAAGGCTCTTACCTCTTGAGAGTTCATTTCATCAGGAATCTGTCAGCTTGCAGGCATTATTGTTGGCTGGAGTTGCAATTAAGGGAGCTACAGAGAATTAGAATAAATGCATGAGAATGTTGTAAAGATGAAGCAGATTCAGGATGCCAAAGCAAGTCATGTAGGTGTTGGAGGAAGTATCTTAGAAATACATTCAGATGTACTCAATGTTGATTGAATACTTGATTGTGCTGGATGACTACTGAAGTAGGTTGTTGAATTGTGAGAACCTGTTTGACTATGTAATTTTTTTTAATTTTTTTTTTTTCCTCCCCCCCTGCCAGAAACCTAGGAAAGGGGGAGGCAGGTCAGAATCGCCTAATGAAGTCTCTCTCAATACAACAGATTCTTTCATATCTTCTGCTGAGTGCTTGAGAATGAAAAGCATTCTGAAAGCTTCAGAAAGTCCTTGATGATAAGCAGAGACTAACTTGTTTAACTTGTTTGTTTAGGGAGCTAAGTTTAAATTAGAAATTTGGGCAATGCAGACATTGCTACTAAGTTTTACAGAAATGTTCATTTATATAAGCTGTATCATTTGCCTGGAAAGAGACTTTTGAAAAACAAGTGAAATCAAGGTGTCTGGTAAGGAAACAATAACAGCATTTCCTTTGTAGGCATTTTCTGGATTGCCTGGGAGGACCTGTGCCAGTACTATGATGTTATTTATTTGAGTTGGAACCCAAGTCTTTTTAAAGAATCTACGTGTATTCACAGGTTGGTCCAAAAGATAAAACTTCTGTGTCATTTCCTCACTAAATGTTCTGATGTGGTGTTTCCTTCCTTCTGTTCCTCCTAGTTACAGCTGAAGAGGTTGAACTCCAACCATGCTCCCTGAGCCTGACTTTACACTTTTAAATTCTCAACCCAGGCTTTGTTTTTTGACTACTTCTATAACATCATTGGACTCTAGTGACCTTTGTGATGTTCCTTTGGACCTAAGGTTGAGTAACCAGATTCTGACCTCAGTGCCACATCTCTGTATCAGAATAGAAATCAGATTTTTGTGCAGTCTGTCTTTAAGCAGTGACCAGACAATGCTTGAGTGACCTAGTTTTTATTTGGAATTCATTTTCCTGGCCAGCAGCAAGTTGTTTGTGCAGTGCATGTTGTCTTTACAGGGTGTGTTCAATGATGTTAGTGTAGTTTAACTAATTCTGTTTTTCACCAGTTGTAGTTATCATAAGTAATCTTCCTTGCCTGCTGATTTTTTCTGAACATGATACCTGTGTCCTACCTAGTATCTATCACATTCAGTCTTTGTCACCTAGTTTGATGATAAGTGGGTGTCTGGGTTCTGGAAAGCAAGGGGTTCTCTATTTTTCCACTCCACTATACTGCACTTTGCCACCGCTTCCACACTGTTTCTGCGTATGTTAGCTCTGCACAACCTCTTTCATCCATACTGCAACTGCTGATCTTACCGTAAATGCTCCTTCCATATTTGTGTTCAGATTAATTCTAAAATACACTGCGGTCATGTAGCAAGACGAGATAATGTGTATGCTAATCTCAAAGCTCACCTACTAGTCTGTGTTTCCTTATATTATTAGTGATTGTCATACTGCTGTGTAGGGAAATGGCTACTGCTATAAAAAGTGGAGTAATGATGGTGATAATTTGAAGCTTAGTTGATAACACAGCCTTCCACACATGCTGTGCAGTTTTAAAAGTGTAGGAGGGTCAATGGGACTTACGAATAGCTTTATCCACTTCTGTTTCCAGCGTGCCATGCTTTGCATTCAGTCATCAGCACTTTTTATTTTTTCACGTTGTATTTTCCTTGTCTAGACAGTTCATGAGGCAGCAGGCAGATTTTGCAATACGGTACCTCAAAGATCTTTAACACTTCATGCAGGCACGCTTCCAAACATGAAACAGATAAAATTTTAAAATAAAAATTACCTCGATAAAAAACTGGAGTAAAAAAATTGGCAAGCTTTTGAAACTAACCATAGCTTATATGGGGATTTCTGTGGTTACAAAAGCATAGGTGTTTTTCACTTAATATTGGTGTATGCAATCACCAATATGACTGTGATCGGGTAGCCTAGGCTCCTTGAATGGTTCAGCTTTTTCTATGCTTTGTGTGGTTGCAGTCACCATACCAAACAGCCAAGCTGTTTGTATTTATCATTTTTTATTATCATACTTGTGTTGTAGTGAAGTCATTTATAAAACAAAGCTATAAGATAATGCTTGTGATGCAATTGTATTATGTAACCACTGTCATAGATTCCAGTAGAAAATTAGCCTTCAGTAACTCTGTTACTGATAATCGATAGCTCTGTATATATGTAGGACTTGCAAGTTCGTTTTCAAAGCACGAATTAGTATCTTACTCGTCTAATAACATGTCTGTATTACTTTTAGTACTTGGGATGCAAAGCAAGGTCCAGTGAAGGATGCCTACAGCCTGGCTAATAATCCTCAGTACAAGCTAGAGGTCCAGTGTCCACAAGGTGGTGCTGCCGTCTGGGTTCTGCTTAGCAGGCACATCACAGATAAGGTGCCGGGTTCTTTTTCTGTATTATGAGTTCTGCAACATCTTCCATAAACCTTTCTATATAGCTTTCTGTTATTACTGCTTGTGTGTTCATGTTCAGGTATGAATGCCTCTGTATATGTAAAAATCTTAAATTCAGCAGGTACACATACCTACAAACAAGATTGTTTAAATAGACCCAGCATAAAAATTGAGCTAAGTGATTATATTCCACCATAAAGGTTCTGAAGTAACTTTGAATCTTGGGGCCTGAACTGTTGTAAGTTAAATTAGTGGCAGTTTATTTACTTCAGGTATTTTAAAAAGAATTAGATCAGGTATCTCAATAAATATCAGATCATACCATGTGGCGATCAAAGGAGATGGTAGAATGTGTACTTGATTCTGATTAAGTATTAGTTACTTTCCACAGAAGTGTACAACTCTACTTGATTTGTGTTTTTTATAGGATGACTTTGCACACAATCGGGAATTCATTACAATGGTTGTATACAAGACTGATGGCAAAAAAGTTTACTATCCAGGTTAGTGTACCTTAATTGTCAAGAAGATTGGTAGAAATAAATGAAGAATTGCAAAGGATTTTGTGGTGAGGAAAGGCACTTCTTGCTTTAAAATGAGATGCCTCACTCTGAGAGGTCAATCTTCTGAAATAGTTGTTTAGCTCTGTTTGACCACCTTCAACAGCCTACACTGAAGGAATAGACTAAGCTGTACCTGTTGGAAGCACATCACGAAGTCTGCATAGTCCTGCTGACACTTATTTTGGCACGGCATTTTCTTTATTGTTCTGTTTATTTGCAGTGGCAGTAGTTAATGCTTAGAGGGAACAGATGTTGTGCTTCTGTTTATCTGATCGCATAATTATTTCCCATGTTTGTGAAATGATTTAAAGGTTTACAGCTTCCACTAAATGAAAATAATTAAGGTTAATTGTTCTATGAACTTGGCTTAGTAAAGTACCTAAGCAAGCTCATGAGATACAGCTGAATACTTTCAACATATTTCAAAGCATCAGGTATGGAATGTTTAAGAAAAATATTTAGATGTTCAAATTTGTCAAAGTATTACTCTTGGTCGTTATAGGTCAGATTCTACTCACCTTGAGAAGAAGGGGCTTGGCTTTTGGAGCTTTGTTGTAGCTGCGAAAAAGCCATGTTTGTTTTATTTCAAGACAGATAGCAGATCTGAAACACAGGTTGAGACACAGGAAGTAAAGGTAATGCCCAGATTGATGGATAGGGTAGATGGCAATGTTAAGGTAGAGCTAATAATATAATATTTTTATTTATTCTTTACATCAAGTTAGAGATCTCTGTAAAAATATTTCTTGGAATAATTCAGTGAAGGTGCCTCCTAAGGCAGGTAGGATTTGGCCTGTTGCTTTTACAGATAAGGAACCTCTTTAGAACCAGGGTTGCATTCAGGTAGCTGCTCATGCAACAGGTAATAGCAACAGTTAATTAGAGAGTAGCTTTTAAAGCTCTTTGGTGAAAAGAGTGGAATTTGTGTGGTTTTTTCCTATTTGAGTGGCTGGTAAAGGTTGCATTGTTCATCTCTGGTCTTGTTCAGTGAACTCTGGTGACCAAGTCCCCTAGAATCCAAGCTGTATTTCTGCAGAAAGCATTTGTTGAGATCTAACCAAATCATTATCTGTTTTTGCAAGAGCTGATCTTGTTAAAGCATCTGCTTCTCCTTACGGCCCAAGACTTGCTTCTGGTATTGCTAGTACTTGTAGCAGTGCTTATTTTACACGTGTGTCTTACTGAAAACAAGTAGGCAAACCAAATGCACTTGTATAGTGGAGGGAATTGTTCAGTTGTGCTTTTTCGAGAGAGTCTTCCTGCAAGACCACTGGCAAGAACTGGATGATTCATATGTTTTGTCTTGCTACCCAAACTCTTTTATAAACTTTTAACCTCACGAGTTCAAACTTGTTTAAAACCTTTTTCTGTGAAAATAGATTGGACAAGCTGCAGTATTATTTTTACCATCTGTTAAAAAGAGATCAGAACAAAGCAGGTTAATCCTTTAGCAGTGAGGCCGAGATTTCCCATTCCTAAGCTTCTCATTGTTTTATATTAATCCTTTCCCCTCTCCCATGTTGCTTTGTGGAAGAAAATAAAAGGACCTGATCCTGGGCCTATTGAAGTAATTGGTTAGACTTGTTCCTGCTTCACTGAAACGAAAAGAAGTCTCAAAAGAACCAGTTAGAGGCCAAATAACATTGTTTAATTGTAAAAGCAAGTATTTGGGAGGTTTATAATAAGTACCACATTTGCATTGGTAGTGGGATGCAACTTCATGTGTGTAATGATCACAAGGATTTGGGGGGGGGGGGGGAGAGAGACAAACTGTGTGTGATTTAGTTAAAGAAATTAACATGTTTTAAAGTCTCGTTTACCCAGTGGCCAAAGATTTTGGCAGCATGCACTCCAGAACTGTCCAGCCAATGGAGAAGGAACAGACTCCTCAGAGATTTTTAAAGAGTGCTCAAATGTTCCTTATCTTTCTCTTCAAATTTCAACATAATCACAGTAGGTCTTCCTTGAGTAGTGACATTGATGGGAGATTGATAAGCAGTTCTTGCAAGTCGTGGGATTTAAGCCGTACTTTCAAGTGCAGAATTTGTGTCCTGTCATGTGTGATGTACCTCTCCTGAAAATGATAGTTGCTCTTACCTGTCCTTTTTATGAGCAAATCCTGAGGCTCTATTCTTTTGAGAGCACTCAGGTCTGCTTACAGTCTAGCCTTAGTACCAACAATCTGATTTTCCTGTCAAAATTCACTGATACAAAATGGCTAAGAAGTTTACCAAGCTGGGGGATTTTTTTGATCAGGGAAAAGTGTTCATCCTTTTATTTTTCAGCTGATCCTCCTCCATATATTGATGGTATTCGGATCAACAGTCCTCATTATCTGACCAAGATAAAGCTGACCTCTCCAGGGCCCCATATATTTACCTTAGTGGTGTCCCAGTATGAGAAACAAAACACCATCCATTACACCATCAGGGTATGTACTGTTGGTTTCATAATGAATGTAAACAATTAAAGTGTCCTTTATTTGTAAGTTTGCTAAAAAAAAGTGTACTTCTGGATCAATATCGTTATTTTGGGGAGGGAGTCTATGAATGATGGAGCAGAACTACTGGATGAAGTGTTTGATAATGTTCTCCATTTGTACTTAAGACAATATAGTATGTGTGTTTTTAATAATGAAATTTTAGTAATGAAGTCAGCTGAAAAAGACTTTCATTTCCTAGAATCTGTGCACAGGCACAGCATTGGCACTGTATATATCCACAATAAGCCTATTGTAGATCCCAATTAAGATTTCAAGGTTTTTGACTTCTCTAAGTCCTTGGACTCAGTATTTAGGTTTTTCTGTAACTGCTGAGTCATGTGATGATCAATGCTAGATGTCTCTTTTTGTCACTGAAAAAAGTAAAATGCAGATTGTTTCCATTTTGCTTTTTTAAAGAAAAATTAAATAGAACTAAGTCTTGTTAGTCCCAGCATTATTCTGGATTTTGAGTTTCAGACAGGGTCATCTGATGAGTAATACGGGCATGTAGTGACTAAGTATCTAAAAATGATGTGTAAGCAATTCTGCTTTTTTTTAAACATGTCATGATTTCATATGAAAAGTGCCAGATGAATGTGTGACCAGCTTCTTCTTTTACAACACAGGTGTATTCCTTGTGCAAGTTCACCTTTTCCAAGATTCCTACACCATATACCACTTCCAAACGGGTAAAGAAATATTTTCTTTTATGGGTCACTGGATAATAATTCTGGTTTGGCTTTTCCATATTTGAGATGTACAAGGTTTTTAAATACATTTTTATACTACTGCCCAAAAATGCCATCTCACGCCATGTTCTAGTAAATGAAACTTAACTAAAGCTTAATCTAAGCATCATTAGCTCAAGACCAGTCCTGTACTTGTTACATATAATTTGCCAAACAATTAGCTGCACTGTTAGCATAATTCATACCAACATAAAAGTCCTTGGGCTGGCTCACTCTGTCCACACCACTCTGTATGGATGGTGGCTTAACTTTCACTGGCATTTGGTATGTAAGCTTCACCTTCATTGCAGAGTGTGTTGTTACAGCTGTGTTATTGCAGATAAACTGCAAAGCCTTTGTAGAATAGACTGGCCTTTAGAATAAGAACCTGTACCCTAATATGTAATTACTCTGCAGAGATCAAATTGTGCTAGTACTACTGCAGAGTAAAAACCCTGCAAAAGTGTTGCTCATTTTCCATTGAGAGAATTGCATGATTTTCTTGGAAAAACTCTTGGCATGATGGAACAAAATCAGCAATGGCAAACCAAAGGCACCAGTAGCAAGACTCTGACAAACGGACTTAGGATGGCAATATCGCAATACATTACTGTTCCTAAGTTTTGCGTAGACATCTCAAAGGTCTGTAACCATTAGGATAAGCGCTCACATTGTCAAACAGGATCAAGGCAATATATCCATCATACATTTCATGTACAAATGCTCCCTGAGAGTACAGCAGCAGGGGCAAGAGCAAAAAACTTGACTGAAATTAAGTCAGAAGCCCAGGCAGTTTTGGGGTCAGCTGCTGTTCGTATTTCAGCTGTCAATGTGAGCTGCAGTTGTATCTTCAGCTGAAGTATAAATATAGCCAAGAGCTCAGAGGATAAAGTAACTTGTGTATATTTTCATGTATTAGCATTTTTATCCTCAAGAGAGAATAAGTCAGCAGCTGTTAACTTTAATCTCTGTACTCACCATGCATACCCTGGGGAATCCTACTATAGGCAGAAGTCTTCTGTCCAAACTGTAACTTCTTCAGGAAGAAAGAAATAAGGCTAGTTTGAGCCACAGTGGAACAGTCCATTTTCTAGGATGCTCATGCCTGAAGCCAAGGATTACATTACTTTGTGTAGTCAGGGGGACATGCTGGCTTGCAGCTAGGCTCTTGAGTTCAGACAGTGCTTTGTACCAGCTGTTATTTCTGGAACAGGCCCTTGAAGCTAGCCGGTTCTGGAGAGCGGTAAGTGACTAGAGAGATTCCTGGGAACAGAGAGATGATTTGCTTGGTTCTTCCAGAAACCATTGTCCTTTTTAGCTCTTAAAAACTAGGCTTAAGTTGGGGGAATGCTTTAAGAGGTCAAAAACTCATTGAAGGTGACCAGCCTGTTTGAGGCAGGATATCTGTTTTATGTTGTATTGTGTTTCAAAAGAAAATTAAGTATGTGGAAACCTCCTATTAGTTATTTGAATATGTCTGTCTAGCATTCAAATAAAAGGCACGTTCTATCTGTCCAAGGCCAGCTCTGTCTTTATGATTAAATACAAAAAGTTAGTTGCCTGTGCTTAATGCTTCTTTGGTGCTTGCTTAGCAGTCATCACACTTAAGCAGAAACTAATTCACAGTTTACCAGTAAAAGCAAGTTCTGTTAGATGCCTTATACTAAAGTTGAGTGGTCACCTCTAGAGCTCACCAAGCCCTAGGGCGATTCCTGCAACTAAGTGCTGTGGAGGTGGAAAAGGCCTGGAAAGCTAACACCACAGAGCAGTTTTAGGTACCTGGGTAGTAGCATGTTGGGGGTTTTTGGACACTGAGTAGAGAAATTAAATCACAAGAAAAAATGTTGCTCCTTGCTCATTTGACAGAAAGGGGAGGGAAGTAACAGGAGAAATGTATCTATCTATCTTGGCTATAAATTTGTGTGAATGCCTAGCATGTCTTGCAAGTCTAACCTTTCAGTTTAATGACTAGCAGGAGGAACTTGTAAACAGATGGCCTGTTTCTCAAACTCTGAGCAGTAGTTTTCCTCTTGTATGTCTTTGTCCTTGTGAAATCTGTCCTTATGGTTATCTATCTTGTCCCTGTAATGCTCGTTTCCAGAGTACAGAGGTGAATGGGCAGGGCTGGAGGCAGTGATTTCAAAGGCAAAGGTTACAACACAAGTAGTGGTGTACTTCCTGTACCACTGTTGTTTCTCATTTAGCACAACGATGCAGTTTGTCATAGTCAGAAAGTCACTTGTTACTTATTTAATATAAGCTGAAAAAAATACAGTACACTTGTAAGGGATCTAAGGCTTTGACTGAGGTGGGTGGAGGACTGCAGTGAAACTCTGACTACTTAATACAATCTTTCACTTGCACTTTAAAAATCAGTGACCTCTAAAGTGAGAGGAACCTATAGTCTTGTTTGTGTGTATAAATAAGCAATAAAAATCCTCAGGATATAAAGTATTTTCTGTACTTTTGACTTCTTTCAGGTTAATGGACAGTGGAAAGGTCACAGTGCTGGAGGATGTGGAAATTTCAGAGACACCTACAAAAATAACCCCATTTATCAATTCCAGCTGGACAAGAATGGACCATTACTAATTGAACTGCGGGGACCAAGGTTTGTAGTGAATAAGTGTGCATCAACATAGCAAGAGTATGACATGCTAAAGATAAAGCTTTGTCAGTATCTTCCATGGGGAGGGTGGGAAGCTCCCTGAAAAGCTAGAAGATAAGGTATGGGAGGTGGCTCAGATTTAGGACTAGTTATATTTCTAACTTCACCATCAGTAGCGATTTAAACCTGCCCATTTGCTACTGAGGAAATCCTTGACCTACAAGGGAAGCAGGAGCCTTCTTTCTCTTTAGTTTTGGGGTATAAGCAGAGCTAGGCTTTGCACAGAGGGGAAGAAGGTACAAAGGACTTTTTCTTCCTCTTAAAACTAACTATGATCATAATGCCTTTTCTTTTGTAGTAGAACTAATATGCAGGATACTAAACCCTTACAGGTTTCAAACAACAGCCTATGTAGTAGCTTCAGCTTGAAAAGTGCATTTACTCTGCCACTAGCAGGCCAGGAGAAGTATTGGATGTCAGTGCCTTATAGAACAGACCTACACAGGTCAAATTTCTTTGGCAAAATTCATGATCTACCTCAAAATACCAATATACAGCACTTCTAAATAGCAACATCCCCTGACATGCAGTCAACTGTTTTATCTTTTGCAAATCTGTACAGTGGGCCCCACAAATAGGCAGCACTTTTCTATCCATCCTCCCCTCTTTGAGGAAACACCTCTCATGAAATGAAGATGAGTGCAAAGGTGTGGCTATACTGTTCCACTAATTGAGCAGTTTTTTGTATGCATTTTTTTCTGCACTTGCAGATCATATTCAGGTAGTTTGAATGACAGGGGCAGTAGTGCCCGTCACATGTTAAAGGTAGTAGACAAACTGTCCCAAGTTATAGTGTAACATGAGAAATTCTGCTGTGATCACTGACATTGATTCCTCTGACAGCAATCAGATCACACCCCAGGATCTGTGCCATGTGTCACCACAAGTTTAACTACTTCAAGTCTACTTAAATGCAGGGGCAGACTTCTAGCAGGCATTTTCCATATAGTCTAGTTCCAAACCTGAAACATGTTCTGCCTTCCTCCAAATTCTACATTCATGTTATGGTGAGTTTGACTTAACATTTCTGTCACAAATGTGACAAAACTTTTAGATGTCTTCCAGTTACACTGTGTAGTTTTTAATAAATAGCCCTCTTCATGGTAATCCTGATGACTGAAATAACTAAAGTTAACAGTCTGTCATGTCACTTGCAGGCAATACAGTGTTGGTTTTGAACTCATCACAGTCTCGACAGTAGGAGATCCTGGTTCCTATGGCTTTCAGAAAAAGAGCAGCGGTGATTACAGGTAATACTCACTTAATGCAGTCTTAAGAAGTTTGAAACATACTTCAGATCTTAGTTCTAACAGGTAGTTTCTTTCATCATAGGTGTGGATTTTGCTACTTGGAAGTGGAGAACATATATGCTGGAGTTTACAACATTATCCCCACCACATTCCTGCCTCAACAAGAGGGTCCTTTTTTCTTAGATTTTAACAGTGCTACTTCTCTTAAGGTATCACAGCTGCAGTGAGGAGACAGATTGGTGCATTACTGTTTAAGGAGGTGTTTTTGATCTGTCCTACAGTCTGAGAACAGGTGAATAACTCTTACTACACATACACATAAAAGAAAATTACATTCTAAGTTAGAACCAAAAGCATGGAATCACTGATTTACCAGTTATTTGTGGTAGACAGCTGTGGTTTTTGCTGCTATGATATTGGAGTGAGCACTGTTCAACAGGCTTGTGAACAGGCTAAAATACTTAAATTCAAATGAACTGGCAGAACTCCATTTATTGCAATTTTTCCACACTTCAAATCAAAGCCTAGTGAGTTAAGAGAAAAACTAATATTGAAAGTCTCTTCTCCCAAAATACAGGGTATATAGGTTTAAGATTTTATTCTTAAAAGTAAACATGTAAGAAAAAATTTTCTTGTGTATTCTGCTTATTCAGTCTCAGGACCAAATAGCTTTTACTATGTATTTGTGCTGCTATCTTGAATGTTTTCACCACTGAACTAGTTCTCACATCTAAATGTAACTTTATTACTGCTGAGCACATAGTATTCCAGACTAACATGTTCAGCTTATCTAAAGTATGTATATAGGAGTAAAGGAAAAAGAAGATTCTGACTTTAGCTATTTCTAAACGAAGAACAATGGCTTCACTCATGACATGTATTTTGAGAGCTGTTATTTCATATCTGTATTACTTTAGTACATAATACTACAGCACAAGGTACTCTGTGGCTTCCTTCCTACTAGCTGCAAGACCTAGCTTGATCCAGATCAGCAGTAAAAACAGGAAGTTAGCCAGCAGCAGCAGTACAGACAGTGCAGCACACCCTTCTTTTAGCAGGTGTGAAAGGTTTTCATCTAAAGGTGCACTGTAAGATTCTTTGTATCTACTGACATAGTCCCATTTGCTGGTGCGAGGAGGTAGGGAACTACCCACCATCAGCATCCCAGCAAAGAAATGTTTTATCCTCAACATTTTTATAAGTATTCAGCTTGTAGGGGAAGGATCATTCAAACCTTTCCCCTTATTAAACCACAGATGCAAGAAATGCACTTGCTGATCACATTATACAAGACTTCTTTTAAAGGGTACCTTTTTCTTTTAAGTTGAAACCAGTGAATGGAGTCCTTGACCAGTGTCATCAATAGGAGTAGGGTCAAAGTTCTTAAGAAAATAGTGCAAGTGGCATTAGTCCAGAGTAAGATTTTTTTAGAAGCCCACTATCTGTGCTCTTCCTCCCGAAGATCTATATACATTGTATCTGAAAAGGATTAAAGATAACCAAGTTTTTCTTTTTAATTTAAACACTAACTGCCTCACTGATTCTAAAATGCATTGGTTTCTGTCTTTTTACAAATGGCAGACTTAAAATTCCACTACATTTGACAGTTGGGGGAGAGGGTGTTTTTAAAACAGCCATAGGATGTTCCCTGCTATTCAGGTTGGTTTAGCAGTTTTCCAAGCAAAAAGGTAGCATTTAAATCTTATTTTAGAGCACAGGTGCTATTTGGTCATTGAGAAACTAAGTACACATGCTACAGGAGCACCAGAAATATTATCTGTGGGCTAAAATTATTCCCAGAGAAGTCTGCTATTAGCCCTCTCCAGAAAGTACAAGATCCTTTTGTTTCATTTCTGTCATCAGACAGCTGCTTAACAAATGTCTAGCTTTAAAAGGGCATTGAAAACACATGCCCTTCTGATTGCAGTTCTCTGAGACCATCTGGGCTAGGAAATTTGTGACACATTTGTCACAGTGTGACTTACTTTCCTTTGCAGGGAAGTTTCTGACAATTATTGCAACAAATCAACAGAGGGAACAGCATGGGCACAAGCTGAGCAAAAATCAGATTAGGTTCTTTGTGCTTATCCTTGACCTTTGGAGTATGTGCCAAGGACTGCTTCATCCCTACAAAATTAAAATTTCATCAACTCACATTTTCCCTACAAATGTGTGTTAAGTAAGTTTTCAGCTCAGGCTAAACCATAGTGGCAACGGAGACCTGCATCTGTTTTATCACCTATGAAGTTAGAGGTAGTTAGGAAGTCTCAACTGAGTATCTTTTTGACAGTACAAAAGGCCAGAACTGCCTGCTTTCAGTACTAAGTTCTTGCACAGCCTCGCTGTCTGAGATCAAGCTGGTAGACTTGCCTACAGTAAAATCTGTTGTTTGTCTCTTGTAGTTGGTTTCTACTCTGCAGGAAGGGGTTTTTCTTCCCCTCTCCCCCCACTCCCCGAGCACAAGCTAGTGCCAAAGCTTATGCTAGATGAAACAAGCATAAGACTCAGCTTCCATGCTGTGCTAAACTAAAACCAAGGAATGTACTCACTTTCTTAATGCCAAAGGTAGTAAGGACAAAGGATCCTGTTCCCACCAGGATACACTAACAGTTCTTACATGTACAGTACAGTTCGTGGACTGGGCTCATCCCCATAACTGCACCAGATTTAAGCCTAGTATCAGTGTCCTTTATAACACAAGTTCTATTCAAATATTGTACCTACATAGGCTATTAGAATACCATCACTGTACATTTCCTTTCAGATACAGAACAGGACACTCAGGTGGAGCATTTAAAAGGAAACACAGAATATTCTTATAAATTCTAGTCCATAGCTTCTGGTTGTGGCAAATTAATTTTACAATAAAACTTACTTTCTTGCCCTTTTTTCGTAGAAAAAAAAAGTTCATGTAAGCACTTTACTTATTTTTCTATATTTTTTCCACAAATAGATCTGGAAAAAATATTGGAAAGTGAACTGATCCTTAGATTTTAACACAGCTGCAAGCCAATATCTAGGTTAAGCTTTTCTTTCCCCTACAACATTTAGCAATTTTTGATCCATATGACAGAGAATGTTAGATGCTGATGAAAGCATGAAAATGTTACAAAGCAAGACTTTTAGAAAGGAATAAGGCCACGTGTGCAAAAATTCAAATAGCTGCACAACAGCTCAGACTGTAACAAAGGTACATTGGTCATGTTACTTTATTTCCAGTTAGACAGTCATGCACCTCTTGACCCTTAAGTCTTCTCTGCCAGTAAACAAGCAATTCAAGCTTTTAAATGTTAAAATACAAAGCCTCATAAAATATACCAAGTATCCTGCACTCCTGAGTTGTTTGTCACACACTGTACATGTCTGAACTAGTGCCTGAGCTACAGAACAAGGGGGTAACTGATAAAGTGAAAGCCAGTTACTGTAAGGGGCTTTAAGAGGATTTACACTTTCTTTAATTCACTAAGGGAAGACTACTACAAAGAAATTATTTTTAATTCTCTATCAATCAGTGGTGCAGAGGGATAACTGGAGATAGCCTCTTCAGAAGTTTTGGCATTCTCCTTACTTATGCACTGCAAAGCCTTTTTTTTTTTTTTTTTTTTTTTTTTTTTAAAATCCTACTTTAAAGCTCTATACAAGACCCCATAATGCTGCTGTTTATAGCTCAGGGTGAGACACCCCAGTGACACACACTTCCCCCAGTTTGTTTTGTTAGGAAGACACAGGTTAATCCTTGGTTAATCCGATCCATCAGTCCTCAAAGACTCAGTGAGAGGTAGTACCATGGATGAATGGTATCAACAGCTTCTATCCCATCTGCCCTATGAGTCTCAGAGTCAGTTCTAGTTTCCTGATGCAAGTTTCATGTAACTATTTTGTATAGTAATTATGCAGTTGACCACACAATCTATGCAGTGTTTGAACAGCCAGCTATTTAGAATTAAGTTTGTGTACATATAGTAGAGGTTTTCATTGCTTAGTCAAAAGGACATTTATATTGTTTGATAATACCAAAGAGAAGTAGAATTCCTAGGTTAACATTTACTTTATACATTCTCACTTCAGGGCAGCTGAAGTGATCACATATACTTTGATACACCAGAGGCTTATTTTTATACCCATGAAGGCAGCCACCATCATGTTACACTTCAGAATGCATAAAGAGCTCCAACAGAAAAGTAACTGGAGAAAGCTTGTTCCTTTGCCTGTACTCCACAGTGATGTATGTTCATTTAAGTTTGTTGTATTTATAATGATGGCTTTTATGAAGTTTAAAATAAAATTAGTTTTCCATTTATTTATTAGACACACAGTTCTGCCTGTTTGCTTGCACCTTTGAAGGGTGATTTACCTGCCAAGTCCAGGGCTCACCAAAGGAAGAAGGCTGCGGCAAGATCTTTAAACAAATCTTGCAGAAGCATGGTGTGAAAGTAAGGGTATGGTGGGTTCCACACCCTTCTATACTTCCTGATCAATGGTTTTACCCTGCTGGGAGCTGAACCCTATCAGGACACATGCAAGGCAGCACACACAACTATTTTTATATCCTGCTAAACATAAAATTAATTCATTACCCAAGTGCAGGGAGTTTCAGTTTCCAGTCAGAACTGGCAAGATGAGAGGAAATTTACCAAAGAGTGACACCAGGCTGCAGTCTTTGACTGGAAGTGCATATTTAAAGACCAAACTTGCTCCAGGAGAAGATTCAGTTCTTAGCACTTGAAATACACTTAGCTTGCACAGACTTGAAATGTGGAAAACAAAAATGTTTACTGTAGTGTGAAGAATTTTACATTAACTTTGAGAATAGATACACAAGCTGTGGCAGGGACAAAATACAACAGGACTGCAAAAACATAGAATAGAAAATACTTTGGGGGTAATACTAAAATTCCCATCAAATTAATGATATAAACTGACATCTTAGATAAAATGGTGCTTTCAGAAATGCTTAGCCACCAAAACTGAAGAGTCCTAGGATTTTTACTACCACTTATTAGCATAATTACCAGACACTACTACTGCCTAACAGCTGCTGGCAAAACATGCCCATGCCCTTTCTAGTTTTATTGAACACTTTCTCTAGGGCATACTAAAATCCCAAGTCCCTTTAACAGTTATAAAACCCCACACAGTACAACCTACGGAGAAGCTTAAGAACACATTGTCAATCTACACTGGCAATTCCTTTTCTTCATGCATATTTCAAAGGCGAATCCCTTATCATAACTGTCCTGAAAACATCTATGACTCCCATTTTCGAGCAAAAAAACAAAGTGCTGAAAAATAATACTTCACTTTTCAGGGGAGGAGAAGGGAGGGGGCCAATCAACTCTTTTTGGTCACTGCAATCACCCTCAGAGTCAAGCCAGACTCAGGAAGGTGGCTAGAAAGGGCCTACCATCGCTGAGTGTCACCATCCCCATTCTGTCCATCTCATAACACCAGTTTTTATAGGTGTGACAACTTTATCCTTTCTGTGAGCACCAAGGGAAGAGTGAAAGCTTTTAGACCCCACACATGCAACAGCTTTCCTGTATACAAAATATTTCTACAGTTTCAGCATAATACAGACAAATACAGATGTTTAAAGAATATGCCACTTATACTCAAGAGATCCACTGTATCTAAAGAGCATTTCATTCTACAAAACCGAAGCCAAACTGCTCTCTGCAAATGTCTGGCTTGAATTTCAGACCCCCTACTGGCACGAATTTACACGGGAACATTACTTATTGCTTCAGCCAGGCTGCTACAAAACAATTTACAAAGTCTGTGAAATATGAGCACAGCTTAAACATTTCATAACTTGTCCGGCCTACAAAGGATTTACTGAATAAAAACTTCAGCCCTCCACATCAATTAGACTTCTTAGTGCAGTTTTAAATTCTTAGAGTAAACGCTTAAGATTTGGCATATATTATTGGCACAATGTTCTTCAAACACTTAGAAGTTCCTGTATAAATATTTATACTCCCATTAATCAGGACAGGGCACAAGGAGGACTCAGCCAATCTGGGCAGCTTTTCTGCCTGCACATATTCCCTCTTTGATTTTCATGCACTGAAGGGAGAGCTGCTTCATTCGGTTATCCAAAGCCAGCCCCTCAGTGGAGCTGCTCCTGTTGCTGCTCCTATTCTTGTTCACTCTGTCGCTTGTCTTGTTCTCAGCCCCTTCTGCCCTATCCCCTGCAAAGAAAGGATTAAACTAGATGTTAAACCCGGATTTCATTCTGCAGCTTAAGCTTCAGTGGGTGCTTCTGCAGCTTCCTTTGCCAAAGCACGCAAAAAAAAATTACAGGAGCAGGAGCAAGATGCTTTAATGAAACCGAAGTTGGCCTTCGAAGCCGCGTTTGTCTTGTGCACTGCATCAGCAAATTACAGTGTAAACAGCCTTAGGTTGGAGCACACAAGAGCGGTGGTAATCCTCTAGTCTGAATTTGTCAGCAGGGGCTGGCAGAGCCTGCAAGAGGTTCCTTTTGGCATGTTATTTCTTTTTTTTTTTTTTTTTTTTTTTTT